>NC_082712.1:23013846-23613846 GCF_030144855.1 Hypanus sabinus | reverse complement strand
TGCATATTTTGGTGATGAATACAGTTTTGGATTTATTAGTGACATGAGTTCAGATCCAACAATGGGAGTTGATAACTTAAATTGCTGTTGTTGTTCCTCTCCACGCCTTATGGGACATTGGGCAGCAACCTTGCCATCTTTAGCACTTGTCTGTTTTTTAACACGGCCGAGTTGCTAGCTTGATGCTCAACCCAGCACGGATGGACAGTGTGCAAGAAGCCAGCTGGATATGAACCTGGGACCACTGGCTTTGAAGTCTGGTGCGGAAGCCACTACACCACTGGCCAGCGTTAATTCAATTAATTAATTGGACCCAAAAGCTAGATTTAGTATTGATGACTATGAAACAAATGAATTGTTGTAAAAATCCATTCCGTTCCTCTAATATCCTCCCTCTGATATGACCAGGGAAGCTGCTCCCTTCAGAAGAGTTTGGAAGGGATGATAAATGCCAGCTTAGCCAATGACACTTGACCTCTACAAATGTAAAAAAAGTTAAACCCAAAATAAAATCTCTTGGTGTTTTATTCTCATGAAGTGCAAGGAAAACGTGCTTCTTCAAAATGTAAAACATCATCTAGTGATATGTTTATTGATATATGACACACTCTTCAAGATATTTAATATTTGGTAATTTCAGTTTTGCCATGTTTTTAAAAATGGTCATTAAATGATGGAATGGTTTGAAAGACTGTGTAGTCTACTACTGTTCCTATTTTTCTTTGTTTCTTAAACCATAACTTTTGATCCTTCAGTCCACTTCGAAGCACACTGATTTAGTGAAATACCAAAGGATTTTACTCTCTTAACAATGATCATATGTTACAAAGTCATAAGTCAATTAATGGCAAGCCATGAGAAATCAAAGAAATTTTTAATTCGGACCAACTTTTAATCTGGATAAGTTGGTGGTAGTTGTATTTTGGAAAGTTAAACCCAGTTAGGACTTTTACAGTAAATGGTAGGGTCTTGGGTGTGTTGTAGAAAAGACGGTCCCTGGAGTACAAATACATGGTTCATTGAAAATTGAGCCACTGGTAGACAGGCTGGTGAACAAGGCCTTTGGCATACTGGCCATCCTATGTCAGGATATTAAGTAGAAAGGTCAGGAGGTCATGGTGCAGATGTACAGGACGCTGGTCAGGTGTCACATGGAAAATGGTGTTCCGTTCTGGTCCCCATGCTATAGAAAATATGTTATTAAACTGGAAGGAGTGGATAGGAGATTTATAAAGATGTTGCCTGGAACTGAGTAAAATGGAGGAGTTGGAAGTGCTAGGACTATATTCCTTAGAGTGCAGGAATAATTTGACCATATACAGGTGTGTAAAGTTATGAAGGTCATATATACAGCACTGTGCAAAAGTCTTAGGCACACGTAAAAACAACTCTGTAAAGCGAAGGTTCAAAATGAAACATTTATAAATATCAAAAAAAAATTGCTATAAAGATCACTGAACAATAAAATACTAATTCAAATCAGTATTTGGTGTGACTACCCTTTGCATTTAAAACTGCATCAATTCTCTTAGGTACACTGTGATCCAGCTTTACAAGAAAATCAACTGGTAGGTTGTTCCAAGCATCCTGGAAAACAGCAACAGTTCCTCTGCAGACTTTGGCAGTCTTATTTGCTTCTGTCTCTCTAGGTAATCCCATACAGCCTCAATGATGTTGAGATCAAGGCCCTGTGGAGGCCGTACTATCTGAAAACATATCAAAAATCTTAAGTGCCCAAGACTTCTGCACAGCGCTGTAGAGTGAATGCATTGAGTATTTTCCCCAGCATTGAGGAGCCATGGATGAGAGGGCATAGGATTAAGGAGACAGTAGAAAGACTTAATTGGAGCTTGAGGGACAACTTTGGTTCAGTTCAAATGTAATTGTCATTCATCCATACAGGAATACTCATGAATACAGAGAAACATAGAAAACCTTCAGCAGTGCCGAACATGTATTACTTTAGAAATTACCTAGTGTTAACCATAGCCCTCTATTTTTCTGAGCTCCATGTACCTATCCAGGAGTCTCTTAAAAGACCACATTGTATCTGCCTCCACCACCATCACTGGCAGCCCATTCCACACACTCATCACTCTCCGCGTAAAAAAACTTACCCCTGGCATCTCCTCTGTACCCTACTACCAACCACCTTAAACCTGTGCCCTCTTATGTTAGCCATTTCAGCCCTGGGAAAAATCCTCTGACTATCCACATGATTAATGCCTCTCATCATCTTATACATCTCTATCAGGTCACCTCTCATCCTCTGTCACTCCAGGGAGAAATGACTGAGTTCACTCAACCTATTCCCATAAGGTATGCTCCCCAGTCCAGAAAATAGCCTTGTAAATCTCCTCTGCACTCTTTCTATGGTTTCCACATCCTTCCTGTAGTGAGTTGACCAGAACTGAGCACAGTACTCCAGTTGGTCTGGCCAGGGTCCTATATAGCTGCAACATTACCTCTTGGCTCCTAAACTCAATCCCTTAGTTGATGAAAGTCAATACACCGTATGCCTTTTTAACCACAGAGTCGACCTGCGCAACAGCTTTGAGTGTCCTATTGACTTGGACCCAAGATCCCTCTGATCCCCCACACTGCCAAGAGTCTTACCATTAATACTATATTCTGCTATCATATTTGACCTACCAAAATGAACCACCTCACACTTAGCTGGATTGAACTCCATCTGCCACTTCTCAACCCAATTTTGCATCTTATCGATGTCTCACTGTAACCTCTGACAGCCCTCTACACTATCCATAACACCCCTAACCTTTGTGTCATCATCAGGTTTACTAACCCATCCCTCCACTTCCTTATTCAGGTCCTTTATAAAAATCACAAAGAATAGGGATCCCAGAGCAGATCCCTGAGGCACACCACTGGTCAACAAGCTCCATGCAAAATATGACCTGTCTGCGACCACTCTTTGCCTTCTGTGGGCAAGCCAGTTCTGGATCCACAAAGCAATGCCCCTTCAATCCCATGCCTCCTTACTTTCTCAATAAGCCTTGCATATAGTACCTTATCAAATGTCTTGCTGAAATCCATATACACAACATCTACTGTTCTGCCTTCATCAATGTATTTAGTCACATCCACAAAAAATTCAATCAGGCTCATAAGGCACGACCTGCCTTCGACAAAGCCATACCGACTATTCCTAATCATATTATACCTCTCCAAATGTTCATAAGTCCTACCTCTCAGGATCTTTTCCATCAATTTACCAACCACTGAGGTAAGATTCACTGGTCTATAATTTCCTGGGCTATCTCTACTGCCTTTCTTGAATAAAGGAATAACACCTGCAACCCTCCAATCCTCTAGAACCTCTCCTGTCCCCATTGATGATGAAACAATTATCACCAGAGGCTCAGCAATCTCCTCCTTCAATTCTCACAGTAGCTTGGGTACATCTCCTCCGGTCCCCGTGACTTATTCAACTTGATGTTTTCCAAAACGTCCAGCACATCTTCTTTCTTAATGTCTATATGCTCAAGCTTTTCAGTCCACTGTAAGTCATCCCTATAATTGCCAAGATCCTTTTCTGTAGTGAATCCTGAAGCAAAGTATTCATAAAGTACCTCTGCTATCTCCTCTGGTTCCATACACACTTTTTCACCGTCACACTTGATTGGTCCTATTCTCTTACGCCTTATCCTCTTGCTCTTCACATACTTGCAGAATGCCTTGGGGTTTTCGTTATTCTTGTCTGCCAAGGCCTGCTCATGGTCCCTTTTGGCTCTCCTAATGTCATTCTTAAGCTCCTTCCTGCTAGCCTTATAATCTTCTACATCTCTATCATTATCTTTTTTTTTAACCTTTTGAAAGCTTTTATTTTCTTCTTGACTAGATTTCAAAATTCTTTGTACACCACAGTTCCTGTACCCTACCATCCTTTCCCTGTCTCATTGGAATATACCTATGCAGAATTCTATGCAAGTATCCCTGAAGATTTGCCACATTTCTGCTGTGCGTTTCCCTGAGAACATCTGTTTCCAATTAATGCTTGCAAGTTCCTGTCTGATAGCCTCATATTTCTCCTTACTCCAATTAAACACTTTCCTAATTTGTCTGTTCTTACCCCTCTTCAATGCTATGGTAAAGGAGATAGAATTGTGATCACTATCTCCAAAATGCTCTCCCACTGAGAGATCTGATACCTGATAAGGTTCATTTCTCAATACCAGATCTCCTCTTGGTGATATTTTGTCAAGAAACTTCCTGAACACACCTAACAAACTCTAGTCCATCTGAACCCCTCGCTCTAGAGAGATGTCAATCAATATTTGGGAAATTAAAATCTCCCAATACGACAACCCTGTTATTATTACACCTTTCCAGAATCTGTCTCTCTATGCATTCCTCAATGTCCCTGTTACTGTCAGGTGATCTATAAAAAACACTCAGTAGAGTTATTGAGTCCTTCCTATTCCTAACTTCCACCCACAAAGACTCAATACACAATCCCTCCATGTCTTCCTACTTTTTTGCCGCTGTGACACTATCTCTGATCAGCAGTGCCATGCCCCCACCTCTTTTGGCTCACTCTCTGTCCTTTCTGAAACATCTAAAGCCTGGCACTCTAAGCAACCATTCCTGCCCCTGAATCATCCAAGTCTCTGTAATGGCCACAACATCATATTCGAAGTACTGATCCATGTTATAAGCTCGCAAACACGAGAAAATCTGCAGATGCAGGAAATTCAAGCAACACACACAAAATGCTGGTGGAACGCAATAGGCCAGGCAGCATCTATAGGAAGAAGTACAGTCAATGTTTCGGGCTGAGACCCTTCATCTGGACTAACTGAAAGAAGAGATAGGTAGAGATTTGAAAGTAGGAGGGGGAGAGGGAGATCCGAAATGATAGGAGAAGACAGGAGGGAGAGGGATAAAGTTAAGAGCTGGAAAGTTGATTGGCAAAAGGGATTCAGAGCTGGAGAAGAGGGAGGATCATGGATGGGAGAAAGAAAGGGGGAGGGGAGCACCAGAGGAAGATGGAGAGCAGGCAAGGAGTGATTGTGAGAGGGACGGAGAGAGAAAAAAAGGGGAAAATAAAAGATAGATAGATAAATAAATAAATAAACAAAACAAAACAAAACAAACAAACAAAGAAACAAACAAACAAATAAATAAATAAATCAGGGGTGGGGTAAGAAGGGGTCCCATTCCCATTCTGCTATGTCTATCCATGGCCTCCTCTACTGACGAGATGAAGCCACACTCAGGTTGGAGGAACAACACCTTATATACTGGCTGGGTAGCCTCCAACCTGATGGCATGAACATTGACTTTTCTAACTTCCATTAATGCCCCTCCTTCCCTTTTTACACCATCCCTATTTATTTATATATATATTTATTTGTTTGTTTGTTTGTTTGTTTATTTATTATTTTCCCCCTTTTTTTCTCTTTCTGTCCCTCTCACAGTCACTCCTTGCCTGTTCCCCATCTCCCTTTGGTGTTCCCCTCCCGCTTTCTTTCTCCCTAGGCCTCCCGTCCCATGTTCCCTTCCCTTCTCCAGCTCTGTATCCCTTTTGCCAATCACCTTTCCAGCTCTTAGCTTCATCCCTCCCCCTCCTGTCTTCTCCTATCATTTCGGATCTCCCACTCCCTGTCCCACTTTCAAATTTCTACCTACCTCTTCTTTCAGTTAATCCTGATGAAGGGTCTCGGCCCGAAACGTCAACTGTACTTCCTCCTGTAGATGTTACCTGGTCTATTGTGTTCCACCAGCATTTTGTGTGTTTTCCATGTTATAAGCTCATGTACTTTGTTCATAATACTTCTCGCATGAAAATAGGCACATCTCAAACCATTGGTCTGAGCGCTACCCTTCTCTACACCTGCCTATCCTCCCACTTGCACTGTCTTCAAGCTTTCTTTACTTGTGGGCCAATCGCCACTTCCTCCGTCCGTTCAGTTCAGTTCCCACCCCTCAGCAATTCTAGTTCAAACTCTGCCTAATAGCCTTAGCAAACCTCCCTGCCAGGATATTGGTCCCCCTCGGATTCAAGTGCAACCTGTCCTTTTTGTGTAGATCATGGCCACCCAAAAAGAGGTCCCAATAATCCAGAAATCTGAATCCCTGCCCCTGCTCCAATCCCTCAGCCACGCATTCATCCTCCACCTCATTCTATTCCTATACTCACCGTCACGTGGCACAGGCAGTAATACTGAGATTATTACCTTTGAGGACCTGCTTCTCAACTGCCTTTCTAAATCCCTGTATTTTGTTTTCTGGACCTCCTCCCTTTTCCTACCTATGTTATTTGTACCACAACTTCTGGCTGTTCTCCCTCCCACTTCAGTATATCGTGGACACAATCAGAAACATCCTGGACCCTGGCACCTGGGAGACAAACTACCATTCGTGTTTCTTTCCTTCATCCACTGTGTTGCTGTCTGACCCCATAACTATACCATCCCCTATCACTACTGCCATCATATTCCTTTCCCTATCCTTCCAAGCCACAGGGCCAGACCCTGTGCCAAAGGCACGGCCATTGTTGCTTCCCCCAGGTAGGTCATTCCCCACAACTGAACTGAAACAGGAGTACTTATTGTTGGGGGGACATCCACAGGGGTACTCTCTAGTATTTGACTCTTGCCCTTCCCCCTCCTGACTGTTACCCTCTTATCTGTCTCCCAAGGCCCCGGTGTGACTATTTGCCTATAGCTCCTCTCTATCACCTCCTCACTCTCCCTGACCAGACGAAGGTCATTGAGCTGCATCTTCAGTTTCCTAACACGGTCCTAAGGAGCTGCAACTCGATGCACCTGGCGCAAATGTGGCTGTCCGGGAGGCTGGGAGTCTCCAGGACTTCCCACATCTGACACCGAGCACAGAACACTGGCCTCATAAATATACTACTTGTTTCTATTCTTCACAGATAACTGACCTCGCCTGACCTGTTACTGCCTGAGCCCAGTTGAGCCGAAGCCCTCCTACTCTGTCTCCCTCTACTCTGTTGGCCACTCCTCCGGCGACCGCTCTATAAAGCTGTCTCCTTTTAAACTCTTCTCACTTCCAGCCAAAGGAGACGGCATTACTCTTGGGGCAAAGTGCAAGACACAATACCAACAGTCACACATAACACAAAGCACGTATTGCACATATAGGATAAAAAGGTGCAGTCACGCAATAAAAGGCGAATAGAAGAGCCCAAACTCAAGCCATCCAACACCGTGGAAATATGCAGGCAACCACAGTAGAGCTTGTCTTCTGTTGAGCAAACACTGGGGCAGGGGAAAGGCAGCACTGGGCCTGGAAGCTACACCACGCTACCTCCAGTGGAGCACACTTTCCTGGTGGCAGTAAACAGGTGACACTGCAGCTTGAGGCCTAGTCCTCGCATGTATAGGATATCCGTAAAATACAGCCGTGCAAAATATATATGTATATAGTCTAGATCCTGAGTCTATTGAAATCAGTCGACCTCAATGGAGCTTGTTTTCTGCTGAGCAATCACTAACAGCACTGACTCTAGCCCGGATGCTGTGCACGGTGTTTTTGGTGGAGCACACTGGCTTTGACGCCTCTCTCCTGACAGGTATAAACAGGTGACACCATGGCTTGACAGGTAAACCCCTCTTTACGCAAAGGGTGATATGAGCTGCTAGAGGCAGGTACAGTAACAACCTCTAAAATGCATTGAGAGGAAAGGTGAAGAAGGTTATTGGCCAAATGCCGGCAAATGGACTAGCTTGGATTGGGGCACCTTGATTGGCATGGACCAGTTGGGCTGAAGGCCTAGTTTCCATGTTCTATACCTATGATCTCTATAACTTCCATGAGCGATGGACTCCATGGGATAGAACCCTGAAAAATTAGCTGTTTGGGTGTAAGTAGCAACTTTAAGAGGAAGCAAAACGATGTTACAGTAACATCAGGAATTTGTAAACTGTAGACAGATTAAAGCAAGAATTTCATTTTCCATCAGGCGGAAGGAACTTGATGTTCATTTCAGGGGGTGAGGAGTGAGAACAGAACGCAATGTTGCAAAAGCACTTTGTGCAATAAACTCTGGACTTCAATGAGCAGTGCTTACCAGACAGACTTCCTGGTAGAGCTCTTCAAGAAGTTATGTATGCTAGGCTCCCCTTGGATCAGAGTAAATCTTCATCAAGACCTGCATCAATGTGTCCTCATTATTTTCCTTTAAGTTAAATCAATAAGAACTTGTGAATAGGATTGCAAATAACAGAGGAACAAGAATGATTGCAAATAATGGTATCCGTGTCAAGTCTGCTGACTCTATAGTTACAACAGGAAAAGGCTAAATCCTAACAGATTTATCAGGGGTACCCTGGACTTCATCAATGTCAGCTTTACTGTACATTTTTACATATTGCTTCTATAAACTCAGTAATGGCTACTAACCTACATCATTTTGAAAGCAGTGAGTACTTAGTCAAGTGTTAGTTCCTGGGCTGTAAATTTGACTGACTGATGTATGGAACTCAGAAGCAACCACAAGCATATTGTATCACTCATGCATTTAGAAGAAAAGAGATGAAAGTAATCTTGAACATAATCAGATAAATGGGCCTAGTTTTAAGTATGTGCTATGTTAATGTAGGTAGTCACCATTCATTCCAAAAGCAAAGTTATACCTCAGTATAATTTTGTCACTGTAGTACTTCCAATTCTCAGCACATTGCGGAATCTGCCCAAGGCTTGGATGAATGGGAAAAGCCTTTTTCAAAGAAGGTGAATTATGTCAGTAGCAGGGTGTGTAATGAACAGTTGTTCAATTAAATTATTTTTCATAGTATTTCTTGGCAATAACTTTACATCAAATGCTTAATTAACAACATAAAGTAAATGTGCTTATTGGGAATTGACCCAAACGTGTTGTCAAAGGGAAGGTTCAGAGGCAATTCATTGTAATCAACTCTCTATAATACCATATATAGATATAAACAGATCAAACAAAATCTGTGCCTTTACTTAAATCTTCAATTTGCATTAACTATAATTAAATGTGTAAGTGCAAAGGAGAATTATATTTCCTTAGCACAAACAGCAGTTTTACTCTTACTGCCCACATTTCAAACTGTAATTTTTGTTAGAACTTTGCTTTTAACTACTTATTCAAATTCAAGGTGAAATACTTCACAGCAAGCAAGTCTGAAAGAACTTGTCTCTATGTCATATATCTCAGGATATTTTGGATTACATTTGGGGAATATATAATCATAGCTCAGCACACCTTTGCATCTACTGCCTAAAATTAAGTCAGTGCCCCGAGTCTTTGCATGAGGCCTTGGTCCTACTGAAAGGTCTCAAAAACTTGTACAACCCTATCATTCAAATCATTGAATTCCCTCACAATATTCTTTGCTCCAAATGGGGTGAGGGAAAGGGGTTATGTGGTGGAATTAGGAAGACTTTCACAATATTTAAGAGGTATCACAATGAACATCAAAATCACCAAAACATAGAAGATGATGGACCAGGCCAAATGCTGGCACATGGGTACTTGATGGTTGCCATGGATAAGATGGGCCTAAGAGAACATTTCTGTGTTCTTATGACTCCATGAAAAGTTCTAAAGTTCTCAATTGTTCTGATTAAAGTTCCTCACTGCTGGAAATGGTGAATCTCTTCTATATTCCTGCATTGATCTTCACTTACTCCTTAAAAAGTTACCTTTGGCTCATATAGGAGAATGAGGAGGTAAGAGATAAGAGTTAAGGGAGGTAGCCTCCCCTCGGTAGGTAGGAACCTTGGTGACTATCAGGAGAGGGAAAAGGAATAGGCCATTCCCCTCAATAAGAAGTATACCTATCAATGTCCGTATCGAACTCAAGTGCAGGAATCAGAGAAACTTCAGCAATTAAAGCAAAACAAAAGATTTACTGCAGCAATTAACCAGCAAAACTAACAAGAACTTGGGCAAACTATACAGAATCTTGAAGAACTGAAATTATCATGAAGCACAGAAGAACTCGGTTAGGGTTTCATGAGGCAAAGACTCACAACAATCAAGCAAAGGGGCTTTGACAAGTCGTCATCATCATTGTCATCGTCATTCTCCTCCTCCTCTCCCCCCCCACCAAAGAAATACACCCTGGAGTACTTAAGAATTCAGGACCAATCAGACAAGCAAGGTGACCAGATGAAGCAATAATCCCCAAAGACAACAACTACAAGGCAAGACATTGAAAATCCCCATGCTAGTTAAATGATCCCAAATTGAATAAAAGTGATAAATACTAAGAAGGATTAACAGTCCCCATGATATCAAATGAGACTCCTGCAAAACCAGAGCTAGTCCAAAGACAAACAATTAGACCTAAAAGGTAAACAATCCAAGAAACAGTGCATGTCCAGGAGGTGACACCGAAAAAGTACAATCCACATACGAACTGGAAAATATCCTTTGAATTTTCTTTTAAAAAATTACCCCTGGTTATGACAATACCATTTAGAATACTGTTGGGGGGGGGAGGGAGCAGCTTATCAGAGAGAATCACAGGGAGATTCTCTGGCACTAAGCCTGACTCTGCAGCTCAGAAGTGAAGCCGGGAAAAGAGGTGAGTTGTACAGATAGGGGATTTGTTGGTTGGGGAACTGAAAGGAGGTTCTGGTCAATGATAACAAGATTCCCAAATGGTTCGTTGCCTCCTAGGTGTCAGGGTCAGGAACATCTTGGATTGAGCCTACAGCATTCATAACTAGGAGGGTGAGCCACCAGAATCTGTGGTCCACATCGGTACCAATGACATGGGTAGGATGGGTGATGAGGTCCTGTAAAGTGATTTAGGTGCTAAATTAAAGGACAGGACATCCAGGGTTGTGATTGCAGGATTACTACCTGTGCCAAGTGCTAGTGAGACCAAAAACAGGAAGATCATAGAGTTAAACATGTTGTAGTGTTCTCGCACAGGTGTAAAAGAACTCTGAACTAAACACCAAGCTTAAACCAATCAATGAGGTGATCCCAGTAAGATTAACTGTTTACTGTTCACCCTTCCACATTAACATATGGTGAAAACTGTTGATAAAACAATACAAAATATATACAGTATTTGTTTCCTTCTTGATATCACATTTACATCATAAATACTTGCAAAAGCAAAACTACAACTATATTACATTAAAGTGCAACATACAGTCAGAATCTACCTATCACATCGACTGCTTTAAATACACTTCAACACAAACTATCCGCAACACTTTAAATAACAAAAACATAAACCTTATCAACCGTCATTACTTTTAACAGAATCAGCGTTAACATTTTTAATTCAACATATCGATTATCTCATGAACTTATGGTGTTGCTTCACTGATGTTTCTAGTGCTTAGAAAGAAAACTTTTCTCGCGCTGATCCTGCACATGTGAGCCCCCTCCTTCCCGTTTCTCCAAACTGGTATTTTCCCACAGGACGCGGCAAAACCGGGTGTGACGTCATCGCATGCCGCGATATATCACAGACAACGAATTTACTTTAAACAATCTTAACTTTAACTAGAAAATGATAACAAATGAATTACTAAAGAGAAAATATAATAAACTAAACAAATGCCATAAAGGCAACACACATGTGGCAGAGGCATTGGTGCAAGAGGCAGGGCTTAAGATTTTTTAATCTTTGGGTTCTCTTCCAGGGACCTATACAGAAGGGATGACAAGACCTGAACTGGAGGGTTCTAAAATCCTAGAGGGAAGGTTTGCTAGAACTGTATGGGGGAGGGGTGTTTAAACTAGTGCTACTGGGGGATGGGAACCAGAGCACCAGAACAGATATTGTTAAGCCTACATACAAGGTCAGGAATCGAAAGGTTGATCCTGATGGGACTAATGTTCTGAAATGCGCATATTTCACTGCAAGGAGTGTTGTAGGGATGGCAGATGAGTTTAGGGCATGGATCTACACATGGAATTATGATATTGTAGCCACTGAAAGTTGTTTGCAGGAGGGGCAGGACTGGCAGCTCAGCGTTCTGGGGTTCCATTGTTTTAGATGTGATAGAGCAGGACAGATTAAAGGGGGAAGGCAGCATTATTAGTCAGGGGAATTATCATGGCAGGGCTCAGACAGGACAAACTGGAGAGATCATCTAGTGAGGATTTATGGGACAACATAGTAATAAGGGAGGTATGATCATGTTAATGAGATTATATTATAGGCCTTCCAACAGCTTGAGGAATTTAGAGGAGGAAATTTGTGGAGCAATCTCAGACTGTTACAAGAAACATAAGAAAGGCAAAACAATATGTAAAAAGGAAGCCAGGAGTGCTAAAAGAAGACAAAAAGTTGCTCCGGCGAACAAGCTGAAAGAGAATCCTGAGGGCTTCTACAGACACAGCATATTAATAGCCAAAGGATAGCCAAGGATAACATTGGTACTCTGGAAGATCAGAGTGGTAATCTATGTGGAAGAGATGGGGAGATGATAAGTTAATTTTATGCATCTGCATTTACTTGGGCGATGGGTACAGAGTTGCTAAATGTGAGGAAATGTGCCAGCAAAGTCATGGACCGGATACAGCTTACAGAGGAGGTTTTTGCTGTCCTGAGGCAAATTAGGGTGGATAACTCCCCAGGGCCTGACAAGGTGTTCCCTCGGATGTTGTGGGAGGCAAGTGCAGAAACTACAGGTGCCCTCGCAGAGATCCTTCAAACATCCTTAGTTATAGGTGAGGTGCCAGAGGATTAGAAGATAGCTATTGTTGTTCCTTTGTTTAAGAAAGACTCTAGAAATAAACCAGGAAGTTATAGTCTGGTGCGTGTCATATAGTTATTGGAATGTATTCTAAGGGAATGGATATACGAGTACTTGGATAGACAGGGCCTGATTAGGGATAGTCATCTAGACCTTATGCATGTAAATCAGTCTCACCAAACTTATAGAGTTCTTTGAGGGTGTTACCATGAAAGTTGATGAAGACAAAGCAGTAGATACTGTTTACATGGAATTATGAAAGCCATTGACAAGGTCCTGCATGGGAGCTTGGTCAAGAGGATACAGCTGCTTGGAATTCAAGAGGAGGTAGTAAATTGGATTAGATGATGGCTCCATGGAAGAAGCCAGGGAGTAGTTGTGGATAGTTGCCTCTCTGACAGGAGGCCTGTGGTACTGGGTCCATTGTGGTTTGTCATCTATATCAAAAATCTGGATGATAATCTGGTAAACTAGATCAGCAAATTTGCAGTTGACACCAAGATTGGGTGTGGAGTAGACAGTGAGGAATACTATCATAGCTTACAGTGGGATCTGGAGTACCTAGAAAAATGGGCTGAAGCATAGATGGATGTTAACGCAGATAAGTCTGAGGAGTTGCCCTTTGGGAGGACCAACCAGATAGGCCTTACACAGTGAGAGGCAGGGCACTGATGTGCATGATAGAACAGAGGGATCAAGGAATACAGATCCATAATTCCTTGAATGTGGCATCACGTACAGGTAGTGTCATAAAGAAAGCTTTTGGCATATTGGCCTTCGTAAACCAGTGTATCGAGGACAGGAGTTGGGATGTTATGTTGATGTTGTATAAGAGTATTGTGTGCAGTTTTTTGTCATTTAATTACAGGAAAGATATAAATAAAATTGAAATATTGAGAAGAAAATTTACAAGGATGTTACAGGGATTTGAGCACTTGAGTTATAGGGAAAGGTTGAATCGGTCAGGACTTTATTTGCTGGAATGTAGAGGATTGACAGGAGCTTTGATAGAGGTAGACAAAATTATGAGGGGTATTGATAGGGTAAATGCAAGCAGGTATTTTCCACTGAGGCTGGGTGAAACTACAACTAAAGGTCATGGGTTAAGGGAGAAAGGTGAGAAGGTTAAGGAGAACATGGGGGTAGGGGATCTTCTTCACTTGGAGGGTGGTGAGAGTGTGGAACGAGCTACCAGAGCAAAGTGGTGGATATGTGGTCAATTTCGACATTTAAGAGAAATTTGGATGGGTACATGGATGAGTGTGCTATGGAGGGCTGTGATCCAAATGCAGGTTGATGGGACGAGGCAGATTAATGGTTTGGCACAAACTAGAAGTGCCATAAAGCCATAAGACATAGGAGCAGAATTAGGCCATTCAGCCCATTGAGTCTGCTCTGCCATTCCACTGTGGTTGATCCCAGATCCCACTCAACATCCATACACCTGCTTTCTCACCATATCCTTTGATGCCCTGACCAATCAGGAAACTGTCAACTTCCGCTTTAAACATACCCACAGACTTGACCCCCAGCACAGTCTGTGGCAGAGCATTTCACAGATTCACTACTTACTGGCTAAAAAAAAATCCTTCTTACCTCTGTTTTATAAAGTCACCCCTCAATTTTGAGGCTGTGCCCTCTAGTTCTGAATAGCGCCACCATAGGAAAAATATTCCCATATCCAACCTATCTCTTCCTTTCAACATTTGAAATCTCCACATATTCCAAATTCCAGTCAGTAGAGTCCCAAAACTGCCAAACCCTCTTCATATGTTAACCCCTTCTTTCCTGGAATCATTCACCTGAACCTCCTCTGGACTGTCTCCATTGATAACATATCTTTACTGAGATATTATGGCCCAAAACCGTTGACAATACTCGAAATAAAGCCTGACTAGTGTCTTATAAAGCCTCAACATTATCTCCTTGCTTTTATATTCTATTCATCTTGAAATAAATGCCAACATTGCATGTGTTTTTTTACCACAGACTGAACCTGTCAACTACCCTTCTGGAAATGAGGACTCCTGAGACCATTTGCACCTCTGATGTTTGAATTTTTCTCCCTAGTTAAATAATAGTCTGCACTATTGTTCCTTTTACTAAAACGAATTATCATACATTTCCCAACACTGTGTTCCATCTGCCACTTTTTTGCCCATTCTTCAAATTTTTCTAGACCTGCTGTAATCACCTTGCTTCCTCAGTATTATCTACTCCTCCCCCCATCTTCATATCATCCATAAACTTTGTCACAAAGCCATCAATTCCATTATCTAAATCATTGAAAAACAATGTGAAAAGTAGGAGCCAGTACTAACCCCTGAGGAACACCACCAGTCACTGGCAGCCAACCAGAAAAGGCCTCTTTTATTCACACTCTCTGCCTCCTGCCTATCCATGTTAGTATCTTTCCTGCAATTACATAGAATTTATCTTGTTAAACAGCTTCACGTGTGGCACCTTATCAAATGCTTTCTAAAAATCCAAGTACATGACATCCACTGCCTCTCCTTTGTCCACCCTGTTTGTTACTTCCTCAAAAACTCTTAACAGATTTGTTAGGCAAGATTTCCCTTTACAGAAACCATGCTGACTTTGACTTATTTTATCATTAGTCTCCAAGAACCCCGAAACCTCATCCTTAATAATGGATTCCAACATTTCCCCGAACACTGGGTTTAGACTAACTGGCCTATAACTTCCTTTTTTTTGCCTTCCTCCCTTCTTAAAGAGTGGAATGACATTCGCAATTTTCCAGTCCTCTGGAACCATACCAGAATCATGTGACAAAGGATCAGTTTCTGCACTGCAATGTTCTATTACTCTATAACTAATATGGTCTGTTAAAATAGAAGTTTATACTGTACAATAATAATTCAATCCCACAAAGTGTAGTGATATACTTTGAAACTTGAAGATGGAGCTCAGGGTTAGTGGCATAATTCTTAATAATGTGGAGGAACAGAGGGATTTTGGGGTTTAAGTCTATGGATACCTCAAATTGCTGTATTGATATGGTGATTGATTGATAGATTGATAGGGTGGCTCATTAGTCAGGCAATTGAATTCATGTGCCTTGAGGTAATGTTGCAAATCTATAAATCTCTGGTTAGACCATACTTGAAATATTGTGTTATGTTCTGATCACCTCATTATAGAAAGGATGTGGAAGCTTTGGAGAGAGTGCAGAGCAGATTTACTAGGATGCTGCCTAGATTAGAGAGCAGGATGAATGGTTGAGCAAGCTTGGGCTTTTCTCTTTGGAGAGAAAGAGGACAAGAGGTGACTTGATGGAGGCATATAAGATGATTAAGGACATTGATTGAGTGGATAGCTAGTACCTATTTCTCCAGGATGAAAATGGACAATATGAGAGGGCATAATTTTAAGATGATTGGAGAAAAGTATACCATAGGGGGCATTCCAGAGGTAGGTTTTTTTACACAGAGAGGGTACTGCTAGGGATAGAAGTCGTGGTAGATACATTAGGAGGATTTAAAATAACATTAGGTGAGAAGATGGATGAGAGAAAATTGGAAGGCTAAGTGGGAGGGAAGTGTTAGATTGAGCATAGAACATAGCACATTAGTGTCATCACAAAGAAGGGACAACACCACTTCAAGTTCAAGTTTAATTGTCATTCAACCAGACACGAAAACCCATGAGTACAGGCAAATGAAAATGCGTTATTCCGGGGCCAAGGTGCAAAACACAGTACTGACTTTCACACACAACACAAGGCACTTATGGCACATATAAAATCGCAAGCACATATAAGAGATCATAGTCATAGAAAACTGGCGCACAGAAACAGGCCCTTCAGCCCATCTAGTCTGTGCCAAACCATTTAAACTACCTAATCCCATAGCACTCCATACTCCTCCCATCCATGTATCAATCCAAACTTCTCTTAAACAATGAAATCAGTAAAATACAGCCACACAAAAAAATGTAGTCCAAGATCCTGAGTCCATGAATGGTGTAGCAGTCTGCAGTCGAACACAGTACACAACTATTTTCTTAGAAGTTTTCATAGATCTTGCATGTCACCAAACCTTTGACAAACTTCTTTGGATGTCCAGTGGAAAGCATCCTAACTGGCTGCATCAAGCCCTGCTATGGGAACACCAATGCCCAGGAATAGAGAAGGTTAGTCTGATAAAGTCCAAGCCACCACAAATGAAGCTCTCTCCACCACAGAGTACATTTATATGGAGCTCAGCCAGCAGAAAGCAACAGCCATCATCAAAGACCCTTTACCCTTGCCCAAGTCAGGTCTGAACCCACAGCCTGTTTCTCTACAGATACTAATCACCCCATTGATTATTTCCAATATTGTTATGATTATTTCTGCTTTCCATCATCCATTGTTTTATGCTGCTGTAGAAGTCACTGATATTTCACTTAACTGCTTCAGAGCAGTTCACGCTCTTACCAGATATTTTGTTGTCACTGTACTCTGGTGCTAGATGTAAAACCACATTTCTTACTTAGTTGAGGCAAATGGATAATAACAAAGTTCTGAAGGCATCACTCCCAAGTAAAATAAAATAGCCTCTTCCTCATACGTTACTTCATGATCGGTTAATGCCTTCCATTTCTATTTTAATCATCTCTGTGATACTTGAGTTAATGTACAGCATTGTATGGTATATATTTCCCACATAGCTTTCGCATAGCTTCCCACAAACACTACCATATGTTCTATGTCAAACCGTGAGTCTTTCAGCAGCACTGTGAGAGCTTCCCTTCATTGTCATTCTTACCCTCATTTTTACATTCTTTGTTGAAAACAAATGTGTGAAGAAGGAAAATTATATTGAATAAACCAAATCAAAGATTAGCAAATGGCAAAGGTAAAGACATGGGGGATTTGATTAGTTAAGGTCTGATGATAAATGCGGCTCAGTGGAGTAGAGATCAGGAGTTAAATCAGAGGTTCCCAACCTTTACTATGCCATGGACCCATACCATTAAGCACCCACGGACGCCAGGTTGGGAACTCCTAAGTTAAATCATCAAGAATGTTGAGGGAATTAGCTACTTACAAACAAGCTTGAGTATTGTATGAGTATTCAGGTGGCAGCTAGAGATGTACACCTGCTTTGTTACTGTTCGCTCAGCACTCTCTGTTCAGAATGAGGTGAGAGCTCATTAAAACCTAGCGATTGGTGAAGGTCTTGATACAGTGAATGTACAGAGGATGTTTGCTTTGGTGGGAGAGTCTAAGGACAGAGGATACCACCTCAGCATCCTTTAAGAATTGAGATGAGGAGGAATTTCTTTAGCCAGAGAGTGGTAAATCCATGGAAATCTTTGCCACAGTTAGCTGTGGAGGCCAAGTCTTTACGTATATTTAAGGCAGAGGTTGATAGATTTTTGAGTGGTCAGAGCATGAAGGGATACAGACAGAAGGGAGGGCAAGCATATTGGTGTCAATGATATAGGTAGGAAAAGGGAGGAGGTCCTGAAAACAGAATACAGGAAGTTAGGAAGGAAGTTGAGCAGCTGGTCCTCAAGTGTACTAATCTCAGGATTGCTGCCTGTGCCACGTGACAGTGAGGAGAGAAATAAAACAAAGTGGCAGATAAATGTATGGCTGAAGAATTGGAGCAGGGGGCAGAGATCTAGCTTTCTGGATCATTGGAACCTATTCTTGGGCAGGTGTGACCTGTACAAAAGGGACAGGTTGCACTTGAATCCAAGGGGGACCAATATGCTTGCGGTAGGTTTGCGAAAACTGTTGCGAGTGGTTTAAACTAATATGGTAGGGGATGGGAACCAGTATGATAGAGCTGAGGATGAGCCGGCAGATTTGCAAGTAGATGACGGGTGTAACATGAATGTAAGGAAGGACAAGCCAATGACTGGGTACAAAAGAATGCAGGACTGAAGGTATTGTATTTAAATGCATATAGTCTTCAAAATAAAGTGAATGAACTGATGGTGCAATTAAAGATCGGTTGGTATAACGTGGCCATTACTGAGTTGAGACTGAAAAAAGGTCATAGTTGGGAGCTTAATATCAAAGGATATACTTTGTATCAAAATGACAGGCAGGAAGGCATAGATGGTTCTGTGGCTCTACAGGTAAGAGATAGAATTACATCTTTAGAAAGAGGTGACATAGGATCAGAGAATATCGAATCTTTGTGGGTGGAGACAAGAAACTGTAAGGACAAAAGAACCATTACAGGAATTACATGTAGGCCTCCAAATTGTATCCAAGAGGTGAGGTTGAGATGGCAGAGGGAACTGGAAAGGGAATGCAATACGGATAATGTCACAATCGTAATGGGCAAATTCAATGGGATTGGGAGAAACAGACTGGGGATGGATTATAAGAGAGGGAATTTGTTGAATATGTATGAGATGAATTTTTAGAGCAGCTTGTGCTTGAGCCTACTTGGGGAAAGGCCATCTTAGACTGAGTGTTGTGCAATAATCCAGATTTTTATTAGGGAGCTTAATGTAAATGAACCCTTAGAAGACAGTGATCATAACATGGTTAAATTCATGCTGTAGTTTGAGAGGGATAAGCAAACATCTCATGTTTCAGAGTTACAAAGGCATGAGAGGAGAGCTTGGCCAGGTTGATTGGAGGGGGATAGTAGCGGGGATGACGGCAGAGCAGATGTGGCTGAAGTTTTTTGGGAATAGTTCACAAGGTGCAGTATTGATATGTCCAATAAAAGAAAGTAGTTCTCAAATGGCTAGGGTAGGCAAATGTGACTGACAAGGGAAGTTAAGGACTACATAAACGACAAAGAAAGAGCATATAGTGTAGCAAAAGTGAGTGGGAAGTTGGATGATTGGGAAGTTATTAAAATCGAACAAAAGATAGCTAAAAGCCGTAAGAATGGAAAAGATGGAATATGAGGGCAAACTAGCCAATGATATAAAGCAGGATACTGAAAGATTCCCAGTTATATAAAGAGTAAAAGGGAAATGAGAGTTGATATTGGCCCACAGGAAAATGATGCTAGTGAAGTAATAATAGGGGACAAAGAAATGACAGGTGAACTTAATAGGTACTTTGCACCTGTCTTCACTGTGGAAGACACTAGCAGTATGCCAGAGGTCTGTTAGTGTCAGGGAGCAGGAGTGAGTGCCATTGCTATAACAAAGAAAAAAGTGCTAGGCAAACTGAATGGTTTTAAGGTGAGCAACATAGACTACATTCTAGAGTTCTGAAAGAGGTTGCTGTAGTGATAGCAAATGTATTGGTTATGGTCTTTCAAGAATCATTTGATTCCAGTTTGGTTTCAGAGGACTGGAACATTGCAAATGTCACTCCACTCTTTAAGAAGGGAGAGAGACGAAACAAAGGAAATTATAGGCAGGTTCCCTAACCTCAGTGGTTGAGAAAGTGTTGGAGTTCATTGTTGAGGATGAGGCTTTGAGGTACTTGGAGACTAATGATAAAATAAGTCAAAGTCAGCATGTTTTCTGTAAAGCGAAATTTTGCCTGAGTTCTTTGAGGAATAAACAAGCAGGGTGGACAAAGAGACAGTGGATACCATTTACTTGGATTTTCAGAAGGCATTTGATAAGGTGCCACACATGAGGCTGCTTAACAAGATAAAATCCCGTAGCATTACAGGAAAGTTAAAGGCATGGACAGAGTAATGACTGACAGGCAGGAGGCAGAAAGTGGTTGGCTGCCAGTGGCTAGTGATGTTCCTCAGTGGTCGGTATTCAGATCACTACTTTTCACTTTGTTTGTCAGTGATTTAGATAACGGAACTGATGGCTTTGTGGCAAAGTTTGCAGATGATATGAAGATAGGTCAAGGGCTAGGTAGTGCTGAGGAAGCAATGCAATTGTGGAAGGCCTTAGACAAGTTGGAAGAATGGGCAAAAAGTGGCAGATGGAATACAGTGTTGGAAATGTATGATAATGCATTTTGGTAAAAGGAACAATAGTGTGGACTATTACCTGAATGGAGAGAACAATTCAAACATCAGAGGTGTGAAGGGACTAAGGAGTCTGCGATAAAGAAGGCAAATGCAATTTTTAAAACAGGGAGGTAATGCTGAGGCTCTATAAGACTCTAATCAAGCTGCACTTGGAGTATTGTCAACAGTTTTGGATCTCATATCAGAAATGATGTGCTGTCTTAGGATGTTCATGAGGATGATTCTGGGAATGAAAGGGTTAAGATATGAGGAGCATTTGGCACCTTTGGGCCTATACTCATTGGAATTTAAAAGAATGCAGAGGAGATCTCATTGAAACCTATTGAATGTTGAAAGGACTAGATAAGGTGGATGTGGAGAGGATGTATCCTCCAGTGAGGTGTCCAGAACTAGAGGACACTGCCTCAAAATTGAGGGGTGACCCTTTAGAACAGAGGCAGGGAGGAATTTTTTTATCCAGAGAGCAGTGAATCTGTGAAATGCTCTGCCACAGACAGTGTGGAGGCCAAGACCAAGGGTATATTTAAAGCAAAAGTTGATAGTTTCCTGATGGGTCAGGGCACAAAGTAATGGCAAGAAGGCAGGTGTTCAGGGTTGACTGCAATTCAGGATCAGCTGTGATGGAATCGCAGAGCAGATGCAATGGGCTGAATGGTCTAATTCTGCTTTTATATCACACACACACACACACACACACGCACACACACACATATTCCTTATTCACTTTGATTTTCTTCTTCACCGTTTCCAATTGTAACCTTCGAAGCTTATGCCTGACTTTTTCCCCTTTATTAGATTAAAATTTGGACCTGAGCAAATAGTTCCATATGAGGTATAATTTAGAGTACCGTGTAAAAGTCTTAGGAACATATAGATAGAATTTCCAAGATGGCAGCATGACGCAGCTTGCAGCGGCCACTCCGGAGCTGATTATCTGTTATTTGCGAAGTGGGGTGCTGTGCGCAATCATAATCGGTTGAAAACGGACGTGGGAGCACGGAGGAACATCTGGAAATCTCCAGGAAGACCTTCTTCATTGCAGCTGCTGTTGTGAGGTCCGGGACTCTGCTGGGAAGAACAGGCCCCCAGTCCTCGGGGTCGCGTTGCTGATGGCTGTTGGCGGGGCTGTCTTAATATGCTTGGCAGAAGATGGTGCTCGGAGAAGCTGTGCCGGAGGGAATGGTCATCAGCTCGGAGGTTCGATGGACTTGGAATCCGCTGCGGTCAGGTCGCTGTCGGTGTGTGCTGTGTCTGCAAGGCTGGGTTCGACAGAGCTTTCATTGTGTGCTGCATCTGCGAGGCTGAGTCGGGTGGCGCCGTGGAAGCCCATGGGGGGGGGGGGGTATTCCCTTCTGCCGCCAGCATGGGATGGCAAGTCTGTCGGGACCCTGGGGACTTGTGGAAACTGTGGTGATTTCTTTTGAACTTACAGTCCTTTAACATCTTGGACTACTTTTACTGTGCCCATAGTCTGTTTTTTATCAATTATGCTATTGTTTGCACTGTTATAACTATATATTGTAACTATGTGGTTTTGTGCAGGTCTTGTAGTTTTAGTTTTTGGTCTTGTTTGTCTGGTGGATTTGGAGCTCCTTTCCGGGGAACGCGCTAAGACGGTAGCGCGATATTAATACGCAGCAGCCTCTCCAGACTCTGGATTGGGGATTGCCAAACGTTATGTGGATTTTCTGGTGTAGTCTGTTTTGTCATATGCTTTTGTGATATCATTCTGGAGGAACATTGTCTCATTTTTTAACTGCATTGCATTTGTGGTTTCTAAATGACAATAAACTAAATCTGAATCTGAATAGCTAGGGTGCGTCGGACTTTTGCCCAGTACTGTAGCAATTTTGTGTATTGCGCTGTACTACTGCCACAGAAAAAGCAAATTTCTTGACATTCGTGAGCGCTGATAAACCTGATTCTGAAATGGGTCTTTATTGGGGACGTAGAATGGGAAGAGGTCAGGGAGAAGTGAAAAGGATAAGGGAGAGGGGAGGGAGTGGGAAGCACCAGGGAGACATTCTGTAATGACCGATTTACCAATTGTTTGGAATCAAGTGACTTTGCCTGATGTCTCAGGGCTGGGTATGTCTGCATCCACACCTTCCACTGCCCCTGGCACTCCTTCTCTGCCACCTGGCCCACTCTCCTCCTGCAGAGCTCCACCCTTGCCATTCCCAACATCCTTTGCTCCTGCCAAGTTTACAAACTCACTCTGCACTCTGACAAATACAGTGCTGTGCAGAAGTCTTAGGCCTCCTAGCTATAAGACTTTTGCTTAGTATTGTATGCAACACAGATTAGGCGAAGAAGCAGGTCACCTAGTCTCTTAAGCATTCTCCTCCATATACTGCAATTGATTTTATTACAGCCATTCTCTTTACTCTTGTCCATCTCTCCAGCTGGTAACTCTTCATTCCTTTGCTTATCATGTCTATTTATATCTGCCTTAGAATAATCAAAGCTCTCCTCCTTTGAGGAAGAAAATTTCAAAGCCGCACAAATTTCTGTGAGAAAAATGAGCCAATCTCTGTCGGGTTATGTGAATGGTGACCCTTTCTTATTAAGAAGGACAAAGACAGTGATGAATGGGAAAGGAGAATATGAGAACCTATTGGTGAGAAACCGAAACCAACAGGCTGATTTTAAAAAATCTTCTAGAGATGTACTGTATAAAATGGAAAGAATTAGCAAGGTGAATATGGCTCCCACACAGACTGATCCAGGACAAAATTATTTGAGGGAATGAGGAAATGATAAAAAAAAAGAACAAAACCTTTTTCATGAAAATAACTTGAAATAATGGAGAATGGCAAAATCAAGTTATAGGAAGTTAGTTTTAATGAAAGAAGCAATATTAGAGGAATTCATGGGTTTGGAAGTCAAAATATCTCTGGGGTGTGTGCACCTGTAATTTCTGGATAGAGGCAATTATAGACGTAGAGATATAATCTTCCAAAATTCTAAACAGTTTACAGAGATCAGGACTCTGAAGGGTCTCAATCTGAAATTTTGACTGTTTATTCCCTTCCAAAGATGCTGACTGACCTGTTGCATTCTTCACAGTGTTTTGTGTGTGACGTTCAAGATTTCTAGGATCTCCAGAAACACTTGTATCTCCATTTCATTTTTTTTATTCTTCTTTCCAAAGTAGAGACCCTCAACATTCTCCACATTAGACTCCATCAGCCAGCTTCTTTCCCAGTTGCCTCGTCTAGCTATATCTCTTTGCAAGCTCTTTGTTTGCTCCTCATAACTTGTTAAGAAATTTTTTTTTTATCTTCAGCAAATTTAGTGACAATACATACAGTGTCTTTGCCTAACTCTTTAGTAGCGATTGGAAATAGCTGTTGCTCCAGTAATAATTCCTCATTTGAACTTACTCTTTAAGTTGAATAGGCCAATTCCTGCTGGTCCTTTGAAGCTTACCTAGGAAGGTTCAGACAGGAATCAAGTACTGTTAAACATAAGAAATTCTGCAGATACTGGAAATCTTCAGAATACACAGAAAGTGCTGGAGGACTCAGCAAGAGAGGGAGCACCTATGGAAAAGAATAAGCAGTCGATGTGGGCTGAGATACTTCATCGGGACTGGAAAGGAAGGGGGAAGAAAGCAGAATAACAAGGTGAAGGGAGGAGAAGGAGAACAAGCTGGCAGATGATAGCTGAAACCAAGTGAGGGCGATAACTGTGTGGATGGGGAGGGAGGGATGAAGTAAGAAGCTGATAGGTAATGAGTGAAAGAAGTAAAGGGCTGAAGAAGAAGGAATCTGATAGGAAAGGACAGTGGACCATGGAAGAAAGATGGAGATGGGAAACTGAAAGAAGGTGATGGATAGGTGAAGGGAAAGGAAAGGGTGAGAGGGGAGCCAGAATAGGGAACAGCAAAGGAGTTGAGGCTAAAATTACTGAAGTTTAGAGAAATTGATGTTCATGCATCAGATTGGAGGCTAGTTAGATAGAATATGAGATTTTGCTTCCTCAATTTGACATTGTCGTCATCATGGCAATAGAGGAGGCCATGGACTGCCATGTCAAAATGGGAATGTGAAATCGAATTGAAAAGCGTGGCCTCCAGGGTATCGCACCTTTCACGGTAGACAGAGCAAAGGTGCTTGATGAGCACTGTTATTCGGATATGTGTGACTTTAACGATGTACTTCCCAACTATCTGCACCATTCAGAGATACTGTAATGGCTTTGCTTGATCCCTGAGGAATTTCCTACTGCATAACATTGATGATATTCTCTTGCATCTGGTAGATATCCCTGAGGAGAATTAGATTCTTTTGAAAAGCAGACAGCAGTATTAATTGCTGCTGTTCCAGCACGTCAGTACAGGAAACATGCATAGATTCTATAAACAATGTCATTGAATTCTCCCTTCCACAGAACAGTAGCATAGTGAGCTAGCAGCCAGTGGTGTCAAATACTGATCTGGTGATTGAATCCTGCTGGAGCAGCTGGGATATTTAATTTCAATTAATTAAGTCTTAAGTTTACTTAAAAGGCAAATTGCCAGATTCACTAATGGGACCGTGAAACTTCTGGATTGTCATAAAAAATTACTGCTTCTCTGACATCTTTTAACCAATACGTATATCCAACCCATCAATATGTTTAGATACACTATGATCAATTCAGTTAATCTTCATTAACATGGATATAATTTTCTTTTGATTGAATCCTTTCTCATAAAAGTTGAGTATTCTGTATGTTTAGTTTATGTTTTTTGTGTATGTTGTTTACATGATGTAGTGTGCTTATGACACTGATACATGTAAGTTTTTCATTGCACCTGTGCATACATGTACTTCATTTGTACATGTATACACATATATAAATGAACTTGACTTAGACGATAAGACCATAGGACACAGGAGTAGAATTAGGCCATTTGGCCTATCAAATCTGCTCAGCCATTTAATCGTGCCTGATCCCCATCCTCAGCCCCACTCTTTGGCCTTCTCCCCATAACCCTTGATGCCATATCCAATCAAGAAACTGTCAAACTCTGCCTTAAATACACCCAATAACCTCGACTTCACAGCTGCCTGTGGTGATAAATTTCACAAATTCACCACTATCTGGCAAAGAGATTTCTCTGCATCTTTGTTTTAAATAGACAACCCTCTGTCCTGAGGCTGTGCCCTCTTGTCCTAGACTCTCCCACCATGGGAAACATCCTTTCCACATCTACTCTGTCTAGGCCTTCCAACATTCAAAAGGTTTCAATAAGATCTCCCCTCATCCTTCTCAATTCCACCAAGTACAGACCCAGAACCATCAAAAGTTCCTCGTATGAGAACTCTTTCATTCCCAGAATCATCCTTGTGAACCTCCTCTGAACCCTCTCCAATGCCAGCACATCTTTTCTTAGATGAGGAACCCAAAACTGTTCACAATGCTCAAGGTTAGGTCTCACCAGTGCCTTTAGAAAGCCTAGGCATCACATCCCTGTTCTTGTATTCTAGACATTTTGAAATGAACACTAACATTTCATTTCCCTTCCTCACTACTGACTCAATCTGCAAATTAACCTTTAGGGTGTTCTGCACAATGACAGCCAAGTCCCTTTGCATCTCAGATTATTGGATTTTTACCCCGTTCAGAAAATAGTCTGTGCCTTTACTTCTTCTACTAAAGTGCATGACCATGCACTTTCCAACATTGTATTTCATTTGTCACTTTTCTTGCCCATGCTCCTATTCTGTCTAAGTTCTTCTGCAGTCTTACTCTTTCCTCAATACTACCTTCCCCTCCACCAATCTTCATATCATCTGCAAACTTTGCAACAAAGCCATCAATTCCATCATCTAAATCATTGATACACAGCATAAAAAGAAGTGATCCCAACACCAACCCCTGCAGAACACCACTACCCACTGGCAGTCAAATGGAAAAGGATTCTTTTATTCCCGCTTGCTGCCTCCTACCAATTAGCCAATGCTCTAACCATGCCAAAACCTTTCCTGTAATACCTTGGGCTCTTAACTTGGTAAGTAGTCTCATGTGTGACACCTTGTCAAAGGTCTTCTGAAAATCCAAATATACAACATTCACTGCATCTCCTTTATCTATCTTACTTGTAATATCCTTGAAGAATTCCAAAAGGTTTGTCAGGCAAGATTTTCCCTTAAGGATCCATACTAACTTTGTCCTACCTTGTCCTGTGTCACCAAGTGCTGCATATTCTCATCTCTAACAATTGACTCCAACATCTTCCCAACCACTGAGGTCAAGCTAGCCAGTCTATAATTTCCTTCCTGCTGCCTCCCTCCTTACTTAAAGAATGGAATGGCATTTGCATTTTTCCAGTCCTGCAGAACCATGCTAGAGTCCAATGATTCTAGAAAGATCATTACTAATGCCTCCACAATCTCTACTACTACCTCTTCCAGAACCCTACTGTGCAATTCATCTGGTCCGGGAGACTTTTAGATCTTTCAGCTTATTGAGCACCTTCTCCCTTGTAATAGTAACTGCACCAACTTCTCTTCCTTCACACCCTACAACATTTGGCACACTGCTAGTGCCTTCCACAGTGAAGACTGATGCAAAATACTCATTTAGTTCATCTGTCATCTCCTTGCCCCCCTTATTATTTCTCTGGCCTCATTTTCTTGTGGTCCAATTTCCACTCTTAATTCTTTTTTATTTTTTATACACTTGAAAAAGCTTTTTCTATCCACCTTGATATTGTTAGCTAGTTTGCTTTCATATTTCATCTTTTCCCTCCTAATAATACTCTTACTTGCTTTCTGTAGGTTTTTATAAGCTTCCCAATTCTTTAGCTTCCCATTAATTTTTGTTTTTGTAGTATGTCCTTTCTTTTGCTTTTACATTAGCTTCGATTACCCTTGTCCACCATGGTTGTACTATTTTACCTTTTGAGTATTTTTTTTAATTTTTAGAATACATCTATCCTGCACCTTCCTCCTTTTTCCAAAAACTCAGACCATTGCTGCCCTGTTGTCAGCCCTGCCAGCATCTCCTTTCAATTCATTTTGTCCAAATCCTCTCTCATTCCACTGTAATTTCCTTTTCTCCACTGAAATACTGCTACATCAGACTGTACTTTCTCCCTATCAGATCTCAAGTTGAAGGCAGTCATATTGTGATCACTCTCTCCAAAGTGTCCCTTTACCTTAAGCTCCCTAATTGCCTCCAGTTCATTACATAACATCCATTCCAGTATAGCTGATCCCCTAGTAGGCTCAACTACAAGCTGCTCTAAAATGCCATCTCAAAGGCATTCAACAAATCCGCTCTCTTGAGATCCATTACCGACCTGATTTCCCAATCTACTTACACATTAAAATCTCCCATGACTATCATAACATTACCCTTTTGACACACCTTTATTATTTTCTATTGTATACTGTAGTCCACATTCTAGCTGCTGTTTGGAGATCTGAATGTACCTGCCATCAGGGTCCTTTTACCCTTGCAGTTCCTTAACTCAACCCACAAGGATTCAACATCTTTTGATCCTATGTCACATCTTTCTAATGATTTGATGCCATTCTCTACCAGCAGAGCCATGCCACCCCCTCTGCCTACCTTCCTATCCCTCTGATACAATGTGTAACCTTGGACATTCAGCTCCCAACTACAAACATACTTCAGCCACAGCGTTATACCTGATAATCTGTAATAGTGCAACAAGATCATCCACTTTATTTCTTATACTCTGTGCATGAGAGCTGTATTTACTACCCTTTTTGATTTTGCATCCCTAATGCACTGACATTCACCCTGCTGGTTGCAATTTTGTCTTAGCATCTATCTGGTCTTCCTAACAGTCGGACTGCATGCTATATTTGTTTTTTTTGCACCATCAGTCCTATCTTGAGTTCCAGCACACCGGTTCCTATCCCCTGCCAAATTAGTTTAAATCCTGCCCAACAGCTCTACAAACCTGCCCATGGGAACATTGGTTTCTCTTGGATTCAGATGCAATCATCCCTTTTGTACAGGTCATACCCCCCCTCCCCCCAGAAGAGATCCCAATGACCCAAGAACCTGAAGCCCTGCTCCTGCACTAGCTTCTTAGGCACACATTAACCAGTCAAACCATCCTGTTTCTAACCTCAATGGTTCATGGCACAAGCAGCAATCCAGAAATTACTGCCCTGGAGGTCCTGCTTCTCAGCTTTCTGCCTAGCTCTCTAAATTTTCACTACAGGACCTCTTTGCTTCTCCTTCCTATGTCATTGCTGCCAGTATGTAGCAAGATTTCTGGCTGCTCCCCCCTACCCCTCCAAAATGCAGTGGATACGATCAGAGATGTCCCTGACCCTAGCGCCTGGGAGGCAACCTACTAACTGGGTGTCCTTTCACGTCCACAGAGTCTCCTGTCTGTTCGTCTGACTATTGAGTCCTCTATTACTACTGCCCCCCTCTTCCCACTCTTTCCTTTCTGCACCACAGACCCATGTTCACAGCCAGTAACCTGGTCTTCGCGGCATTCCCCTGGGAGGTCACCCCCACAACAGTATCCAAAATGATATAATTATTATTGAGAGTAATGGTCACAGGGGTGCTCTGTGTTAACTGCCTATTCACTGTCCCATTCCTTCTACTGACAGAAACGCAGCTACTCACCTCCTGCAACTTAGGGGTGACAACTTCCCTGTAACTCCAAATCAATGATCTCCTCACTCTCCTGTACAAGCTGAAGGTCGTCCAGCTGCTGCTCCAGATCCCTAACACCGTCTTCAAGGAGCTGCAGCTGGATGCACCACGCAGGTGTAGTTCCCGGGAGACTCTGTGTCTCCCAGGACTCCAATATCTGGCAAGAACACACAATGGACATTTAAAATGCATTAAGTACTCATGACACAGTAAGAAAAAAAGGAAAACTTATCTAGACAACTTACCCAGAGCCAACGCCTCTTTCAGCCAAAGTTCGACACCACCACTCTCACCACTGGCACACTCCTGACAATGGCCGCCCTACTCGTTCATTCTGCATTTTTATTTACTCTTCTCTGGGCTGCTCCTGCCACTGATTGGGATGCCAATTTTTAAAAAAAATTAATCATGTTAAGTTAATCATTTTGAGACCGTGGCCATTGCATACAATGCCAGCATTTGAAGTTAAATGTTTATGGTCCCCAAAATAATTAAGAAGCAACCAATTTCAACGTCAAATTAATGCATTCATTTCAAGAGGTCGAGAATAACAACAGCAGGATGTGATGCTGAGGCTTTTTAAAGGCACTGGTGAGGCCTCACCTTGAGAATTGTGAACAGTTTTGTGTTCCTTATCTAAGAAAATATGCGCTGGTATTGAAGAGGATTTGGAGGAGGCTCACGAAGAGGAGTCTGGGAAAGAAAGGTTTATCACATGAGGAACATTTGATAGCTCTGGGTATGTAGGTGCATTCTCGGACAAGAGAGCGCAGGTCAGGCTAGAGGGGTGTCCACTTAAAAGAGAGACGCAGAGAAATTTCTTTAGCCAGAGGGTAGTGAATTTGGGGAATTTGTTACCATGGGAAGCCAGGTCGTTGGGTGCAATGAAGGCAGGGATTGATCAATTCTTGATGGCCACAGCATCAAAGGTTACGGGGAGAAGTCTGGGGAGTGGGGCTGAGGAGGAGAAAAAAAGGATCAGCCATGACTGAATGATGGAACAGACATGATGGGCAAATGGCCTAATTGTACTCCCATGTCTTTTGGTCTTATGGGCCATAAAAAGAAATCTAAGTACATGTGCTTCCCCTAGAGCAGGGGTTTCCCAAACTTCTTTTATGCCAAGGGCCATTACCATGGACCAAGGTTGGGAACCTCTGCCTCGAGTATCACTGCTAAGGAATCATGAGAACGTAGAATTACACAAGTCTTTCAGCCCATGACGTTGTGCCAACCCTTTACCCTATTCCAAAATAAACCTAACCCTTCCCTCCCACATTCCATTTTTTCAATCATCTATGTGCCTATCTAAATGGATCATTGGATGGAGAAGCACTGCATATTGGAGCACAAGCCGAGAGATGTGTAGGTGAAATGTCTAAATGGATGTATAATATAAAATGCTCTGTAGTATGCATGACTCACCCAAATTTGGATGTCTTACAATCAAGCTAATGTTACGCCATCAATAAAAAATATTTAAAGGAAGTGAATCATTATTTCAAACAGGTTAAAATTTTTGTCCACATCTTGCATCTGTCCTGACAAGTTGAGAATGCAAGCCACTGATTGCAAAGGAAAGCATTTTGAAATTATTCCTGAGTGGACAAGCGGAACCATTGGATCACCTTAATATTGTGACTTCTCAACCGCTGAGATGTGACATTAAACAACAAAAAAACAGCTCAAGCATTTAAACCATAACAAGAAAGGCTGCAGGTGTTGGAAATCCAAAGCAACACACACAAAATGCTGGAGGAGCTCAGCAGGTCAGGTAGCATCTATTGAAAAGAGTAAACAGTCAACGTTTCAGGCCGAGACCCTTCATCAGGACAATTTATACCTAGCTAATTTTAAATAATAAATACTTACTAATATAAGACTATAAGACATAGAAGCAGAATTCAGCCACTCAGCCCATCAAATCTTCTCCGCCATTGCTTCATGGCTGATCCCAGATCCCACACCTATCTTCTGCCACATCCTTTGATGCCCTGGCCAATCAGGAAACGATTAACTTCCACCTTCAATATACCCACGGACTTGGCCTCCACATGAGTCTGCGGCAAAGCATTCCACAAATTCACTAATCCCTGGCTACAAAATTCCCCTTTACCTCTGATCTAAAATGTCACCCCTCAATTGTAAAGTTATGCCCTCTAGTTCTGCATACCACTACCAGAGAAAACATTCTCTCCGTTTCCATCCCATCTAGTCCTTTTAACATTCAGTAGGTTTCAATAAGATCCTTTCCCCCCCCCCCCCCCCCCGGCATTCTTCTAAATTCCTGTGAGTACAGGCCCAAAGGTGCCAAGCACACCTCATATGTTAACCCCTTCATTCCTGGAATCATCCTCATAAAACTCCTCTGGACTCTCTCCAATGACAACACATCCTTTCAGAGATATTGGGCCCAAAACTGTTGACAATACTTCAAGTGGCCTGACCAGAAACACAGAAACATAGAAAACCTATAACACCATACAGGCCCTTTGGCCCACAAAGCTGTGCTGAACATGTCCTACCTTAGAAATTAGCTGGGGTTACCCATAGCCTTCCATTTTTCTAAGTTCTATCTACCAGGCATCTCTTAAAAGACCCTATTGTATCCGCCTCCACCACCGTCGTTGGCAGCCCATTCCACTCATTCACCACTCTCTGTGTAAGAATCTTACCCCTGGCATCTCCGCTGTATCTACTTCCAAGCACATTAGAACTGTGCCCGCTCGTGCTAGCCATTTCAGCCCTGGGGAAAAGCCTCTGACTATCCACACGAACAATGCCTCGAAGACTCTTGTGAAGACTCAGAATTATCTTCTTGCTTTATATTCTATTCTCTTTGAAAAACAGTCTCAAGCTGTACATTAACTTTCCGAGAATCTTGCATGAGGACTCTTAAGTCCTTCTGCACCTCTGACATTTAAACTTTCTTCCCATTTAGATAATAGTCTACACTGTTGTTCCTTTTACTAAAATGCATTATCATACATTTCCAAACACTGTATCCCATCTTACCACTTTTTTGCCCATTCATTCAATTTGTGTAAGTCCTGCTGCAATTGCATTGCTTCCTCAGCACTACCTACCCCTCCACCTATCTTCATATCACCTGCAAACATTGCCACAAAGCCATCAATTCCATTATCCAAATCATTGACAAACAAAGTGAAAAGTAACAATAGACAATAGACAGAAGGTGCAGGAGTAGGCCATTCGGCCCTTCTAGCCAGCACTGCCATTCGCTGTAATCATGGCTGATCATACACAATCAATACCCTGTTCCTGCCTTCTCCCCATATCCCATGACCCCGCTATCTATAAGAGCTCTATCTAACTCTCTCTTGAATGCATCCAGAGACTTGGCCTCCACTGCCTTCTGGGGCAGAGCATTCCACATATCCACCACTCTCTGGATGAAAAAGTTTTTCTGCATCTCTGTTCTAAATGGCCTAACCCTTATTCTTAAACTGTGGCCTCTATTTCTGGACTCACCCATCAGCAGGAACATGCTTCCTGCCTCCAGTGTGTACAATCCCTTAATAATCTTTTATGTTTCAATCAGATCCTCTCTCATCCTTCTAAATTCTAGTGTATACAAGCCCAGTTGCTCCAATCTTTCAACATATGACAGTCCCGCCATTCTGGGAATTAACCTTGTGAACCTACGCTGCACTCACTCAATATCAAGAATGTCCTTCCTCAAATTTGGAGATGAAAACTGCACACAATACTCCAGGTGGGGTCTCACCAGGGCCCTGTACAGCTGCAGAAGGATCTCTTTACTCCTATATTTAATTCCTCTTGTTATAAAAGCCAGCATGCCATTAGCTTTCTTCACTGCCTGCTGTACCTGCATGCTTGCTTTCATTGACTGATGTACAAGAACACCTAGATCTCGTTGTACTTCCCCTTTTCCTAACTTGACTCCATTTAGATAGTAATCTGCCTTCCTGTTCTTGCCACCAAAGTGGATAACCTCACATTTATCCACATTAAACTGCATCTGCCATACATTTGCCCACTCACCCAACCTGTCCAAGTCACCCTGCATTCTCATAACATCCTCCTGACATTTCACACTGCCACCCAGCTTTGTGTCATCAGCAAATTTGCTAATGTTACTTTTAATCCCTTCATCTAAATCATTAATGTATATTGTAAACAGCTGCAGTCCCAGCACCGAACCTTGCGGTACCCCACTGGTCACGGCCTGCCATTCCGAAAGGGACCCGTTAATCGCTACTCTTTGTTTCCTTTCAGCCAGCCAATTTTCAATCCATGTCAGTACTTTGCCCCAATACCATGTGCCCTAAATTTGCCCACTAATCTCCAATGTAAGACTTTATCAAAAGCTTTCTGGAAGTCCAGGTACACCACATCCACTGGCTCTCCCTTATCCATTTTCACAGTTACATCCTCAAAAAACTCCAGAAGATGATGAAGGCATGATTTCCCCTTCATAAATCCATGGTGACTCGGACTGATCCTTCTACTCCTATCCAAATGTGTCGTAGTTTCCTCTTTTATAATTGACTCCAGCATCTTTCCCACCACTGAGGTCAGGCTAACCGATCTATAATTCCCTATTTTCTCTCTCCCTCCTTTCTTGAAAAGTGGGACAACAGTAGCCACCCTCCAATCAGCAGGAACTGTTCCTGAATCTATAGAACATTGGGAAAATGATTACCAATGCGTTCACGATTTCTAGAGCCACCTCTTTAAGTACCCTGGGATGCAGACCATCAGGTCCCGGGTACTTATCAGCCTTCAGACACAACAGTCTATCCAGCACCATTTCTTGCCTAATATAAATTTCCTTCAGTTCATCTTTTACCCTAGTTCCTTTGGCCACTATTACATCTGGGAGATTATTTGTGTCTTCCCTAGTGAAGACAGATCCAAAGTACCTGTTCAACTCGTCTGCCATTTCCTTGTCTCCCATAATAAATTCACCCGTTTCTGTCTTCAACGGCCCAATTTTGCTCTTAGCTATTTTTTTGCTATTCACATACCTAAAGAAGCTTTTACTATCCTTCTTTATATTCTTGGCTAGTTTACCTTTGTACCTCATTTTTCTTGGCGTATTGCCTTTTTTGTTATCTTATGTTGCTCTTTAAAAGCTTCCCAGTCCTCCGGTTTCCCGCTCATCTTTGCTATGTTATACTTCTTCTCTTTTATTTTTATACTGCCCTTTACTTCCCTCGTCAGCCACGGCCGCCCTTTACTCCCCTCAGGATCTTTCTTCCTCTTTGGAATGAACCGATCCTGCACCTTCTGCATTATTCCCAGAAATACCTGCCATTGTTGTTCCACTGTCTTCCCTGCTAGGGTATTGTTCCATTGAACTTTGGCCAGCTCCTCCCTCATAGCTCCATAGTTCCTTTTGTTCAACTGTAGTACTGACCCATTCGATTTTCCCTTCTCTTTCTCAAATTGTAGGTTAAAACATATCATATTATGGTCACTACCTCCTAATGGTTCCTTTACCTCAAGGTCCCTGATCAAATCCGGTTCATTGCACAAAACTAAATCTAGAATTGCCTTTTCCCTGGTAGGCTCCAGTACAAGCTGTTCTAAGAATCCATCTCGGAGGCACTCGACAAACTCCCGTTCTGATTCTCCCAGTCTACCTGCATGTTGAAATCCCCCATGACAACTGCATCATTACCTTTGTGACATGCCAATTTTAACTCTTCACCCTACCTCCAGACTGCTGTTTGGGGGCCTGTAGATAACTCCCATTAGGGTCTTTCTACCCTTAGAATTTCTCAGTTCTATCCATACTGACTCTACATCCCCTGATTCTATGTCCCCCCTCGCAAGGGACTGAATATCATTCCTCACCAACAGAGCCACCCCACCCCCTCTTCCAGTCCGTCTGTCATTTCAATAAGATGTATATCCTTGAATATTCATTTCCCAGGCCCTATCCGCTTGAAGCCATGTCTCAGTTATTTCCACAACATCGTACTTGCCAATTTCCAACTGAGTCTCAAGCTCATCTACTTTATTCCTTATACTTCGTCCATTCATATATAATACTTTTAATTTGTTACACCCCTCTTCTTTCATATCAATTCCTATTTCACTTGGCCTTACTGTATAATCTCTTCTTGGGCTTTCTACTCCATTGATTCTGTTGTCCTTTTTAACTTTCCCTATTTTCACTTTCCCTTTAACTCCATCCATATATTTCCAGTTCATCCCCTCCCCCCCCCCCAATTACTTAGTTCCTGTCTGTCCTTTGGATACAAAGTATCTCCTTTGATGTTAAGCTCCCAATTATGGCCTTCTTTCAGCCACAACTCAGTGATGCCCACAACGACATACTGACCAATCTCTAATTGTGCTATGAATTCATCCACCTTATTCCGAATGCTACGCGTGTTTAAATACAGTACCTCCAGTCCTGCATTGTTCATCATTTTGAATATTGCCTCTATGGTCCAATTTATCTCTTTGCTCAGACTGCATTTGTACCCTATCATTTGCTTGTCCTTCCTTACATTCATGTTACATCCATCATTTACTTGTAATCCTGCTGGCTCATCCTCAGCTCTATCGTACTGGTTCCCAACCCCTTGCCATATTAGTTTAAACCGCTCCCTGCAGCTCTAGTAAATCTGCCTGTAAGAATGTAAGAGCTTATCTCCTGATCAACCTTTTATATGTAAATTGTATACTTGAATCAAATTGTATTCGGTTGTGAAAATGGTTTTGTTAATTTATATAGCAGTCCATCAGAGTTTAAGACATAAATGCAGAATTTGGCCATTCAACTCATCCACATCAATTCAATAGAATTATCCTCATTCATAAGGATAATCTTAAAATGCTTTAACAGAGTTAAATTCTATCTAAATTCTATGCTGGCATGTAGAGAATCATAAAATAGTGAATAATTGACAATACACGTGTAAAATAAATGTTTCTAGAATTGTATATTTTATGCATGAAAAATATATAATTTATTGAAGCATTACAATTTAAATAACCTCTTCAATATACGTTTGTGAACCCCAGTTGGTAAATTTCAATATAAGTGCGCTCTACAATGTTAAAAAGCAATACATTTATCAGTCAGAGAAAGCAGTAAAATGTGATGGTTCATTATCCTCTATTTACACAAGTGCACAAAGTCAGAAGCATCCCCAAATTGACCAAGAAGAATTCATGGTGTTTGCACTGAAACATTGACCAGAGGATATCTGCTCATGTTTGTATATGTTATTGCTAAACAGAGCAAATAGAAGGAATCATTCCCACTGATAAGAGGTACAGTGAAGTACATTGCCTTTTGACTGTTAATCCTAGAAGCCACCAAATTCATTATTGCCTGCAAGCTGGACACAAACCATGCCTTAAGATTAGCTGGAAGCATTAGTAGCCAAATGGCCTTTAATTTTATTTTTTATCAAGACCCTCAAACTAATGGACTTTATCTGGGTTTGATTACTGTTTGAACTTGCTAGATAGCAAGGTTAAGTGCCTCCCTACCATGCCACAGCTAGTGTGGAACTTAGATAGTCTGTCAAAACAGTAAAGCAATGAACACTCACTCTTAGGTAATGATTTTAAGTACAGCCAAATGCCACATGCATCACAGCATCATCAGAAAAAAAAACACAGATCTATGTTCATGACCAGAAGCTTGAGCAATGAATGAGGTTGATTTAATTATTATCGTAAGAGGGAGAAAGTGGGGGGAGGTTGGCAAAGAGATAAAAAACTAAGGATGTGAATTCCAAAGACTTGTGCCTAGGACTGAACCAACAAAGCTACAGATATTCTGCTAAAGAGACTAGAATAATCCACCCTTATACTGGGAAAAAAGACTCTGATTACCTACTCTGCTTATGGCTCTCATATTGTTATAAAACTCCATAAAGACACTCTTCAGAATTTGATGTTCCAGTAAGAATAAGCCCAGACTTTCCAATCTCTGCTCATCATTCCAGGCAACATCCTAGTGAATACCTATCTTTCACTCTCTCTCTTGCTCCCACATACTTCCTGTTGTGTAGTAACCAGACTGTACATAAAGCTCTAAATGTGATCTAACTAATGTTTTGTACAGCTACATGATGACCCAACTCATTTCCATATATAATTGCTCTATCTATGATGGCTAGCATGCTAAACACCTTCTTCATTACTCTTAACCACCAATGACACATCGCCCAGCAATCCCTGGACTTGCACACAAGATTCATCTGTATCTCAACCCTTCTAAGGTCCTTACCATTTTATCTACCTATCTGTCTAAATTTTGACTTCCGAAAGTGAACTACCTTACACTTGACTGGACTGAATTTCATCTGCCACTGCTCTGTATACCTTCCCAGATGATTCCTTGCTATATATGACTCCACTAATATTTATGTTCTCTGCATCCTCACTAATCATGTACTGGTATTCTCATTCTAATTCTCATTATAGATATATATGTGTATATATATATATATATATAAAATGCCCTGTACTGTGCAAAAGACTTAGGCACATATATATATATAAAACTAGGGTGCCTAAGACTTTGTGCAGTACTGTATTTGTCAACAAGGAGCAGAGAGCAAGTTTGTAAAGGATGTTGGGAATGGCAAGGCTGGAGAACCCCAGAAGGGATGTGGGACAGGTAGCATAGAAGGAGTGCCAGGGGGGTGGGAGTGGCATGGGTGCAGGTGCAGACACACCCAGCCCTGAGACTCTAGTAAAGGACATTTGATTACAAACAATTGGTTAATTGATCATGACAAATTGTCTCTCTGGTGCTTCCCACTCCCTTCCCCTTTTCCCAACCATGATGCCCCTCTTTTTGACCCCCTCCTACTCTCAGTCCACATAGAGAACCAAATCAGAATCAGGTTTATCATCATTCACGTCATGAAATTAGTTTTGTTTCTGTGGCAGCAGTATAGTGCAATACATAACATCACTACAGCACTGTATATTCGTCTTAGGCACCCTAGTTTTATATATATATAGGTTCCAGCACCAAAGCCAGCACCATTTGTGACAGAATTGCAGTCAGATAAACACCCATCCACCATTTCATTCTGCCTCCTATTATCAAGTCATTCTTGCCAAAACACCTCAGATTCCTTAGGCCTCAAACTTCTGCTTCAGCCTACCAGATGGGACATTGTTAAAAGCCTTGCAGTCATCCACAATTTCTAAATGTTGATGTTTCATATCTTGGCTCTATCTCAAACTTCTGCTTGGTGTTTCTGTATTTTCCCTCATTAGGAAGAGGAGCTTGTACTTACCTGTACTAAAAAAAAATCCTAGTGACTCCTTAGACACGTGAGGAAAGGGTGGCATAAATTCCATCCATTCCAGACCAAAAGTCTGACTGCTACCTGGAAATGAATCGTCGAGAGCATGCTTTGGCAAAGTACGCAGCATGTCACCTATACTAGTCATCATTAAAGCATTTTTTTGCCTTAACTGAGTTCGTTAACAGTTCTGGTGATCACACCTTAAGAAAGGTGCAATGGCATTAGAGAGGATGTAGAGGAGTGCACCCAAGGTGCTGCATGGGGTGGATTGTTTAGGTTATGTGGAGAACATAGAACATAGAACATCAGGCTGATAGGGTAGTTAAGAAGGCCTATGGGATGCTAGGCTTCATTAACAGGGGGATTAAGTTCAAGAGTAGAGAGGTCATGTTGCAACTCTACAAATCTCTGGTGAGACCGCACTTACCCAGAGTATTGCGTTCAATTCTGGTCACATCATTATAGGAAGGATGTGGTAGCTATCACGAGGGTGTAGAGGAGATTTACCAGGATGTTGCCTGGTTTGGGGAACAAGTCATATGAAGCAAGGTTAAAAGAGCTGGGACTTTCCTCTTTGGCGCATAGAAGAATGAGAGGGGACTTGATAGAGGTCTACAAGATTATGAGAGGCATAGATAGGGTGGATAGTCAGTACCTGTTTCCCAGGGCGCCAATAGCAAACACCAGAGGGCATATGTACAGAATTAAGTGAGGGAAGTTTAGGGGAGACAGCAGGGGTATGTTTTTTACACAGAGTGTTGTGTGTGGCTGGAATGACTTGCCAGGGATGGTGGTGGAGGTTAATACATTAGGGGTATTTAAGAGCCTCTTGGACAGGCACATGGATGAAAGAAAAATAGAGGGTTATGGGGTAGTGTGGGTTTAGTACTTTTTTTAAGGATTATATACGTCAACACAACATGGAGGGTTGAAGGGCCTGTACTGTGCTGTAGTGTTCTATGGTTCTATAAAACATTACAGCACATTACAGGCCCTTTGGCCCACAATGTTGTGCTGACTCTTTACTCTAAGAGTAGAACCTGAAAAGGCTGGAGCTGTTTTTTTTCTGGAGGTGGTCAAGGGTAACCTGATTGAGGAATAAAATAATATGGAGTGTATAGATAATGTGGACAGCCAGAAACCTTTCCCATTATCAGAGGCAGATAACTCTAGAGGGGCATAGATTTAAGGTAAGTGGTAAGAAGTTTATTGGAATCGATAGGGAACCTTTTCCACCCAGAGAGTGATAAGGTCATGGATTGCACTGCTTGAGAGAGTAGTTGAAGCAACATTGAAGAAGTGTATAGATAAAGACTTAAATTGAAACGTCACGGAACGCTACAGGCTATGGGCTGGAAGGTGGGGCTAGGACAAATTTGCGCCCAATTGAGAACAAGCATGTGGTGGGCTGAAATCCTTGTTATATAATATATATAATATATATAACAAGTTTATATAGTTTATATATATAATCCTTGTTTCCATGCTGTAGGATTCAATGACACTAACTACCAAAACAGAATTTTTCACTGGAGAGATGCATATTTGAGTTTTCCCCTGCTTGGGCTGATTAGACCAAAGTATTTTATTTATAATGTGGTGAACCATTCCATTCTAAATTTTTATTGAGATGCAGCACAGAATAGGCCCTTCCAGCCCTTCGATCCACACCGCTCAGCAACCCCCTGACTTAACCCTAGTCTAATCACAATGACCAATTAACCTAGCAACTGGTATGAGTTTGGAATGTGGGAGGGAAGTGGAGTGCTGGAGGAAGAGCAGGCAGTCATGGCAATGATTGCAAACACCTTACAGACAACAGCAGGAGTTTTTCTACTCTAGAGGGCTACCCAAGACGGAGATGATTGGGTCTGTGGATATTAAAATTCACACATTTAGTCTATGGTCCACTTAGAGCTATGATCCAGGTACAGGTTAATGGGACTACGCATAATAACTCACATGGACCAGATGGACTGAAAGGTCTGTTTCTCTGCTGTAGTGCTCTATAATGCTGTGACTTCATAGCTTCCTGACTCTAGTCCAGGAAAATATTACTCAAGTAAAAGATAGCCATTGGCAATGCAGGCATAAGGGAATGAATTGACTAGATGTGCTTCTATTACATTAAGTATATTATGTAATCACAACTGTATTTCATTAGGAGTTTGAAGAGATTTGATACATCAACAAAAACACTCCTTATGATTTTTCTTTAACTGGATTTGAGTTGGCGGATTGACGATTTTTTAATGGAAGCTCTTATGATGTATAGCTCTGGGGATGTGCGCCCAATGGTTTTTTTGGGGGTTTTTTTCAGTTAGAAGGTGTTCCTTTTTTTAATCTTTTTCTTTCAAAAAATTTTCTTAACACTTCATTTTTTTCTTATTATTCTGATATATTGCTTAGCTTCGTTAATCAATTGTTTGCTAATTTAATTCTTTATTCTACATAATGACATATTGACTTAATGTATCTATTTTGCTAATCTTCAATAATAATTAATAAAAAGATTTAAAAATAAAAAAAACACTCAAAAACTTCTATATATGCACTGTTACATCCCCGTGACACGTGACTGTGGTACCATAGTCACGTGACTGGGGTTGAAGATATACTGGACTTGAGGTAATGGTCTTGTGATGGTGGAGTGACGTCATTTTCCCGCCAGTAGAGGTCATGTGACAGGTTTCTTTTACAGGGTATAAAAGGAGGACCCCTCCCTGTGAGGAGGGGCAGTTCGTGGCTGGATTTGCCACGTTGACTTTATGTCACTGCGTGATTTAATGTTATGACGCAGTTTAGTTGAAAGATGAAGTTTTATCTAATGCCTGAAGTTTAAAAGGTTATTGCCAGCAGTTTCTTTATAATACTGCTAGTTGAGAATCAGTGGAGAGTGAAGACCAGAGTTCGGGAGATAGAAGATCAAGAAGAATCGATTTTGACGGTGAAACAGGTTCGACCTTGTTTGATCCCAATTCGGAAGGAATTTGTTGACTGTTCTCGTATTAATCCCTGTGAAATAGCAGAAATGATTGGGAACAGTTCTGTAAAGGAAAGGTCAGTGCCTTTAAGCCGTTTCATTTGTCCATCTCCGTAAATTCTTCATGGGAAAAGTTCTATTTGGGAACCGAAGCAACACAACGTGAAAGAGAATTTAAATCATCTTAAGAAGTCTCTCCCTTAAATGGACTGTAAGCATTTTGAACTGTTGCAATACTACTTTGAAGAACTGTTTTGGCAACATCGCTTTAAGAACTGTTTAAGTTTCCTTGCTTTAAGAACTGTTTAAGCTGCTACACAGCAGTTGATTTCCAGTTACGTTAGTGATTTGTTTACTTTTGGGGGGGTTTGTTTTTCAGTGTTTAATAAACATGTTATTAGTTACAAAACCACTGCCTAACTCATATATTTATTGTTGCTTGAATCTGTAACATAAATATGGGGGCTCGTCCTGGATTGGATCATTTGACTTTAAATGCTTGTTAAATTTTGAATCAGTGTTTTGGAAAAGGGGAATACTCAATTATTTTATTTGATTGGCTTGTGAGTGGTATTTGGCAACAATGAATATTGATGAGTTTCTGGCTTCGCCAGATGTGGAGTTGTTAGCGAAGGCGAAAAAAAACAGGTGTCTGAGATAGCTAGTAGATTGCAACTTAAAGGTATTTTGAAGACTACATCAAAGGCTGTAATACAGAGAAAAATCACATCGCACTATGTGGATTCAGGTGATTTTGATGAATCGATTTTAGAGTTGTTTCCAATAAGTAATATAGAGATGCAGTTGCAAATCGAATAAATGAAGTTGGAACAAAGCAAAGCAGAATTGGAGCATTGTAGGTTAGAAGCTGATCAGAAAAAAAGGGATTTTGAATATGCAATGACGGAATTAAGGTCTGGGAATCAGTCTTCTGGTTCTAGAAAACCACTTGTTGCTAGTCAAGAAATTAAATTGGTCCCTCCGTTTAGTGAAACAGAAGTGGAAAGATATTTCCAACATTTTGAAATGATTGCTCAGATTTCAGAGTGGCCGAAAGATAAATGGTCAGTGTTGTTATAAAGTGTAATTAAAGGTAAAGCACAACAAGTCTATACAGCTTTAACTGCTGCGCAAGCACTTGATTATGATATTGTGAAAATGCATATTTTAAAATCATATGAATTAGTCCCAGAAGCATATAGAGAAAGATACAGAAGTTTGAAGAAGTCTGTGGAAAAAACTTATGTGGAATTTGCCTATGATAAAGCTATGTGTTTTGAGAGATGGGTTTCTTCTAAAAATGTAAATGGGGACTATGATACATACATAATGGAGGAATTTAAAAGAAGCATCCCTGTTGAAGTAAGGGCCTACTTAAATGAGAGGGATACTGATAAATTGCAGGACTGTGCTAGATTAGCTGATGAGTATGTTTTAAACCATAAGAATAAATTTCCTCAGGGCAGAATTTTTAAGAGGAAAAATAACACGGAGACTTGAGGTAAATCAGAAATTAAATCAGAAGTTAATGAGAAAGGTAAGGAGGAAGGAAAACCTGTGAAGGAAAGACAGTTTGGTCTTATTTGTAACTATTGTAGGAAGCCTGGCCATGAAATAGCTAACAATTTCAGATTGAAAAAGAAAGAGAAGGAAGTAGTTCCAGATGCTTATGTGCAACATACTGAAGTACCGGTAAAATTACAGGGTTCGATAAACACAAATGAGGTTTTGTTAGAGTCTGACCAAGTTAAAAAGGGATATGATCATTTTATAACTGAAGGGTTTGTATCCTTGAAAGAAGGATCTACTCTGGTGCCAATAAAAATCCTTGGGGATACTGGAGCTTCTCAATCACTGATGTTAGATAGTGTATTGAAGTTTAATGAAGAGTTTTATACTGGTGAGGTAAATTATATAAGAGGTGTTGGGAGTGATTTTATGCCTGTACATTTACATAAAGTAAATTTAAAGTCAGGGTTAGTTACAGGATTTGTTAAAGTAGGATTACAGCATAGCTTACCTGTGAAGGATATTTCTTTATTGTTAGGTAATGACTTGGCAGGTGGACAAGTTTTTCCTGAAGTGCATTTGACAATGGAGTCAGAGGAACCAGAGTTGAATTCTAACACAGATTCTTCCTGTGTTGTGACTAGAGCTATGGCTAAAAAGATTGATGCGCAGAATGAGGTTGTTACTCAGGACTGTTCAACTCAGGATTCGAGTTTTGAGGATGTGTCAGAGACTTTCTTATGTTCATTGTTTGAACAAGATTCTTGGAGTAAATCTGACTATGAAGATTTATCTCTGTCTCAGAAGGAGATGATAGCAGTGCAGAATAGAAACCCTGAGATTATAAAATTAAGAGGACAGGCTCTACTAGATAGTGAAATTGAGAAGGTGCCAGTAGGATATTACTTGGAAAAAGGAGTGTTGATGAGGAAGGGGATTAGTAAGGAAATACACACTAGTTTGTTGGACTATGTTTTGAAATTTAAGGACAGGTTACATAAAGCTTGTAGCTTAGCCAAGAAAAAATTAAAATTGGCTCAGGAGAAAATGAAAACCTGGTATGATAAAGAAGTTAGGATTAGGATGTCTAAGCCTGGAGATAAGGTGTTGGTTCTTTTCCCAGTGCAAATGAATCCTTTACAAGCTAGATTTCATGGTCCTTATGAAATTGTGTCTAAAATCAATGATGTGGATTATGTGATAAAAATTCCAGATCATAGGTCAACACAACTTTGCCATATAAATATGATTAAACCATATTTTGGGAAACAATCTGATAATAATACTGCTGTGGTTAGTGAGAATGAGTTTGATTTAACTCGGAACATGAAAGATGATTCATCTGAATTTCATTCTAAATCCAACATTGTTTCTGTCAGGTTACCAAATTCAACCATTCTGGAAAATATTGATGAGAAACTAGCACATATACAGCTAGAGCAGAAGCAACAGATGAAGGAATTAATTTTTAAATATAAGGATTGGTTTCCAGATGTTCTGAGAAGGACTACTATAGCTTCACATGATGTAGATATTGGAGATGCCAAACCTATTAAACAACACCCATATAGGATGAACATAGAAAAATGTGAACTTGCTGAGAAAGAAATTAAATATATGTTAGAGAATAATATTATTAGGCATTCTAGTTCGAATTGGAGTTCACCCTGTGTTATGGTGCCAAAACCAGATGGTAGTATTAGGTTTTGTACGGACTATAGGAAGGTGAACGCTGTAACAAAAACAGATGCATATCCAATTCCTAGAGTAGATGATTGTGTAGATAAAGTTGGAAAAACAAAGTTCCTTACAAAGATTGATTTATTGAAAGGGTATTGGTGTGTTCCATTAACGGACAGAGGTAGAGAGAATTCTGCATTTGTAACTCCATCTGGGTTATATGAGTATAATGTTCTACCATTTGGGATGAAGAATGCCCCAAGTTCTTTCCAGAGGATGATTAACTCTGTGATTCAGGGATTGAAAGATACTGATGCTTACATTGATGATTTAGTGACAGGAAATGATACTTGGGAAGCACACATTATTGCAGTGGAGAAATTGTTTGAAAGGCTTTCAAAAGTGAACTTAACTATTAATTTAGCTAAGAGTGAATTTGGACATGCCACTGTGACTTACCTTGGTAATGTTGTGAGTCAAGGTAAGGTAGCTCCTGTTCAGGCAAAAGTTCGGGCAATTTTAGAGATTCCCACTCCAACGGGGGGAAAAAACTCTCAGAGGGTTCTTGGGAATGGTAGGGTATTTTTTAAAATTTTGTAAGAATTTTGCTAATGTTGCCCTTCCATTAACTAGCCTTTTGCAGAAGAATGTGAAGTTTGTGTGGACAGTGCCTTGTCAAGAAGAATTTGAAAAATTGAAAACAATGATATGTCAACAACCTGTGCTTAAGGCACCTGACTTTGAAAAACCTTTTTCATTAGCTGTAGATGCTAGTGATGAGGCTGCAGGGGCAGTATTGATGTAAAGGAATGAGGGTGATGAGGTTGATCATCCAGTAGCTTACTTTTCTAAGAAATTTAATAAGCATCAAAGAAACTATTCGACAATAGAGAAGGAATTGCTATCTCTTGTTTTAGCTTTAGAATATTTTGAGGTATATGTTGGTACAACTCAAAAACCACTTATTGTTTACACTGATCATAATCCGTTAGTGTTTCTGAGTAAGATGAAAAACAAAAGCAGAAGGTTATTAAATTGGAGTTTGATGTTACAGGAGTACAATATTGTGATAACTCATATTAAAGGTAAAGATAATGTGGTTGCTGATTGTCTATCTCGATGTTGAATGTACAATGTAATTTTTTATGGAGTGTTTTTTTATAATTGTAACACTCCTACTGTATTGTGAGTTGTAAGATGTTATATGATACTGTATTGTATATTGTGTATGTTATAAAATTTATACATTTTTTTCTTGTAAATAATTGTTAAAAATTTTTGTTCTTGACAGACAAAATTTTTTTTTGAGGAAGGTGTTACGTACCTGTGATACGTGACAGTGGTACCCATGTCACGTCACTGGGGTTGAAGATATACTGGACTACAGGTAATGGTCTTGTGATGGTGGGGTGACGTCATATTCCCGCCGGTAGAGGTCATGTGACAGGTTTTTTTTACAGGGTATAAAAAGAGGACCCCCTCCCTGTGAGGAGGGGCAGTTCGTGGCTGGATTTGCCATGTTGACTTCATGCCACTGCGTGATTTAATGTTATGACGCAGTTTAGTTGAAAGATGAAGTTTTATCTAATGCCTGAAGTTTAAAAGGTCATTGCCAGCAGTTTCTTTACAATACTGCTAGTTGAGAATCAGTGGAGAGTGAAGATCAGGATTCGGGAGTTAAAGATCGAGGAGAATCTACTTCGATGGTGAAACGGGTTCAACCTTGTTTGATCCTCATTCGGAAGGAATTCGTTGACTGTTCTCGTGTTAATCCCTGTGAATAACAGAAAGGATTGGGAACAGTTCTGTAAAGGAAAGGTCAGTGCCTTTAAGCCGTTTCATTTGTCCATCTCCGTAAATTCTTCATGGGAAAAGTTCTATTTGGGAACCGAAGCAACACGACGTGAAAGAGAATTTAAATCGTCTTAAAAAGTCTCTCCCTTAAATGGACTGTAAGCATTTTGAACTTTTGCAATACTACTTTGAAGAACTGTTTTGGCAACATCGCTTTAAGAACTGTTTAAGTTTCCTTGCTTTAAGAACTGTTTAAGCTGCCACACAGCAGTTGATTTCCAGTTACGTTAGTGATTTGTTTACTTTTGGGGGGGTTGTTTTCCAGTGTTTAATAAACGTGCTATTGGCTATAAAAGCCCCTGCCTAACTCATATATTTATTGTTGCTTGAATCCGAAACAGCACCGTGGAGAGCATTCTGACATAGAGGATTCATATTTTTGCTGCTGCATTATAAATGTGTTTATGACAATGTCCTTTTGCTTCTTTTGTTCTTGTGACAGGGATAACATTTTAAACAAAGGGAAGTTGCTACTCTCCTTTATATCAAATGGTAAAATAATACTGACTGTCATCATTGCTTGTTATGAATTTTAATGTCTGAATGATCTTCTCATCCTTATATTTATTCTGACATATAAGACAGAAAGAACTGAATATCTGAACAGCATATATTTTGTTAGAAGTTGTATTCATTGAAACTAATATGACAATAGGCCATTTTCTGGTAATAATTTGAGACTACTGCAATGGGGTGTGTTTTCTCCTTTGCGGTTTTGTAAATTCAAAACACTTAACTAATATAAAGGGAGACACGGGAGTCCAAAACATGAGTCTAAATTTATTCTTTACTTTAAGCAAGACATGTATGTATCACGTGGTAGCGTGATGACATTTACAATTCATATGTTTATATATATAACCTTAGGAAATCTGGCAAGCCTACATCACTGTGCATATATATATAAACTGTATATATAAATTGTACAGATATACCATATATAATTACGATGCCTTGGACTTTTACACAGTACTGTAGCAGTTTTATTTATTGCACTGTACTGTTGCAAAAAAAGCAACAAATTTCATGACTCATGTGAGTGATGATAAAGCTGATTCTGATAGGGGTCTCTATTGTGGACTGAGAGTGGGAAGGGGGCAGGGAGAGCAGAATCATGGTTGAGTAAAGAGGAAGGTAGTGGGAAGAACCAGAGAAACATTCTGTAATGATCAATAAGCCAATTGTTTCAAACCATTTGACCTTGCCAGGTATCTTAGGCAATCATGCCACCCTCCACACCAGCACTTCCCTGCCACCTGTCCCACAACCCTCTCACGGCACTCCTCCCTCACTATTCCCAATCAGCATGGAACCATGCTTCCACTTGGAATTTGAGTGGCCGGCTAATACACAATAAATATTTGAAAGCCTGCTAAACTATCTCACAGGCTTTGCTGACTGCCATTCCTTTCAAATACTTTGAATACACCTGAATGTCCCGGATGTTGAAGTACAGCAGAGGAATAGACCATTCAGCCCACAATGTCATACTGGACAAGCAAAAAATCAAATCAAAAACACTCCAACACTAATCCCTCCTACTCACACAATGTCCACATCCCTCCATCATGCTTGCCTATCCAAACATCCCTTAAAGCCCTCTTGTGTATTTCCCTCTACTACCACACCAGGCAACACATTCCGGGTATCCATGACTCTCTGAGCAAAGCATTTACCCCTCACATCCCCCTTAAGTCTACCCTCTCACCTCTCACATTCAATGCATGCCCTCTGGTTTGCAGGAACAATTCATAAAAAATTAATAATAAATACAGTATTGAAAACCTTTCATGATTATTTAGCATTTAAAATAAAATCGTAACTAATCACTTAAAACTCAGTTATGAATCTTAAATAAAGTCACAGTGTTATACAGCACAGAAACAGATCCTTTGGCCCAGCTCTTCCATGCTGACCTAAACGCTTTGAGAGGTTGGTCATGACTAGACTGAACTCCTGCCTCAGCAAGGACCTGGACCCATTGCAATTTGCCTATCACCACAATAGGTCAGCAGCACATGCAATCTCAATGGCTTTCCACATGACTTTAGACCACCTGGACAACACAAACACCTACGTCAGGATGCTGTTCATCGACTAAAGCTCAACATTAATACCATCATTCCCACAATCCTGATTAAGGAGTTGCAGAACCTGCGCCTCTGTACCTCCCTCTGCAACTGGATCTTCGACTTCCTAACTGGAAGATCACAGTCTATGTGGATTGGTGATAACATATCCTCCTCGCTGACGATCAACATTGGCGCACCTCAGGGGTTCTATTCTCTGTACACACATGACTGTGTGGCTAGGCATAGCTCAAATACCATCTATAAATTTGCTGACGATGCAACCTTTGCTGGTAGAATCTCAGGTGGTGACAAGAGGGTGTAGAGGAGTGAGATATGCCAACTAGTGAAATGGTGCCACAGCAACAACCTGGCACTCAACGTCAGTAAGATGAAAGAGCTGATTGTGGACTTCAGGAAGGGTAAGATGAAGGAACACATACCAATCCTCACAGAGGGAACAGAAGTGGAGAGAGTGAGCAGTTTCAGGTTCCTGGGTGTCAAGATCTCTGAGGATCTAACTTGGTCCCAACACGTCGATGCAGTTATAAAGAAGGCAAGACAGTGGCTGTACTTTATTAGGAGCTTGAAGAGATTTAGCATGTCAACAAATACACTCAAAAACTTCTATAGTTGTACCATTGGTAGCATTCTGACAGGCTGCATCACTGTCTGGTATGGCGGGGCTACTGTACAGGACCGAAAGAAGCTGCAGTAGGTTGTAAATCTAGTCAGCTCCATCTTGGGTACCAGCCTACAAAGTACCCAGGGCATCTTCAGGGAGTGGTGTCTCAGAAAGGCAACATCCATTATTAAGGACCTCCAGCACCTCTGTACCTCCCTCTGCCCTTTTCTCACTGTTACCATCAGGCAGGAGGTACAGAAGCCTGAAGGTACACACTCAGCAATTCAGGAACAGCTTCTTCCCCTCTGCCCTCCGATTCCTAAATGGACCCTTGCAAAGTACCTCACTTTTTTAATAAATATTATTTCTATCAATTCAATATAAGTATAGTACAATCTATCTATCTATCTATCTATCTATCTATTTATTTATTGTTATTTTCTTCTTCTCTATTATGTATTGCATTGTTCTGCTGCTGCTAAGTTAACAAATTTCACGACACATGCCTGATTCTGATTCGGATTCTGATATTCTTAAATTTATGCTCTTAGATTATGAACAGGGCCTTTCCAGACAAAGTTAAAACTAAGAACCCATAATGGATCATGAAATAAAGACAGCTGCTTAATTTTATCAAGCCTATCTCCTTTAACAAGTGTAAGATATAAAGGTGTGGCTGATTTACTCTAATGAAATATTACTTTGCATCTCAACCATATATTTCACTGGACAACAAAGACTTTGTTTCTTATGGATTTTGGGCTGTTGATCATGAAAATCACCATGAAATTTCCCATCTTGCACCATTTTTTGAAATAGTCTAAATTTGCTCTTTCAATTCATAATTCAAGTCAAAAATGACTGATGCCAAAATTAAGCAAGGCACTTTTGTTGGTCTACAAATCAAACAGGTTGTCAATGACAAACAATACAACAAACTTCTAGTGAAAGCAGAGAAAGTCACATAGAAGTCATTCAAGAATGATACTGAAAATTTTTTGGCAACCACAGAGCACCAAACCATGTCCAGCTGGGTGGCAACATGCTTCAAGCAAACAAAACCATGAAGTGCAACATGTCACTAAAGATTCATTTGCTGCATTCCCATTTTGACTTCTTCCCTGCATAGCTTTCACAGGGACGGCACAGTGAAAGGTTTCACTGGACATTTCAGTCATGGAGAAACAGTATCAGGGCACTTGGAATTCATCAGTGCTGGCTGATTATTGTTGGACGCTTAAGCAAGAAGCCTCAGACACCGAGAACAAACAAAGATCATCAACAAACAAATTTTTGCTTAGTTGAACTATGGCAAAGTATCAGCACCGTTGTGCAAATAAGTACATTATATTCAACAAAAGTTAATGTCCTGGTTCTCCACATTCCTGCGTGATACAAGTAGTTTGAAATTATATTTGTGTTCAGCAACAAGCGGTCTATCATAACCAAAAATAACTCCTGAGGAAGTAGCACTTTTAAAAAAATGTGTTGTCCAGTGTTATTGTTGCTGGATTGTGGCTTTAGCAGCATGCATACCAGAAGGCTAAGTAGAGGGTGGGGCAGTGGTGTAATTAATAGAATTGTTCCCACACAGCTCCAGTGATGGGGGTTCAATCCTGACCGCTGGTGCTCTCAGTGTGGAATTTACATGCTTTCCTTGTGGCAGCATGTGTTTACTCTGGGTGCTTCAGTTTCCTTCTACGTTACAAAGTCTTGCATGTCTGTAGGTTAATCAGCAACTATAACTTGCCTCATGGAACATTAAATAGTGGAGCAGAAGAACAGGCCCTATCACCCATGATGTCGGTGCCAAATATAATACTAAATTAGGCTAAATCTCTTCTGCTTGCACATTGTCCATATCCTTCCATTCCCTGCGTACTTACATGTCTATTTAACATTTATTTTAAGAGCTCTCTACTGTCTGCTTCCTTCAATACCCTGGCAGTCTGTTTTAGTCAACACCCATTCTCCACGTAAAGAAACCTGCTCCACACTTCTCTTTTAAACTTCTTTCCCCCCCCCCACCCCACCTTTCTACTTAAATGCATGTCTCCCAGCATTTGACATTTCTCTCCTGGGAAAGTTACTCTGGCTGCTTACACTATCTCTCTCATCATTTTGTAAACTTCAGTCCCATGTAGATGAACATAAGAACATAAGAAATAGGAGCAGGAGTAGGCCATCCGGCCCATGGCTGATCTGTCCGTAAACCCAGCTCCATCTATCATTTTCTCATAACCCTTAATTCACCTACTATGTAAAAATCTATCTAACTGTATCTTTAATATATTTAGTCAAGAAGCCTCAACTGTTTCCCTGGGCAGAGAATTCCACAGATTCACAACTCTCTGGGAAAAACAGTTTCTCCTCATCTCCTTCCTAAATCTTCTCCCCGAATCTTGAGACAATGTCTCCTAGTTCTAGTCTCACCTACCGATGGAAACAACTTTCCTATTTCTATCCTATCTATCCCTTTCAAAATTTTGTATGCTTTTTAAGATCCCCTCTCATTCTTCTGAATTTCAGAAAGTATAGCCCCAGGCGACTCAATCTCTCCTCAGAGGTTAACCCCTTCATTATGTCATCACTACCTGCTCCCATAGATGCTGTCTGGCCTGCTGAGTTTGCCAGCATTTTGTGTTTTTATTAATCTCCTTCATCCCTGGAATCAACCTGGTGAACTTCCCCTGCACTGCCTCCAAAGCCAGTATATCCTTCCTCAGGTATGGAGACCAGAACTGCACACAGTACTCCGGGTGTGGTCTCACCAGTACCCTGTATTGCTGCAGCATGATGTCCCTGCTCCTGAATTCAATCCCTCTAGCAATGAAGGCCAACATTCCATTTGCCTGCTTAATAACCTGTTGTACCTGCAAGCCAACTTTTTGCGATTCATAAACAAGCACTCCCAAGTCCCTCTGCACAACAGCATGCTGCAATCTTTCACCATTTAAATAATAATTTGCTCTTCTATTATTCCTTCCAAAGTGGATGACCTCACATTTACCAACGTTGTATTCCATTGGCCAGACCTTGGCCCACTCACTTAACCTATCTATATCCCTCTGCAGACTCTCCACATCCTCTGTACAATTTGCTTTTCCACTCAGCAAATCTTGCTATGCTACACTCAGTCCCCTCTTCCAAATCATCAATGTAAAGGGCAAACAGCTGCAGGCCCAGCACCAACCCCTGCGGCACCCACTCACCGCAGACTGCCAACCAGAGAAACACACTTTTATACCAACTCACTGCCTTCTATTGGTTAACCCATCCACTACCCAGGTCAATACACTTCCTCCAACTCCATGCATCCATATCTTATTTATAAGTCTCTTGTGCGGCACCTTATCGAACGCCTTCTGGAAATCCAAGTATACGACATCCACCTGTTCCCCTGTGTCCACTGCACTCATTATGTCCTCAAAGAACTCCAGTAAGTTTGTCAAACAGGCAGTAGAATCTGGTGGAAATTTGAGAATGAAATAGGCTGAGGAGAGGTTGAGTGTAAAAATAGGTTTTCAATGGGGACACGGACTCCATGGACCCAAGTGCTTGTTTTTGTGATTTATTTATTTAGCATTACAGCATGGTGTAGGCCCTTCTGGCTTTTTGAACCCCACAGCCCCATCAACCCTACAACCCCAGTCATCCCTAACCTAACAATGACCAATTAACTACCTGGTACATCTTTAGACTGTAAGAGGTAGCTGGAACACCCAGAGAAAACCCATACATTCCTCACAGACCCCTTACAGAACATCACTGGGATTAAACTCAACTCTGGGAATGCTGCTACATTACCATGGTGCCCATTCTCTCTCTGAATCTATGAATAAAAATGTTCTTTAAGCATCTGAACAGAAAAATTGTTTCAGGTTGTGTTTATGCATGGTGCTAAGGATTTTTCATCTTGTCTAGGTACTCAGACATATTGGGAATATTATTATGTGACTGTATTATCCAGGGGATTTGTATAGAGAAGAGGTTATAAGTACTAACAGGTGGGCCAGTTCCTGAGAAGCACTTTCTGTCCCAACTTTAATGCTTTCTGGGTGGAGGCATGTTCTCCTTGAACAGCATGGGTTTCCTCCCACATCACACAGTATGTGGATTTGCAGGTTAAGTGACCACTATAAATTGCCCCACTGAGTAGGTGAGTGGCGGAATCTGGGCTTAGATGATGGGAATGTGAAGAAAATGGGAAAACAAATTTGTGTACATGGATGATTGATGTGTGGATTCAATAGGCTGACAGGTTTGTTTCTGTGCTGTATCTCTCTATAAATCTGACCCATTCTAGCAACTGCTCATTCGAAAGTGGAAGCAACAGATGAAGGAATCATAGTTTTTTTTAAACTAGAGATGCAGCACAGTAATAGCCCCATCCAGCCCAATGAGCCCGTGCTGCCCAATTACACCAATTAGCCTACTAACCTCTACATCCTTGGAACGTGGAAGGAAACCGGAACTCTCGGAGAAAACCTGTATGTGGTCAAGGGGAGAACATACAACCTCCTCACAGACAGCAGCAGAAATGAATCTGGATCTCTAACCACTACGCTACCGTACCACCAGTCAATGAATCATTTAAAAAAAAATCATTGAAGGAAACATTGGCCAAAGGGGGAGGAAGGACGGAGAGGAAAGATTTGTACAGTTCAGTACTTAGCAGCTCTCCCCTACTTGTTGTTTGTCAGAGGGTGAGTCAGGTAGTATTCTGGAAGCGATGCAGAGGTAAAATGTAAGGCATGTGTCTCCATTGTGCTCTGGTTAAGTCTGGTCAGCGATAAGTACCGTGTGGGCAAGGGGACCGTACACCAAATGGGAATTAAAACAGAAGAATCGAATATGTTAACCTGAAAGATCACCAGTACACCTCGCTGAAAATTTGTTCCTGAATTGCATGGAGTGTTGGAGCATATGGAATTGATTGAGCTGATCTCTGGGGGATGGGTGTTGGGAGGATGGCAGGGGTGTGATTTTAAAGCTTAAAGGTAGACCAATAGATAGCATCAGGATGCTTTGTTTGGATTGGAAATGAACAGAGGTCAGTATTCAAGAGTAGACACTGCCTGTTGCTGCTAGTGACCCTGAAAGGTTAACGTTTTGGAATTTCCTTGAAAGAACCCAATTGAACTGCTGTTTCAACAAAAATACCAGGCCTTCTTGAGTGCACTGCCATGGATTATTCCCAGGAAAGCTGAAAGGCTACAATAGCTCAGCACAAAATCTCCTGGGAGTCTGGAGCTGCTTCTGATTAAAGAACAGATCCCTAATCAAAACAGCACGTGCAAGGCACGGGCATCGCTAGTAGCAAAATACCCACAAGGCAGACCTCCAGATGTGCTGCAGAGGTTACCAAATGGGAACAGGAACAAATAACAGAGTTTAAAGTCTCTGGTTATCAATTCTAATCTCAGTCCTGCCATTCCACTGCTCTGTTATACTCAAGCATGCTACTTCCCCTACAGTCACAGTATCACTGTACCGTTGGACATCATGGGCTTCTATAGTGGGCAGTGTAATACTTCCCAGCACTATGGACCGTGCTTCAGATCACACCGCTATCTGTAAGGAGTCTGTACATTCTCCCCATGACTGCATGGGTTTCCTCTGGGCAATCTGATTTTCTCCCACATTTTAATGACAATGAAGGTTAGTAAGTAGTGGGCATGCCATGTCGGTGCCAGAAGCATGGTGACACTTAAGAACTGTTCCTTGCACATCGTCAAGCTATATTGATATTTGATGCAAAATGACGAATTTCACTGTATGCTCCAATGTTCACATGACAAATGAACCTTATCTTTTCTATCTCTTTGGGACAGGTGTATATAAAGACAGTAAAAGATAATGTAAACATGGAGCATAGAAAAATAGAGTGCTATGGGTAAGCCCAGTAATTTTTAAGGTAGGGACATGATCGGTGCAATTTAGTGGGCTGAAGGGCCTGTATTGTGCTGTAGGTTTTCTATCTTTCTCTGTTACACAGAACAAAGAGAATAAAAAGGAGGACACTCTAGTACCTCTTCTTGTTGAGGTACATGAAGACATTTTTCTTTTTGTTCCATTTTGTTCTCCTCTTTAATAAAAAGGAAAAGTAACATTTAGGAATAGGTTCAGCAATAATTTATTCAAAATGGCACAGTTCTTAAGAGGAGTGTGGGGCACAGGAACAGCAGTGGACAGCTTAGGAATAGCTGTACAGTAATTGGGAAAATGGAAGTAGAAGACTTTACAGAAACCAGAATGGGACAAATACACACAAAAATATTTATTTTTATATTCCGTAAATATATAGATGCATAGTAGACGCACTATCTCAGAGCACCATGGGCCTGGATTCAACCCTGACCTCAGGTGCTCGCTATGCGGAAATAGCATACTCTCCCTGTGAACGCATAAGCTTGCTCCAGGTTTCCTGGTTTAGTCCCACATCCCAAAGATGGGAGAGTCGATAGGGAGCTGATTGGTAATTGTAAATTGATCTTTGTGTGTCAGCGAATAGTTGAATCTGGAAGAAAGTGATAAGAATATGGGGTGAATTAAATAAAAAGGGATGAAAAACAGAAGAAAATCTGCAGATGCTGGAAATCCGAGCAACACACACTAAGACTGCCAAGGGGTTTCAGCCCAAACCGTCGACTGCACTTTTTTCCATAGATGCTACCCGGTCTGCTGAGTTCCTCCAACATTTTGTGTGTGTGTGTGTGTGTGTGTGTGTGTGTGTATGTGTGTGTGTGTATGCTGATAAAGGGATTCATACAGTATTAATGTAAACATATTGTAGTGTTCTCGCTCAGGTATAAAAGAACTCTAAGCTAAACACCGAGGTAAACCGTAGTCAATGAAGACAGGATCGCAGTAAGATTAACCGTTTACTGTTCACTCTTCCACATTAACGTATGGTGAAAACTGTTGATAAAACAATACAAAATGTATACAGTATTTGTTTCCTTCTTGATATCACATTTACATCGTAAATACCTGCAAAAGTAAAACTACAACAACTACATTACATTAAAGTGCAACATACAGTCAGATTCTACCTAAACCATTGACTGCTTGAAATACACTTCAACATAAACTAACCGCAACTCTTTAAATAACAAAAACATAAACTTTATCAACCATCATTACTTTTAACAGAATCAGCATTAACATTTTTAATTCAACATATCGATTATCTCATGAACTTACGGTGTTGCTTCACTAATGTTTCTAGTGCATAGAAAGAAAACTTTCCTTGCGCTGATCCTGGACATGTGAGCCTCCTCCCTCCCGTTTCTCCAAACCGGTATTTTCCCACAATTCGCGGTGAAACCGGGTGTGACATCTTCGCATGCCGCGATATATCACAGACAACGAATTTACTTTAAACAATCTTAACTTTAACTAGAAAATGATAACAAACAAATTACTAAAGCAAAAATATTATAAACTAAACAAATGTCATAAAGGCAACACACATTTGCTTGATAGTTGGTGTGGATTCAATGGGTTTGAGGGCCTGTTTCTATGCTGTATGACTCCATGACCCTAACCATTACCTCAGCAGAGTAAAACTACAACTGGAAGATCATAAGATGATAAGACATAGGAGCAGAATTAGGCTATCCAGCCTTCACCAATCCATCATGGCTGACTTGTCATCCCTCTCCACCTCACTTTCCAGCCTTCTCCCTTTAACCTTTGATGGTCTTACTAATCACGAACCTATCAACCTCTGCTTTCAATACACCAAATGACTTCACAGCCGTCTGTGGCAATGAATTCCACAGATCCACCACCCTCTGCCTAAAGAAATTCCTCCACTTCACTGTTTAACCACTTTGTTGCACTGCAATGCACTTCATTTATTTTTTAGTTCTGAGTATGTTTTTTCTTATAAAGTTATTGTATAATTTATGTTTAATGCATGTTCAATGCATGTTTTTCTTCAGACTGTCGTGCATCTAATGGTATGTGTCTGAAATGTTGTTGGAAGTAAGACTTTCATTGCTTCTGTGCATACACACACTTACACACATGACAATAAACTCAACACAAACTTGAACTCAAAAGATTATTGAAGAATAAGACTGCTCTTGGCTGTGCCTAATCTTCATCATGGCAAAAGCTACTGTGCAGAGAATAAAATCTGCGACAGATTGACCACAGGAGAATTAGTGAACACCTCCCACTCGCAAACAAGCGCAGCCAGATCTGTGCCTTTCTTCTCCCGCTTGTGATGCCGAAATAATAGAACCTTCCTGAAATGGGCTGATGGGCCTGTTTCATTCCGAGGTGGCATAGATTTAACAGAGCAGATGACCGCTTTAACAACTCTTTATTTCTACATTTTCTCCTCAGTTTCTCAACTGCATCAACAGAAGTTGGTGTAAAACAAAATGAAAAAGAAAATCATGTTTTAAGAATTCAGCTAAAACTCAAGGGGGGAGGGGAGATTTAAACCAAATGAGCTACACTGACCTCTGTTTGCCTCCAGTTAATTCTGTAATCTACTTAGCTCTGAGACACAATAAGGTCATGATCAAACTGTACCAGGGGTCTGAGTCAAAGGAAATAAAAACATTTATCAATTCTGACACACCATCTAGGATCTGAAATATTAACCATTTCTCTATCCACAGCTGCTGCCTGACCTACTGAGTGTTTCTAAATTTTATTTTTTTTATTTCATAGTTCCATAATCTGCCATTTTGGTTTTGATTTTTATCATCCAAGTCAAAGAACTTTCTCCAGTTTGGGAAAAAATAAATTTGTTATTTCTGAATGATATTTCAAATCACTTAAACAGTGAAGAGAAAGCAATTACGCTTATCTCATCTTTCTGCCAAATCAAGCATTTTGAGCAGTCAACATGATTTCACTGTCTAAGCTTGCACTATCGTCCCTCCAAGCAGAGGTCATCTGCTGTATCAGTTGATGAAGTCAGCTATATAAGACAGTGAGTCAGACCAGAGCATTGGATCAACAAACCTTGAGAAGATATTGAAATTCAGGCTTTCAGCTTGATGATGTTGACATTCACTGGTACATTTTTTATTTGTTTGCTGTTTTGGAAGGAAGAATGAAAAAGCAAATTATTATTCAAATGGAATAAGATCAGTATAAATGGTTCTGGTGAAAGCAACATGCACAACACACTGGAGGAACTCAGCAGGTTGGGCAGCATCCGTGGAAACGAGCAGTCTACATTTTGGGCCGAGACCCTTCGTCAGGACTGAAGAGGGTGAGGGCAGGGGCCCTATAAAGAAGCTGGGAGGAGGGTGGGAAGGAGAAGGCAGGTAGGTGCCAGGTGAAAAACCAGTAAGGGGAAAGATCAACGGGTGGGAGGGAGGGGAAGCAGGGAGGGGATAAGTAGAAAAGGTGAAGAAGGAATGTAAGGGGAAAACGCTATGGGTAGTCGAAGAAGATGGAACCATGAAGGAGGTGATAGGCAGCTGGAGGAGGAGGCAGAGTGAAACTGGGATGGGGGAGGGGAGGGGAGGGAATTACCGGAAGTTGGAGAATTCAAAGTTCATGCCGAGGAGGGGGAGACTTCCCAGACGGTATATGAGGTGTTGCTCCTCCAACCTGAGTTTGGCCTCATCTTGGCAGGAAAGAAGGCCATGTATGGACATATCCGAATGGGAATGTGAAGCAGAGTTGAAGTGGGTGGCAACCGGGAGATCCTGTCTGTTGTGGCAGACAGAGTGGAGGTGCTTGACAAAGCAGTCCCCCAATCTGCGTTGGGTCTCGCCGATGTAGAGGAGGCCGCACCGGGAGCCCCGGATACAATAGATGACCCTAACAGACAAGTGAAGTGTTTCCTCACCTGGAAGGACTGTTTGGGGCCCTGAATGGTGGTAAGAGAGGAGGTGTAGGGACAGGTGTAGCACTTAAGCTTGCAGGGCTAAGTGCCAGGTGGGAGATCTGTAGAGAGGGATCTGTGGACCAAGGAGTCGTGGAGGGAACGATCCCTGTGGAAAGTAGAGAGAGGTAGACAGGGGAAGATGTGCTTAGAGGTGGGATCCTGTTGAAGGTAGCAAAAGTTGCAAAGGATAATGTGCTGAATCCGGAGGCTGGTGGGGTGGTAGGTAAGGACAAGGGGAACTTGGTCCCTGTTGGGGTGATGGGAGGATGGGGTGAGGGCCGAAGTGCGGGAAATGGAGGAGATGTGGGTGAGGGCAGCATTTATAACAGCAGAAGGGAAACCACGATCCTTAAAGAAAGAGGACATTCGAGGTGTCCTGGAACAGAAAGCCTCATCCTAGGAGCAGATGCGGCAGAGACGGAGGAACTGGGAATAGGGAATAGCATTTTTGCATGTGGCAGGGTAGAAAGAGGTATGGTCAAGGTATTTCTGAAAGTCAGTGGGTTTATAGAAGATGTCAGTGGACAGTCAAACACAATGAGTTGGCCTGCATGCACAGAGAAAGATTAGGATTGTTCCCTTCATTGAAAGAGAGCTGAAGATAGTTTTGGTCTCCATAATTAAAGATTCACACTCAGTGACACATTACTAGGTATACCTCAACACCAGTTTATTAGTGAAAATATCTAACTAGCCAAACAGATGGCAGCAATGCAAAGCATAAAAGCATGTAGGCCTGCTTTTATGTGTAGACATGTAGACATGTGGCTAGCACGAGAGGGCACAGTTTTAAGGTGCTTGGAAGTAGGTACAGAGGAGATGTCAGGGTTAATTTTTTTTAAGCAGAGTGGTGAGTGGAATGGGCTGTCAGCGATGGCAGTGGAGGTGGAAACGATAGGGTCTTTTAAGAGACTCCTGGTTAGGTACATGGAGCTTAGAAAAATAGAGGGCTATGGGTAACCCTAGGTAATTTCTAAAGTAAGTACATGTTGGGCACAGCATTGTGGGCTGAAGGGCCTGTAATGTGCTGTAGGTTTTCTATGTTTCTATGGTCAAGGGGTTCATTTGTTGCTTAGACCAAAGATCAGAATAGAGAAGGAATGTGATCAAAGTAACTTTGACTGGGGAACAATTGTTGGTTTGAGAAGGGTTGGTTTGAGTTTCTCAGAAACTGCCGGTATCCTGGGATTTCCATTCATAGCAGACTAGAGTTTACAGAGAATAGTGTGCAAAACAAGCCAAAAATCCAGTGAGTGGCAGTTCTGTGGGTGAAAATGCCTTGTTAATGAGTGAGGTCAGAGGAAAATGGTCAGACTGGTTGAAGCTGACAGGAGGGTGACAGTAACTCAAATAATCATGCATACCAACAATGGCATGAAGAGCATCTGAGAATGCAAAGCAATTCAACTTTGAGGTGGACGGGATACCTAATAAAATGGCCACTGAGTGTACTTACAATGTTTTTTGATAGCATAGAGGTGAGCATAAAGCTTTACAAGGCCAGTGATCTGTAGATCAGGATTCAATTCCTGCTACTGTCTGTAGGGCGCATGTACATTCTTCCCATGACTGTTCCCATGGGTGCTCTGGTTCCCTCCCTCATCCCAAGGGCACATGGGTTAGTGAGTTGTGGGCAAGCTATGTTGACACAGAGACATTGCACCACTTGCGGGCTGCCCCCAGCACATCTTTGGACTGTGTTGACTGTTGACACAATCGACACATTTCACTGTATGTTTCAATGTACATATGACAAATAAGGCTAACCTTTTAAATCATTAGAGGCAGAAAAGATTCCTGGGGTGAAGAGCTGACATGACGAAATTAAAAAAGAAAATCTTGGAAATATTCACAAGATCAGGGACCATCTGTGGAAAGTAAAAACAAGTTAATATTTCAGGTCAAAGACCTTTCAACAGATCTAAACAGTAGCAATAGCAGAAGTAACCCCAACATACAACTCACCAATGACTCACAGATACCCATTCTGGGTTTGGGTCTGGACTCTCCCATCCCATCTTATTTTTGATCCATATCAGAGGCAAACATGAGGTTGACACAGAGGTAAAATTAGAACGACTGCTCTTGACATTAAAGACAGTCATTGAGTGTGTGTGACATTAAGAAACCAGTAAAACCAAAGTCAAGGAACCTAAAAAAGAAAACAGTCCAATGTAGTCATACATTGCACGAAGGAATCCAGCCACAGGACATCACCACAAGAATTCTTCAGGGTAGTGTCAGCTGATTCTTCTCCAGCTACATCATCAATGACCTTTCACCACAAGGTCAGAAGTGGGGATGTCCACTGATTGCAGGATGTCCAATTCTGTCCATAACTCGCAACAAGTGGATTAATTCATGCCTGCATGCAACAAACCTGAAGCCATGGGCTGATAAGTGGCAGGTTATAATTTTGACACATTCATACCATGCTTTACAAGTGTAAGGCACAGAAACAGAGTTAGAACATCAGGCCTATCAAGCAGGTTCCACCATTCAATTAGATTATGGATGATCTGGCTGTGAACTCAGCTCCATCTACCTGCCTTATCCCTATTAAAGTTCAAAGATTCAAAGGTTCAAAATACATTTATTATCGAAGTAATTGAAGTTTGCATATATTACACAACTCTGTGATTCAGCAACTGAATCATCGTCTAAGCATTGGATTCAGCCACTTCAAAATGCTCTGAGGCCTGGGCCCCACTGCCTCGATTCAGCTCGTAACCCAACCTTTCTGATTTGGCCCAGTGCTTAAATCGTCATCCAAACATAAAGTTTAGCTCCTTCGATACAGCTCTCTAATTTATCCTATAAGATCCACTCTCATTCTTCTGAATTCCAGTGAGCATCATCCCGGGCAACTCAATATGTCCTCATAGGCTAACCCCTCATTTCAAGAATCAGCCGGGTGAATCTGGTGTTCAACCTGGAGACAGACATTGACTATCTTCTACATCAAAGTATCTAATCATCAACCCTTGACATTCAATGGTATTATATCTCCAGGTCGCTCCACCAGTAACACTCTGGGAGTGACCATGGACCAGAAACTCAGGTGGGCCAGCCAGATAAATGCCATGGTTACAAGGACAGCTTGATGACTCACCTCCTGCCATACAGAGACATTTTTACCATCTGGAAGACAGAAGTCTGGCATTTGATTAAAGGACTTGACTAGCTTTGATTATTATAATTCCTCTTGTTAAGTTTTATTTGGCATATTTTTAATGTTCTGTGCTGCTGCTACACACAGATAATTTTCATGACATTTATTATCCATAACAAAAAAACAATTTAACTCAGACTATTAACATAATCTAAGGCAATGGTTCTCAGCGTGCACCAAGCCAGATTTCAGAGGGGCAGGGGCCAAAACTAAAAAGCAAGAAACTGGGGGCCACAGAATTTTCTGAATTAGCTATGACAAGTTTATTGCTCTAATGAAATATTACTAAAGCATATGTAAAAAAAAAAATAAATGACGGTATGCAATTGAAACTCTGAATGAAATGAATGGAAAGATATGCCAGATGATGCAAGTGAATCAGCTTAGCCTGTGTGTGGCCTTGGTGGAGGTGGGGGGTGAGCGACGCCTCAGTCGTCATTATCTCTGCTCCTGCTTGGCCACACACAAATCACCGTTTGCATCCTGCAGTGCAGCATGTGAGCCCTATCCACAAGTACCCCCAAATCACAAACTGCATATTGGGCAGGTCTGTCTGCAGCAAGGTCAGTCAGCAAGTATGGAGCAGAAGGCTGGTTCTGTTTGCCTTCTACTGACCCATGCATGTTATAATACTTATAAAAGGTGACATGAAGGCTGCATTTACTGTCAGAAACGACGAAACCGTAGCGATGTAAGAATGCATGAATGCACTGCCTCACTCTCTACCGCTATAACCTCCATTAATCCCTGATACTTATCATATTTTGAAAAGAAGTTCAATTTGCTTTCTTGGTGAGTACATGTTCTTTATTGCTACATAGAATTTGCATATATAAAAGCATTTTAAAAAACATTTGCAAAAATTAAATTATATATTCTTTTTAAATACTGCCTAAAAATACTGCCTCTTTTGGAAGAGGACAGCGAGGCTTGAGAGGAAGTGCGGCGGCGGCCATTTTCAAATTTTCCAATTGCTTCTCAGATCGGAGTTCTGAGAGGTGGGACTGCGCAGGCGCGTGAAGGAGGCCCGGGAAGGAGGGAAGATATATAAAGGAGATACTGAGTGAGGTAGTTCTCTTTTGGAAGAGGACAGCGAGGCTTGAGAGGAAGTGCGGCGGCGGCCATTTTCAAATTGTCCAATTGCTTCTCAGATCGGAGTTCTGAGAGGCAGGACTACGCAGGCGCGTGAAGGAGGCCCGGGAAGGAGGGAAGATATATAAAGAATGCCGCCTTAAGAAGCGGGCAGCTTCGTTTGCGGGCAGCGGAGTGAGCCGGGCGCAGAGTGTAGGGCTTGGGCTCAGAGGGCTTAGGCGGAAGAGGGCACAGTAGGCTTATCTTTTAGTTCTTGTATTTTCAGTTATTTGGGAGGTATGAGTGTGAGGGCAGCTTGTTGTTCTCGGTGTCGGATGTGGGAGATCCTGGAGTCTCCGAGCCTCCCGGACGTCCACATCTGCGCCAGGTGCGCCGAACTGCAGCTCCTGAGGGACCGAGTTAGGGAACTGGAGCTGCAGCTCGATGACCTTCGCCTGGTCAGGGAGAGTGAGGAGGTGATAGAGAGGAGTTACAGGCAGGTGGTCACTCCGGGACCACGGGAGGCAGATAGGTGGGTTACAGTCAGGAAGGGGAAGAGGCAGGTACTAGAGTGTACCCCAGTGGCTGTACCCCTTGACAATAAGTACTCATGTTTGAGTACTGTTGGGGGGGACAGCCTACCTGGTGGGAGTGACAGTGGCCGAGCCTCCGGCACAGAGGACGGCCCTGTAGCTCAGAAGGGTAGGGTTAGAAGAAAGAGGTCCATAGTAATAGGGGACTCAATAGTCAGGGGCTCAGACAGGCGTTTCTGTGGAGGTGACCGGGAGTCCCGGATGGTAATTTGCCTCCCTGGTGCCAGGGTTCGGGACGTTTCTGATCACGTCCAAGATATCCTGAAGTGGGAGGGTGAGGAGCCAGAGGTCGTGGTACATGTAGGTACCAATGACATAGGAAGGAAAGAGGAAGAGGTCCTGAAACGTGAGTATAGGGAGTTAGGAAGGCAGTTAAGAAGAAGGACCGCAAAGGTAGTAATCTCGGGATTACTGCCTGTGCCACGTGACAGTGAGAGTAGGAATAGAATGAGGTGGAGGATGAATGCATGGCTGTGGGATTGGAGCAGGGGGCAGGGATTCAAGTTTCTGGATCATTGGGACCTCTTCTGGGGCAGGAGTGACCTGTTCAAGAAGGACGGGTTACACTTGAATCGTGGGGGGACCAATATCATAGCAGGGAGGTTTGCTAGGGCTACAGGGCGGACTTTAAACTAGTAAGATGGGGGGGCGGGAGACTATTTGAGGAGACTATGGGAGAGGAGGTTAGTTCACCAGTGGAGCAAGTAAATAGACAGTGTGTGAGGGAGGAAAGGCAGGTGATGGAGAAGGGATGCACTCAGCCCGAAGATGTAGAGGAGAAGAAAGAAAAGGATAATAAATTTGAATGCATTGTTAGGGATGGAAAGAGAGGAGGAGATGGAGAGTATCTTAAATGTATCTATTTTAATGCTAGGAGCATTGTAAGAAAGGTGGATGAGCTTAAAGCGTGGATTGATACCTGGAATTATGATGTTGTAGCTATTAGTGAAACATGGTTGCAGGAAGGGTGTGATTGGCAACTAAATATTCCTGGATTTAGTTGCTTCAGGTGTGATAGAGTAGGAGGGGCCAGAGGAGGAGGTGTTGCATTGCTTGTCCGAGAAAATCTTATGGCGGTGCTTTGGAAGGATAGATTAGAGAGCTCCTCTAGGGAGGCCACTTGGGTGGAATTGAAGAATGGGAAAGGTGCAGTAACACTGATAGGAGTGTATTATAGGCCACCTAATGGGGCGCGTGAGTTGGAAGAGCAAATGTGTAAGGAGATAGCAGATATTTGTAGTAAACACAAGGTGGTGATTGTGGGAGATTTTAATTTTCCACACGTAGACTGGGAAGCTCATTCTGTAAAAGGGCTGGATGGTTTAGAGTTTGTGAGATGTGTGCAGGATAGTTTTTTGCAACAATACATAGAAGTACCGACTAGAGATGGGGCAGTGTTGGATCTCCTGTTAGGGAATGCGATAGGTCAGCTGACAGATGTATGTGTTGGGGAGCACTTCGGGTCCAGTGATCACAATAGCATTAGCTTCAATATAATTATGGAGAAGGACAGGACTGGACCTAGAGTTGAGATTTTTGATTGGAGAAAGGTTAACTTTGAGGGGATGCGAAGGGATTTAGAGAGAGTGGATTGGGTCAAGTTGTTTTATGGGAAGGATGTAATAGAGAAATGGAGGTCATTTAAGGGTGAAATTATGAGGGTACAGAATCTTTATGTTCCTGTTAGGGTGAAAGGAAAGGTTAAAGGTTTGAGAGCACCATGGTTTTCAAGGGATATTAGAAATTTGGTTCAGAAAAAGAGGGATGTCTACAATAGATATAGGCAGCATGGAGTAAAGGAATTGCTCGAGGAATATAAAGAATGTAAAAGGAATCTTAAGAAAGAGATTAGAAAAGCTAAAAGAAGATACGAGGTTGGTTTGGCAAATAAGGTGAAAGTAAATCCAAAAGGTTTCTACAGTTATATTAAAAGCAAGAGGATAGTGAGGGATAAAATTGGCCCCTTAGAGAATCAGAGTGGTCAGCTATGTGTGGAACCGAAGGAGATGGGAGAGATTTTGAATGATTTCTTCTCTTCGGTATTCACTAAGGAGAAGGATATTGAATTGTCTAAGGTGTGGGAAACAAGTAAGGAAGTTATGGAACCTATGACAATTAAAGAGGTGGAGGTACTGGCGCTTTTAAGAAATTTAAAAGCGGATAAATCTCCGGGTCCTGACAGGATATTCCCCAGGACCTTGAGGGAAGTTTGTGTAGAAATAGCAGGAGCTCTGACAGAGATCTTTAATATGTCATTAGAAACGGGGATTGTGCCGGAGGATTGGCATATTGCTGATGTGGTTCCATTGTTTAAAAAGGGTTCTAGAAGGAAGCCTAGCAATTATAGACCTGTCAGTTTGACATCAGTGGTGGGTAAATTAATGGAAAGTATTCTTAGAGATAGTATTTATAATTATCTGGATAGACGGGATCTGATTAGAAGTAGCCAGCATGGATTTGTGCGTGGAAGGTCATGTTTGACAAACCTTATTGAATTTTTTGAAGAAGTTTCGAGTAATGTTGACGAGGGTAAGGCAGTGGATGTAGTCTATATGGACTTCAGCAAAGCCTTTGACAAAGTTCCACATGGAAGGTTAGTTAAGAAGGTTCAGTCGTTAGGTATTAATGCTGGAGTAATAAAATGGATTCAACAGTGGCTAGATGGGAGATGCCAGAGAGTAGTGGTGGATAATTGTTTATCGGGATGGAGGCCGGTGACTAGCGGGGTGCCTCAGGGATCTGTTTTGGGCCCAATGTTGTTTGTAATATACATAAATGATCTGGATGATGGGGTGGTAAATTGGTTTAGTAAGTATGCCGATGATACTAAGGTAGGAGGTGTTGTGGATAATGAGGTGGATTTTCAAAGCTTGCAGGGAGATTTATGCCGGTTAGAAGAATGGGCTGAACGTTGGCAGATGGAGTTTAATGCTGAGAAGTGTGAGGTTCTACATTTTGGCAGGAATAATCCAAATAGAACATACAGAGTAAATGGTAGGGCATTGAGGAATGCAGAGGAACAGAGAGATCTAGGAATAACTGTGCATAGTTCCCTGAAAGTGGAGTCTCATGTAGATAGGGTGGTGAAGAGGGCTTTTGGAACGCTGGCCTTTATAAATCAAAGAATTGAGTACAGAAGTTGGGATGTAATGCTAAAGTTGTACAAGGCATTGGTAAGGCCAAATTTGGAATATTGTGTGCAGTTCTGGTCACCGAATTATAGGAAAGATATCAATAAATTAGAGAGAGTGCAGAGACGATTTACTAGGATGTTACCTGGGTTTCAGCAATTAAGTTACAGAGAAAGGTTGAACAAGTTAGGTCTCTATTCATTGGAGCGTAGAAGGTTGAGGGGGGATTTGATCGAGGTATTTAAAATTTTGAGAGGGATAGATAGTGTTGACGAACGGGCTGTTTCCATTGAGAGTAGGGGAGATTCAAACTAGAGGACATGATTTGAGAGTTAGGGGGCAGAAGTTTAAGGGAAACACGAGGGGGTATTTCTTTACTCAGAGAGTGATAGCTGTGTGGAATGAGCTTCCTGTAGAAGTAGTAGAGGCCAGTTCAGTTGTTTCATTTAAGGTAAAATTGGATAGGTATATGGACAGGAAAGGAGTGGAGGGTTATGGGCTGAGTGCGGGTAGGTGGGACTAGGTGAGATTAAGGGTTCGGCATGGACTAGGAGGGCCAAGATGGCCTGTTTCCGTGCTGTGATTGTTATATGGTTATATGGTAAAAAGCTAGTTTTTATTTTTACATGTTCTGTATGTTCAATGCTGATGTGAGATTGTACTTAATATAATTCTTTGACATTTAGTAATTTCTATAGAGCCTTCTCACACAATTGATTTGTAGTTACTGTTTATTTATAACGGCACAAACACATATATGATATATACATTTTTTTAAATTGTTCTTTGTTATATATCAGAGTAGCAGCTTGGAGAACAAATTGCTGCTGCTAAATCAGATATATTTTACTTGTCAGATATATTTTAAAATCTGATTTTATTAAACAAACTGATCCAAAAAAACTGCAATCTCATTTCATGCAAAGAGGCTATTAACATTTTCCTTGGAAAACTCAAAATTTTCAACTGCAATATTGAACATTGCGAGTTAATAAAATTTCCTTCGCTGGCCACTTAAAATCGAATTGCAGGATGATGGTCTAATTGTATATGAAACAACTGCAAAGTGAGATGGAATTTTGGTTCAGAGACCTGCTGGAGATGCAATTTCCAGATTAGGTGGCGGACCCAGTAGGGTGAATGTGACTGATGTTGACATCACATCGCAAGAATGTCTTATTAAACTGCAGAGCTCAAGAAAAATTAAAATGTAGCAAGCAGAATTTCCAGATAACTAGTGATATTCAAAATAAGCTTCCAAGCTCTGGGAGAAAGCAAAATTGTTTTTAATAGTTTAATATAAATATTTTAATAATTTTATTTTAATTATCTTGTTGGATGTGGTTTTAATTAGCCTCTTCACCTGCTGTCAAAAGCTTGTAACCATCTTGGTGTTGTGAAAAGAGGTGATCTTCAATTATCTTTAACCAAGTTGCAACCAGTTATTCAAAAAGTCACAAGGATCTCACTAAAAACACAAAGGAACAATATTAAGCAGTTTTTTATTGCTAGTTGGAAGAATGGTTATAAATAAAATACCCAATTCAAAGCTTTGAAATAGTTTTATTTCTCTTATACACTTGTAATATTTACTTTAACATATAATAATACCAAAGTGTTGAAACATGAGTATTAACTGCATATTAGAATAATTAGTACAGTTGACAAAAAACTTTAGCAACTATTGGAGACTATGGAGGGTGGGGTCAACAGTGGTGAATGAAAATCACAATTGTGCCACAAGCAGAGAAAAGTTGAGAACCAATGACCTAAGACATTAGACTTGTATTACAGAATCAGAATCATGTTTAATATCACCGGCATATGTCATGCAATTTGTTGGTTTGTAACAACAATACATCGCAATGTATAACAAAAAAATTGTAAATTAGAATGAGAAATATATACATACAAATTTAAATTAAATAAGTAGTTCAAAAAGAGAGGAAAAATAGTGAGGTAGTGTTCATGGGTTTATTGTTCATTCAGAAATCTGATGGTGGAGGGGAAGAAGTTGTGCCTGAAATGTTGAGTGTGTGTCTTCAGGCTCCTGCACCTTCTCCTTGATGGTAAGAATAACAAGAGGGCTTTCCCTGGGTGCTGGGTATCCTTCATGATGGATGCTGCCTTTTGAAAGTGGAGGCTGGTGACCAAAGAAGACAGACAGAAAGACAGACTTTATTAACCCTGAGAAAAATTGGGTTTCATTACAGTCGCACCAATCTAGAATAGTGTAGAAATATAGCATTATAAAACCATAAATAATTAAATAATAATAAGTAAGTTATTCCAAGTGGAAATAAGTCCAGGACCAGCCTATTGGCTCAGGTGTCTGACACTCTGAGGGAGGAGTTGTAAAGTTTGATGGCCACAGGTAGGAATGACTTCCTATGATGCTCAGTGTTGCATCTCAGTGGAATGAGTCTCTGGCTGAATGTACTCCTGTTCCTATCCAGTACATTATGGAGAGTGGATGGGAGACATTGTCGAAGATGGCATGCAACTTGGACAGCATCCTCTTTTCAGACACCACCATCAGAGAGTCCAGTTCTACCCCCACAACATGACTGGCCTTGCGAATTAGTTTGTTGATGCTGTTGGTGTCTGCTACCCTCAGCCTGCTGACCCAGCACACAACAGCAAACATGATAGCACTGGCCACCACAGACTCGTAGAACATCCTCAGCATTGTCCGGCAGATGTTAAAGGACCTCAGTCTCCTCAGGAAGTAGAGACGGCTCTGACCCTTCTTGTAGACAGCCTCAGTGTTCTTTGACCAGTCCAGTTTATTGTCCATTCGTATCCCCAGGTATCTGTAATCCTCCACCATGTCCACACTGACCCCTTGGATGGAAACGGGTCACCGGTGCCTTAGCCCTCCTCAGGTCCACCACCAGCTCCTTAGTCTTTTTCACATTAAGCTGCAGATGATTCTGCTCACACCATGTGACAAAGTTTTCCACCGTAGCCCTGTACTCTGCCTCATCTCCCTTGCTGATGCATCCAACTATGGGAGAGTCATCAGAAAACTTCTGAAGATGGCAAGACTCTGTGCAGTAGTTGAAGTCCGAGGTGTAGATGGTGAAAAGAAAGGGAGACAGGCTGAAAGGAGCTGGCTGAGTTTACAACCTTTCGCAGCTTTTTTCCAATCCTGTGCAGTGGCTCTTCCATACTAGATGGTAATGCAACCAGTTAGAATGCTTTCCATGGTACATCTGAGAGTGACTTGGTGATATACCAATTCTCTTCAAACTGCTAATGAGATATAACTGCTGCCGTGACTTCATAGTAAATGCATCAATATGTTGGGCACAGGATAGATCCTTGGAGATGGTGACACCCTGAAACTTAAAACTGCTCACCCCTCCCACTGCTGATCCCTCAATGAGCACTGCTCTGTGTTCCCTAGACTTCCTTTCTGCAGTCCACAACAAATTACTTGGTCTTACTGACATTGAGACCAAAGTTGTTGTTGTGACACCACTCAACCAGCGGGACTTATCTCGGTCCTGCACGCCATCTCGGCACCATCCAAAATTTTGTCAGCTATAGCTGTGCCATCGGCACGTTTCTAGATGTTGCTTGAGCTGTGCCTAGGGACGCTATCGTCTGTGTAGACAGAGTAGAGTAGTGGACTAAACATGCATCTCTGAGGTAAGCCAGTGTTGATTGTTAGTGAGGGGGAAATTATATTTCCAATCTGGACAGACTATGGTCTCTTGGAGAGGAAGTCAAGGATCCATTTGCAGATGGTGAATCAGAGGCCCAGGTTTTGGAGCTTGCTGATTTTGCAATTGAGGGCATGAACGTGTTGAACGCTGAGCTGTAGTAAATAAACATCAGCCTGACGTAGGTATTAATATTGTCCATGTGATCCAAGAGCCAGTGAGACTGCATTCAATGTAGACCTATCAGGCAAATTGCAGCAGGCCCAGGTCTTGGCTTAGACAGGAATTAATTCTAGCCATGACCAATCTCTCTTTTCTTTTTAAATCCTTTCATTAATTTTAAACAAGCATAAATGAAACATGAATACAGAGAGTTTGAAAGTACATATATAATTAATAGTTTAAGTATACATTCATATAGATGATAATCCATATATAATAACCTCCCAAACTCATAGAAATTACGAAAAAAGGGAGTAAAACAAGAAGAAAAAAGATCCCCAAAAAAGAAGAAAAGGAAAAAAAAACCTAACCAACATGGGCCACTGCGTTTTGTCAAATATACACAGCAGCATCAATAACTCTGTACCTCCATCCAAATAGTTAAGGATAATAGAAGCAGGGTTTAGGAAAAGTCAGTTTAACTGATATGAAAATGTTGGATAAATGGTCTCCAAGTTTCTTCAAATTTAACTGAAGAATCAAAGACAACACTTGTAATTTTTTCAAAGCTCAAACAAGAGATAGTTTGAGTAAACCACTGAAATATAGTTGGAGCATTAATTTCTTTCCAGTTCAATAGGATAGATCTTCTAGCCATTAATGTAACAAATGCAATCATCCGTTGAGCTGAGAGGGATAATCAAATATTATCCACCACTGGTAAACCGAAAATTGCAGTAATAGGATGCAGTTGCAATTTGATATTCAGAACTGTTGAAATAATACTGAAAACATCTATGACCAATCTCTCAAAGCACTTCAGCATAGTAAATGTGAGTGTCACTGAGGTAGCTCACCCTACTTTTCTTGGTCACTGGTATAATCGTTGCCTTTAGAAGCAGATGGGAACTTCCAATTGCAGCAGTGAGAGACTAAAGATACCCTTGAACACTTCTGCTAGTTGGTTGGCACAGGTTTTCAATGTCTACCAGGTACTCTATCAGGGCCGGACGTCTTGCCAGGGATCACCCTCTTGAAAGATTTTCTGACATTGGCCTCCAAGACAGAGATCACAGGGACACCAGATGCTGCAGGGATTTAGATGCAGCTTTACTCTCCCTTTTAAAGTGTGCATAAAAGGCACTGAGCTCATCTGGGAGTAAAGCATCACAGCCACTTGTGATGTTAGGTTTTGATTGTGGGAAGTAATTGCCTGCAAACTCTCCCAAAACTGACATGCATCAAATTTCATCTCTAAACTCAATCAGAATTGTTTTTCCACTCACAAAATATCTATTTCTAGGTCATACCTGGATTTCTTGTGTAGTTCTGGATCACCAATCTTGAATGGTACAGATCTAGCCCTCTGCAGACTACAAATCTCCTTGTTCACCCATGGGTTTTCGGTTTGGGTATGTCCAGTATGTTCTTGAAGGCTCACTCTCATGGCACGGGTCTTGGTGAAATTGATAACAACTGTGGCACATTCATTCAGACGTAAAGGTGAATCCCTGAATATTTGACAATGCACTGACTCCTCTACTGACAATGCAATGCTCCTCTACCTCCGTTTGACTTCACCAATGGTATTGCAGTCTTCTTGACATGAACTAAGGCACTAGATTTACATTATGTCCTTCACTCTAAGCATTATTTTCTCTGACACAGTGGCTGCTGTGTGTACTGCCTGCTGAATACACTGCAGTAACATGCCCAGGCTATTCCAGTAGGAAAACTCTCAAATCACCTATATCTACAACTAAATATCAATGGGAGTAGATGTTTGAGAACAATATATAGTTCCCTGTCAAGTAACATTTGATCCTGTTGAACACCTTTCATTACACCTTATAGCAAACAATAATTAACTCAAAGTGGATTAACCAAATTTGTGTTTATTTTACGCTGCAAGGGAAGACTAGCACTGCACAAGAGCCAGTGACAGCTTCAAAAAAACAGACAGCATAGTTACTCCTTTATACACAAGTTCAAGGACATGGTGCATTCAATTCATCTGCTTAATCTGTGTATTTAACATTCTTGCAGTAATCATCAGTTGGTTTGCAGTTTATCTAGGACTCAGGTTTCATCAGCATAAAGTTACACGAACACTATTAGCAAAGCACTGTGGTACAACACAGGCTCCATTTTGTTACAGATAAAAATGCCATGTTGTTACTACAAGTACATTTCAACAATCCTGACTTAGAAATATTCTGTCTTTCATTCTTGCTGTGCCTAAATCTGAAACTCCTTACCCAAGGGCTTTGTGGGAATATTTCAAGTCAAGTCAAGTCACTTCTTATTGTCATTTCAACCATAACTGCTGGTACAGTACATAGTAAAAATGAGACAACGTTTTTCAGGACCATGGTGTTACATGACACAGTACAAAAGTTAGACTGAACTGCATAATAAAAAAAACAACACAGAGAAATCTACACTAGACTACAGACCTACACAGGACTACATAAAGTGCACAAAAACAGTGCAGGCATTACAATAAATAATATACAGGACAGTAGGGCTAGGTGTCAGTCCAGGCTTCGGGTATTGAGGAGTCTGATAAACAAAAGAACTGCAGTTGTGAACAACTACTGCTCACCACCACATTTGCAGATGCAACTTGAATTCTGGAAAAGGAATAGATTTTTAAAAATATAAGCCAAAATTTGCGAACCATTAGTCCTGCACAAAAAGAATCAGTTAACATTTGCCCAGAAATTCTACCTAATCTGCTTAGCATATATAATACTTGCTGGTTGTGCATCTCTGACATTGAAGTCTATTGTTTGGAATTATTATATATTTTGCCAAACTTTGAATTAAAAAGAAGCACTGTTGCTGTTCTTGAAACTCATGGGACACCCAACACCCTGTTTTCTTAGTGCAGATAAATAATAAGATGAAGGATTCATTCAAGGAGGTACAATGACACGGAGAAATCTAAATCACCTTATTCTGTTGTACAGAAAGTCAGCTGATGGTATTTTACAAAGCCTGCATTGCATATCTGTTTAGCAAAGTTCTGTTTGTCTGTTAAATTTCTTTTTTATCGTCTTCAAAAGGTGGTGCATCAAGAAGGTGGAATTCATCATTAAGGACCTCCATGATCTGGGACATGCTCTCTTCACATTCCTACCATTAGGCAAGCAGTACACTAGCCTGAAGATCTATATTCAATGCTTTAGGAACCGCTTCTTCCCCTCTGCCATCAGATTTCTGAATTCTACTAACACTATTGTTCATGAAGCCATGAACACTACATCACTTCTTAAAATACATCCTTTTACTCTATGAGCCTTATGAACCTTATTATGAATTATGGTAACTTTAATGTCTTGCACTGTACTGCTGCCAAAACAAATTTCATGACCAAGTAGTGTGCAATATTCTTAGGCACATATATATAGCTAAGATGCCCAAGACCTTTGCACAGTACTGTAGTAATTTTACATATTGTACTGTACTGCTACTGCAAAAAAAAAACAAATTTCATGGGACGCGAGTGATGATAATCCTGATTCTGATATAGGCCTCTCTTGTGGACTGAGAGTGGGAAGGAGACAGGAAGAGGGGAATCATGATTGGGAAAAGGGAAAGGGAGAGGAGTAGGAATGGAAAGCACCAGAGATACATTCTGCAATGATCAATAAACAACTTATTTTGAATCAAATGACCTTGCCTGGTGATGCACCATCAATAACTCACTCTGAGACGTAAGGCGAGATATCGGCTTTTATTGACTGGAAGAAGGAACAAGCAGTGAGTGACCACCATACTATATCCTGGAGACCGAGAGGCCGGGCTCAGGCCTTGATCGCCTTTATACAGGGGTCTGTGGGAGGAGCCACAGGAGCAGTCAGCAGGGGGCCTGTCCAGGCAGGTATATGTAGTTCACCACACCTGATGTGTCAGAGATGTGTCTGTGCCTGTGTCAAAAGTGTTCTGCACCTAAGCTATATCTGTATGTCCCCAAGGCTTTTGCGCAGTACTGTACTGCATGTCAGCGACAACAAAGATTCTGATTCTAATTCTGACATCAATTTATACAGACATTAGCATTTAAATTGTTGTCGATTGGCAAAATTTTCAAGCCAATTGTTTCAGGTAGTACAAGTTAACTTAATGTGGATGATAGATCCTTTAGGTCATATGTTCTTTAGTCAGAAACAGATTTAACTTCAGTCAATACAATGAGAATTGATTTTTTTTATATTACTTCCCATACAGGACCTGGAAACAATGTTTCTTTTTTTTTACAATGCACTGCATCAGGTACAGCTCACTGGATCAGCAAATTTATTTTTTGAGATGCTCTGTATGATATAAACACTCAAGTAACACAATGTATGATTCAGGTGTGGACTGACAAGTAGTATGTCAAGTTACTCCCAGAAAGTTTCCAGGTACTAATCATCTCCAGAAAAAGGAGTTCTAACCTGATGTTCATTAGCATACTGTCACAAGGGTAAATCACTATTAATATCCCAGGCATCACTATTTACTGGAAATTCAGCTGTGTTTGCCATCTTAAATTTATTTGCAAACAAGAGAAAATCTGCAGATGCTGGAAATCCAAGCAATACGCACAAAATGCGGATGTACTCAGCAGGCCAGGCAGCATCTATGGAAGAGTATAGGGTCTTGGCCCAAATTGGCAGCTGTTCTCATCCATAGATGCTGCCTGGCCTGAAGAGTTCCTTCAGCATTTTGTGTGTTACCTTAATTTGTTTAGCTGAGTTGCATTATTTGTGACTATAGACTTCAGTTTGCCCATATGTGTTGGACTATCCACGCTGCATTGGTAGATATTTCCTGGATGCTTGGTGACATACCAAATCTCTTCAAACTCCTAATGAAATATAGCCATTGATGTGCCTCCTTTGCAATTTCATCAATATGCTGAACCCAGTATAGATCTTCAGAGACAGCCAGGAACTTGAAAGTGCTCACCCTTTCCACTGCCAACCCCTCAATGAAGACTTGAGTTTGACGACTTCCTCTTCCTGAAGTCCGCAGTCTATTACCTTGTCTTACTGACATTGAGTGCAAGGTTGTTGATGAGATGCAACCAGCCAAACAATCTTACTCAGGTGGCATGTTCCAGATTCCAAACAATTTTGGCTGAAAACACTCTTCCACATTTTCTCTTTTAACCTTGCACCATCAGCCTTACCTCTGATCTTAGGCACTTCTGCCATGGATGCCAGTGGCTAAAGCACATTTCAAAAGGTGCAAGAATTGAAAAGGTTTAGAAGGAGATGTGCCAAGTGCAGGCAAATGGAACTTTCTCTAGTAGAAATTTAGGTCAGCATGGAAGAGCTGGGCCAAAGGATCTGTTTCTGTGCTGTATAACTCTATAACTTTGTTACTTTATTTAAGATTCATAATTAAGTTTTAAGTGATTAGTTATGATTTTTTAAATGCTAAATAATCATGAAAGGTTGTCAATACTGTATTTATTATTAATTTTTTATGAATTGTTCCTGCAAACCAGAGGGCATGCATTGAATGTGAGAGGTGAGAGGGTAGACTTAAGGGGGATGTGAGGGGTAAATGCTTTGCTCAGAGAGTCATGGATACCCGGAATGTGTTGCCTGGTGTGGTAGTAGAGGGAAATACACAAGAGGGCTTTAAGGGATGTTTGGATAGGCAAGCATGATGGAGGGATGTGGACATTGTGTGAGTAGGAGGGATTAGTGTTGGAGTGTTTTTGATTTGATTTTTAGCTTGTCCAGTATGACATTGTGGGCTGAATGGTCTATTCCTCTGCTGTACTTCAACATCCGGGACATTCAGGTGTATTCAAAGTATTTGAAAGGAATGGCAGTCAGCAAAGCCTGTGAGATAGTTTAGCAGGCTTTCAAATATTTATTGTGTATTAGCCGGCCACTCAAATTCCAAGTGGAAGCATGGTTCCATGCTGATTGGGAATAGTGAGGGAGGAGTGCCGTGAGAGGGTTGTGGGACAGGTGGCAGGGAAGTGCTGGTGTGGAGGGTGGCATGATTGCCTAAGATACCTGGCAAGGTCAAATGGTTTGAAACAATTGGCTTATTGATCATTACAGAATGTTTCTCTGGTTCTTCCCACTACCTTCCTCTTTACTCAACCATGATTCCCCTCTCCCTGCCCCCTTCCCACTCTCAGTCCACAATAGAAACCCCTATCAGAATCAGCTTTATCATCACTCACATGAGTCATGAAATTTGTTGCTTTTTTTGCAACAGTACAGTGCAATACATAAAGTACTACAGTACTGCGTAAACGTCTATGGTGGCATCTGTTAGTCTCGCAAGACCATGGATCTGAACCTGGAAAGTCTTGGAAGTGTCCTCTCCAGGGCATAGGCCTGGACAAGTTTGTATGGAAGACCAACAGTTGCCCAAGCAGCAAGTCTCCCCTCTCCACGACACCAATGTTATCCAAGGGTAGGTCAAGGGCCGATACAGCTTGGTGCCCGTCTTGTCACAAGAGTTGCCAGAGCAAGGTTGAAGGCAACGTCAGACTGCTTTAGGGTCTCCAGCTCCGGATTTGTCCGCAGGGTTCACTCCCGAAGCCTTTCCCATGAGTGGGAATGGCCGCAAGGCAGCGGAGGTTTGAAATCAGAGTTTTCACTCTCTTAGACGGACTGCCTTCCCAGGCTGATAAGCTCCATCTACCCAAAGCACTGGTTTTAAGGCACCAGGACCAGCCTTCGCCCCTTCTCTTGTCAGGAGAAACAGCTCCGCCAGGCTTAGAGGCCGAGCCACACGAGAAGGACAGGAGTTGGACTTAGTTGTCAGAGGCTATTTGAAGCGCACGCCATGAGGAGCACTTTTAGGTAGTGGGAGCTTGTGTCCCCACTACCCCTCCTCGGCTTGACAATCTTGGAACCATAAAAGTCTAAGGCACCCTAATTTTTATATATATATAAATGTGCATGACTTTTGCACAGTGATGTAGGCTTGCCAGATTTCCTAAGGTTATATATATAAGCACATGAATTGTAAATGTCATCACGCTACCACGTGATACATACATGTCTTGCTTAAAGTAAAGAATAAAGTTAGACTCATGTTTTGGACTCCCGTGTCTCCCTTTGAATTAGTTAAATGTTTTGAATTTACAAAACCGCAAAGGAGAAAACACACCCCATTGCAGTAGTCTCAAATTATTACCAGAAAATGGCCTATTGTCGTATTAATTTCAATGAATACAACTTCTAACAAAATATATGCTGTTCAGCTATTCAGTTCTTTCTCTCTTATATGTCAGAATAAATATAAGGATGAGAAGATCATTCAGACATTAAAATTCATAACAAGCAATGGTGACAGTCAGTGTTATTTTACCATTTGATATAAAGGAGAGTAGCAACTTCCCTTTGTTTAAAATGTTATCCCTGTCACAAGAACAAAAGAAGCAAGAGGACATTGTCATAAATGCATTTATAATGCAGCAGTATTCATAGTTCATAATTCATAGTTATAAAACTATGAATCCTCTATGTGATAAACTATACTCTAAAGTGTAAGAGATCATATTTTGAATATGTAAATGAAGGAAAGGTCCGAAAAAGTAAGAAACAAAGGTTTATATGGATGACTGGATAGTAAATACAGCATGTATCTATTCCTTCGTGATAAAAAGCTCCAAAATGCTGAATTTCTACTGTAAAAGCAATGCAAAGCAACATTAGGTACAAGGTAACATAAGTGAATCAATAACCCAATGGATACAGTGATAACTAAATTCTGAACTACCAACCAATGAAAAGAAAATAAACATTCAGATTACAAACACCTCACAAACAATAAGTTACAACTAGGCACCTCCAAGCAAAGTCACGAAAAATGATCTGACTACGAAACCCTGCAGATCAAACAGCAGTACAGAACAGTATGTAATAAACCATAAGTAAATCTTTGACATACTATCTGTGATCAGTTAGACTTCACTCATCACAAAGAAAAATGTTGCCAAACAGCTGAAATTTTAACAGAAAAATAAATATAATTGTGGTTAAGTACGGATAGCTAATTCAATGTTGAGCCTTCAGTGCTACTGGCAACCGATCAGTTTGTTTTTTATGTCTGTATACCGCACAGTAACAGGCCCTTCTGGACCATTCAGCGGGTGCTGCCCAATTACACCCAAGTGACCAGTTATCCAAGGGTCCTGCTGAAGGGTCTCGACACAAAACTTCGACTGTACTCTTTTCCATACATGTGGCCTGGCCTGCTGAGTCCCTTCAGCATTGTGTGTGTGTGTGACCAATTATCCTGCTCACCCATAAGCCTTTGGAACATAGGAGGAAACTGAAGCTTCCAGAGGAAACCCACGGGGAGAACAAACTCCTTATAGATAGCGGCAGGAATTGAGCCTGGTCGCTGGCACTATATTATTGCTGTGCTAACCACTGCTGTGCCATCCTTTATTTATTTGAATGAGCCAGTATGTCACATGTAACTTTGAGACCCTCTGGTGACCAGGTTGACTATGGATGTTGTGTCCTAGCCGCCAACACAATATGTAAACCTGTATGCAAGGCAGGGCAGTCCAATGTGGAGAGCGAGCTGTTGGCCATGTAGCAGGCTCCCCTTCTCCATGCAGCTGATGAATCCAAAGGAACGGCAGAGACTGATACAGTTTGGCACCAGCGGCATTACAGGAGATGCCAGTCAGCGTTGAACTCAATGTAGAACTGCCTCACGGACCCCAGTTCTGGATTTTTCCTCAATGTTTATTCCCGAAACCTTCCCCGTGAATGGGTACAGCCGCAAGTCAGCGGAGGTTTGAGATTAGAGTTTTCCTTCTAGATGAGCTGCCAAACACAGCTGACAACCCCCATCTGCCCAAAACCACTGGTTTTAAGGCACCAGTAACCCGCCTTCGACTCTTCTCCTGTCAGTGGAAATAGTTCAACCAGACCTGCTAATCCACATACGAATGCCAGGAGCAGGACTTGGTTGACAGAGGCTATTTGAGATACATAACCATTGGGAGCATTTAATAGATATGGGAGCTTATCCCCTCAACCATCTGCAGCTACAACAATTTTAAGAAATCAAATGTATCTGAAACTAAGATAACAAAACACTTGGGGTTTTTTAATCTGGAGATGAATAACACAACAAATAAAACTTCCAAACATAAACATTCAAAAAATACTTCCTTAAAAGGTTCCAACAGCAAACTGGTGTTAGGCCAATTCTGCAAGACCAGTCCCAACATGAATTAACACCTGGAAATCCAACATGACTTCATCTTAAAGTTTCAATTCCTCTGTGAGCTACCAAAGCTTCATTGCTGAACTCCATTTGTATGCAGTTGCAATGCACCTTAAGAAATTTAAAACATGAAAAAGTGTTTTTATTTTGCTACACTGATCTATCAATACCTTAGAGAATATATTTGCAAGGATGGAACAGCAATCTACAGAACAAATGTCAGATAAAATACAATTCACACAAGGATGCAGTGGTAAATCGATCACAGTCGGATTTTTATTAGTTAAACTATTATTCCGGTTAGCAAAGTACCTCAAAGTTCCAGTTACCTGAGTTTAATCCTGAACTTCAGTGCAGTCTGTGTGGAGCTGCATGATATTCCTGTGTCTATGTGTTTTTTTTTCCATGTGTTCTCATTTCCTTTCATTTCCCAACAATGTTCAGTTCAGTAGGTTTAATAGGCATTGTAAATTGCCCCAATCTGGAAGTAGATGATGGTTAATTCGGGAGAATAAATTGGGATTGGTTTAGATTGGTGACTAAAGGTCAACACAAACTCAATGGGCTGAAGGACCTGATTCTGTGTTAGATTTTTCTATTACTCTAAAAATCTGTGGGAGCTTGCTGACAATCTTTAAAGCATCAAGTCCACCTCAGCCTCGGAGCTAGACAGTAACAGGATCAATATTCTGGCTGACCTCTCAATAAGTGCTGCATTGGTTGTCTGGATGAAATATTAAACTGAAAACTTCTCAACTATATGTAAATATTCTACATTTCCATTTACATTTGTCAGTCAAAGAGACCAGAATCACACAATGCTTGACAGGACATGGCATCGAAGCTGAATTATGTCAACACTGTGTTGAAAACATTCATGGCAGAATTGGCATGGCATTTCCCCGGAACAGCCCTCATACTATCGACCCTGAATAACGACCAATATTCTTTTATACGTGCTCAGGGCATGAGCATTTTGTACAGGGACTGAATTCGTTGGTCAGGATGAATTCATTCCATACCGCACCTGAGATTAATTCAGAGCTAAAGATATTACCAGTCCATCACGGGTAAAGCTCTGCCTACCATTAAGCTCATTTACATGGAGTGCTCTCTCAGGAAATCAGCATTGAATAACAAAGATACCAACCAGCCAGGGATGCTCTCTGGTGTCATATATATATATTTGATAATAAATAAAGTTACCTTAGTTCATTATCCCTTATTTCAAACATTGCTATTTCGTACAAAAGCATTTTATTTGGCACCATTTACTCTCTCAAATTCCAAATGCACTACATCAATTGCTATCTTTTAATCTGCCTTTATTGTTACATACTTAAAGAATACACACAATTTTTTCAGCCAGAATTTCTCTTCCATAAAGCTGTATGCAAAAGTTCAAAATTTTAAATAAGCTTTTTATCAAAATATGTGTTGTTGGATTAATGAAGTCACCAGTGAAAATTACTGGTGTAGATACAAAACAGTTTCTTTATTCAACAAAACAAGGTACAGCAGGCATCATATGGAGACGCTTTTGGTCATAAGGTCTCACTGGCCCAACGTGGGGCTTGATATTTTACGTGCCAAACATCAAAGGACAATTCAATATTTACAATGAATGAGCAATGCTTTCTTTGTAACTACATACAACCTTCACTCCTCTTGATTCATATCCATACCACAGACATCCAAATGAATTTTAATCAGCATTGTCTGGGCTGGGATTCGCTGCCTTTAGGAAGCCATTGTTCAGAGTTGCGCTCCAAATTAAATCCACAATACATATTCAGATGTGAAGGCTGGCAGCCAAAAACAATTGCTAAATGTATATGTCCTAAACCCAAAAATCACTCTAACAATACGTATACCTTATACACCCTTAAAATTCATTTTCTTTAAGGCACCCACAGGAAAATAAATAAATACATTAGAATGCACAAAAAAAATCAAAGACTGACTAATATCCAATGTGCAAAAGAGGACTAATAGTGCACAAAAAGTAAACAAATAATATTGAGAGCACGAACTGCAGACATCTGAAGGTGTGTCCACAGGCAGTTCAGTGCTGAGTCAAGTGAAGCCAGTCCAGTAGCCCGATGACTGTAGGGCAATAACTGTTCCTGAACCTGATGACATGGGACCCAAAATTCCTGTAATCACACTCGAAGAGAGAGACACAGTTCAAATGCAAGTGGATAAGATGGATTCAGGTGCAGTATCTTGACTGGCACACAGTAATGACTCTGAAGGCCGATTTATTTTCCACTCTAGGGCCTTGTTGCTTCAGTGTGGCTTGAAGTCCACCTGGTGCTCTGTCTTCTGGTGATGGTTGAACTTTGCCCACTTCACCCACCCACCATGCCTACATTCCTGACAGTCGAGCTTGGCAAATCATTCAGGAGATCATAAAATTAGTAGTTCATTTAGAAAGTTCAAACGTACATTCCTTAAGGGAAGTTACAGGCTGCAGATTGCAGCTACTGTAGTTCAGAAGTGACGTACCCAGCATTAAGTAGTTTTGTGAACTGACCGCAAAATATCACCCTGCAGCACCAGCACCTTCTTCTCCTGATGCCGACCCCTCCGAGTTTCTAAACATCCTTCTGCAATCTCTTTAAAGAGTGGATTCCAGCATTTTCCCAATGACAAGCAATAGGACAATCAGTCTACATTCTCTGCTTTTTGTCTGTCCTGAATAGTGGTGTAATACTTGAGAATTCCCAATTCTCTAGAATTTCTTTGGAATCCGTGGAAATTCCATAAATACCAAATAATGCATGCAACAATTATGTAGCCATTTCTACAGGAAGTTGGCCAATTTGTCCAATGACTTTATCCCCATCAGTTTTCCCAGTACCTTTTCACCAAAGTATACACATTGGAGTCCATAATAATAATAATAATAATAAAGCAAAGCCTTCACCTTACAAACTCTTCTCCCTCGTGCTGTCTGGGAAAAGGCACAAAAGCGTTCAGGCTCTCACGACCAGACTATGTAACAGTTTCTTCCCCCAAGCTATCAGACTCCCCAATACCCAGAGCCTGGACTGACACCTTACTGCCCTATTGTCTTGTTTATTGTAATGCCTGCACTGTTTTGTGTACTTTATGCAGTCCCGGGTAGGTTTGTAATCTAATGTAGTTTTTTTTCTGTGTTGTTTTTTACATAGTTCTGTCTAGTTTTTGTACTGTGTCATGTAACACCATGCTCCTGAAAAAACGTTGTCTCATTTTTACTATGTACTGTACCAGCAGTTATGGTCGAAATGACAATAAAAAGTGACTTGACTTGACTTGAGTAATGCTCCATAATTATTTCACTACTTTAGTAATAGTAGACATCATTTGGCTTACCTTTCAACTATAAGATCACACCTCAATGCGATCAGTATAACAGTTCATGTTAAGTCTATAAAATATGTTCTGGCATACTTACAATCAGCAAATGTGGCACCTCTTAGACACGGACATGCATTTCAGCCTTGGGTTTTGTTTCCTAGTACTCAGTCTGTACTTAATTCCAACCTTTTCTCTAAACACTTTAAAGTTCACATCAGTTTCTGTCAAAGATAACAGAATGGAGTTTAAAATTAAAACCATCTGCACTGGAAATCTGGAAAAAAATACAACAGAATTGCCTTGTGTGCAAGAACAAGAACTTGACAGATCCAAACAGGGTTTGGTAAAATTTAGCACTTTTTCTCTCTTTGACTAAGCAAAGGAATCTGCACAAACTCCATTAAGATGTTTTACCTGGAATTTAGACCCATATTTATCTGGGTAAATATCATATGAAAACTGTTTTTCTTAATAATTTTAACAATATTCACGTCTGGGTCAAATAACACCCATCAGAAAATTGGGCTGGGCACTTCCATGTGTGAAGTACCTCAATGAGGCTGATGTTTTGTGTGGTATCAAGTTCTTAGATAATCTTGTCATGAATCGTGTGGGGCATATTTCTGCCCGGGGGGGAACCCTTGTGCCCCTGCTGTTCATTTGTGTATGATTTGGAATAAAATGGGAAATAAAGAATCTGCCTGGTTGCGTTGATTTTTGAACATGACATCTATCAGGTTCAGACTCCATTTGTCTCCATTGTGGAGAGGTAGCCAGAGGGACTCACTCCGTTGATCACTTCTAAACATCATATGCTGCAATCACTGGACAATTCATTGCAATGGAATCACGAATGACTTGATTTCAAAGTGGTGAGAATAAATTGAGTTGAACTGACTTTATTACTTACATCTTCATATACATCTGGGGTAAAAATCTTTACATTACGTCTCCATCGAAATGTGCAGTGTACAATTTATAGTAAATAGAATGTACAACAGGATGGTCGATATATCATAAAAAATCAGTTGTGTCAGCGTGAGTTATTCAGTTTGATGGCCTGGTGGAAGAAGCTGTCCCAGAGCCTGTTGGTCCTGGCTTTTATGCTGCGGTACCATTGCCCACATGGTAGCAGCTGGAGTAGTTTGTGGTTGGGGTGACTTGGGTCCCCAATGATCCTTTGGCATCGTGTGGGGCAGTGATGGCTCCTAACAGAGACGGTTAGCAGCTGGATCAGCGTGTTTAGCCCCGGATCAGTGGCAGTAGGAGCCAGGGTAGCAGTCACTCTTTACAGGAGGACTGAGTTCCTACGGCTGCTCTCTAAAAGATATTTCCCATATTCTGAGATTTATGTTATTATTGGACTGTACTTTATATTAGTTTCCTGCAGTTTTTCCGTGTCATCTTTCTTGTATATGATTGGCGGGTGGGTGATCTGTTAATTTTGTGTTGGGGGGGAGTTAGGGGTTTGGTGCTACTGTTGCTGTACTTTTCTGTGAGGGAGCAGGTCGGGGATTGCTATGTGCAGAGAGTCGGTGATTATTATCGTGCCCGTTTTTTGCTGTGGAGTAGCGGGGATTTGGGGGTCTGTGAGTTTTGCTTCTTTTCTTTTTTGTTCTGGGTAGTAGCAGGGAGTTGATGTCTTTCCTTTCATCAACACCCATGGTCTTACTGTATTTAACAGCTCTCTGGAGTAGACAAATATCGGAGTTGTATTGTACATGCATTCTTTGACAATAAAATGAACCTTTGAATGCTTTAACCCAAACCTCAGTGGTTTTGAGAACCAACTGAACATTTACACTCGGTAGCCTCTGCATGTTCATGGTCTAGTGCTGTAGACCATTCACTTCTAAGTGCAATGAGCATTATTTGGTTTTAGGAAATCTCTATGGATTCAGAGACGTTTATTTGCACACCGCTGTTGTAATGCATGGTTATTAGAGTTATTGTCACCTTCTTGTCAGCTTGAACCAGCCTGGGTATTTTCCTCTGACCTCTCATTAACAAGGTGTCTTCATCCACAGAGGTGCCATTTGTTTTTCATACCATTCTCTGTAAACTTCGGGGATGGTTGTGCATGGAAAATCTTGGGAGGTCAGCAGTTTCTGAGATGCTCACACCACCCCATCTGGCACCAGCCATCATTCCACAGTCAAAGTCATTCAGATCACAGACCTTCCCCATGCTGATGTTTGGTCCAAACAGCAAGCGAACTTCCTGACGATGTGCGGCGGCCGCATGATCGGCTAATTAGATATTTGCATAAAGGAGCTGGTGTACAAGAGTACCTAATAAAGTGACTACTGAGTGTATGTGTGGGAGATGGGGGTGGGGGCCAGGCACACAGGTCAACAAGGTGGAGAAGTAGACATGTGACATGCTGGCCTTTATAAGTCGAGGCACAGAGTGTAAGAATTGTTTCATTACGCTGCACGTTTACAAAACATTAGCTACCCTGCACTTGGAATATTGTGTACTGTTCTGATCACCACATTATAGGGAAGATGTGCCTGCACTAGAGTTATGGCAGGGAAGATTCACAAGGATGTTGCCTGGATTGGAGTACTTTGTTCTGGGGAAAGATCAGATACAGTGTTTTTGTTTTCACTGGAGCAAAGGAGGTTCAGGGGCTTCCGACAGTCATGGTAGGGGTTTCAAAAGCAGGAAGGATTAGCTTTAAGGAGAGAGGAAGGAGTTCTAAAGAGGAACTTGTGGGATAAGATTTTTACACAGAGAGTGGGTGATATCTGGAGCTCACCGCCAGAGGAGCTGGTGCAATCACACACGGTCATAACACTCAGAAGACACCTAGGCAGCCTTGAAATAAGCAAAGCATAGAAGGATACTGACCAAATACAGGCAAATATGATTTGCGTAGTTGGGAAGAAAGGTTGACATGAACGCAGTGCGCTGTGCTGTAAAACTCGAAGGCTCTAGGACTCTATGACAGTTATAAAATACATTAAAAATTAAGCTGTATTCACTTCAACGTACTCTCTATTACATTAACATATTAGGGAGGAAGTACAAATTATAGGTCCAGATATTCTAATATGTAGCACGAACATTTTATGTGCAGGAGAATTTTAAACAGGTGATGTTCAGCCACAAGTAGGGTTTCACAATCTATGTCTCTACGTCAGTTCAGTGGAAAAAAACTCACCTAGTGCTACGCACACAAAATGCTGAAGGAACTCAGCAGATCAGGCAGCATAAATAGTTGATTTGGTCCAAGTCCCTTGGGGGTTTATTCCACTCCACACAGTACTGTGCAAAAGTCTTAGACACCCTAGATTGTTTATACAGTTTCAGATGGTACGGCCTCCGCAGAGCCCTGATCTCAACGTCATTGATGCTGTGTGGGAATACCTGGAGAGACAGAAGCAAGCGAGACAGCCAAAGGCTACAGAAAAACTGTGACAAGTTCTCCAATGTGCTTGGATCAACCTACCAGCCAATTTTCTTATAAAACACCATGACAGCGTACCTACGTGAAAAGATGCATTTTTAAAGGCAAAGTGGGATCACACCAAATATTGACTTGAATTAGTTTTTCCACTGTTTATTCTTCTTTATAGTAATTTTTTGATATTTAGAAATGTAGGGTTCTCAGTAATATTAACTGTAATGTTAACTGTTAACTGCTAATAATAAAAAGGCTTCTCTGAAGTGTTATAATGAAATGGCTTCTCTATAATGTTAACCATGAGGTAATGTTCTCTGTAGCTGAAATGTTTGGGTTATAACTACTGATAATGGGTGGACTAACCAATGGGAGTCTTGTTATTCTATCTAAATGTGTGGGAACCAGGTTTGGTGCGTGGTGAAGTTTGGTGAGGAAAAGCGAAGAGGGAGGATGTGCAGGAAGCGCTCTGGTAGACCACTGTGGTTGGTCATAACCCGAGGGTCATGGAGTTCGGAAAAAGTCGAATGATGGACCGAGGATATTGCTTGAGCTCCAACGTTGTGCACAAACTATATAATCTCTATTCTTGGCACCTTTTTATTTTATATTTTTGTTTCTCTCATGACCCCATAGTCACAGTAAAATTTATAAAGTGTAATTGTTTAAATGTACATTGTGTACTGACTGATAATTTACATTGTGGGTTTGTTCCCGGGGCACACACAGCATCTACGCAAACGTGAGACACAGTTTGGTGGGCAGACGGCAGATTCCCCTGGACAAACATGGGTTAATAGAGCTGAGTGTTACAGAAACTTTTCATTTGATTATCTTTGAAAGCATCTTCGCTTTACAGAACTTTTTGACGTGCGTCTAAGACTTTTGCACAGTACTGTAGATGCTGCCTGACCTGCTGAGATCCTCTGGTATTTTGAGTGTGTTGCTCTAGATTTCTAGCATCTGCAGAATCTCTTGTGTTTATACCATACAGAGTCTGTGATGTGGAGTTTGATCCCTATATCCTCTTAAAGATATTGTTTACTTGTTTCCTCTCTTTTCCCTGGACTAATCCTGCTCCATCTTGCTACTTGTGCCAACATCACTGGACTCCAGCCTGATAGTGGCCTAATTTCCACCGCCACTGCATCTATTCACCCTTCTTGCAGGCTTTAAATCCAACTCCCAACCCCCTATTACTTGATGTCCTGATCCCTACTGAAGATCAGAGTCTAATTTTCTTTGATAATGGTCTCATGGAGAGCCTTCGGCTGGTTTGCAGTATAGTGTTTGCTGTATAGTAATGCAAGCTCTTGTTCATAATATATTCAACAATAGCCCTGGGTTGGAAAATTTTAAATCTACTTTCTCTGCAAATCTCTCATGGTAACTCACTACACCACCAATTCCTTTTCCTACATTAACTACCTCTAGGTCACTCATTTTACATAAAAACATAAATAGGAGCAGGAGCAGGTCATCTGGCCCATCGAACCTGCTCCGCCGTTCAATAAGATTATAGTTGATCTGGCCATGGACTCATCTCCACCTACCTGCCTTTTCCCATAACCCTTAATTCCCCAAATAGGACAGCATAAAAATAAAGGAGGACATACAGTATAGCAAAAATTAATGGGAAGTTAGAAGATTGGGAAGCTTTGAAAAATCAACAGAAGGCAACTAAAGAAGCCATGAAGAGAGAAAAGATGAAATATGATGGAAAGCTATACAATAATATAAAAGAGGGTATAAAAAAGTTTTTATTCCAAAATAATATCTGACCTCTGATTTGCACATTTTGGCTTTTATTTCTCTTATAGCTAGGAGGATGCTCTTGCTTAAATGAAAGGATGTCATTCCGCCTACTCACGCTCAATGGTTACGTGATGTTATGTCATGCTTAACTTTAGAGAAGATCCGTTGTTCAATTTCTGAATCTAGTCAAGAATTTCAAGCATTGTGGGGACCACTTTTGAACTATTTTCAAAACCTTTGATTTGCTGTTAAAGTACAGATGTTGGTTAATAACATATTTCACTATATGATAAGGATTTTTTTTTCCTTTTTTCTTTCTTTACCAAACAGCTTCAATCTTGGTAGTGGGCTTAGATTCTTTTTTTTTGTATAATAAAATTATCACATTTCGATATTATGATTTAATTTAATTTACATTAATATAGGGTAATAAGTTTGCAAGTGTGATTCAAATATAATGTATTTGGTATTATTTTATCCTTTTTTTCCTTATATATCTTCTTGTACTCTGTATTCTTCTATGTAGAAATTAATAAAAATATTGAAAGAGAAAAAAAGAATTTTTAAATCTATTTTGTGTAAAAGAAAGGTGAGAGTAGATATTGGACCACTGGAAAATTACGCTGGAGATATAGTAATGGGGGGAACAAAGAAATGGTGGAGGAACTTAATAAATATTTTGCATCATAGACAAGAGAGAATCTGCAGATGCTGGAAATCCGAGCAGCACACACAAAATGCTGGAGGAACTCAGCAGGCCAGGCAGCTTCTATGGAAAATAGCACAGTCGACATTTCAGGCTGAAACCCTTCAGCAGGATTGGCGAGAAAAAGCTGAAGATTAGATATGAAAGGTGCAGGTTGGGGAGAGAGGAACACCAGGTGATAGGTGAAACTTGGAGGAGGAGGCATGAAGTAAAGACCTGGGAGGTTGACTTGTGAAAGAGACAGAAAGCCATTGAAGAAAGTAAACAAGTAAACCTGGCGGGGGGTGGGGAGGAGCACCAGACGGAGGCAGTGGATGGGCAAGGAGATAACATGAAAGAGGGAAAGGAAATGGGATATGGTGAAAGGGGGGGAGGCATTATTCCTTGCCCACCCATCACCTTCATCTGGTGCTCCTCCTACCCTTTTTTTCTTTCTTCCCAGCTCTTTGCTTCAGACAGATAGACATACTTTATTGATCTCGAGGGAAATTGGGTTTCGGTACAATTGCACCAACAAATAACAGAGTAGAATTATAGCAAAATAATATCAGAAATAATTAAATGATAATAACAAAATTATGCCAAGTGCCCCCTCCAAGTTTCACCTATTGCCTGGTGTTTCTGTCTCCCCTTCCCCCTCCTTTCAAATCTACTCCTCTGCTCTTTTCTCCAGTCCTGCCAAAGGGTTTTGGCCCAAAAAGTCAACTATGCTTTTCTCCATAGATGCTGCCTGGCCTGCTGAGTTTCTCCAGCATTTTGGGTGTGTTATAGGTATTTTGCATCAGTCTTCACAATGGGAGACAGGAACAGCATTCTAGAAATTTGAGAGTGGCACGAGGCAGAAGTGAGTGTTGTTACTTTTACTAAGAAAAGGATGCTTAGGAAGATGAAATGTCTGAAGGTTGATAAATCAGCTGGACAAGTTAGACTACACCCAATGGTTCTGAAAGAGGTAGCTGTGGAGATTGTGGAAGCATTAGAAGTGATCTTTCAAAAATCAATAGGTTCTGGAAGGGTTCCAAAGGGCTGGAAAGTTGCAGAGGCTCTGCACTCTTCAGGAATGAAAAGAAGCATGTCAACAAATATACTCATAAACATCTATAGTTGCACTGTGGAGAGCATTCTGGCAGGCTGCATCACTGTCTGGTATGGAGGGGCTACTGCACAGGACCAAAAGAAGCTGCAGAAGTTTGAAAATCTAGTGAGCTCCATCTTGGACACTAGCCTACAAAGTACTCGGGACATTTTCAGGGAGCAGTGTCTCAGAAAGGCAGCGTCCATTATTAAGGACATCCAACACCCAGGACATGCCCTTTTCTCAGTGTTACCATCAGGCAGGAGGTACAGAAGCCTGAAGGCACACACTCAGTGATTCAGGAACAGCTTCTTCCCCTCTGCCATCCAATTCCTAAATGGACATTGAAGCTTTAGACACTACCTCACTTTTTCTAATATACAGTATTTTTTGTTTTTGCACATTATAAAAAAATATTCAATATACATTATTGATTTATTTGTTTAGTTATTGTTGTGTTTCATTTTATTTATTATTATTAATTTTTTCTCTCTCTGCTGGATTATGTATTGCATTGAACTGCTGCTGCTAAGTTAACAAATTTCACATCACATGCTGGTGATAATAAACCTGATTCTGATTCTGAAGTAGAAGAAAGGAAATTATAGGCTATTTAGCATGACCATGACTTCAGTGGTTGGGAAGATGTTGGAGTCCATTATTAAGAATGAGGTTTCAGGGTATTTGGAAGCACGTAATAATAAAGACCCAATTCAGCATGGTTTCTGTAAGGGGAAATCTTCACGGACAAATACGTTGGAGTTCTTTGAGGAAGTCACAGGCAAGATAGCCAAAGGAGAGTCCGTGGATGTTGCTTACCTAGATTTTCAGCAGGCATTTGACACGGTGCCACACATGAGTCTACTTAACCAGACCCTATGGTATTATAGTGAAGTTACTGGCATGGATAGAAGATTGGATAACTGGCAGGATGCAATGAATGGGAATATATAGGGCCATTTTTGGTTGGCTGCCGGTGATAAGTGGAGTTCTATGAAGGTCAGTTTTGGAATCTCTTCACGTTATATGTAAATGATTCAGATGACAGAATTGATGGGTTTGTGGACGATACAAAGATAGGTGGAGGAGAAAATATGGAAGCAGGGAGTTGCAGATGGACTTAGATTGAGAGAGAGGGCAAAGAAGTGGCTACGGAATATAGTGTGTGATCATGCACTTTATTAGAAGGAATAAAAGCATAGACCGTTTTCTAAATGGGGAGAAAATTCAAAAATCAGAATGGAAGCCCTTGTGCAGGATTTCCTATGGGTTAACTTGCAGGTTGAGTTGATGGTGAGGAACGCAACCACAATGTTATAATTTATTTCAAGAGGACTAGAATATAAGACCAAGGATGAGCTATTAATAAGGCAATGGTTAGAGCAGCTTGGAGTATTGTGAACAGTTTTAGGCCCCTTATCTGAGAAAAGATGTGCTTGCATTGCAGAGGGCCCAGAGGAGGTTTATGATAATGATTCCAGGAGTGAAAGGGTTGACATGTGAGGAGTGTTTGATGGTTCTGGGCCTGCACTCATTGGAGTTTAGAAGAATGAAGGGGTATCTTATTAAAACCTATTGAACATTGAAATATCAGGATGGAGTGGAAGTAGGGCAGATGTTTCTGATTGTGGGTGAGTCTTGGACCAGAGGTTACAGCTTCAGACTGGAGGGATGTCCATTTACAACAGAGATCAGGAGGAATTCCTTTAGCCGGAGGGTAGTTCATCTGTGGAATTCATTGTTGTGGATGCCAAGTCATTGAGTATATTTAAAGTGGGGGGTTGATAGGGTCTTGATTAGTCAGGGTGACAAAAAGTTACAGGGAGAAGCAGAAGAATGGGGTTGAGGATGATAACAAATCAGCTATGATAGAATGGTTGCGATGACTCAATGGGCTGAATAGACCAATTCTACTCCTATGTCCTATGGTCTTATAGACATATATTAGCCATGATATTAATCAATGGTAGACAAATTTCAAGAGGCCAAGTAGCTTACTCTTGCTTCAATGTCCTTGAGTAGAAAATATGGACTGATGTTCTATTCATGAATATTTTAAACTTAGGTCAAATATATCCCTAAAAGTAACATTTGCAAGGGGCTAAGAGTGTCATGGTCCGGGCTGGCATTTCCCACCTTTTCCCTTTCCTCCCTAATTGGTCCTTAATCCCCACACTTGATTCTCAATCTTTCCCATTTCCTCTCAATCACCAGCACCTGGTTTCCATTAGCCACCAGAGGATAAGACTCCGACAGCTCCAGTCAGCCCTTGCCAGATTGTTGGGGGAGAGGGAGAGGGAGACGGAGAGGGAGAGGGAGAGGGAGAGGGAGAGGGAGAGGGAGAGGGAGAGGGAGAGGGAGAGGGAGAGGCAGGGGAGAGGTTGTGGTTGCTCTAGCTCTAGCTGTATTTTTTTTAAAAAGTTCTGCAGTGGGAAAAATGTTGAGAGTGCTTGAAGTGTTTTGATTTGGCTTTGGGTAATAACAATTAAGGGAATGCATTTTGGACCACAACAAATCTATCAGAACAAAGGGCAACTCTCTGAATTGATGAAAAATGATACTGGACCTGCAGAGCTGGTAACAAGGACTAAAAGAGAATAATGAATTCAACAGAAAAAAAGTGTGGGAAATAACTACAAATGACAAATGATAGTCTCAAAATATTGAGCACTGTTGACCAAGTTTTTACTGTCCAAGGTTGTACATTGACAATCTCATGCTATTCAACAAAATATTCTTTTTCACGCATATGCAGTATTGTGCAGAAGTCTTAGAAATGTAAAAAGAATTCTGTAAAGCAAAGATGTTTTCAAAAATATTGAAAGGAAAAGTTTAAGTCTCAAAAAAAACTATAAAGGGCTGTAAATGGCAAAAAACTAAAACAAATCAGTATTTGGTGTGACAACACTTTGCCTTTCAAATGGCATCAGTTCTCTTAGGTACATGAAATTTTAAAAGAATATCAGCTGGTAGGTTGTTTCAGACATCTTAGAGAACTTGCCTCTGTTCATCTGCAGATTTTGGCTGTCTGGCTTGCTTCTGCCTCTCCAGGTAATCCCAGACATCCTTGATGATGCTGAGATCAAGGCTCTGAGGGGCCATACCATCTAAAACCATATAAAAAAAAAAATCCAGGGTGCCTAAGATTTTTGCACAGTGCTGTAAGTTTAAAATAAAAGTCAAGAAGTCTGCCATTTATGTTGCACTGAATCACAACCTCAAGTCCGAACAATTTACAAGCAGCATCAATACATAAAGAACTGTTGCAGGTCAAAGACCCTTCATCAAATCTTTGACCTGAAATAATTCTGTTTCTCTTTGTACTAAGGCTAAGTAACCTGTTGTGCTTCCGAAATTTTCAGTTTTGTATTCAGGTTTCAGCATCTGAAATTTATTGACTTGTTTTTGAAGTGTAGTGACTAGAACTTGCCATGAAGGATAAGCTTATTTGAAAATAGGTAGCTGATTGTGCAGCTGGATGATGCAGGCTTGGAGTCAGTGCCACTTAAAAAAAAGATTATTCATGGCCTGTGGGTTTCACAGTCTAGACCTGTAGTTAATTACCTATCCCAAGCTGCCTTTGGGAAGATGGCAATGAAGCCTGAAGGTCATAGCCCGATGGCTGAAACCTGGAGACCTCGGGGTCTGTCCTGCAGTTGGAGAAGAGTGTGTGTGTGTACAATCTGAATATGAAATCTGCACAGTTAACTTGAACCACTGCAGTCCTTGAGGTGTGGGCACACCAGGTGAGTCCTAGGATTTTGACCCACTGATGGCAAAAGAAGGGCAATACACTTAGAGGCCATATATCTAATAAAGTGGCCACTGAGTCTATGTTTGTGGTGTTCTGTTGCTGTAGCCCATCCACTTCAAGGTTCAACATTCAGAGATGCTTTATTGCACACCACTATTGAAATATGAGGTTATCTGAGTTACTGTGGCCTGCCTGTCAGCTTGAAACAGTCTGGCCATTCCCCTCTGACCTGTTGCATTAACAAGGCATTTTCACACACAGAACTACCACTCATTGGACTTTTTTTTTTGTTTTTCACACTATTCTCTATAAACTCTAGAAACCTTGATAGAATGGATGTGGAGAAGATATTTCCTGTCATAGGGGAGTCTGGAACCAGAATTGAGGAGGAATTTCTTTTACAGAGGGTGGTGAATCTGTGGAATTCATTGCCTGTGGAGGACAAGTCATTCAGTATATTTAAAGTGGATGTTAATAAGTTATTGATTTGTAAAGGCGTCAAAGGTTGTGGGAGAAGGTAGGAGAATGGGGTTGAGAGGGATAATAAATTGGCCATGATAAAGTGGCAGAATAGAGTAGATGGGCTGAAGATCCTAATTCTCCTCCTATGTCTTATGGGCTTGCGCTGTAACGCATTGTTCATCATCTTTCTTGTAGCTGAGCTTTGATTCATAACTCTAGAAGAATATTTTGAATTTATGTAGTGGCATAAATGGTCTTCTTCTTTTCCTCTTTTTACTACCTCGATGTACAAGTGATCCATTTGGTTGGGTCACAAACAAAAACTTGTCACTGTATCATGCTGCACCATGACAATAGTAAAACAGCTCCATTTCCGATTGTGAAAAACTGCCCAGGAGTGTATTCAGGCCCAAGCTCAAAATTCAGATGTGCTGTTTCCCATCAATGCCATTGGTTCAAGATTCCATAAACAATTCTGGATCACTGCACCTCAGTACAGCACCATTGACTGCAGTTTTAAATGACACAATAAACAAGTATTTTGAAGGTGAGATGGCTAAAGTTGATTAATATTGACTTTTTGACCGCTCTCAGAAAGCTATGAGTGTCACTGAATAGATTTTCCTTTTCTTCTTGCAGAGCCAACAAAAGAGGAAATTCCTGAGTCCACAAAGTGGCGCGGGGTGACACAAGATTTTGACACACTGATTTTTGAATGAGAAGAAGGCTTGTGGACCTGAACTGGGCCAGATTCCAGCACCAGGTGCTCATTGTGATGATTCGATGTCAGTAGGGCAATGACAAATGACACAATAACCTGTAATAGAACAGTCTGAGTAAAGAAAGGAGCATTAGAGAATAAAAAGACAAAAGTTTCAGTAAGGCAGAGTGATAGATAGATTTATCAACCATAGAAATCTACAATACTCTGCACCCGAAATGTTTGATGTTAATTCGTCTTTGGTCTAATCTTTCATCAGCAGAATAAGCCAATCTCACAGACTGTACTATTGCTAATTAGTTCTCGGCATTTGCGGGACTGAACAGCCAGCAAACTATGTCACTTTGTCAGGGAGGGACTGTTTCAACCCTCTCTGCCAATGCACACAAAAATGCAGGCCTTTGTCAGAAAATTCACCAGTGGGTTAATGAAATTGTAGACAGCCAATCAGCTTGATCTGGATTGGTACTATATTGTCATGAAGCATTTACGTCCAGCTTGCTTGCCTCAGAAGTATGCTGTGAATTCAAAAGGGCACATGTTTCACTCAACAAAGGTCTGCTTGGAGGGAAAGATGAAAGCAGAATATAAGGTTTAACCATGTAATGTGAACAGATCGTACCAGGCCCTAATTTAAACTTCCTTCTTTATTTAGGCGCCTGGTTAAATTTTCCCATGATCCCTGCTGATCAGTAACAGATTAAGAAGATTAAATCAAAATGTAGAAAACAACATTCCATTGAAAATCAGTTTAAGTTTATCTGCAATTTGTTTCTTTCATTCCCCAATGCTTTATTTTAGGAAAAACCTTTTACTCAGATCTTCTTCTCAGCTTTCATTTTACTTAGTTATTTAGAAGTACAGTGTGGAACAGGCCCTTCTGGCTCATTGAGTCCCACTGCCCAGCAACCCACCTATTTAACCCTAGCCTAATCAAAGCTTTCTAAGGTACATTCAATGGCAGGGAAACATATACAATATGCATCCTGAAATGCTTTTTCTTCACAACCATCCATGGAACGAGAGGAGTTCCCCAAAGAATGAATGACAGTTAAATGTTAGAACCCCAAAGTCCCCCCCATCTCCCCTCCCTCCTGTGCGTAAGCGGCAGCAAGCAACAATCCGTCCTCCCCCCCACCAACCAAAAAAAAGCATCAGCACCCGCCACCGAGCACTCAAGTGTGAGCAAAGCAAAGGCAGACACAGACTTGCGGTACTCCAAAAACTACTTGTCCACCCAGCATTCAACATACCACAGACACTCTCTCTCCCTAATTCAGGAGAAAGGTGTTTTCGTTTCATAGCGAGATGGGTGACATAACAAACAGCTCGCTGGTTTACAATGTTAAAAGTCCATTGCATCACTTTTTCTGAGTTCTGTGCCCAAAAATCTCAGGTCTCTGGGCACATTGCCTTAGATCTTCCATCTCCCACAACACACCAGTCTTCTGCTTGGATACAAACCTCTGCTCCCCCCATCTTCAGAGCCATGAAATCTTGCTTCTCCGGCGAACGGAGCTCTTGGGCCGATCCCTTGGTGTGCCGAACAGCGGCTAGTCGTGAAATCCCGAGTGGGTCCTATTCCCACAAAGAATCATAGTCAGCATGCAACTCCAGGTCAGAGTCTTCAAAAGAACCCTGAAAGGGAAAAACAGAGATATTAAAGATGGAAATAGAGCTGTTTCCGAAGATGCAAGCAAAGGAGTCGCCATTAGGTGCCATTAACATTCCTAAGCTCCACCTTCATCACAGGACAATTTGCAATCTTTACAGTGACGAATTTACCTATCAGCCATTCCATCTTTGAACAGTCAGAGCAAAGCAGAGCACCCATATGTTCCTGAGGAGAATGTATAAGCTCCTTGCAGATGGCACCTGAATTGAACTCTGAACTCCGATACTCTGAGTCATAATAACATTGCTCTAACTTCAATGCAACCATGGCATCTAGCTAACTACAGTTGCACATGCTAGTTATCAAGCATTTAATGTCAAGTTATCTTCCAAAGGTTCAATTCTGCAAAACAGTATATGGCTATTAAAACAATCAAACAAAAAAAATCTTGCCATTTTAAAATGTTCTTCCTCCAGGCAGTTAATCTGATCAACCATTCTAGTTACCCTCCCACCCAACCCCCTTTATTTATTACCTCAGTCACTGCACTGTATTGTAAACACTTTTTGTCCCTCTTTCCTCCGGGAGAAGGTTCAGGAGTTTGAAGATTTGGGAACAGCTTCTTTCCAACTGTGATAAGACTGTTGAACGGATCCTGACCCGGATCTGGGCTGTACCTTCCAAATATCTGGACCTGATTTGCACTATCGTACTTTCCCTTTTCTATTTTCTAATTATGATTTATAATTTAAATTTGTATTATATTTACTACTTGTACTTCAGGGAGCGCAAAGCACAGAATCAAGTAGCGCTGTGATGATTGTACGCTCTAGTATCAATTGTTTGGTGACAATAAGTAAAATAAAGTACTGCTTGCCTTCCTAATGTTGCTCCTGCATTCAGTAAAACACGCAAAATTTGTTATGAAGGGTCTTGGCATGAAACATCAACTGTTTACTCTTTTCCATAGATGGTGCCTGACCTGCTGAGTTCCTCCAGCATTGTATGTGTGTGTTACTTGGATTAGCAGCATCTGCAGACTTTCTCATCTCCGGCAATTCAGTGACTTGTGAACATGAAAATCTTAATCCCTTTGAAAGTTGCTGTGCAAGTATCATGTACCGGGTTTCATTAGTCAGGAGATTCATATGTGCATACTTAATAACCAACGTTTGGGAAAACATGAGTGAAAAACAAAAGGAACAAAAAAAAGAGAAATGTCAAGTTCTAATTAGCTACGGCTGAAGTGAGTTCACTAATTTTAACATGCTATGCTGTACCATCTGAAGGAAATGCTACACAGTGAATGACCAGTTTTATTTGGCCTCAGTGCAAAATGTCCTGGGGTTTACAGTGCGGTGATTTCAGCAGAGGTGATATTTCAAAGAGAGCAGGGCACTTGCAGTCATTAAATTAAGCCTGCCTGAGTCACAGGGAATCTGATGAACTGTTTTCTGTTGATAATATAGGCATTCGAATGTGTTAAATTACAACCCTGAGTATTTTCCTGCTTTCTTCTTGGGCTTCAGTACAGATTGTCACATCTAGGTGGCAATTAGATTGTCGCAGCGGGAAGTAAGTGTGCTGAGCTCATCCAGCACCTGATTAGGTACATTATCGGTAAACTGAGAGTCCCATTAAGTCAGTTTATGAGTTAACAGTTTAGGGACAGAAGCTTTGTAAGTATTTTTCACATTCCTTTGTAATCAAGCGAGGCACATTATAAACTTTTGATAAGCATTTTCTTAAGTTTCAATGATCTTTTAAAAAGCATCAACTTTTAACCTTTGCATAGTGACAAAATTCTCAGGACACATTTGCAAAATAAAATTGCAATCTCTAGTGTGGGACTTCATGGGACAAAGTCCTCTATCTGAGACTGCAATTCATTTTGGGCCTTGACTCTCCAGTGAAAACTCAGTCACACTTTGATGACTGAGCTTTCTTCGGAGTATTAGAAAGTCTACATGTGTATAAGGCCAGTAAGGAGAAAGAGAAGTTTAAACCATTAATCAACACACACAAAATGCTGGAGAAACTCAGCAGGCCAGGCAGCATCTATGGAAAGGTGTAAGCAGTCAAAGTATTGGGTCGAGACCCTTCGTCAAGACTGGAGAAAAAAGATGAGGTCGGAATAAGAGGTGGGGGAAGGAGAGGAAGACGTACAATGTTGTAAGTGATAGGTGAAACCGGGAGGGGAGGGACGGCTGAAGTTAAAAGCTGAGAAGTTGATTGGAAGAAGAGACAAGAGGCTGGAGAAGGGGGAACATGATACGAGAGGAAGAAAAGGAAGGGCATCAGGTGGAGGTGAAGCGCAGGTAAGGAGATCAAGTGAGAGAGGGAAATGGGGATGGGGGATGATGAGGGTTGGGGTGACAATACTGGAAGTTTAAGAACTCTATGTTTATGCCATTGGGTTGGAGGCCAGCCAAATGCAATATAAAATGTTGCTCCTCCAACCTGAGTGTGGCCTCATCGCGGTAGTAGAGGAGGCCATGGACTGACAAGTCTGAGTGGGAAGTAAAATTAAAATGGGTGGCCACGAGGAGATTCCCTTTCTTCTGGAGGACAGAGTGTCGGTGCTTGGTGAAGCAATCTCCAAATCTCTGTCAGGTCTCACTGATATACATGGAACACCAGCTAGAGCAGATGACCCCAGCAGACTCACAGGTGAAGTGTTGCCTCTCCTGGTAGGACTTGGGGGCCCAGAATGGTAGTGATACAGGAGGTGCAGGGGCTGGTGTAGCACTTGTTCTACTTGCCAGGAGGGAGATCGGTGGGGAGGGATGAATGGGCAAGTGAGTTGCATAGGGAGGAATCCCTGCAGAAAGTGGGGTGGGAGGGAAAGGTGTGACTGGAGGTGGGATCCCTCGGAGACGGCGAAAGTTACGGAGAATTATGTGCTGGACGCAGAGGCTGGTGGGGTGCTAGATGAGGACAAGAGGAATCCTGTCCCTAGCAGGGTGGCAGGAGGATGGGAGAAGGGCAGATGTGTGAGAAATGGAAGGGATGCAGCTGAGGGCAGTGATGATTGTGGAGGAAGGGAAGTACCTTTCTTTGAAGAAGGAGAACATTTCCTTAGCTCTGGAATAAAAAGCCTCAACCTGAGGGCAGATGTGACAGAAACAGAGGAATTGAGAGAGGGGGATGACATTTTTACAAATCACAAGGTGGGAAGTGGATTTATGAAAGATATTAGTAGAGAGCTACCTCCAGAGATAGAAACAGAGATCAAGATTGTCATGGTCCTGGCTGGCATTCCCCACCTTTTCCCTGTCCTCTCTAATTGGTCCTTAATCCCCACACTTGATTCTCAATCTTTCCCATTTCCTCTCAGTCACCAGCACCTGGTTTCCATTAGCCACCAGAGGATAAGACTCCGACAGCTCCGGTCAGCCCTTGCCAGATTGTTGGTCGACTTTCACAGAGAGAGGAACCTTGCTCCAAGTTGTCAACCACGTATTGCTTTGTAAACCAAGTCTCCCAGGTCCTGACTCAGCCTGGTCCCGATTCTACACTCGCTACGGAGATTCTGCCTCCTGATCCTGCCTCTGTGTCGGAGTCCTGCACTTGGGTTTGTTTTCCTGCCAGGTCCTTGTCACAAAGATAGGGGAGGGAGGTGTAAGAAATGGGCCAGATAAATTTCAGGGTAGGGAGGAAGTTGGAGATAAAGTTGATGAAGTCGGCGGGTTCTTCATGGGTGCAGGAGGCAGCACTGATACAGTTGTCGATGTAGTGTAGGAAAAGCTGGGGAGTGATATTAGTGTAGGCTTGGAACATGGATAGTAAACAATTAATTGTGGTGGAGAAGTGAAAGGGATCGCAGAAGGTTGTTTTTGCTGGTGGGATTGTTTAGAGATGCAGGGACAGAGGTGGTTGTGATGTATTGTCTTGGAGTGAGACGGGAAGAAAATTCCTTAAAGCAGAAGAATACAGGGAGAAGATGCAGACAGAGGAGAAAAGCATAGAGAGAGGGAAAAATGAATAAAGCAGAGGTATGGGGAGAGTTGGAGGGAAAAGGAAGGAGAAGGAAGAGGGAGGAGACCTCAGGGAAGTTGGAACAGTATAGCAAGAGATGGGGAAGAGGAGAGTTGGAGGGGGATCAGGTAAGGGAAGAGAAAGAAGGACACATGGGGGAAAGACTTTGGCTGCCACAGTAGCGTAACAGTAAGAGCAACATTATTACACCTCAGGAGATTCTGGAGTTTGGAGTTCAATTCTGGAGCCAGTCTCTTTATGTCCTTGTGGAATGTGTGAGTTTTCCTCAAATGCTCCAGTTTCCTCCCACAGTCCAAAGATGTAATGGGTAGGTTAATAGTTCAGTGAAAATTGGTTCATGATTAGGATAGGGTTAATTGGTGGTGTGTCTTGAAGGGCTAAAAGGGTCCACTCCACACTATCGCTAAATAAATAAAATAAACTTGGAGAAGATACACTGGTTTGGGGTGTCATGGATAGCGTGGAGGCCTATCAGAGGTTACAGCGGGACATTGATAGGATGCAAAACTGGGCTGAGAAATGGCATATGGAGTTCAACCCAGTTAAGTGTGAGATGGTTCATTTTGGTAGGTCAAATATGATGGCAGAATATAATATTAACGGTAAGACTCTTGACAGTGTGGAGGATCAGAGGGATCTACACAGCTACACAGGTTGACTCTGTGGTTAAGAAGGCATACGGTGCATTGGCCTTCATCAACCATGGGATTGAGTTTAGAAGCCAAGAGGTAATGTTGCAGCTATATAGGACCCTGGTCAGACCCTGCTTGGAGTACTGTGCTCAATTCTAATCACCTCACTACAGGAAGGATGTGGAAACTATAGAAAGGGTGCAGAGGAGATTTAAGAGGATGTTGCCTGGTTTGGGGAGCATACCTTATGAGAATAGGTTGAGTGAACTCGGCCTTTTCTCCTTGGAGTGATGGAGGATGGGAGGTGACCTGGAAAGGGTATACCAGATGATGAGAGGCATTGATCATGTGGATAGTCAGAGGCTTTTTCTCAGCACTGAAATGGCTAGCACAAGAGGGCACAGTTTTAAGGTGCTCAGAAGTAGGTACAGAGGAGATGTCAGGGATAAGTATTTTACGCAGAGAGTGGTGAGTGCGTGGAATGGGCTGCCTGTGGAGGGGGTGGAAACGATAGGGTCTTTTAAGAGACTCCTGGATAGGTACATGGAGCTTAGAACAATAGAGAGCTATGGGTAAGCCTAGGTAGTTCTAAGATAAGGACATGTTCGACACAGCTTCGTGGGCTGAAGGCTCTGTATTGTGCTGTAGGTTTTCTATGTTTCTATGCGTTCTTTGTTTCTAAGGAAGGCAAAAGATGGAGAAGTTTAGGGAAGGACTAAGGGGAGAGTTGGGAGAGAGATGGAGGAGAAAGGGAAGGAGTGGGAAGGGGAGAGAAAGGGGGGTCAAAGGAGAGTTGGAGGGGGGAGCAGAGCAACAAAAGGGGAAGTTTGGGATGGTATGAGGGGAAAGTCTGCCCCATGTTGCTCAACATTCAAGTAAGTTCAAGGTTGCGACTGCTGCCAAAGTTTAATGATGTAAAGTTCAAGTGGGAAAGTGGATTTAAGGGTAATGTGAATTGTGGAGCTGAACAACTACTCCTGTTTTTAGTAATCATATTCTGGAAAGATCAAAACTCAGGGAACGAATCTTCATGTTTGTATTTGAACCACAGTTGGTGACAAATTTGCAAAGAAACAAGGACTGCAGCAAGTCTTTCAACTGGGGTCTGTTCATTCCTTGCTGATATGAACCTCAGCCTCAATTACCTGCCTCAGTCCCTCAACACTTAAAACTTCTAAAAATGCTTCAGTCTCAGAACTGAAAATTTCCACTGTCCCAACCTTAGACTTTTGGGAGGAAGGAAGTTCTAGATTTTTGAAAACTTTTCTGTGAGGAACCGATCCATAACATTACCCCGACAGCCCAGCTCGGATTTTTAAGTTCTATTTCACTTCTCCAGTATCTTCTATCAGAGGAAGTAAATTCTCTCAATCGTTCCCATGAAATTTCTCAGCCAGAGAGTTCATTTACTTGCTAGTTTATAAACTGCTTAAAATTTATAAATTCATCACGAAGTCACATTTCTGAAAGGATAAGGCTAAATATTAAATTTCTATCTCAACACTTTAAAGAAACATGGGATTTTTTTTCAGCTGCAGGATTCCTTTGGAGAACCAGTACTCTACACAATCAGTTAATATTCTACAAACATTTTATTCCCTGCAGTGTAAGGTTAACAACAAAACCAACTTTGAATTGTAATGTTAAACAAAGCCTACCTGAGGATTGCTAATCAGCAGTTGGTCAAGCATTTTTCTTGCACTGAGAGGTTTGAAATTTTCCATGGCAACTAATTTCCATGCTAATGAGATATGGCTCCAAGTAAATCCTCTCTTGTTAGTTGTGCCTACTTGAAAATTTAATACTCACCCGGCTTATCAAGTAGCCTCGTGTAAGTAATTCGCAGAAGCAAGATAATCACAGATGCTGGGTCCACTAGGTCAATGCTTTTCAAGGCCTTCTTCCTACATTGTGAATCTCTGAGTGAAATCTCATGGACACCACATATTGAGCTTGTGGATAATTATTTATATATTGTAACTTCCTTGATAATTATTGTAAGTATATCCAGAACTCTCTCCAGTTAGCTGTCCTTATAAGAATGCCATTTTCAGCTGCTGGCTTCATGTAGATATTTTCTTTAGCTGCCTGCTGTGCTTCTTCATAATGTGGTTTACATGTTTAGTAAGTCTATGGCCTGTGGGGGCAGAACATGGGGAAGACTTTTTCTATGCCGTGATTAAAATCTGATCTGTCATCTCCTGAATATATGGTAGTCTTTCAAGGATGACTCAGTGACACAGGACTGGATCTTGCGGTCATATATCTCTGCAGACCTAATTACAACCAGAATGATGTTTATTATCACTGATATATTCTGTGATATTTGCTATTAATAGCTGCAGTACAATGCAACACAAAATGATTATTATAAAATACAAAAACAAATTCAATAGTGTGAAAGAGGATTAACAATATTGTATTCATGGGCCCTTCAGAAATCTGATGGAGGTGAGAAACCTGTTCCTTAAATGTTGATTGTGGGTGTTCAGGCTCCTGTACCTCCTGTCCAATAGTAGGTCTGGGTTTCAGTGTGTTCTTGAGTATTGTATTTGTGGAGTTTGTCTGTTATTCCTGTGACACGGAGCAAAGAACACAGAACAGTGCAGCAAAAGAACTGTTTTTCTTTGAGTTTTTTTTCTCTGCATGTTGGGTGTTTGATGGTCTTCCTTTTTTAATTTTTTTTGGGAAGTTTCTTCGTTATGCGGCTGCCCGTTAGGAGTCTATTCTCAAGGTTGCATAATGTATACATTGATAATAAATGTACTTTGAACTTTGGGCCTTGGGCCCACGATGTCGGTGATGTGCATGATGCCAAATTAAACTAAATCCCTTTTGCTTGGTCAAAACCCTTGCCCCTCTATTCCCTACATATTTGTGTGTTCATCTCACAGTCTATTAAATGCCACTGTCTTATTATCATCACCAACCCTAGTAGCCTCTTCCAGTCTCTGTTTTTTAAAAAAATACTTGCCACACACATATAACCATAAAACAATTACAGCATGGAAACAGGCCATCTTGGCCCTTCTATTCCATGCTGAACGCTTACTCTCACCTAGTCCCACTGGCCCGCACTCAGCCTGTAACCCTCCATTCTTTTCCTGTCCATATACCTATCTAATTTTACTTTAAATGACAATACTGAACCTGCCTCTACTACTTCTACTGGAAGCTCGTTCCACACAGCTACCACTCTCTCAGTTAAGAAATTCCCTCTCATGTTACCCTTAAACTTTTGCCCCCTAACTCTCAACTCACGTCCTCTTGTATGAATCTCCCCTACTCTCAATGGAAAAGCCTATCCACATCAACTCTATCTGTCCCCCTCATAATTTTAAATGCCTCTATCAAGTCCCCCCTCAGCCTTCTACGCTCCAAAGGATAAAACCTAACTTGTTCAATCTTTCCCTGTAACTTAGGTGCTGAAACCCAGGTAACATTCTAGTAAATCTTCTCTGTACTCTTTCTATTTTGTTAATATCTTTCCTATAATTCAGTGACCAGAACTGTACACAATACTCCAAATTCGGCCTTACCAATGCCTTGTACAATTTTAACATTACATCCCAACTCCTATACTCAATGCTCTGATTTATAAAGGCCAGCATACCAAAAGCTTTCTTCACCACCCTATCCACATGAGATTCCACCTTCAGGGAACTATGCACCATTATTCCTAGATCACTCTGTTCTACTGCATTCTTCAATGTCATACCATTTACCATATATGTCCTATTTGGACATATATTCCTACCAAAATGTAGCACCTCATACTTATCAGTATTAAATTCCATCTGCCATCGTTCAGCCCACTCTTCTAACTGGCCTAAATCTCTCTACAAGCTTTGAAAACCTACTTCATTATCCACAACGTCACCTACCTTAGTATCACCTACATACTTACTAATCTAATTTACCACCCCATCATCCAGATCATTAATGTAAATGACAAACAACATTGGACCCAGTACAGATCCCTGAGGCACACCACTAGTCACCAGCCTCCAACCTGACAAACAGTTATCTACCACTGCTCTCTGGCATCTCCCATCCAGCCACTGTTGAATCCATTTTACTACTTCAATATTAATAACTAATGATTGAACCTTCCTAACTAACCTTCCGTGTGGAACCTTGTCAAAGGCCTTACTGAAGTCCATACAGACAACATCCACTGCTTTACCCTCATCAACTTTCCTCGTAACCTCTTCAAAAAATTCAATATTTGTCAAACATGACCTTCCACGCACAAATCAATGCTAACTATTCCTAATCAGACCCTGTCCATCCAGATAATTATATATACCATCTCTAAGAATACTTTCCATTAATTTACACAGCACTGACGTCAAACTGACAGGCCTATAATTGCTAAGTTTACTCTTAGAAACTTCCAAGCTTACTCTTGGACCTTCCAAATACAAATGTGTTTTTACTACAATCAATCGAAACACCTTGATCACACATGGTGATCCCCACTTAACTGAGTATATGACTTTAAAACCAATTAGCTGCAACCGTGATGATTTTGTGTGCTATATTCAAGTGTTGGTCCATGGACAAGTGGTTAAGGCATCGGTCTAGTGATCTGAAGGTCGTTAGTTTGAGCCTCAGATATGGCAGCGTGTTGTGTCCTTGAGCAAGGCACTTAACCACACATTGCTCTGTGACGACACCAGTGCAAAGCTGTATCAGCCCTTGCCTTCCTTTGAACAACATTGGTGGCATGAAGAGGGGAGATTTGCTCCATGGGCAACTGGAAACTTTCCAAGGTAAAAATCCACAGTCTCTTGAGAATAATGGAATAATATTCGCAATCAATTATTTTGTGTTTTATATTTGTAATTAATTGAATTCATTTTGTGGAGATCTGATTTCACTTTGACACGAGTGAGTCTTTGTTGATCAGTGTCAAAAAAAGCAAATTAAATTCACTGTGACTTAATGTTGCAAGATAGTAAAATATGAAAACTTCCAGGGGGTGGGGGGTGAATACCTTTATAGACAATGCATAAAAGCTAACTTATGTATTTATATTTATTGTATGTTCTTTAATAATAATAATAATAATAATAATAATAATAATAATAATATAATATTGTGTTCTTTATCTTTTGTGTTTTTTTGTGCTGCATCAATCGGAATAAGAATTATTTCATTCTCCTTACACTTACATACAGAAAATGGCTGCAGTCTATCTTGAATCTTGAATGCTTTTGAAAAGTTATAACACTAACACAGTAAAAGAAAAGCCAATTTTGCACAATATACCTCCAGAATTGCCAGATTATCCATTTCAGAAGAGCTGAGTGAAAGCTAAGCCTCGTTGGTGACAGGGTTAACTCATTCTCAAAACAATAACAATTGGATCTTTCTCATGTAACATTACAGACTGCATCACAACACTGCAATGTCAATTTAAAATGGTAAATTCAAGTCACTGGAGTAGGACTTTAATTTACATCCTTTGGTCTGAAAAAGAGTGCTGCCAACTGTTCAAGAATAGAAAGTTTTCTATGGACATGCCTGGAAATGTGAATGCCAAAAACAAATATTTCTTATCCAGACTTGTAAAAAATACTGGGAAAGGCATTCCAATTGAACCATAATAACACATGAAAGGTTCTCTCAACTATGTACTTTTCTGAAAGTTGGATTTCATTGTATCTTCACTGCTAATTTGGGATGGGACAGGACAAAGTTATAAATTATACAAACAACAAGTCCAATGCTATATGGTCTTTTAAGGAATGTGAGATACAATGGCCCATCAGTTTTCAGAAGTGATTTTCTTTCAATTGCTTTCCCCTGCATTATTTGAAAACTTGGAGAAGCCAACCATTCTTGGTAAGAGTGTCCACTGACAGGCTACTGGAGAACCTTTCGATTTCTGAACGTACATTGACTCTTGGCACGTGGATGAAATGCCGCATCAATTTGTTCGGTTTCACTCGGCCATAATGGAAAAAATATCTTGACATTAATGTTATTGCTGCCCTAGTAACCACAATGCAAAACCTGACAATTAAAAAATGCTTTCACAAATGATCACAGTAGAACTGTTACCTGCCTGTGAAAGGTTGGGAACAAAAGCTAATTGTAGATCATTAAAATTTGAGTGGCATGGCCGACTTAGGATTTTAATTTCTTGAGTGATGGATTTTTCAGGCTCCTCCGAACCAAGAAGCCTGTGCAACCCAATAACACCCATGTGACCAATCAACCTACTAACCCGTACATCTTTGGAATGTGGGAGGAAACCAGAGTGCTGGAAAAAACCCATGCAGTCATGGGTCTTATGTTTTGTAACCCCAGAAAATAAGCAAAAAAAAACAGGAGCAGGAACACTTGTCTACCTTGTTTCCCTTTTCCCTCTTTTTTAGTGAGATGCTCACATTTGATGTGGCAGCATAATGATGTATGCTATTCACACCCTTCTTAAATATAACCCATCATGAATTATGTAAACAAACAAAGAATGCTTAATTAAACAATGTATTTACAATAATACTCAAATATTACTGAAATATTGTATACGCTAAAATGGGGAGAACATACAAGCTCCATACAGACAATGGTGGGACTTGAACCTGAGTCACGTGTGCTGTAATAACGTTATTCTAACCAATACACGACCATGCCAGCCCAAGTCTTTCTCGTAAACTTCATAGACACAGTCACCTTGATCTCACTTCACAAGTGTTGGTTAACAACAATATGAATGAGCCTCACTTAGCTTCTGCAAGTTATCATTGGGCTTATATTAATACAACTATTTACCAAAATAATGCAACTCCTATCAGGTTAAATAAAAGTTATAAAGTTAAATTGTTTCTAAAGAGGTAAAACATCTATATTTATAAATCTTGTAGCTTTTTATATTTACAAAGAATGGATTCAAACCATCAGGTAAATGGTCAGGAACTAATGATTTTCCAAACAATTTGTGAATGTCTGAATTTGGTCTAATTAAAATCCTGTTCCAGGTAGTTGTGAAATTTAATATCTGGAGAATGAGAAATTTAGAATGAAAACATATTTAACCCATCTGCCTTGATCTATCAATATTTCTTATCAGAGTTTGTTATCCATATGAAGCTGTTGTCCCTTACCTTTGAAAGTAAAAAAAAGTCTTCTACTTCTGCAATTTTTCTGAAAAGTAGAGGGAATCCCACCTATAAAGTAGTTTAGAAATAAAACAGATTAATGTAGATCATTAATGTTCCAGTCATTAGCACATCTTCCATAGTTATCTTGGAGAATGTCTCAAGCCTCTCTTGAGCATTATTTCTCTACCAGCCTCAGATGAGCATCCATGGAAGTGTAGCGGTCAGGGCATTACTATTACAGCTCGAGGCATTGGAGTTCAGAGTTCAATTCTGGCGTCCTCTGTAAGCATGCTTGTATGTTCCTGCCAATGCCAGCATGGGTTTCCATAGGGCGCTGTGCTCTCCTCCCAGCTTCCAAAGACATTCCAGTTAGTGGGTTACTTGGTCACTGTCAATGATCCTGTAACTGGTCTTGCTGACATTGAGTAAGAGGCTGCCGTTATGGCACCAGTCAGCCAGACCTTCAGTCTTTCTCCTATGTTGATTCATCACCAGCTTTGATTCTGCCTATGAAAGTGTTGCTGTCATCAATCTTGAATATGGCATTGGAGCTCGCGACACAGACATAAGTATAAAGTGAATAGAGCAGCGGGCTAAAGCACACAGCCTTGTGGTGCACTTGTGCTGACGGAGATTGTGGAGGAGATGTTTTTACCAATCTGAACTGACTGGGATCTGCAAATGAGGAAATAGAGGATCCAACTGCACAAGGAGGTATTGAGGCTAAGGACTTGGAGCTTATTGATTAGTTTCGAGGGAATGATGGTATTGAATACTGAGCTCTCATTGAGAAAGGACATCCTGATGTATGCATATTTGCTTTTCAGATATTCCAGGGCTGAGTGAAAAGCCAATGAGTGACCACTTTATTAGGTATACCTGCTCATTTGTGCAAATATCTAATCTGCCAATCATGTGGCAGCATCATAAAAGCATACAGACATGATGAAGAGGTTCAGTTTTGCAGACCAAACATCAGAATGGGGAAGACCTGTGATCTAAGTGACTTTGATCATAGAATGATTGTTGGTGCCAGACTGGATGGTTTGAGTATCTCAGAAACTGCTGATCTGGGACATTACACACTCTCAACAGTTTACAGAGAATGATGATTAAAACAAAGGACATCCGGTTCTGTGGGTGATAATGCCTTGTTAATCAGAGGGACCAGAGGAGAATGCACAAACTGGCTCAAACTGACAGGAACGCAACAGTAACTCAAAAAATCACATGTTGCAATGGTGGTGTACAGAAAAGTATCTCAGAATGCACAGCACATTGAACCTTGAAGTGGTTGGAGTCCAGCAGCAAGCAGAAGACCATGAACATAGACTGAGTGGCCTCTTTATTTGGTATATGAGGTACAGTACCTAATACAGTGTCCTTAGAGTGTATTTGTGTAATGCAATTTTCTACGCCTTAAGGTTTCTTAAGAATCCAACTAGCACATTTTAGTAGAACTACCTAAAATACAAAATTATGACACAGTGCACTTTGCAATGCTTGCCAAGTGAGTGGGGTTGGGGGCTGCATCCTTACATCACCAAAGTATGTGTCCAGATAAACAGAAGCTGGAATCATTTTGTATATTTCTGTTGATTTGCCTTTGTCTTGTGAAAAAAGCATAAATTGCTGGCAGTTAATTTAATGTACAGTACAAGTCAACTGATTACATCCAGTTTTTGAATACACATTCATTTTGCCTGAGTACACCCTCTAATTCATAGATACAGAGCCAACACACACACTACTAATTATCTTAACTCAGAAACACAAAAGAAAGAAAGCAACCCTTGGAGATTCTGATGGGCCCATTAGAGACAATGAACATTAAAACATTAGCGTCAAAACATTAGCTCTTAACAGATTATAGATGCATTCACTCCCATTTCTCATATAGGAGCTTTCTTGTTAGAGCCCAGAGAATAATGCAAAGCCAAAAAGAAGCAATAGCATTTTAGGCACAAAATAACAGTCTTGGGTAACCGTGAAATTTATGGCAGATTGAAAGCTTTCAAATGTCTTTGTTCAGACTTAGTTCACCAAGGACGGGATAAGTGTCATTTTCTAGACACTTAAATCCCATTTTCCCAGGCAGCTTTTCCACTGCTATCGTGAGATATCTCTCTGGTTACATCCACACTAAACCGGATAATTTTGAAAATGTTGGTTTTGCGTAAAAACAATAGGCATCCACACTGTGTTTTTAAAAATATCTCTGTCCACATTAAAACAGATATTTCAGCAAATCTCCTCTAACTGCATATCTACCAAAAGCAAGCGACATGTTTGGAGTCGTATCTCGCCGTGAAGGTGCGCGTTTGTGCAGTTACAGACTAGAAAAACTTAAGACGATGGACAGCTGTTGGCTCTCACGCAGGAGGACTTAAAAGTGAAAAAAACAAATACTGGAGCGTATGGGGGTTACTGACAGGGAGTTCATGGACAGTATGACCCAGCTGACGACGAACACTGAAAAAGTGATGAACTCTGTTGCATTAATAAAGCACCTTGTTAAATGTATAAAACAAGTCTGCATCTGTGTTATCTTGCATTTCCATATAATGTTAAATTAGGCTGTTACACATCTATTGTCAGAGAAGTACCTGCATAAATAGGTAAACCACCTTGGTACGAGCAAGGACAGGAAACAGGGCAAAAATTAGTATACTTTTTTATTCAGTAAGTTATGAGTCAAAGTATTTGCTGAGTACATTTCTAACTCTTCTGGCTTCAGTCTAGTTGCCGTCTGTTCTGAAATTGTTACGTTGCGTTCAAGAAAACAATGAAATGGTGCACTGCCATCACCATCTGTTCCGGCACGTCATGACAGCATTTTTAGATTTCTCTGGTTACCCTGTCCACACTGCTCCAGCCAAGCGGTGTTTTCAAAATTACACACCCTGAAGAGCGTTTCTGAAAATCTCTGGTTTCGGGGGATGAAAACGCCATTTTAGTGTGGATGGAGGTTAAAAACAAAGAGAAAAAGCTTTGTTTATGGATTTATCTGGTGTAATGTGGACGTAGCCTCTGTATACACATGACTGTATGGCTAGGCATAGCTCAGATACCATCTACAAATTTGCAACGATACAACCATTGTTGATAGAATCTCAGGTGGTGACGAGAGGGCATACAGGAGCGAGAGGAGTGAGATATGCCAACTAGTAGAATGGTGCCACAGCAACAACCTGGCACTCAACATTATTAAGATGAAAGAGCTGATTGAGAACTTTAGGAAACATAAGATGAAGGAGCACATACCAATCCTCATAGAGGGCTCAGAAGTGGAGAGAGTGAGTAGCTTCAAGTTCCTGGGTGTCAAGATCTCTGAGGATCTAACCTGGTCCCAACATATCGAAGTAGTCATAAAGAAGGCAAGACAGCGGCTACACTTTATTAGGAGTTTGAAGAGATTTGGCATGTCAACAAATATACCCGAAAACTTCTATAGTTGTACTGTGGAGAGCATTCTGACAGGCTGCATCACTGTCTGGTATGGAGGGGCTACTGCACAGGACCAAAAGAAGCTGCAGAAGGTTGTAAATCTGATGAACTCCATCTTGGACACTAGCCTACAAAGGACCCAGGACATGCCCTTTTCTCACTGTTACCATCAGGTAGGAGGTACAGAAGCCTGAAGGCACACACTCAGTGATTCAGGAACAGCTCCTTCCCCTCTGCCATCTGATTCCTGAATGGACTTAGAAGCTTTGGAAGCTAACTCACTTTTTTAAATACACAGTATTTGTTTTTGCACATTTAAAAAAAATCTACTCAATACATGCAATTGACTTACTTGTTTATTTATTATCATGTTTTATTTTATTTTATTTATTTTTTTCTCTCTCTGCTAGATTATGTATTGCATTGAACTGCGGCTGCTAAGTTAACAAATTTCACGTCACATGGCCATGATAATAAACCTGATTCTGATTCTAATTAAGGAGAATACCTTATTCTGAAGAATCTCTGTTGAGTATCATTGGAGTGCATCAGTGTCAGTATCACTATGTCTAATCCAATCCGGAAGAATGGCAGAAAAAAAGTTTGCAAGCTTGATTTAATTCTGCTCCATTTAAAATATAATGAGCAACAATTCTCACAAGGGAAAAGAAATTTGCATTGAGATTTTTATCTAAAACTATTGGTAATAATGATTTGACAACTGTTAGGCTCCACAAGTAATTTTTTTTTAAATTTCACCTGTGCGTACGACAATAAATTACATTTGACTTTACTTAAAAGTTTGATAACTTGCTGATGCTCAAAATGGCAAAGTCGATTCTTAATCATTTAATGGACTCAAGTTATCACAGGCTTTGGACATAAGATCACATGCTGGTACCCTAAAGTGCTGGACAATGTATCTCGTGGCTTCATTTCAATGCTGTTCTGTTTCTAAATACAAAATTTTAGACTAAATGGGATAAGTAATGTGAGGAGTAATAATGACTGAACTGTGTAACCCAGGTTAATTAAACCCAAATATGTAAAGTTAGAAAGCTCCATGTTTGAAGGGATGAAAATGAGGTTTACTGAATTTAAAAAATAGAGAACTTGAGAAAAATAGTTATGGAGAATGAGATGTGGCTGATGAGGCATGGACAAGCGAGAGAAACACATCAAAATATTAGAAACTAAAGATATAATCTATTAAAAGTGGAAGTAATAGTTACTATCTCTACCCTACTTACTGGAAATCATTAGGGTGAAACTCCTGGAGGAGAGATGATATCGATAAAAGATTTATTGAAGCAACGGCAATAGCGAGCACCAGCTAAAGCGAAACGATATTGACAGAGAGTAGTGTCGAAGATCTCTACCATGTAACCGGGAATTACTTCTGTTAAGTCATACCAAGGGATTTGGTCAGTTTTTTTTCTATCACTTTTCTGAATCGACTTTCTGTGGATGATCCAGTGTTCCATCCAATGAACCAATAGACAAGATGGCAAGCCACCCATGATCAAAGAACTAGCACGGGAATGAAACGTTTCAAGATGTAGAGGATTTAATATGGTTGCATGTACAAGTTTCTTCATCATTCAAAGGATCTGAATATGATTTTCTGGAAGAACTGATTAATATTGCTAAGACTTTGATAAGTTACTGGAAGAGATGTACTTTGTTTAAAAGTTGCATTGTTGGAGAATTTGTCGTGAAAGGATTTAAGCTGCATACATGCTTATTTTGAGATTGAATTTGAATTTTTAGACATACTGACCTGAAAGTAAACTGAAGTTAACCATATTACTTATTAGGAATTCAATTAGTTTTCTAACTAACTAGGGATAAATAAAAAGGAAAGGTTAGGCTGTTAACTTTTAAATTGGGAATAACACTAGATCTAATTAGTTAGAGGAATTGGAGTGAAAAAGGTTACTCAAATGAATCTCACTGTTTCCATCTAAAAAGGAATTTGGATTTCGTTTGATATCCAAGATTTGGAAACTAGTACAGAATGGTGGAATTTTGAAATGTTCTTCCTCATGTAAATATTTTGTGTTTATTGCTATTTTTTATTAACAAAACTTACATCTGGAGCACTTGTGGAGCATTTGTGTTTTCTCTTCACTGCCTCATTCTGAAACCTAGATGTTTTGATGGCCCGCTAGCACCAGATGTAGTACTATGTAATTTGATTTTCACGTAAAGACTGCGGCAGCCAGTCACATGAGATAAGACAAGCACTAGGCAGGTGTTACAACTGCAATGGGAAATCATTTGGAATTATACAAGCACAATCAAATTGATAAACCATTTAAAAGAGGTCAACTTTATTGTCATGTGCACAAGTACGTGTTCAGTACAATATTAAAAAAATTGCTTGAAGTAACAACACAACAAAATACTGAATATACTGTAAATTATAAGACCATAAGACATAGGAGCAGAATTAGGCCATTCAGCCTATTGAGTCATGGCTGATTTACAACCCTTCTCAACACCATTCCCCTGCCTTCTCCCCAGAATCTTTGACAACCTTTGGCACCCTTACTAACCAAAAATCAGAATCTATTAATGGAGCCACTTTTGTTTAATATAATTCCTAACAGATCCATTATATTTATTTTGACCAATTTAACTGCTGCCCTCTTGACATAATTATGGCACTGTGGTTGATTATTAAAATTGATATCCTTTGAACTGTTAACCTTAATCTGACTGTATGCTGCTGACTGTTTAAATGTTGTAAATATTCCACTAAAATTAATACTGCTATCAAATCTCAGGGCTGAGGTAATATTTTCTAATCACAGTTTCAAGGATCCAGTTACTGAATGATGGGCATACCACTGCTGTCAAATTAATCACTGAGATCAAAGGACTTTAAGTATAATTGATGCTGTCTATTGTATCTTTAATGTCAGATCCCAACATGAATTAATTGCAGCATTATACATTATACGAAACTATAATATTCCCAGGTGCAAGTATGGTGAAATCAAATCGGATTCTTTCAATATATATTTTGTAACGTGTGTTTCATTCACCAAGGTTGCCAGATTCCTGACATGTGAGTGCAGCTGAGAGCAAAAGAGTAATTTCTTGAAGATAAATTTTACAGAAGTCATGGAATTTTATGGAAAAATGTAAGGCTGTTACATTTTCACAAAAGCATTAATATATTTTAAATGAGCATTTAATGTGGCTCTCGTGTCACAGGTCCTGTGACGTCATGAGGAAGGTATCCCACAAAGAAGCTAGTTAGTTTGTCCCTATTTTTCTTTATCCCTGTACATGAAATTTCACAGTGTCTGCGAACCTTCCTCATGATTCGGTCATACAACAGCTTTTTTTTTGCACTTCAAAGCATTTTTCTGTGTGTCATGAAGATGTTTATGAACATGTAGATTGGCATCATGTGAAAATGCAAGGCCTTCTCTGTTTCAGTGCTGTCTTAAAGGTAGACATAAAGAGCTTCTGTTTTCAAACATTGGAAACACAAACATAGAAAAATCTGTAGAGAAACAATTTGATTTCCCAAGCTCTGCAGTTGAAATTCATTGAATTCGAGAATTTGCATTAATAGAGAAATATCTCAATTAATAACAATACTGATTGTACAGACACTGAAGCTGATGGATGGAAAAACCTTCAGCTCCTTTTTGCCCCACTGTGAATGTTGGTTTTTACACTTGTGCTATTACTTTGTATGTGCAGTCCTTTACCATACCCAAATTTCTGATCTGGAGGGTGATTTGCAGCTTATTATGGAGAGATTCATCTCTGGTGGATCACACTCAGCATGACAAGAGAGGGGAATTCCTTCACAGAGGGCAAAAGACTTCAAGTGAGTTCACTGTGGGTTAGAAGAATGGAGACTCAAGTGACTGCCCATGCCTCAAAAATAGATCAATATATACATTGCTGGAGGAACCTAGTGGGTCAAGCAGCATTTGTGGAGGAAGGATGAACAACATTTCAGGTCAAGATCCTGTATCGGTCATTATAGATGGGTTTGATTGTCAGCATAGACATGGTGGGCCAAATGGCCTTTATCTGTGCTGTACAGCTCAGTGACTCAATTACTTTAAAGACATGCTGATTAGTAGGTAATTGCAATTTATTGCTTGTGTAGACTGCTGGTAGCGGAAGCAGAGTGAAGATGATGGGTGTGTTGAGCAAACTGGTTTCAGCCAAGTGAATGGGATTGATGGGGTTGCTGTGAAATGACTTCCAATTATTTCATGACAAATATAAGATATGGAAAGTCTGCCCTTCACGGCCTTTCAAATTCAAAGATTCTGTTTCCCACAGCTCTCCAGGGTATATAATTCCAGAGATCCACAAGAAACTATCTGTTGGAGGAACTCAGCAAATCGAGCAGCATCTACGGGGGAAAAGGAATTGCTGGTGTGTGAGGTTGAAACCCTGTATCAGGACTCAAAACTCTGACAATTCCTTTTGTACCACAGACGCCGTTTGACCTACTGAGCTCCTCTGGCAGATTGCTTGTAGCTCCAGATACTAGTATCTGCAGTCTCTTGTATCTCCAAAGTTTCACAACCCTTTAAGAGAAGAGATTTTTCCTCATCTTCATCTGAAATTATTGATTCCCTGTGCTGAAGCCTTCAGCTTCTAGATTCCTCCTCAAAGAGAAATATCCTATCTTAATCAAAACACTTCAAAACCTCCATGCATCGAGAAAGATACCTTTCTTCTATCCAAATACCAATGACTGTAAGCCCAACCAGGCCAACATTCATTCTTTGAATCAATCTGATGAACTTCTCTTAAATGTCCCACCAACCCTTACCAACTTCTACTGACGTACCATAGAAATCATTCTATTGGGATGCAACTGCTCTGTACATGACTGCAAGAAACTGCAGAGTTGTGGATACACCTGAACTCATCTTGGAAAGCAACGTCCTCTCATGGATTCTGTCTATAATTCTCACCGCCTCAGTAAAGCAGCCAGCATAATCATAGACCCCACCCACTCTAAATATTCTCTGAGCAAACACGAGGAAATCTGCAGATGCTGGAAATTCAAACAACAACACACACAAAATGCTGGTGGAACACAGCAGGCCAGGCAGCATCTATAGGGAGAAGCGCTATTGACGTTTTGGGCCGAGACCCTTCGTTAGGACTAACCGAAAGGAAAGATACTGTGAGATTTGAAAGTGGTGGGGAGGGGGGAAATGCGAAATGATAGGAGAAGACTGGAGGGGGTGGGGTGAAGCTAAGAGCTAGAAAGGTGATTGGCGAAAGTGATACAGAGCTGGAGAGGGGAAAGGATCATGGGACGGGAGGCCTTGGGAGAAAGAAAGGGGGAGGGGAGCACCAGAGGGAGATGGAGAACAGGCAGAGTGACGGGCAGGGAGAGAAAATAAACAAACAACTAAGTATATCAGGGTGGGGTAAGAAGTGGAGGAGGGGCATTAATGGAAGTTAGAGAAGTCACCTCATCCGCCCGCCAACCCATTCAGGATAGGGTTCCTCGTGTCCTCACCTACCACATCACCAGCCTTCAGATCCAACATATGATTCTCCGTAACTTCCGCCACCTCCAACGGGATCCCACTACCAAGCACATCTTTCCCTCCCCCGCCTTTCTGCTTTCCGCAGAGATTGCTCCCTACGCAACTCCCTTGTCCACTCGTCCCCCCCATCCCTTCCCACCGATCTCCCTCCTGGCACTTATCCTTGTAAGCGGAACAAGTGCTACACCTGCCCTTACACTTCCTCCCTCACCACCATTCAGGGCCCCAGACAGTCCTTCCAGGTGAGGCGACACTTCACCTGTGAGTCGGCTGGTGTGGTATACTGCGTCCGGTGCTTCCAGTGTGGCCTTTTATATATTGGTGAGACCCGAAGCAGACTGGGAGACCATTTCGCTGAACACCTACGCTCTGTCCGCCAGAGAAAGCAGGATCTCCCAGTGGGCACACATTTTCTTTCCTCGTCCCATTCCCATTCTGATATGTCTGTCCATGGCCTCCTCTATTGTCAAGATGAAGCCACACTCAGGTTGGAGGAACAACACCTTATATACCGCCTGGGTAGACTCCAACCTGATGGCATGAACATTGACTTCTCTAACTTCTGTTAATGCCCCTCCTTCCCTTCTTACCCCATCCCTGATTTATTCATTTCCCCCCCTCCCCTTTTTGTTCTCTCTCTGCCCATTACTCTGCCTGTTCTCCATCTCCCTCTGGTGCTTCCCCCCCTCCTTGTTTTCTCCCTAGGCCTCCTGTCCCATGATCCTTTCCCTTCTCCAGCTCTGTATCCCTTTTGCCAGTCACCTTTCCAGCTCTTAGCTTCACCCCACCCCCTCCAGTCTTCTCCTATCATTTCGCATTTCCCCCTTCCCCCCTACTTTCAAATCTCTTACTATCTTTCCTTTCAGTTCATCCTGACGAAGGGTCTTAGCCCAAAATGTTGACCGTTCTTCTTCCTATAGATGCTGCCTGGTCTGCTGCGTTCCACCAGCATTTTGTGTGTGTTGCTTTTCATTGTATCTTGACACATGCGACTTCAATAAACTAATACCAATACCATTGTCGATGCAGGTATCTTTCCTCAAGAGAAATAAGAAAAGTTTTGTTTCTGTTTCTATGCCTCCATTTGCAAAATAGCTTGTCAATTACTTATGTAAACATCCAGGCCGCAATCGCTGAGTGGTGAAATCAGTTTATATGTCTTACTTGTGTAGTCATGTTAATGTGTTATTGACATTGTTGAATTGCAAGCTTGGAGCCAAGCCAAGCATCCACATTCTTGCCAGTTTAATTTCACTACTGCTCTCCTTATACACTGTAGAAACTTACATATTCCATAATGGAATGAGGACATTTAGCCCAAGTTGTTACTAGCTCTCAGAGAAGTCTATTAATCTCACTCCTCCACTGGCATATCTGCAACATACTTTCACTCACATGCCTGTCAACATTCGCGGCTAGCCTCAATATTCCCGTCACCCAGCTACACAAGGAATAATCTGCCGTAGCCAGTTAAATTACTAAAGTTCAAAGTTCCAAGTAAATTTATTATCAAAGTGCATATACACCACCATTATCAACCCCGAGATTCATTTTCTTGCGGGCAATCACAATAAATACAAGAAATACGATAGAGTCAATGAAAGGCCGCACCCAACAAAATGGACAACAACCATTGTGTAAAAAGTACAAAAAGAAAGAGGAAAAACAAAAAAAAATAATAGTAATAAATAAGCAAACAATAAATATTGTGAACATAAGATGAAGAGCCCTTGAAAGTGAGTCCATATTCTGTGGGAAAAGTTCAGTGCTGGGCAAGTGAATTGAGTGAAGTTGTCCCCTCTGGTTCCAGAGCCTCATGTTTGAAGGGTAATAACTGTTCCTGAACATGGTGATGCATGTCATACCTTCTTCCTGATGGCATGATCAAGAAGAGAGCATGACGTGGGTGGTGGGTGCCACCTCTCTGTGTAGATGTGCTCAATGGTGGGAAGAGCTTTAGTTGTGATGGACTGAGCCATATCCACTATTTTTGTAGGCTTTTCTGGACAAGGGCATTGGTGTTTCCATGCCAGCCTGTAATGCAACCAGTTAAATTACTCTCTACGACACATCTATAGAAATATGTCAAAGTTTTAGATGACGTAAAATCTTCTTAAACTTCTAAGAAAGCAGAGGTGCTCTCATGCTTTCTTCATAATGGCACTTATGTGCTGAACCCAGAACAGATCCTCTGAAATGATAACATTGAGAAATTTAAAATTACTGATCCTCTCCACCTCTGATCCCCTGATGAGAACTGGCTCTTGGACTTCCGGTTTCCTCCTCCTTATTAAATATTCATCTCCTTGGCCTTGCTGGCATTGAGTGAGAGGCTGTTATTGTGGCACCACTCAGCCAGATTTTCAATTTCCATCCTATCTGCTGATTCATCACACCCCTCTGACTCGGCCAACGACAGTGGTATCGTCGGCAGACTTAAATATGACATTGGAGCTGTGCTTAGCCTCACAGTCATAAGTGTAAAGTGAGTTAATCAGGGGACTAAGCACACAGCCCTGAATGCACTTTTGCTGAGGAAGATTGTGGAGGAGATGCTGTTGCCAATCTGAACTGACTGGGGTCTGCGAGTGAGGAAACAGATTCAGTTGCACAAGGAGATATTAAGGCCTAGGACTTGAAGCTTATTGATTAGTTTTGAGGGGACGATATCATTGAATGCCAGGTTGTAGTCAATGAAGAGCATCCTGATGTATGTACCTTCACTAACTAGATGTTCCAGAATTGAGTGATGAGCCAATAAAATGGCATCTGCTGTTGACCTGTTGTGACATTAGGCAATTTGGAGAGGATCCAAGTCACTTCTTAGGCAGGAGTTGATATGTTTCTTCAACCTCTCAAAGCACTTTCTCATAGTGGATGCAAGGGTTGCTGAATGATCACACCTGGATCTCCTGTATTTAACTTGGTCACCAGACCTGAACGCCTCTGATCTGGCCCTCAGCAGACTGCAGATCTCATGGTCCATCCAGGGCTTCTGGTTAGGGAAGGCTCGGAAGGATTTTGTGGGGCCAAACTCATTTATCACTTTTTATGAAGCTTGTGAAACCTATGACATATTCATTCAGATCCACAGATGAGTCTTTGAGCACGTCCCAGTCCACCGAGTCGAAGCAATCCCGTAGCCATTCTTCAGCCTCCCCCGTCCACCTCTTTGTTGTTCTCATCTCTGGAGTCTTGCTCTTTAGCCTCTGCCTGCATGCAGGTACGAGGAGGACAGCCAGGTGATCAGATATTCTAAAATACATTCTTGACATGAAATGATAGGCATCTTTAATGGTAGTATAATAATAGTTGAGTGCATTGGGACCTTGGGGGCTACAGGTAATATGTTGATGACAAATGTAGCAAGTACCATTATAGTTTTGGAATATGCGAGGAGACTAGAGTGTTGATGAGAAATCCACATGGTCATGCAAGTAGATGGGTGGTAAATGAGTCATTTGGCTTGCTTGACGTTATTGGTTAGGACATTGAGTAGAAGAGGAAGGATCTTCCAGCAATATAGGTTACCTTTGGAGCACTGTGTGCAACTGTGATCACCTCTCTCCAGGAAAGATGTGGGGGCTATAAACAGAATGCAAAAGAAGTTGACCAGGATTAGAGAATATGGTATACAGAGAGGTTGGACAAAATAGGATTTATTTTCTCTGAAGACTGAGAGAAGACCTGATAGAAGTTGATATAATGATGTGAGGCATAGGTAAACAGCCAGGATCTTTTTCCTAGAGTAGAAATGTCAGGTACTATCAAACATGCATTTGAGATAAGTGGGGGGAAATTTAAAGGAGATATAGTCTAGGAATAATGGTGCATAGTTCCCTGAAGGTGGAATCTCATGTGGATAGGATGGTGAAAAAAGCTTTTGGTATGCTGGTCTTTATAAATCAGAGCATTGAGTATAGGAGCTGGGATGTAATGTTAAAATTGTACAAGGCATTGGTGAGGCCAAATTTGGAGTATTGTGTACAGTTCTGGTCACTGAATTATAGGAAAGATATCAACAAAATAGAAAGAGTACAGTGTAGCGGCGTGCTACATGCAGCGCTAAAATTACGACACGGAGTCGGTAACTGCAGTCGAAGGAAAAACTTTATTCGCAATCCTCAGCCTCACTTTTAAGCCTCCCTCAACCTGCCCCCCATGGCGCAGAGGCTCCAAAGCTCTGTGCTCGCAAACCCCCGTAGGCTATCTCCCTTAGCCGGAAAGCTGGCTAATTGTGAGTCGGTTCGGATGTGCCAGGAAATGGGTCGCCACATAACCCCCCCCCCCCCAGAACTGGCGATACACCCCCCAATGTCCACAGTCTGGGCCAGAACCTGCTTGGGAGGTCAGCCTCTGCGCCGAGGTGCCGGAAACTCGACCGGTTGCGCCAGGTCCACATGGGCCCGGTTTGAGTCAGTCCACCGTGAAAACCTCCTCTTTCCCTCCAACGTCCAGCACGAACGTGGACCCGTTGTTCCGGAGCACCATAAACGGCCCCTCGTATGGCCACTGCAGCAGTGGCTGATGCCCGCCCCTTCGTACAAACACAAACTTACAGTTCTGCAGGTCGTTGGGTACACAGGTTGGGTTCCGCCTGTGCTGTGAAGTGGGTATGGGGGCCAGGTTACCGAGCTTCTCACGTAGTCTGCCCAGGACTGCTGCGGGATCTTCCTCTTGCCCCCGTGGGGCTGGTAGGAACTCCCCCGGGGACAACCAGGGGCGCGTCGTATACCAACTCGGCCGACGAGGTGTGCAGGTCGTCTTTGGGTGCTGTGCGGATGCCGAGTAGGACCCAGGGAAGCTCGTCCGCCCAGTTGGCTCCTCGCAGGCGGGCCATGAGTGCCGACTTCAGGTGACGATGGAAACGCTCCACTAGCCCGTTCGACCTTGGGTGGTAGGCAATTGTGTGGTGCAGCTGAGTCCCCAAAAGGCTGGCCATAGCTGACCACAGGCTGGAGGTGAACTGGGCGCCTCTGTCGGAGGTAATGTGGGCCGGTACACCAAAGCGAGATATCCAGGTGGTGATCAGGGCTCGGGCACAAGATTCGGAGCTGGTGTCAGTGAGCGGGACTGCCTCTGGCCATCTTGTGAACCGGTCCACGATAGTCAGGAGGTGCCGTGCTCCGCGCGACACTGGCAGGGGGCCCACGATATCCACATGAATGTGGTCGAAATGCCAGTGGGCGGGATGGAGCTGCTGCGGTGGGGCTTTGGTGTGCCGCTGCACCTTGGCCGTCTGGCAGTGCATGCACGTTTTGGCCCATTCACTGATCTGTTTGCGGAGTCCGTGCCAAACGAACCTGCTGGAAACCATCCGGACAGTTGTCCGGATGGAGGGATGTGCCAAGTTATGAATGGAGTCGAAAACACGGCGCCGCCAGGCTGCGGGGACGACGGGACGGGGCTGGCCGGTGGCGACGTCACAGAGTAGGGTCCTCTCACCCAGGCCCACGGGGAGGTCCTGGAGCTGCAAACCGGAGACTGCGGTTCTGTAACTTGGAATCTCCTCATCCGCTTGCTGTGCCTCTGCCAGTGCCTCAAAGTCTACCCCTTGGGAAAGGGCATGAACGGTAGGGCGAGAGAGCGCATCCGCCACGACATTGTCCTTACCCGAGACGTGCCGGACATCCGTCGTGTATTCAGAGATGTAGGACAGGTGGCGTTGCTGGCGGGACGACCAGGGGTCGGACACTTTTGTAAACGCAAAGGTAAGCGGTTTGTGGTCCGTGAACGCAGTGAAGGGCCAACCTTCTAGGAAGTACCTGAAATGCCGGACTGCCAGGTAGAGCGCCAACAGTTCCCAGTCGAAAGCACTGTACTTGAGCTCAGGTGGCCGCAGGTGTTTGCTGAAAAACGCCAGGGGTTGCCAGCGACCTGCGATGAGTTGCTCCAGCACCCTACCGACTGCTGTGTTAGATGCGTCCACTGTGAGGGCAGTAGGGGGCGTCCATTCTGGGATGTACTAGCATTGCGGCGTTCGCCAAAGCTTCCTTCGTTTGAACGAAAGTGGCGGCGGACTCCTCGTCCCAGGTAATGTCCTTGCTCGGACCCGACATCAGGGCGAACAGGGGGCGCATGATCCGGGCAGCTGAAGGGAGGAAGCGGTGGTAGATGCTGCCTGGCGAACGTGGAATTGGGCTTCAGCTTGCTGGAACCATAGGTTCAGTCGCTGTGTCCAGAAACCCGGCAGTTTCAACGAAACTGCATGAACAGAGGTGGCGTCAGTCATTTCTGGTCCAAAAATCGTTTGGACCGTCGGGGTCACCAATTGTAGCGGCGTGCTACATGCAGCGCTAAAATTACGACACGGAGTCGGTAACTGCAGTCGAAGGAAAAACTTTATTCGAAATCCTCAGCCTCACTTTTAAGCCTCCCTCAACCTGCCCCCCGTGGCGCAGAGGCTCCAAAACTCTGTGCTCGCAAACCCCCTTAGGCTATCTCCCTTAGCCAGAAAGCTGGCTAATTGTGAGCCGGTTCGGATGTGCCAGGAAATGGGTCGCCACAACAGAGAAGATTTACTAGGATGTTACCTGGGTTTCAGCACCTAAGTTACAGGGAAAGATTGAACAAGTTAGGTCTTTATCCTTTGGAGTGTAGAAGGCTGAGGGGGACTTGATAGAGGCATTTAAAATTATGAGGGGGATAGATAGAGTTGACGTGTATAGGCTTTTTCCATTGAGAGTAGGGGAGATTCAAACAAGAGGACGTGAGTTGAGAGTTAAGGGGCAGAAGTTTAAGGATAACACGAGGGGGATTTTCTTTACTGAGAGAGTGGTAGCTGTATGGAATGAGCTTCCAGTAGAAGTGGTAGAGGTAGGTTCGGTATTGTCAATTAAAGTAAAATTGGATAGGTATATGGACAGGAAAAGAATGGAGGGTTACAGGCTGAGTGCGGGTCAGTGGGACTAGGTGAGAGTAAGTGTTCAGCATGGAATAGAAGGGCCGAGATGGCCTGTTTCCCTGCTGTAATAGTTATATGGTTATACGGTCCAACTGCTGGTGAGTCGGTATCCTGGCAAAAACTACACCATGAAAACAAAAGAACACTCCAAGCAACTCCGTGTAAAGGTTATTGAAAAGCACAGGTCAAGAGATGGATACAAAGAAATTACCAAGTCTCTGAATATCCCTTGGAGTACAGTTAAGTCACTTATCAAGAAATGGAAAGAATATGGCACAGCTGTAAATCTGCCACAATCTGTTGTTGAATAAAACTCACATGAGGTTTCAGCTGGAGTTTGCCAGAAGGCATGTGAGAGATGCTGAAGTCAACTGGAAGAAGATTCTATGATCTTTTGAAACCAAAACTGAAACATCAGACAAAATAACTGATTGTGTAAGCCAAACACTGCACGTGGTCAAAAACACACCATCCCTACCTTGAAGCATGGTGATAGCTGCATCATGCTGTGGGGGATGCTTCACTGTAGCAAGCCCTGGAAGGCTTGTGAAGGTAGAGGGTAAAATGAATACAGCAAAATACAGGGAAATCCTGGAGGAAAACCTGATGCAGTCTTCAAGAGAACTGCAACTTGGAAGAAGATTTGTTTTACAGCAAGGCAATGATCCCAAGCATAAAGCCAAAGCTATACAGGAAAAACAACAAAGTTACTGTCCTGGAGTGGCCAAGTCAGATTCCAGACCTCAATCTAATTGAAAATTTGTGGCTGGACTTGAAAAGAGCTGTTCACTCATGATTCCCATGCAATCTGACAGAGCTTGAGCAGTTTTGTAAAGAAGAATGGGGAAAAATTTTAGTGTCCAGATGTGCTAAGCTAATAGAGACCTATTCAAACAGAATTAAGGCTGTAATGCTGCCAAAGGTGAATCTGCTAAATGCTAACTTCAAGGAGGTGAATATTTATTAAATCAATTACAAAGTATTTTGTGTTTCGTGTTTGTGATTAAATTAATTTCGATCACTTTGTAGAGATCTGTTTTCACTTTGATGCAAAAGAATCGTTTTCCGTTTATCAGTGTCAAAAAACAAATTAAACCCACTGTGATTCAATGTTACAAAACAATAAAACATGAAAACTTCCAAGGGGATAATACTTTCTATAGGCGCTATACATTGATTGATTGTATGTGCATAAACTAATGCTAGGCTGTACATAGGGTGACTGATGGAAAATAATAAAGTAGTGGTGGCGTTAGTGTGCCTAGATGTTGCTAAGTCTTACTGCTTGGGGAAAGTAACTGTTTTTGAGTTTGATGGCTACCTCCTCCCTGAAAGAAGTGGGATGAACAGTTCATTATCAGGGTGGATGGGAGTCTTCATGATTTCACTGGCTCTTGATGGCAGGTAGGCTGTTGCCAGTGATGCATTGGGCAGTTTTGACTGCCCGTTGTTGGGTCTTTCTGTCTGCCTCTGTGTAGTTCCCGGACAAAAAAAATCGGTGCATTTTCTCAGGATGTTGTCTACTGCACATCTATAGAATGACGTTAGTACGGATGTGCAAGATGCAACTCTCCTATGGTGCCTCCTTACCTATGCCTCGACATTCTAAGCTTTCTTAACTATGTAGGATGTGTTCTGAGACCATGAGAGATGTTGGTGATATGCACTCCCAGGAGTTGAACCTGCCTGGAGTTTCCATTTCCATTTGGTGTAAGCGGTGTGTGTTCTCCTGAAGTCATTGACCATCTCCTTTGTCTTGTTGACATAAAGGAAAAGGCAAATGATCTGCATGTGAGAGATGTTACATAAAAGTTCTTTATTACAGAATACATCGATATAGTGTAAAGTTACCTTAATATCCCTCAGGACACATTAAATATTGGAGGAACTCAGGCCAAGCAACTTCTATGTGGAGAAATAAAGATAGTACATAGATCATTGAACAGTACAGCACAATTCAAGCCCTTTAGCCAACTCTTTAAGCTACTGTCAATCAAACAGTCAATGTTTCAGACCGAGACTCTTCATCTGAACTGGGAAAGAAGGGGGCAGAAGCCAATATGAAAAGACAGGGGCAGGGGCAGGAGTAGAAGTTCCATCTGCCATTTTTCCAGCTGGTTCAGATCCCTCTGCAAGTTTTGTTAGCCTTCCTTGCTGTCCACTACAGCCCCAATCCTGATATCTCCCACAAATTGTTCATCCAGTTTACCACATTATCATCCAGATCTTTGATATGGATGACAAACAACAATGGACCCAGCACCGATCCCTGTGGCACTCCATTAGTTACAGGCCTCGAGTCAGAGAGGCAATCATCTACAGCCACTGTGTCGTCTTCAGCAAAGCCAGCGTCCAATCCAGTTTGCTACCTCAGCTTGAATACCAGGTCACTCAACCTCCATAAACAATCTTCTATGCAGGAATTTGCCAAAATCCTTACTAAACTGCATGTTGACATCAACCACTGCCTTGCCTTCATCAACCTTCTTGGTAAATTCCTTGAAAAACTCTACAAGAATGCTTAGACATGACTTGCCACACACAAAAAACCATGTTGACTATCTGTAATCAGTCCTGATCTATTTCTTAGAATACCTTCTAATAATTTTCCCACTACTGATATTTGGCTCACAGGCCTATAATTTCCTGGTTTATTCTTAGAGCCTTTCTTAAGCAATGGGAAAACATTAGCTCTCTTCCAGCCTTCTGGTACCTCAAACAAGAGAAAATCTGAAGATGCTGGAGATCCAGGCAGCACACACAATCCTGCCGAAGGGCCTCAGGCCAAAACGTCAATTGTACTACTTTCATAGATGCTGCCTGGTCTGCTGAGTTCCTCCAGCACTGCGTGTGTGTTCCTCCAGTACCACACCTGTCACTAGGGATGATTTAAATATCTATGCTAGGGCCTCTGAAATTTCCGCACTTGCCTCTCACAGGGTCCAAGCGAGAAGTTTGCTAGGTCCTTGGGATTTATCCACCCTAATCTGCCTCAAGACTGAAAATACCTCCCTCTCTGTAATCTGTCTAGGGTCCATGACCTCACTGCTGCTTTGCCTCACTACTATAAATTCACTGTCCATCTCCTAACTAAATGCAGATTCAAAAATTAAATTTAGGATCACCTACCTCTTTCAGCTCCACACATAAAGTACCACTCTGATCTTCCAGAGGACCAATTTTGCCCCGGTTATCATTTTTCTCTTAACATATCTCTCTCGTTCATCTTGTGTATTGGAGTAACTTCACATCTTCTTTTATCCTACCTAATTTATATCTTTAAGTGTCCTCATGCATTTCTTATATTCCACATGTACCTCATCTGTTCCTGTCTGCCTATATCTGCTATACCCCTCCTTCTTTTTCTAAACTTGGCCCTCAATATCTCCTGAAAACTAAGATTCCATAAACATGTAATCCTTGCCCTTTATTCTGTCAAGAACATACAAATCATGTACTCACAAAATATCACTTTGGAAAGCTTCCCACATACCAAGTACATCTTTGCTAGGAAGCAGCCAAGATCCTTTCAGATACCACCAGAACTGGTATTTCTCCAACTTAGAATCTCAACTCAAGCTCCAGAACTATCCTTTTCCATAATTGCCTTGAAACTAATGGTATTCTCATCACCAGGTGCAAAGTGTTCCCTCTCACAATCATCTGTCACCTTCCCTATCTCATTCCCTAATAGGAGATCTAGTATCACATTGTCTCTTTTTGGATCTTCTCTGTATTGTTAAGGAAACTTTCCTGAATACAATTGACAAAATACTTTCCCTTGCTGCCCTTTTGCAGTATGGGTGTCCCAGTCAATATGTGGAAAATTAATTTCACTTACTATCACAATCCTCTATTTCATTCAACGGTCTCTGATCTCTCTACAAATTTGCACCTCTAAATCCTGCAGACTGTGGTCAATAATATAAACTCATTAACATGGTCATACTCATTTCTACCCATAAAACCTTACTAGACGAGGTAGCCAGTCTGTTCTGGTTGAAACAGACTATGAACAGTAATGCCACCCTCCCCCTTTAAACCCTTCTACACTATCACATCTAAAACAATGAAACCCTGGAACATTGATCTGCCAGTCCTGCTCCTCCTGTAACCAAGTCTCACTAATAGCTACAATGTCATAATTCCACATGTTGATCCATACCCTAAGCTCATCTGCTTTTCCTACAATACTCCTTGCATTGAAACATACACAGCTCATAACATTAATCTCACCATGCTCAACTTTTTGATTCTTGGCCTTGTAGTCCAGCTTAACAAAATCTTTCTTCACAACCTATTCGACACTATCTGTTTTGGTGCTCTGGTTGCCATACCCTGACAACTCCAGTTTAACCCCCGCCCCCCCCCCCCCCATGCAGTACTAGCAAACCTTCATTAGTATATTAGTCTCCCTTCAGTTTAGGTGCAAACTGTCCCTTCTGTACACCTGCCCTGGATGAAAGCCCAATGATCCAAAAATCTGAAGCCCTCCCTCCTGCACCATCTCCTTAGCTACACGTTAAACTGTATAATCTTCCTATTTCTGGCCTCACTAGCTCATGGCACAGGTACCAGTCCTGAGATGACATCCCTGAGGTTCTCTCCTGTAACTTAGCACCTAACTACCTGAACTCACTTGGCAGGACCTTGTCACCATTCTACCCATGTCATTAGTACCAACATGGACCACACCCTCCTACTTAAGAATGCTGTGGATGCGAAATCAAGATGTCTCTGAACCTGACACACAGGAGGCAACAAACCATTTGGAAATCCCGTTCTCATTCACAGAACCTCATTTTGAGGTAAGAAACTACAAGAGTAAAGGGACTCTGAAGGCTGTTAAATACAGGCTCTGAACTGTAGCTGGGATGTGGACTACAGATTACAACAGAAAATAGAAAAGGTGTGTCAAAAGAGCAATCATAGGAGATTTTAACATACAGGTAGATTGGGGGAATTGTGTAGGTAATGGATCTCAAGAGAGAGAATATGTTGAATACCTGCAATTTGTTTTTTAGAGCAGCTTGTCATTGAGCCTACTAGGGGATCAGCTATACTGGATTGGGTATTATGTAATGAACCAAAGGTAACTAGGAGCCTAAGGTAAAGGAACCCTTAGGAGGCAGTGGTTACAATATGACTGATGTCAACTTGAAATTAAATAAGGAGAAAGTAAAGTCTGACATAGCAGTATTTCAATGGAGTAAAGGAAATTACAGTGACAGCAGAGCCACAATGGCTTGAGATTCTGGGAAAATGAGGAAGGTGCAGGATAGATGTACTCCAAAAACAAAAAAATACTCAGATGGCAAAATAGTGCAGCCGTGGCTGACAGGGGAAGTCAATGCTAATGTAAAAGTTAAAGAGAGGGCACTCAACAAAGCAAAAATTAATGGAAAGATAGAGGATTGGGTAGCTTTTAAAAACCTACAGAAAGCAACTAAAAAAATCATTAGGAGGGAAAAGATGAAAAATGAAAGCAAGCTTGCAAACAATATCAAGCAGGATAGAAAGAAGCTTTTCCAAGTAACTAAAAAATAAGTGGTAGATGAGAGTGGATCTGGGACCACTAGAAAATGAGGTCAGAGAAATAATAACAGGGAAGAAGGAGATGTTAGATGAAATAAATGAGTATTTTGCATCAGTCTTCACTGTAGAAGACACTAGCAGTGTGCCATAAGTTCAAGGATGTGAGGGAAGAGAAGGTGCTCAAAAACCTGAAAGACCAAAAGGTACTTGAGTCACCTGGACCAGATGAACTGCACACTAGAGTTCTTAAAAGAGGTAGTAGTAGTGACACCGGTGCCAAGTTGTATGGGTCCTAATGTCCTTCCCTTTGACAACGTCGGTGGCGTGGAGAGTGGAGACTTGCAGCTTGGGCAACTATCGGTCTTCCATATAACCTTGCCCAGGCTTGCGCCCTGGAAACTTTCCAAGGTGCAAATCGATGGTCTCTCAAGACTAACAGAGGCCTACACTCACATTAGTAGAGATCGTGGAGGCATGAGTAATGATCTGTCAAGAATCTTTGGACTTTGGCATAGTTTTGGAGGACTGGAAAAACGCGAATGTCACTCCACTCTTAAAGAAAGGAGGGAGGCAGCAGAAGGGGAATTATAAACCAGTTAGCCGGTCTCAGCAGTTGGGAAGATGTTGGAATTAATTGTTAAGGATGAGGTTATGGAATACATGGCAACACAGGATAAGATATGACAAAGTCAGTATAGCTTCCTTAAAGGAAAATCTTGCCTGACGAACCTGTTGGAATTCTTTGAGGAGGTTACAAATTGGATAGATAAAGCAGATGCAGTGGATGTTGTATATTTGGATTTTCATAAGGCCTTTGACAAGCACATGAGACTATTTACCAAGTTAAGAGCCCATGGCATTATAGGAAAGTTACTGGCATGGTTACAACATGGCTGATTGGTAGGAGGCAGCCAGTGGAATATAAGAATCCTTTTCTAGTTAGCTGCCAGTGACTAGTGGTGTTCCTCAGGGATTGGTGTTGGCACTGCTTCCTTTTATGCTGTATATTAATGATTTAGATAAAGGAATAGATGGCTTTGTTTCCAAGTTTGCAGATGATCCAAAGATTGGTGGAGGGGTAAATAGTGTTGAGGAAACAGGTAGGATGCAGAAAGACTTTGATTAGGAGAGTGAGCAGGAAAGTGACAAATGAAATACAATGTTGGAAAATACATGTTCATGCACTTTGGTCGAAGAAGTAAATACACCGACTATTTTCTAAGTGGGGAAGAAATCCAATAATCTGAGATGCAAAGGGGACTTGGGAGTCCTTGAGCAGCACACCCTAAATGTTAACTTGCAGGTAGTCAGTGGTGAGGAAGGCAAATGCCATGTTAGCATTCATTTCAAGAGATCAAGAATACAAGAGCAGGGATGCGATGCTGAGGCCTCACCTTGAGCATTGTGAACAGTTTTGGGCTCCTCAGCTAAGAAAAGTTGTGCTGGTGTTGGAGACGGTTCAGAGGAGGTTCACAAAGATAATTCTGGGAATGAAAGGGTTCTGATATGAGGAATATTTGATGGCTCTGGGCTTGTACTTGCAAGAATTTAGAAGGATGGGGGGATCTCATTGACACCTTTTGAATGTTGAAAGGCCCAGACAGAGTAGATGTGGAAGGGGTGTTTCCCATAGTGGGGCAGTCTAAGACAAGAGGGCACAACACAGGATAGAGGGGCATCTATTTAAAAGAGAGATGCAGAGAAATTTCTTTAGCCAGAGGTGGTGAACTTATGGAATTTGCTGCTACAGACAACTATGGAGGCTAGGTCATTGGGTGTATTTAAAGTGGAGATTGACAGGCCAAGGCATTAGAGCTTATGGGAGAAGGCCAGAATTGGTTTTGAGGAGGGGAAAAAAAAGATCAGACATGATTGAAAGGCAGAGCAGACTTGATGGGCCAAATGGCCTCATTCTGCACCTATGTCTTTATGTCTTATGGGTTTATGGTAGTCTCTTCGCCCCTCTTCCCCTCTTGGCCATGGAGCCAGACTCTGTGCTAGAGAACTGATATCTGTAGTCTTCCTCTGCTAGGCCGTATACCCCAGCAATATCCAAAGTGATTTTCCTGTCATTGAGTGGAATGGCCACAGGGATACTCTGCACTGGCTGCTGATCACCTTTCCCCCTCCTGACTGTCACCCAGTTGCCTGTATTTTGCACCTTGAGTGTTATTACCTCCCTGCTCTGTCTAGCAACCCCACAGCCTCCTGAATGATTGGGAGTTCATCCATTTCCAGCTCCAATTCCTTAACACGGTCTGTTAGAAGCTGCAGCTGGATACACTTCTTGCAGGTGTAGCTTTCAGGGACCCTGGAGGTCTCCCTGCCTTCCCATATCATGCAAAAGGAGCATTCCAGTATCCTGTCTGACATCCCCACTGTTCTAAACATGTGATAAGAAAGAAAAAGAAAATAAATAATGATTTTTTTAAATTACTCATGGCCAATGCCTCTTCTAACCTTCAAAAGATCTCAACTCTCACTCCAACTCTCGCCCACTCACACAATGGATGCTCTGCTTTAAATTACTTTTTTTATCGGCCCTTGCCAAGAGCCTAATTACGCACAACCCAAAACATCCTCATGAATTGTGGTCTGCAAAATGTGCCAACTGCCATCTTTTTCTTTTTTAAAACTCACATTCCCTCTGCACAATCTGATGACTCCTCCGGATTGTGCCTCACAAAATGTGGGCTGTGGGGTGCAGAATGTTTTGTACTGCACTGCAACATCTCGATGATGGGACCTGTCTTCAAAATTGAAAAGCTGTGAAACACAAGCCAAACATCTGTTCGGACATGAACAATAATATTTGTTATTACAAGTTATATCAGCAACTCTGCTTTGGAAACTTATCATTGTGAAGCATTTCGAAATGTGTAAATGACAAAAAAAATAAACATTACAATTTTGTTGTCACCACGCTGCTGGTAATGGACCCTAAATTTGTCCAGAAGCAGTTTCTAACTCGTTAATTACACAGTGATACTGAAACAAATGTGAGCCTTAAAGAATTTATTTAATCTGTCAATTGGTTTGTCTGTGGTGATGTTAATGGTGATATCAAAGTAACTTGTAAACGTTTAAATTAAGCACAACCATAACATGAGAACAAGGTTCAAAATTCAGGTACTAAGGCCTCAGAAAGACACTTTACTGTTCGTACAAAGCTGATCTCATCTTGGACTCAACATTCTTGTTGGTCTTGATTCCTAATGATTCAAAAATCTATCTTAGCATTGATTATATTTAATGACATAGAAGACTGGTCCCTCTATGCTGCACGGGTGCATGACTGCACAGTAACAGAAATGCTCCCTGCAAATACGTTACCGCTCAATTGAAATTAAGACAGAAGAGAAAAAGTTTACGAAATGTGGAAGGTTTTCTTTGTCATACTGGTTTTCATTATACCCTTCAATTAATAAATAAAGTCAAGTCTGCCATTTTTCAGTTTTCATTCCAAATATTCATTGTGTACTTATTACAAAAAAAAAAGTGCCGTGCAGTTTTCAGGCCATGTAAAAATTTCCTGCTCTGAACAATAGTTGGTTTGCACAACTGTAAAAATATTAGAATGAAAGTTGGCACAAAATCCAAAACATCCTGTGGTTGAAAATTCCAAAAGTGTCACAATCTCAAGTGAGAAAATCTGACCCCCCCCCCATCTTAGTCATCATCAGCTGCCTGTATATGGTGAGATTTTGCTATTGATTCTGAACTTCCCTGTCTGAAAAATAATGATAGCAATAATCTAAAAGCAGTTATTACCATATTATATTGTGATTATGAAGTGTGGTGATATCTTTAATATTAATTTTGTTAAGTTATACATTTTCAGAATTAGTAACTGTATGGTGGTTTTGAGGATATAAAACAGAAGATCCATAGATCACAGCAAGTTGTTACTTTCTGAAATACAATGAATGTGAGCACAACCCATGCAAAATTGCTCTTTTTCTCTTATCTATTATCTATCCAAGTATCCCAGTATCCTGTAAATTTATTTCTGACCTGTTTGGAAAAAGGGTATATTTAGTTATTTATTTGAGATTGTCTTTGGGAGATTTCTCTGTACAAATTGACATCATATTTCATAATTTATAACACTTCAGTGGAACTTTACTGGCTGTGAATCATCTTGAGGCATCCTGATGACAGAAAAGGATGCATTTTCTTCATAGGTTTATCCAAAGAGTTTCCACACAACAGATATTTCTCAATGTAGGACATGTCTCTGTGCTATTTGATAACCATAACTGGCTCCTGCTGCTCTGGAACTGATATCAACTAGAATAACAGTTTTGCAGTAGAGTCAAGTACACAGGCTACTATTCAAAATGATCATTTTAATGATAATGTGATAACTTGAAAGCTCTACAATGGGTAGTTAAGTCTGCCCCAACACATCACTGGCAGAAGTCTACCTGTATACGTGCAGGTATGCCCTGAGCTGCACCCTTGAACCTGAAGGACTGGTGGACCACTCTTAGTCTGGCCTCTACTTCCTGATCTGTTTGGCATGGGTGACCCTACCAAGAGCCAAAGCATAAAGTTCTGACTCCAGCCAACATAGCTCTCTGGGTCATTGATGCACGCAAGCCTCCAAACCCTATGACAAGGTTAAGGTCCTTAGAGCCCAGCAATGTTATAAAGGACCCTACCCACCCTGTTTATGGATTGTTTGTCCCACTTCCATCAGCATCCACCCCAGGACCACTAAACTCAAAACTCTTGCTTCCCCCAAGTGGTCAATCCAATCAACACCTCCACCCATTAACCCACCCACTACCCCACCACCATAGCTCAGTAATTGCTATTACTAACTTTAAGCTGAGTTTTCTAGTGTTAACACAATTTCTAGCTAAATTAAATAGTATCTTCCAAGATGAATGGTCAGGATAAAAATCAATAACCATTTAAAAAGTAATATAATTTAATTTATTCAATAAATAATTTATTTTTAATATTGTTAACCATTAAATTCTACTTAATAACTTGATAAATAAATAGCAATAGGAAAGGGAGGTTTACACAGCTTTGGTTAATGTAGACTAGGCCAGTACAGTGGATAATTGGTACTTCTCATTCAAAGTTAACTAGGATCTAAAATTGTTGACTTTAAGAATCAGAGACTGTAGAACATTTCATAAAACAAATTATAAAAAAAAGCAATATATTGTGTTCATTTAAAACACGTGGGCCATCTTTACACCAGAAAGTTTCTGTTGCTCAGCAGGTTTCAGTCTTCAGACATACATGGAAATTATTTCAGGCCTAACAAATAAACACTTCTTAGTCAAAGCGGACCTTCAACTCCCAACCAGGGGAGGCCATTGATTGTTTGCATGAGTTCTCTCTGGTTTCTTGTGTTTCAGTGTTAGAAAGCACTCATTGAAAACGAAGGAATTCTTGTACTGCAAATAAACACACCACATAGCATGGTTCCTCCAGCTTACAACCGAGATGCAGTGCACATATTCTTTCAGCATGACTTTCAGTGGTCACCTTGTGGTTAGTCATTTGCAGAACAGTAACTTGTTTTATTATGGCGTCACATTGGCTGTCTTTGTATTTGGTTCAGCTTTGTGTTCAGAATGTAGGATTTCATCAGCAAAATATTTCAAAAGTGCTAGAAACTTCATCAGGACTGGATGCTGCCTGGCCTGCTGAGTTCCTCCTGCATTTTATGTGGGTTACTCTGGATTCAGGCATCTACAAAATTTCTGGTGTTTCTCATTAGCAATAAGATTTATTTTGAATTTCAGAAATCAGAAACTATGGAAACAACATTTGATTAAGGTGGATGATGCAAGTACTGCCGATCTCTAATTGCCCTTGAGATGGTGGTGGAATTGCCTTCTTGAATGGTTGCTGCCCTTCTGGTGTAGATACCCACACTGCATGGTTGAAAATGAATTTCCAAGGTTTGTAACATGTGATTTTAAAGGGCTACTTATACACTTCCAAGCAAAGATGTGTGCAACTAGCACAGGAGAATGACACCATTCATAGATTTAATAAACAAAATAAACTAAACCAGACAAAAGAATGAAAGGAAATCGCTTTACATTCCTCTTTAAATCATAATGTATAACAAAATGTGACACACTCTCTCCTTCAATGAATCTGTTTATGCTTGTTACTTTGGTAAACAACCAACATAATTAATTAATTCCATACTGTTGATTTTTCTCCATTAAGGTATATTGTTTAAAGATAGTATCTTTCCTTTCAGTTAGTCCTGACGAAGGGTCTCGGCCTGAAACATCGACAGTGCTTCTCCTTATAGATGCTGCCTGGCCTGCTGTGTTCCACCAGCATTTTGTGTGTGTTGTTTGAATTTCCAGCATCTGCAGATTTCCTCATGGATGACCACCCACCCCGGCCATTTTCTTTTCTCCCACCTATTGGTTTAAAGATACAAAAACCAAAAGTCCCACCAGGCTCAAGGACAGTAACTATCCCACTGTTATAAGATTATCGGGCAGACACTTAGTATGATAAGAAGGGTTCTTGACCTCACAGTCTACCTCATTATCGCCCTGCACCTGATGGGCCATCTGCACTGCTCTTCATCTGTAACTGTAACTACTGTATTCTGCATTCTGCTTTTGCCTAAATTGAACTACCTCAATGCACTTTGTATGAATGTTATGTAAGTCAAGTTTATCACTGTACCTCAGTATATGTGACAATAATAAATCAGTCTACTGTTTTAGGGACAGTTTAGGAACAGCTTCCATCCTCACCCATCAGATTTATGAATGGATAATGAAGCAATCTATGATCATTACCTCACCACTACATATTTAATGTAATTTTATATATTTTTAAATTGCAATTTGTAGAATATTTTAGGTACTACACTGTAAAGCTGCCACAAAACAACAAATTTCATGTCATACATCAGTGATATTAAACTTGTCGTTGATTGGAGTACTGAGCAGATGCAACAGGAGTGTTCCTGCACGGGCCTGACAAAGGTTTTCAACGGGAAACCCAGTCTCTATAAGAGAGGCACCAGCTAGTGGAGCGGTCAGCATTGGAGTAGTCTGAGGCAGAGTAGGAAGGTTTTGGCTCAACAAGGCTTTGGCGAGAACAGGCAGAGGCAAGGTAAGCAGGTCAGTTCATTCCTTATTTCTTACTTAACTCGACAGAGAATAGGGGTTATACCTACAGAGCCAGTTTTCTGTTCTGGGTACCAGATGTGGGATTTCCAGAAGACTTCCAGCCTCCCCGATGGCCGGATCTGTACTAAATGCATTGAAATGCAGCTCCTTAGAGACCAAGTTAGGGAACTGGAGCTGCAGCTTGATGACCTTTGGATTCTTAGGGAAAGTGAGGCAGTGATAGACAGCAGCTATAGGGACGTAGTTGCCCCAAGGCTCCATTTTGAGTACTGTTGGGGGGCAGTTATTACAGGGGAATAGAATATAATAACAAGGAGATAATGCTGAGCCTTTATAAGATACTAATCAGGCTTCCCTTAGAGTATTGTTAACAGTTTTGGGCCCCATTTCTCAGAAAGGATGTTTTGTTATTGGAGAAAGTCCAGAGTAGGTTCATGAGGATGAAGGGCTTAACATATGAGGAGCATTTGGCAGCTGTGGCCTGTACTCATTGGAATCTAGAGGAATGCTGGGGGGGTGGTGGCGGGGGTGTTCATGGAAACCCACAGAATGTTGAAAGGACCAGATAGGGTAGATGTGGAGAGGATGTTTCCTATGCTGGGGATATCCAGAACTAGAGGGTACAGCCTTAAAATTGAGGGGTGACCCTTCAGAACAGAGATAAGGAGATTTTTTTTATCCAGAGAGTCTTAAACCTGTGGAATACTCTGCCATTAACAGCGGTGGAGGCCAAGTCTGTGCAAATACATAAGGCAGAAATTGGTCATTTCCTGATTGGAGATGTGAGATGGTGAGGAGACAGGTGTATGGTTTTGAGTGGGATCTGGGATCAGTGTGTGTTGCTTGGACATAGTTTAGTCACCACTTGTAACACTTGCACAAATAGACAATAGTAGAAATTTAAGAATGGTAAAGGGCAGACTTGTTTGAAGAAATTCCCACCCAATTACCATCAACATATAACCTGCAGCACCAGTGGCCCCCAACACACTTGACCACTGCTATACTGCTGTAAGGAGTACCTTGACCACATTTTGGGAAATCTGATTACTTGGCTGTCTTTCTCCTACTTGTATATAGACTGAGGCTAAAGAGAAAGGTTTCAGAAATAGGAACAAAAAGGTCATGGGAGGCAGAAGAGTGGCTATGCTGCAAGTTGGTGGGCTTGCCCATGTACAAGGACTTATGAGGGGGTCGGAATAAATACATCACAGTTGTCACAGACATTATAAAAACAGTCATACGCAAGTGTGTCCCCACAAAATCATCCAGAGTCTTCTCCAGCCTGAAGCATTTGGTGAACCATAAGATGCACAATCTGCTGAAGGCTAAATCAGTGGCATTCAGGTCTGGTGGCTCAGTAAGATACAACAGATCCAGATACAATCTCTGGAAAGCCAGCTCAGTTGCGATGTAGAATTCCAGATCAAACTTGAATTACTGAAGGATGCTTGCTTTCTGTGCCAGGGATTCAATGCTGTTACCTCTTACAAAGTGAAACCAAGAGCCAAAGGTGAGAACAAAGCTTCACTCACAGATACTGTAATCTCATTGCATTCTATGCTCACGTTGACCGTCAAAACATTGAGGAACCTTCATGAGCTCCCACAGCCCCCAATGACCCTGTGATTTCAGTCTCTGAAATGACCAGGTGCTGTGTCTCTCCGTGGCCGATGTGAGCAGAACCCTGTACAGGGTCAACCCACAGAAGGCTGCTGGACCAGACAACATCCCTGGTAGAGTGCTCAGAGGATGTGCAGACCAGCTAGCAGATGTTCTCACTGACATCTTCAACACCTCCCTGAGCAGCGCCACCGTTCCAACGTGCTTCAAGGCTGCCACCATCGTTCCCGTGCTGAAGAAGTCTTCAGTGTCCTGCCTAAATGACTACCATCACATTGCACTCACATCCATCATCATGAAGTGTTTCGAGAGGCTGAGGCACATCAAGATCCTGCTGTCCCCCTCACTGGACCCCCTGCAGTTTGCATACTGTCCCAACCGCTCAATAGATGACACCATTGCCATCACCCTCCAGCTGGCCCTAACCCACTTGGACAAAAAAGACATACGTTCAGATGCTGTTCATAGACTTCAGTTCAGCATTCAACACAATCATCCCTCAGAAACTGATTGGAAAGCTGAGCCTACTGGGCCTGAACACCTCCCTCTGTAGCTGGATCCTAGACTTCCTGACTGGGAGACCTCAGTCAGTCCGGATCGGGAGCAGCATCTCCAACACCATCACACTGAGCACGGGGGGCCCCCCAGGGCTGTGTGCTCAGTCCACTGCTGTTCACTCTGTTGACCCACGACTGTGCTGCAACACACAGCTCGAAACACATCATCAAGTTCGCTGATGACACCACCGTGGTGGGTCTCATCAGCAAGAACGACGAGTCAGCTTACAGAGGGGAGGTGCAGCAGCTAATGGACCAGGGCAGAGCCAACAACCTGTCTCTGAATGTGAACAAAACAAAAGAGATGGTTGTTGACTTCAGGACGGCACAGAGCAACCACTCCCCGCTGAACATCGACAGCTCCTCGGTAGAGATCGTTAGGAGCACCAAATTTCTTGGTGTTCACCTGGTGGAGAATCTCACATGGTCCCTCAGCACCAGCTCCATAGCAAAGAAAGCCCAGCAGCGTCTCTACTTTCTGCGAAGGCTGAGGAAAGTCCATCTCCCAACCCCCATCCTCATCACATTCTACAGGGGTTGTATTGAAAGCTTCCAGAGTAGTTGCATCACTGCCTGGTTCAGAAATTGCACCATCTCATTTCACAAGACCCTGCAGCGGATAGTGAGATCAGCTGAGAAGATCATCGGGGTCTCTCTTCCCGCCATCATGGTCATTTACATTACACGCTGCATCCACAAAGCAAACAGCATTATGAAGGACCCCACGCACCCCTCATACAAATTCTTCTCCCTCCTGCCATCTGGGAAAAGGCACCGAGGCATTTGGGCTCTCACAACCAGACTATGTAACAGTTTCTTCCCCCAAGCTATCAGACTCCTCAATACCCGAAGCCTGGACTGACACCTTACTGCCCTATTGTCCTGTTTATTATTTATTGTAATGCCTGCACTGTTTTGTGCACTTTATGCAGTCCTGGGTAGGTCTGTAGTCTTGTGTAGTTTATTTCTGTGCTGGTTTTTACGTAGTTCAGTCTGGTTTTTGTACTGTGTCATGTAACACCATGTTCCTGAAAAAAGTGGTCTCTTTTTTACTGTGTACTGTACATAGCAGTTATGGTCGAAATGAAAATAAAAGTGACTTGACTTGACGTGAAAGCATCCTTCAGGAGGGTAAACCCAAGGAAAGCATATGGCCCAGATGGGATACCGGGTACTAAAGACCCTTGCTGATCAACTGGCTGGAGTGTTCACCAATATTTAAGCTCTCACTTTGACAGTCTGAAATACCCACCTGCTTAAAGCAGGATACAGTTTTACCAGTGCCTAAGAAGAAAGTTGAAACCTACCTCAATGACTATCAGCAGGAAGAAGGTACAGGAGCTTCAGGACCCACACTACCTGTTTTGGGAACAGTTACTCCCCCTCATCCATCAGGCTCTTGAACCAGTGGAGATCAGTTCACTTGCCTCATCACTGAACTGTTCCCACAACCTATGGACGCACTTTCAAGGATTCTTCACCTCGTGTTCTCAATATTTAGTACTTAGTTGTTTATGTTTTTTTTCTTATGTATTTGAAGAGTTTGTTGTCTTTTTCACATTGATTGCTTGTCCTGTTGGATGTGGTCTTTCATTGATTCTCTAATGTTTCTTGGATTTACTGTGCATGCCCACAAGAAAACATATCTCAGGGCTGTGTATGGTGACATAAATGTACTTGGATGATAAATTTACTTTGTGCTTTCAGCTTTGAACGTTGATATTTTCAATTTGCTGTAAATAAAGCTGAAACAGTACGGAGAAAAGTTACAAGGATTTTGCCGGGTCTGGAGGACCTGAGTTATGAGGAAAGATTGAACAGGTTGGGACTTTATTCCTTGTACATAGAAGATCAAGAGGAGATTCGATAGAGACTTACAAAATAATGAAGGGTGTAAATAGGACAAATGCAAGCAGGCTTTTTTCCACAGAGGTTGGGTGGGTCTACAGCCTGAGTTTATGGATTAAGGGTGAAAGGGGAAAAGTTTATGGGGAACATGAGGGGAAACTTCCTCAGTCGGAGGGTTGTGAGAATATGGAATGATTTGCAAATGCAAGTGGTCCATGCAAGCTTGATTTCAACACTTAAATGAAGCTTGGGTAGGTACATGAGTGCTAAGGGTTTAGAGGGTGATGGGCACGATGCCGGGCGATGGGAATAGGCAGTTTAAATGGTTTGGCATAGTCTAGATGGGCCAAAGGACCTACTTCTGTGCTGTACTTTTCTATGACTCTAGATATAGACAGTGAATAAGAAGAGTAGAACAGAATAAGATGATTGTGTCCAATATAAAATATAATCTGACTCACTGGGGTTAATAGGTAATTTAAATTATGTGAATGGGCTTTTTTAAAATAACTGTCCCTCAAGATATGAACCATTATTACATCTAATTCTGTGCATTCTATATTTAATCCATCAAAGCTCAGGAAGAATGCAGCAGATGTACTAAAGAGTTTTTGGAGACTGGAATTATCAATTAGGCAGGTATCCAAAATAGAATGTGATACCATTAGAAGGTATTTTGATCTTTTTCCTTAAGATGCTGATAGTGCAATATAAACAGATAGTTTAAACTACAGTCACAGGACTAAAGTATAAAATTAGCAAGCCTCAAGTGGGATGAGAGAGCAAAATATTGTTTTCCCACAGACTAGTGCTTATGGAGAATTAGATGTTAAGGCCAAGCTTGTTAAATCTTTTAAAATAGACCTGGAATGAAAGTCTAGCATTGGTAGAGGTTCCTAAGGATAACTATCAGAACTGACGATCAGTTGCTCTTTCAGCTATATGACTCAAGTTCTATTAGAACCATGGGAATGTCATCCATGGAATGCAAAAGTTCAGGGCTAGGAACATGATCTATGATGAAACATAGGAAAATAGGAATAGGAATATTCTGCCCTTGGAGTCTATTGCTCTTAAAGTTGGAACACAGTTGATTTCCATTTTAATTGTTGGAAATATTTCACATTATCTACACTCAAAGAGCATTACTGACACTCAATGACCCTTAGATTCAAGGAATAGCTTCCCCTTTACCACTTTTACAATTTATCTAGTAACTCACCTCACCTTCAGTGATTAAGGGAACTATCTGGAGATCATTCTGGAAGCCATTAATCTCCCCTTCACTTTTAGATGTTGACTAGCAAACCTCAATTTCCAGGATTTTCTGGGCTTTGCACTTGCTGCTCAGACATAAAACATTTCATGTCATGTCTTGTCAGGAATGGTGTCCAGATAGTTTCAAATCTATTCCTTCACTTGAATGGAATCAAAATCAGACAGTTCCTGATTTGTATGTGAAAACCTTCCTCTACACAGTTGATGCACTAAGAAAGACTGCTCTCTTTACCTTAAAAATTGAAAGGTCCTTTATGCTTCAACAAAATTTAAAGAAGCTCTGGGAAAAAAAAGGTTAAATGGATGATAATTGTTTTGTTTTGGGTGATGGTGGTAGTGGTATGAAATTGCTGATCTGAAAGCTCAAAGGTCTGAAGAAATAATCTACAGATATGAGTTAAAGATCCACCATGGTAACTGTGGAATTTGAATTTTGTTAGTAATCTGAATTCAAGAAAGAACTATTCTCTGGGCAAATAAATCATTTATTTTTGGGGTTTTTTTGTGTTTTATTCAGAGATACAGCATGGTAACAAGGGTCTCTGGCACAATAAGCCTTTGCTGCCCAATTACAACAATGAGACTAATTAACCAATTAACCTGTTTGTCTTTGGAATGTGGGAGGAACACACAGGGGAAACCCACATGGTCATGGGGAGAATGTAGAAACTCCTTGCAATCAACAACTAAATTAACCTTTCACATGGCACCTTGTTAAATGTGTTTTGAAACTCCAAATACACTTCATCTACATATCCCCCACTTCGACCCTGATTGTTACTTCTTCAAATTACTCCAAAAAATGTGTCAAACATGATTTATCTTCCATACTGGTTTGCATTGATTACATTAAGTGCTTTTCTCTATTTCTTCCTTGATTGCAGAGTTCAGCATCTTTTCAATGATAGATCATAAGTTTATAACTTAATAGTTTCTTGCTCTTTGTCACTCTCTATCATCTACCTTGAAGAAGGGAGTCTTATCTGCAATTTACAATCCATCAGTACCCTCTCAGAACTCAGTGAGTTTTGAAAAATCTTGGACCAATGGCTCTGCTATCTCAACAGGGCTTGTCTCATTAAAACCCTTTGATACAGATATCAAGTCTTGAGGACTTGTCTATCTTTGGTGTCATCAGCTCTTCCAGCACTGATGCTTATGACAGGCAAATCTGGATAAGCATCATTATAAGTTGTGAGTTCCATGGTTTTTGAAGCCAGGCCATTTCTTATCTTTGCAACCTTTGCTGTGATCTCCATCAACAACATCAGTGTAAAGCTCTGGCTTAACTCAAATGCATGAATCCTTGTCTCCTGGGGCTCACTCACCAGAAGATCCTAACTCACCCTCACTACACTCTTCCTTTCATTTATCTGCAGAAGCTCTTGTTGTTGGTTTTGATATCCACTTACCAGTTTCCTCTCATAATCAAGATCAATTGCTTGACTCTGATTTGGCCAAACGAGTGGATGGCCAAGCAAGGTTTCAACACAAAGCGCTGACCATTCCTTTCTTCCCAAAGAAGCTGCTCAACCCATGGAGTTCCTGTAGCAGACTATTTGTTGTTAGCACAAGTGACTTATTGGAACTATACTATCATAGCATTGTAAAAAAAAATCAAAATCCCTATTCACTCCACCCATCTTCAAGTCTGATATTACAAATCAGCAGACTGGGAAAAGATAGCTTACTTCCTTCCTTAGATGATGTTAATGAAGGACAATACTGTGCGTGAGTCTGTGTGTATGTGTGTGTACTTGTGAATACGTGAGTGCACATGTATGTATGTGAGTCAGCATTTGGTGTTCGGATATTTGTTCTTTGGATACTTTAATAGACGTAATTATGGGTGTTGATTGATAAGTTAGTGGCCTAAGGTAAAAGGAGTCTATTTTAGAAAATCTAGCACATTTATTTTTCAACATAGTCCCTTCCTACATTTACACATTTAGTCCAGCAGTCATGGAGCATATGGATCTTGGACCTCCAGAAAGAGTCCACAGCTGTGGCCTAAGGTAGAAGGAGATGAGTTATACAGCTGTTGTTACGTGCAAATACAGGTCAACTCTTTGAGTGATTATGCAGAAAGTTTGAAGTTAATAACTCATCTCCTTCTACCTTAGGCCATGAACTTATCAATCACCCTGATGCATTATTACCTAATGAGTTATTAATGTTTTCTAAAATTTTTCTAAAATTGACTCCTTCTACCTTAGGCCACAAACTTATCAATCACTGCTCGTATGTGTGGGTTTGTGTGTGTGCACCTGTTTCTTGGTCTGCCTGTCAATGCAGCTTTGTAGATTAGTTATAAACTCTTTCCTGGTGAAGATTCTTTGCCATGCCTTACTGTGGTGTTGCCTAAAAAAATGAGCCCTTGAAAAATATGTCTGGCACATTTGTCCAAACATTGTTGTCACCTCTCTGGAGATAACACTAAAGATGTGCTTCCATGGCCCTCAGATTGGTTAATTCATGCTGACACAACTGTATTTCTATGTTATATTGTTGTACATACTGTTTATTATAAATTACTATAAATTGCATGTCGCACATTTAGATGGACACATAACGTAAAGAATTTTACTCCTCATGAATGTAAGTAATAAAGTCAAGTCAATTCAATTCAATTCACTATGTTTGGTCCAGTGATACTCCCCTATTGTTGGGAAGATAAAGTCTTCAGCTTTTTCTGCCACTCAATAAGAACATGGATGATTCTATATCTCAAATACTTCTCCTTCAAAACCACCTATTCCTTCCTTCCTTTGGTGTGCATAAACCTAAGGTTTCAAGGTCATGGGCCAAATGCAGGCAAAGGGAATTAGCTTAGGCAGGCATTTATATTAGTTTAATGTTGTTACATTTACAATGAAAAGCTTTTGAGCCATGATCTGTTCCGACTGATCATATTGTACATAATTACATCCAGGGAATAAAAAGGAAATCAAATGTAGAAGCATCAGAGTCAACATAGATGAGTTGGGCCAAAGGGCCTGTGCCCATGTTTATTTATTTATTTATTGATTGATTTATTGAGGTACAGGGACAGGCCCATTCATCCGTTTGAGCCAGATCATACAGCGACCCCTGATTTAATCACGGGACAATTTACAATGACCAACTAACCTACTAACCGGTATGGCTTTGGACTGTTGGAGCACTTGGAGAAAATCCACACATTCAAACCATTTCTTACATATCGGACAAGATCTGATATTGTCTTATTCAATTGCCACATATCTAAAAGGAACTGAGTTGAGAGTGCATAAATTTGTGTTTTAAAGCCTCGCCAGGCCATTCAGTATTACGCAAGTCTTTTAATCTTAGGTTCATGTACTTGAAACTCGTATTAGTTGCCAATTTCTTTCCTCAGTTCTTAGATGCTACTGCCCCACAGCTCCAGTCACCATGATTCCAGCCTATCCTCCCGTCTTCTCTATACGTAGTGTGCACATTCTCTCCATGACCTCATGCATTTCCTCTGGGAACTTTACTTCCCTATGTCACAAAACTGGTCCGGCTGATTGGTTAGTTGGTTAATAAGTTGTAGTTAGTGGGGAGTTGATGGGAATGTAAGAGAAGGTAAAATGAGTGAATAAATAGTTAGTATGGACTAAAGGGGCAGGCAGGCCTGTTTCCATCCTGCACTGCTCCATGACTCTAAAGTCTTTATTTACAGCCAATAAGATGGGACTTTCCTGTAGCTTATTAAAGCTGGAATTGAACCTGAGACAAAGTAAAGAAAGGACCTGACTGGCAATCATATCAGAAAGCTAAAGAAGTGTAAGGAACTGTCACAATCCCCACTGTTAATTCCCTATTTTCTCCTAATCCTCTTTGGTTGTGCCATGGTTCTGACCATTAATTCCCCATTTGCTCCTAATTCTCTTTGATGATGTCACACCTGGTTTCCATCAAGACTTGCAGCATAAGAACCCTGGTGTTACAACCACTAGTTGCCAGATCGTTGGTTTTACCTGTGTGTTAATTAACGTTTCCTGGCCTCTTAGGACTGTGTGTTCAAAGTTTTGTTCCAGTATCAAGAATTACCAGTAAAACTCAGTCTCTTCGTGTCAAGATCAGTTTTCTAAAGTTTTACTTCAGCACCAAGGGTTGCCTGCGTGACTCCGTCTCTCCATGCTGAGAAGAGTTTTGTCTGCCGTTTCCCTTTCTATGCTCTGTGTCAAGATAAATTCTGCCTGTCTCCTGCCTTCCTGCTTTCCTGCCTGTTTGCCGTTCACATCTGCATCCTAACAAAATCTCCGTGCCTGTGTCCTGCACTTGGGTTCATTGCAACAGCAACAAGAACAAAAAGATTGAGAGTGTCAGGTTTGATCCATTAACATTCAGTATCTACACAGATCAGAGTAGAATTCCAGCTTTCAAAAGTTTAAACCTTGTATCCTGGTAAAGAGGCACCAACTCTGAGGAGCAGAAAAGGTTACAGAATGTGATAGATACAGCCCAGCCCATCAACAGGCAAAGCCCTCCCCACCATTGAGTACATTTACTAAGAAACGGCAACCATCATCAAAGATCCCACCATTCAGGGCATGCTCTCTTCTCACTTGTACAATCAGGTAGGAGGTACAGAGTCCTGCACCTCCTCAGGAACAGTAATAACTACAACCATCAGGCTCTTGAACTGACATTAATAATTTCATTCACTACTACTCTCAACTGAGTCTATAATCTACATATTACTTTTAAGGGTTCTTTACAACTCATATTCTCAGTATTATTTTTATTTGCAGTTTGTCTATTTTTGCACATTGCTGTTTGTCAGTCTTTGCTTACGTGCAGTTTTGATCAAATTCTATTGATTTTTTTTTCCCTGTAAATGCATGCAAGAAAATATACTTTAAGGTATTATATGGTTACATATACATACTTTTGATTATAAATTCACTTTGAACATTGAACTGTGAAGTTACCCATTGCTGAAATTGTTTCATTTTCAATTCCCATACGAAATTTTATCCCCTTATCTGCTTGGATTGGCACCAAGCTCTTGCTGCTGTTTCCTGGTGAAGTTGAAAACTAAGGATTTCAAACAAACTTTCACATTGATAGATGATAGTTTTTTTAATAATTACACAGATTTAAAGATCTCATTGCTCAAGAAATGCCTCAGAGATTCTCCCAGACTCTCACTGAAGCTATAAAGTTAGATCAGTAGAAATCCTCCAGGGAACCAGCACAGAGCCAATTGGTGAAGTCTCTGATCTTTCTGGCTTACTCTTTTAAGTTGTAGTACCGCTGTCTCTTAGAAGAGTGAAAAAAACATAGTGCTGACCATATTGATTCCTTGTGCTAAGTGTCCTCACTGTTCAAACACAAGGAAATCTGCAGATGCTGGGAATTCAAACAATAACGCATACAAAATGCTGGTGGAACACAGCAGGCCAGGCAGCATCTATAGAGAGAAGCACTGTCGACGTTTCAGGTCTCGACCCAAAACGTCAACAGTGCTTTTCCCTATAGATGCTGCCTGGCCTGCTGTGTTCCACCAGCAATTTGTGTGTGTTGTTGTCCTCACTGTGGACTGGTTTAATCATTATGGCAAGAGTTTGCCTTGATGTAAGGCATCCAATATGGCAAAATATCTCAAGATACTTTACTGGAACATATATAATAAAGAACTTCGATAATGAACCAGAAAAGAAATATGGTAGAGAGTGAGAACATTTTAAACAGGAAGATTTAGAGCATAAGATTGCTGAGATTGGGAAGCATCACAAGATGCTGGAAATCTTGATCAAAGCACAGAGAACGCTGGAGGAGCTCAGCTGGTCAGACATTCATAGAGGGAAATGAACTGAAAAGTTTTGGGCCAAGACACTTCATTTGTTTGGAAACGAAGCAGCTCACACACACACACACACACACACACAAACTGAGGCAAGCAAAGTGAGGTTTACAAATGCTGAGGTTGAGAGTCACAGAAGAGTTGGGTGAAATGGTGATTGGTGGAAGTTAAGTCATGGAGATCAGTGTTTTAAATAATTCCGAGTAGAAGCCAGATATGAAGTAAATTAAATAGTCTAGTCTAGAGTAACAAGCAAGGGTTTTGCTGTGGATTTTGGCAGACTTGAATCAGGTTTGGATTGGCCATTGCTGAGTCAGATTTGATCAGGTATAAAATATACCTGACCTGATTATACCGGAGCAGGGCAGTTCTAGCAGAATGGATAGACTCCACCCTGCATTGTCTTGTCAAGCTCAAGCAGATTACTTTAAGTCCATGAATATCATTTTGCCTACACAAGTATTCAAAAGCGTTCAATTATTTTTTAAAAAGTACATGCTATCAAAAAAAAAAATCAGGTACTAAAACACACAGTTCAAATAGTTAACTTTGTGCAACCAAACTGAATTAGGTCATATCGAAAAAGAAATTAACTTGTACTGATCATTCCCTCCACGGCCTTTCCTTTCTATTGATTCAATGAACCCAATGGAACTCTAATGTAACGTATGGGTTGGCACAGTATTATAGTGTTTAGTGTAATGCTTTATAGTGCCAGCTGTAAGATTGGGGTTCAGTTCCCACCACTGTCCATTCGGAATTTTTACATTCTCCCATGACTGTGTTGGTTTCCTACTGATGCTCCGGTTTCCTCGCACATTCTAAAAGTCATTTGTATTAAGGTTAATAAGGTTGATAATAATATTATTAAAGTTAATAATCCAAGATGGCAGTGCGCTGTATCTTGCAGCGGTCACTCCGGAGCTGATTATCTGTTATTTGTGAAGCGGGGTGCCGTGCGCAATCATAATCGGTTGAAAATGGACGTGGGAGCACAGAGGAACATCTGGAAATCTCCAGGAAGACCTTCTTCATTGCTGCTGCTGCTGTGAGGTCCGGGTCTCTGCTGGGAAGAACAGGCCCCCAGTCCTCGGGGTCGTGTTGCCGATGGCCATTGGCGGGGGTGTCCTAATACGCTCGGCAGAGGATGGTGCTCGGAGAAGCTGTGCCGGAGAGGATAGTCATTGGCTCGGAGGTTTGACGGACTCGGAGTCCACTACAGTCAGGTCGCTTTCGGTGTGTGCTGCGTCTGCAAGGCTGGTTTCAACGGAGCTTTCATTTTTTGCTGCGTCTGCGAGGCAGAGTCAGGCAGCGCCGTGGAAGTCCATAGCGGGGGTATTCCCTTCTGCCGTCTGAGTGGGATGACAAGTCTATCGGGACCCTGAGGACTTGTGGAAACTGTGTGGTGGTTTCTTTCGAACTTATAGTCTTTTAACATCTTTGGACTATTTTTACTGTGACCCTGGTCTGTCTTTTATCAATTATGCTATTGTTTGCACTGTTGTAATGATATGTTGTAACTATGTGGTTTTGTGCAGGTCTTGTAGCTTTAGTTTTTGGTCTTGTTTTGTCTGGTGGGATTGGAGCTCCTTTCCAGGGAACACAATATTAATACGCAGCAGCCTCTCCGGACTCTGGATTGGGGATTGCCAAACGTTATGTGGATTTTCTGATGTAGTCTGTTTTGTCATGTGCTTTTGTGATGTCATTCTGGAGGAACGTTGTCTCATTTTTTAACTGCATTGCATTTGTGGTTTCTAAATGACAATAATCTGAATCTGAAGTTGTAGGTATGCTACATTAATCAAGTCGTCAAATCACTTTTATTGTCATTTCGACCATAACTACTATGTACTGTACATAGTAAAAATGAGACAATGTTTTTCAGGACCATGGTGTTACATGCCACAGTACAAAAACTAGACTGAACTAAATTAAAAAAAACACAGAGAAAAAAAACAACTACACTAAACTACAGACCTACCCAGGACTGCATAAAGTGCACAAAACAGTGCAGGCATTACAATAAATAATAAACAGGACAATAGGGCAGTAAGGTATCAGTCCAGGCTCTGGGTATTGAGGAGTCTGATAGCTTGGGGGAAGAAACTGTTACATAGTCTGGTCATGAGAGCCCAAATGCTTCAGTGCCTTTTCAATGTCAAAAGCATGATGACACTGATCATCTGTTGCTAGTTTGCATTCTAGACACAAACATCACATTTCACTGTACGTTTCAATGTTTTGATGTGCATGTGATAAATAAAGTAGATCATTGAAACAGGTTCATTGGGAAGACTTCCTGGTTGAAGTCCTATAAGTCCCTAAGAGATTGTGGTGCTCCCTTGGAATCCATAAAATATCCAGTGGAATATCACTAGTGTCACGAAATGAGCGCTTACTTGGAACAAAGGATGGACTGATCAGTCACCAGGACTCCCAAGCATCTGCCTGGCTGAATAGATATTTAAAGGAAGATCAAGGAACAAAGTATTTTCATCAGTAGTGCTCAAGTTCAAGTTCATTGTCATTCAACCATATACACGTATGCCACCAAACAAAACAATGTTCTTCTGGGCTAAGGTGCACAATACAGTACATATAACTCACACAACACATAAAGTAGTAATACCACAAATTAATTAACAAATAATAAAATATATTGCAAAAGATTGACATTTAGCGTAAGATGCATTTATGACACAAATTAAAAAGTAAACAGTGTAACACTACTGGCATTTCATATCTGATGAGACCTATTTGGTGGCAGGGAGCTCAGTAGACTTACGGACCGGGGGAAGAAGCTGTCCCCATCCTGACAGTTCTTATCCTCATGCTATAGTACCTCCTGCCTGACGGTGGTGATGGTTGGAGGGTTGGGCGGGGGCAGAGGAGGTGTCAAAGTGATGATGGGATAGACATGAGGGATTCTTGACAAGGTGACAATGCCTACTGTCAATGTTAGCATGGAAGCAAACTGTAACATTTTGGATGATATCATTGAGGCACAGCATGTAGATGAGAAATAGACTGTGTGCTATGATGAATATATAAATATATATTCTATTCTTGTCATTACATGCAACATTTTTCACATGAATTGTACTTACATTACTCATGTGAAAGGAACATTCAGTGCAGATGCTCTCTTCTGATACTACAATGATGAGAATTAAGGGAAATGTGGAATGAATTATTTGCCATCCGTTTACTGGGTACGGCTCATATTTTAAGCTCTCGCTTTTTTTTTAACAATGATTTCCAGGAGACATCTTTTATTTGGCAGCAACCCTTTACCGTGGGTGGTGTGGTACAACAGTCATCAGCACAATGCTTTACAGCATCAGCAACCTGGGTTCCATTCTCGCTGCTGTCTGTAAGAAATTTGTATGTTCTCTCTGTGACAGTGGGGGTTTGCTCCAGCTTCCTTCCACAGTCCAAAGATGTACTGGTTGGTAGGACATTGTAAACTGTCTCGTGATTAGACCAGGGTTAAATTGGGGGTTGCTGCCCAGTGTAGCTCAAAGGGACTGAAGGGTCTACATGCACTGCTTCTCAATAAATACATAAATAAACCTTTCTATTTTTGAATATAAGTCCTCTGTAACTAATTCCTCACTGATTCTTTCCTAGAGTCAATCCCAGACATTTCATTGTAACCTTGGTACTGGAATGTAACATATTCCTACAGGAAAAAATGGTATCCTTTTTGAATGGCAAATTAAACAATGTATGTTGTATTTTTGCTTTTTAGATCATTTCAATTTATAGATACAAATGGGTTATTACTTTTCTCCTAACAACGCACACAAAATGCTGGTGGAACACAGCAGGCCAGGCAGCATCTATAGGGAGGAACGCCGTCGACGTTTCGGGCCGAGACCCTTCGTCAGGACTAACCGAATGGAAAGATAGTAAGAGATTTGAAAGTGGTGGGGGGAGGGGGAAATGCGAAATGATCGGAGAAGACCGGAGGGGGTGGGATGAAGCTAAGAGCTGGAAAGGTGATTGGCGAAAGTGATACAGAGCTGGAGAAGGGAAAGGATCATGGGACAGGAGGCCTCAGGAGAAAGAAAGGGGGGGAGAGCACCAGAGGGAGATGGAGAACAGGCAAACAACTAAATATGTCAGGGATGGGGTAAGAAGGGGAGGAGGGGCATTAACGGAAGTTAGAGAAGTCAATGTTCATGCCATCAGGTTGGAGGCTACCCAGCCGGTATATAAGGTGTTGTTCCTCCAACCTGAGTTTGGATTCATTTTGACAGTAGAGGAGGCCATGGGTAGCCTCCAACCTGATGGCATGAACATTGACTTCTGTAACTTCCGTTTGAATTTCCAGCATTTGCAGATTTCCTCGTGATTACATTTCTCCTTATTTTTTCTTCCCAATATGGGAATCAGTGGAAAAGTAAGCATTTTATACATCAATAATTGAGCTTGAAGGAACAGTGGTGAGGTCCATGCTGAACCAAAGTACATTTATAATGTTGTTGGGTGGGAGTTCCATGGCTTAAACCCAGTGGCGATGTAAGAATGGTGGCAAATCTCAATGGCAAGATGGTGCGCACCTTGGATGAAATCTTATGGGCAATGGAGGTTCCATACCCCACTTGCTCTGCCTTTCATACTGATAGAGGTTTCGGATTTGGAGTAACTGCAGTGTATATTGTAGTGATTCTATGCAGCAGTGTGGGAAAGAAAGAGCTTTCAGCCTGGTAGACTGGATGCCAATCAAATGGGCTGCCTTGTCTTGGAGGGTGTTGAGGTCATGAAAATCTTGGAGGATGTCTTGTAACTGCACTCAGCTAGGCAATCAGAAAGTGCTCCATCACTTACTGTAGCTGACTTAAGCCTTACAGGTGCTGCAGAGTCCTTGCAGTATTTGGAGATGAATCGCTCACTGCAGGACACTCAGCATTTGTGAGTCTCTTGTGATTGAACAGACACATTTCTGATTAATGATGACTCCAAGGATGTAAAATTGCCAACAAATATCAAGGGCTGATCTTCTTTTATCATGGATGATTAGCTCCTTCATAAGCGCAGCTTGCCATTTTGCTTTCTGTGATGGTGTCAAGGTCTTCCTGCTTGTTGCTGTATGGACTAGTTCATTTGTTAAGAAGTTGTGAATAGTTCTGAACCAATGAGCATTCCTATGCAGCTGGGAGGGAGGTAGGGGGCTCGTTTTGCTGCTGTTATTTTTTGCCTGTTGTGCTCTGTCCTCATGAATGTTCTCAGCCTGAAACATCAACTGTTTATTCCCATTCACAATTCCTCCATCTCCTCTGCATCTGCTCTCAGGATGAGGCTTTTCATTCCAGGACGAAGATGTCTTCCTTTTTTAAACAATGGGGCTTCCCTTCGTCCACCATCAACTTTTCTCTCAAACGCATCTTTCCCATTTCCCACACATCTGCCCTCACCCCATCCACCCGCCACCCCACTCGGGATAGGGTTCCCCGTGTCCTTACCTACCCCTGCCTAACCCGCTGAGTTCCTTCAGCACATTGTGGGTATTGCTCTAGATTTCCAACATTGGCAGCTCCTCTTGTGTCTATGTGTTCTGTGTTGTTCTGCTGAGCATCATGGGCATGCTATGTTGGCATCGGAATATGTGGTGACTCTTGCAGGCTACCCCCAGCACAGCCTCGGGTGTGTTAGTTGTTAATGTAAATCACACGTTTCACTGAATGCTTCAATGTATACATGATCAATAAACTTGAATCTTGACTCTGACCCTATAAAGAATGAAAGGTCATTGATAAAGCAATTGGAGGTGGTTTGGCTGATGAATCCAATCAGCAAAAGTCCTCCCAAACAACATATAAACTCAGTGTGTAAAGTATCTGTGGAGGCAGGAGAGATGTGTCAAAGCAGATTGTGCATCCCAGTTAGGAGGGAAGATCAAAGAATTCTGTATATCAAATTGCTGGTGAACTGGAAGATAATAGATAGAACCAGATGATGTGGTGGGGGTGGGGGGAGGAATGATGAACAGATGGAGTCAGGTGGGCAGGGAGAAAAAATGGGGAAAAAAATTGAAGAAAAGGAGAAAAAGTCTGGGTAGACTAGGGAATCGGAAAGGAAGGTAGGGGATTAAATTAAATTGGAAAATTTGGTGTTCATACCATTGGATCCTCCTGCGATTGGGATGATTAGTCACCAACAATCATAATTCAGGTGGTTACATCACTGTGTGGTTAGGAGGGACCACCACACAGGATCAGAAAAAGCAGAATGTTGTAAACTCAGCCAGCTCCATCATGGGCACTAACATCCCCTACATCAAGGACATCTTCAAAGGGCGACACTTCAAAAAGGTGCATCCATCATTAAGGACATCCATCACCCAGCACATTCCCTTTTCTTATTGCTACCATCAAGAGAAGCTTGAATACACACACTTAATGTTTCAGAAATAGCTTCTTTCTCTCCACCTTCAGATATCTGAATGGACAGTGAATACCTCACAATTTTTTTCTATATTTGTGCATATCTTATTTAATTATATTATAAAATTAAATATATAAAATTGCAATGTATAGTTTTTATTATTATGTATTATAATATACTAATGCAGTAAAACAGATTTCATATCATATGTCAATGATATTAAACCTGATTATGAATAATCTTCCTTTCTATGAGATGTGGCTTCAGCTATTGGAGAGTTATCCTTCCTTCCTATTGACCTCAATTTTTGCAGGTTCTTGATGTCACAGTTAGTCAGCTGATAACCTGATGTGAAGGAGGAACATTCTCACCTCTCCTCTGGAATGCAGCCCTTTTGGTCCCGGTTCAGACCAATGCTGAGATGAAATTTGGAGTGAGCAGTCATGAAAAACCCAAAATTATATTGTTAAGGGGGCTATTGGGAAGTAGAAGATAATATTATCACTTTCTTAAAGATTAAAGAAGATTACTTTATTTGTCACATTGAAATATCAAAATATGCAGTGAAATACATCATTTGCGTCAAATCAAATTAGTGAAGATTATGCTGTCAGCCTACAAGTTTTGCCAGGCTTTCAGTGCCAATGTAGCACGCATATTATTTCCTAACCCTAACCATATATCTTCAGAATAAGGGATGAAACTGGAGCACCCAGAAGGAATCCACAGGGAGAATGTACAAACTCCTGACAGACAGTGGCAGGAATGGAAACCCGAACTAACAGATGCAGTACAGCAATGTTCTGCACTAACTGTAATGCTACCAAGCTGCTCTTTCTTCAATTTGCTCAAAGTAAACTGATTAAACAGTTAACTGTCACACACACAAAATGCTGGTGGAACGCAGCAGGCCAGGCAGCATCTATAGGGAGAAGTACAGTCGATGTTTTGGGACAACACCATTCGTCAGGACCAACTGAAAGAAAAGATAGTAAGAAATTTCAAACTGGAGGAGGGAAGGGAGAAATCCAAAATGATAGGAGAAGACCGGAGGGGGTGGGATGAAGCTAAGAGCTGGAAAGGTGATTGGCAAAAGGAGAAGAGCTGGAGAAGGGAAAGGAACATGGGATGGGAGGCCTAGGGAGAAAGAAAGGGGGAGGGGAGCACCAGAGGGAGATGGAGAACAGGCAGAGTGATAGGCAGAAAGAGAAAAAAAAAGGAGGGGAATAAAAACTAAATATATCAGGGATGGGGTAAGAAGGGGAGGAGGGGCATTAACGGAAGTTAGAGAAATCAATGTTCATGCCATCAGGTTGGAGGCTACCCAGACGGAATATAAGGTGTTGTTCCTCCAACCTGAGTGTGGAGGAGGCCATGGATAGACGTATCAGAATGGGAATGGAACGTGGAATTAAAATGTCTGGCCACTGGAAGATCCTGCTTTTTCTGGTAGACCGAGCGTAAGTGTTCAGCGAAACGGTCTCCCAGTCTGTGTCGGGTCTCACCAATATATAAAAGGCCACACTGGGAGCACCAGACACAGTATACCACACCAACCGACTCACAGGTGAAGTGTCGCCTCACCTGGAAGGACTGTCTGGGGCCCTGAATGGTGGTGAGGGAGGAAGTGTAAGAGCAGGTGTAGCACTTTTTCCACTTACAAGGATAAGTGTCAGGAGGGAGATCGGTGGGAAGGGATGGGGTGGGGGAACGAATGGACAAGGGAGTTGCGTAGGGAACGATCCCTGTGGAAAGCAGAAAGAGAGGGGGAGGGAAAGATGTGCTTGGTAGTGGGATCCCATTGGAGGTGGCAGAAGTTACGGAGAATTATATGTTGGACCTGGAGGCTGGTGCAGTGGTAGGTGAGGACAAGGAGAATCTTATCCCGAGTGGGGTGGTGGGCGGATGAGGTGAGAGCAGATGTATGTGAAATGGGAGAGATGCGTTTGAGAGCAAAGTTGATGGTGGACGAAGGGAAGCCCCATTGTTGAAAAAAGGAAGACATCTTTGTCCCGGAATGAAAAGCCTCATCCTGAGAGCAGGTGCAGCGGAGATGGAGGAATTGCGAGAAGGGAATAGCATTTTTGCAAGACACAGGTTGGGAAGAGGAATAGTCCAGGTAGCTGTGAGAGTCAGTAAGCTTATATTAGATATCAGTAGTTAAGCCGTCTCCCGAGATGGAGACTGAAAGATCAAGAAAGGGGAGGGAGGTATCAGAAATGGACCAGGTAAATTTGAGGGCAGGGTTTGCCAATCACCTTTCCAGTTCTTAGCTTCACCCCATCCCTTCCTGTCTTCTCCTATCATTTCGGATTTCCCCCTCCCCCTCCTACTTTCAAATCTCTTACTATCCTTTCTTTCAGTTAGTCCTGACGAAGGGTCTCGGCCCGAAACATCGACTGTGCTTCTTCCTATAGATGCTGCCTGGCCTGCTGTATTCCACCAGCATTTTGTGTGTGTTGCTTGCCTTTCCAGCATCTGCAGATTTCCTCGTGTTTGCGTTTTCAAACAGTTAACTGTTGTTTTATCTGAACAGAATATTTCTGGGAAATCATCCACATATTCAGATAGATGTCAGTTTCATAATTGGCAAGAGATATGAATAACTTCACAGTGCAAACCTTTAATGTTACAACAGGGTGTGTCTGATCCCATCCCAATTACTGGTGCTGTCGGCCATTTCTTGATGGAGCAAATCGAGCTGACAAGTTTCAGGCTTTTGTGATACTGTGGATCTTGAGAACTGGATCAGCTACTAACTGTTGGCGGTACATGATCAAAATCAGAATCAGGTTAACATCACTAAGAAATTTCCTGTCTTACAGCAGCAGTGCTTAAAAAATATATAAATTACAGTAGGAAATAGATAAATGAAATATTAAATTAAATGTATTGTGAAAAGAGAGCAAAAATCGTGAAGCAACATTCATGGATTGGTTCATTGTCCATTCAGAAATCCGATTGCAGAGGGGAAAAAGCTGATCCAAAAATGTTGAGAGTGTGTCTTCAGGCTCCTGTATCTGAGCTTCAAGTATGTGTATTTGGATAACAAAAATATTAATATACAGTATATGTTTCCAATGCAAGGCCAACTGATCATGAGCTGATTAGATATTCAGGACAAAAATTGTCTGTTCTTCCCAGACAGTGCAATTCCCCCAGCAGGAATTACAAATGACAAAGCAGTCAAAATATTAAGCGAAAAATAAGAAAAGGTTGTGGCCTAGAAATCACTTCAGAATATTTTTAAAGCATCGCATGGGTACAAGTCTGACCCCTGTACCCAAGTAGAAAGAGACTCATTCTCAGATTCCATGTGAATTTTCAGGAGAAACTGCCTGTTGCAATGTGGCATCTGTGGAAACACTCCACATTCTGATCAGCCACTGCTCCAAGGCAAGCCCCAGGAGGGTGGGAGATGGCAAAGTCACAGAGTTGTATGGTGAGGAAATGGGCGTTCCAGCTAGCAACATTCCTGCCAATCTTGTTTTCCCATTGAGGGCCATGACAATATACAGCATGTGAACAAGCCCTTTGACCCAACTGATCCAAGGATACTTCCTGAGCTAGACCCGTCTGCCAACATTTGGCCCATAGCCCCTCCAGACCTATCCTATTCGCACATTTGGTTAAATGTCTTTAAATCGCTCATCTCTTCCTCTGTTTATTCCATGTATGCACCACCCTCTTTTGAAAAACCTGCATCTTTGTTCTCTTTAAATCTTTCCTGACTCACCTTAAGCCTATGCCCTCTCTCATTTTAGGTACCACTACCCTTGAAAAATGATGGTGACCACTCAGTTTTTCTATGTTATTCATGCTTTTATAAACTCCCACAGCCTCCTTTTCTCCCAGGAAAATATTCCCAGCCTATCCAGTCATTCTTTGTAACTCTAGCCCTCCAGTCATAGCAACACCCCTTGGAAACTTGTCTGCACCCTCTAGCTTAATCATATCCTTCCTATAGTATAGTGACCAGAATTGCACACAATATTTCAGGTGCATTCTCGCCAAAATCTTATACAGTACTGTGCAAATGTCTTTGGGCACATATACTATATAACTGGGGTTCCTTAAGACTTTTGCACAGTACTGTAGTAATTTTGCAAATTGCACTGTACTGCTGCCGCACAAAAAAAAACACAGATTTCATGACATGTGTGAGTGATGATAAACCTGATTCTGATACGGGTCTCTATTGTGGATTGAGAGTGGGAAGGAGACACGGAGAGGGGAATCATGGTTGGGAAAAGGGAAAAGGAGAGGGAAGAACCAAAGGGACATTCAGTAATGAACAATAAACCAATTGTTTGAAATCAGATGGTCTTGCCTAGTGTCTCAAGGCTGGGTATGTCAACATCTGAGCTACCTCCTGCCTTTGATACTCCTCTGCCACCTGTCCCACGCCCTTCCTATGACATCCCACCCTCGCCATTCCTAACTTCCTTTGCTCCCATCAGATTTTATAACACACTTTCCTCTCCATATTGATAAAAGTCTCAGGCACAGTACTGTACAGCTACAGCATGTCATTCCAAATCTTGTGCCCTTATCCATGAAGATTGCGAGGGGCACAAGTTTGACTGGGCTTCAGTGAAAGTCATAGGACAAGCAAGGACATGGCTTGTAAGAAAGTTCTTAGAAGCATGGTTTTCCACTAACAAGTCTATAAGCACATTGTAGACTTCGATCCCATTTGTAAGCCAATGCGGGCAAAATTCCAGACAACACACAAAGTTTGCAAGCAACCAATCGGTGATGAGACCCCATCCCAATGTCAAAACTGAATTTCCATAATGATGACCAATCAACTAATTGATAAGTATATAAAGGCCAGGTATTCGGAGAACAAACCTTAAGCTTACAGAGCACTGATGATGTCTCCTTATATGGTGATGAAATGTTTGCCAAGCTCAGAGAACAATGCAACCCAATTATTTATTTTTTTACTGAAATACAATGTGGACTGACACCAACTTACTGCTCTATTGTCTTGTTTATTATTTATTGCAATGCCTGCACTGTTTTGTGCACTTCATGCAGTCCTGGGTAGGTCTGTAGTCTAGTGTAGTTTTTTTATTCTGTGTCGTTTTTATGTAATTAGTGTAGTTTTTGTATTGTTTCATGTAACACCATGGTCCTGAAGAACGTTGTCTCGTTTTTACTGTGTACTGTACCAGCAGTTATGGTCAAAATGACAATAAAAAGTGACTTGACTTGACCTGAATTTGGTCCCTATCATCCTTTTTACACCTGCAGGGTAAATGAAATAAGGACCCATTTTATACTTTTCCAATCCAAAATCTAGATTTATTTATCTAAATTCTATTTGCCCCGCCAAGACAATGATTCATGAAGACTTGGACCAATACTTGGCAAGTGAATCAACCTAAAGTCCACTTGGAACAAATGGACACTTTGTGTCATCGATTTTAATCATTGTACAGTTCTACAACGTTCAGCCACCATCGTCTCAGCTGAACACTACAGAACTTATTTTATTTCAGTTTATTGGAGATGGTAATTGATCTAACTTTCTTCATCTGCAGATCCATAGAGTTGTAAGACCATAGGATATAAGAGCAGAATTTGTCGATTTGTCCCATCGAATCTGCTCCGCTATTCCATCATGGCTGATTTATTATCCATCTTAACCCCATTCTCCTGCCGTCTCTACATAACCTTTGACACCCTGACAAACCCATCATCCTCCATTTTAAATATATCCATTGTATATTTTTTATAATTATAAATGTAAATATCTAGTTATTGTTGCTTAAAACTTACCAGAGTGATATATTACCTTTTTATTTTGAAACTAACTTAATGCATAACTAATGGCACTCAGAATCAGAATAAAAAGGTATAGAGGTCAACGTACATTTATTAACTCAAGGTTGATCAAATGGTCTCCTCACATTTAGATTATTTCCAGCATCAAGTCCTGGATAAATATGATATCATCTCTCTTTGTTTGTTTTGGCAACCTCACAATTAACAACATATTTTGATAACATACACTCCTGCCCAAAGCTGCAATTTCCATGACCTTCTCAACCTCCTATTTCCTTTGAGAAAACAACCCACCTTTCTCCCTTCCTCTCTTGAAGATGATGATCTCAGTTTAAGTGCAATTCAAAGGGCATGGGCATTCCTCTGGTACTTTGCCCGAGTCTCCATTGTTCATGGGTATAATTCAACCCTTGGCCATGGTTGTTAAAGGAGCACATTTTCTATTATAGGTGGTTGAATAGAAATCAGGAACTGCTGTTTTCTTTGCCTTCTTGAACTCTGGCTAATTGTCACCACTCAAATTATTCACATGCAATGGGGCCATCCCTGTATAATCTCAGGAAAAGAGTTAAAGGCTTTTCAGGGCCATTGGCTGGAGAAGTTTAAGGGGTATAAGGTTTAAGATGGTGCAATGTGGTTTACCTCATTACAATCCTTAAAGCTATGAACTTACTTACTTACCTCCCATTATGCCACTAGCATTTAAGGCAGCAATGAGGGTCTTCCTTCATTGTGCCAAAAGCTTCCTTTTGGTTTTCACTACTGTCAGCCATACAAGTCCTGGGAGGAGTCTCAGGAATACTTATCACACTCATATGTACGATAGAAGAACTCTTCATTGCTGTTTCCATAACAGCTTTGCTTTACCAGTCAGGGTTGTAGCCCTAAGCTGAGCCTCCAAACTTGGAGGATTAGAGGACCATTTTAGTTGGACCTCTACCCTTTGATATGTTTGGCATGGGTGACCTTACCAAGGGCCAAAGCTTAAAGCCCTGACTCCAGCCAACATAGTTCTCCAGGTCATTGAGGCACAGAAACCTCCAAACCACTACAAGGTTGTGGTTCTCTTGGAGGATAAAGCTATGAAAGGTAAATATGCATAGAAAAGGGACGGGCAAAATGCTTACCTAGTAAAACTCATCTAATTATGGCTTTACTTCTGCATCCTGCATGTTTCCATGACTTGTTGTTCCATTGTCATCCAAACATCTTCAACAGCCTTAAATATATTCAATTGTTCTGCTTCCACACTTCTGTGGGGCTAGAGTATTCCAAAGACTTATGATACTTTCTGTGAAGAAACTTCTCTTTAAACCACTTTAACTGCATGACCTCTTATTCTTATAGCCTGTGGTTATAAATTCCTCTCCCAAGGAAAACATCCATAGTGGTGCAGCAGTTAACACTGCTGCCTAGTGGCTCCTTTCTCCAGGTTCGATCCTAACTTCAGATGCTGAAAGTGTGGAGTATATAAACCTTCATGACCATGTGGGTTTTCTTGAGTTCTCCAAGTTCCTATCACGTCCCAAAGGTAAGTTAATTAGCTGTCATAAATTACCCCTGCTATAGTTTGTATTTATAGCATCAACCTGGAGGAATAATCATTTTGTTCGCTTTTACACTGTGTACTGGAAATGACATGAAACAATCTTGAATTTTGAATCTTGTGCGAGAGAACAGCTTCTCGGATAATAGTGGGAGAAGGGATTCCTCTGTGAACCTGTACAAATGGGATGATTGGTCTAATCCTGTGTCATGAGGCACATGAATACTGAGTATGAAAATTAAACAGGGAACGTAGATCACAGATTTCAGTGTGTGTTGTGATAAGTAGTCATTACTGATAATCAAAAGTATTAAAAAGTAGAGGAAAGCATTTTTTTAAATCCATGCTAGAGTCAAAGAGTCATAGAAAGGCATAGCAGAGAATCAGGCCCTTCGGTCCATCTAGCTTGTGCCGATCCATTTAAATTGCCTGGTCCCATCGACCCGCACTGGAACCATGGCTCTCCATACCCCCACCATTCAAGTACCTATCCAAGTTGCAGGAGTAGTACCCACTATTCCATTTCGGAAATTTCCCAGACTGTGCTGAAGGACTGGAATCCTATCCCACAAGTGGGAGATTTTATTAGCTCTATTTTAACTTCTTTCCCCAAACTTCTTAGCTCTATTAACACAAATTGATGTTCTAGGTGGGTTGGAAGGGTCATGAGCTAGAGAAGAAGGAGTCTGATAGTTGACCATGGAAGAAAGGGAAGGAGGAGGGCAGCAGGGGGAGGTGTAGCTCTCACTCTTTGTGACCACAACATCACTGATGTAAAGAAGAGCATAAAGTTTTAACCTGTCCAAACTCTCCCTGCGCAGTAACTCAGACTGGTAGTATTTTGGTAAATCTTCTTAGCTCTCTTTTCAATTTAATGATGCCTTTTCTACAACAGAGTGACTAAAACAATCACTAATTTCCATACAGATGTATTACAGGATTCCATAAGTTATTAAACAAACTATACAACTGAATTCCATTTTGGTATAGGTTACTGCACTAATGATTGAAATGAGCTTTAGTGGAATTTGGAGTAAAATGCCACAGAATCTTATGAGATCCTAAATGCAGTTTAAATTTATTTTACCTAATTTAAATGTTTAAAAAGGATTTTACCCCAGCCGCTCTTTACACATTAGTTTTCCTGATTGCAGCACTGATATATTCATTGGTAAGCTCTCTACTGAAGAACACAGCTGAAGTTGCTAACAGGTATGAAGCAATCAATGGTAATATATCATCTTTCAGGATGAGAGAAAATCAAAGTTCGGCTTCCAGTCTCAAACCAGTGACTACAAGTATTTTTAAAGAAAGCATGACAGCTGAGATTTGCATAATTTATGAGCAATAGAAAGAGTAAGACAGTAGGAAATGAATTGAAACAATTAAAATGTTATCAGTGCTGCCACAAAAGGGGATTTCTGGAGGGATGGTGTTAATATTTTATATTACAGTTTTCTGGCTATTTCTAGACTACGTTTATAGTAGAGTAGAAGTGCACTAAAGCATTTAATGGAATGCCGTCAATGCTCACATAAGTGCAAGGGCAATAAAGAGAAGTCAATAAGTTTTTAGCACCAATAGGTCATGCCTCACAAATCCAGTGAAATTCTTGTGAAGGGGATTGAACTCCGTGATGAGGGCATTCCACCGTGCAGAATTTATGTGTTCTTTGGAAAGATAAGGTTTTTAAAGGACACTGAAGCTCAAGGGAACTTAGCTGACTTAATTCAAAGCTGGCTTTGCAGAGGTAAGTTGAAGGCCTGATACATTGAAGCACTTTCCATGTATCAGACATCTTAAAAAAAAGCAATTCCTGATATAGTCAAACCACCTTGTCTTGCACTAACAATCACTCCATGGGTCAAAGTGATTTAGATCACAGTACTTCCCCATTCTGATGTTCAGTTTAAACAACTGAACCTCTTCACCGTGTCTGCATGCTTTTATGTATTGAGTTGCTGCCGCAGGATTGGCTAATTAGATATTTGCATTAACAAGCAGGTATACAAGTGGTCATTAAATGTACCTGAGCAATTTGTTTAGAGGCACGAATTTCAATCCCCCACCTCAGCATAGTGGCACAATTGCTAGAGCTACTGTCTCACAGCTCCAGCAACACAGGTTCAATCCTCACCTCTGTTTTTGGTCAGTGTAGAGTTTGCAAAGTTTTCACTATGATTGCATAGGTTTTCTTTGAGCGCTCTAGTTTAATCCCAAAGACATGCATGTTGGCAGGTTTAATTCCCACATTAATAATCCCAACTGTGTAGGAGAGTAATAGCATATAGGGAAAGATGACAAGATGTGAATAAAAATAAAACAAAATTCATATTAATGGATGTTTGTTGGTTGTCATATACTCAAAAGGCCAAAGGGTCTATTTCTGTTTTGTATAACTAAATTCAACTCATTCATGAAATGTAAATTAATTAGCAAGGATAGCCATGAAATGAATGAATTGACATCACAACCTATCCATTTTATTAATGTCTATTCAACAAGTCTAATGCAGTAGAACATTGACTTCATACTCAAACTAAGTAGCAAGAGGAATAGTAATAAATTATGGCCTTGCAAGTGATATCTGCAACTTGTGGATGAATTTTTAAATGTTTTTAAGGTCAGCTCACAAGAGTGCTGCATTCCAGGAAGGTGCTGAAAAGTTGTACTATTGCTTTTCATAGATTTACCCCATTCAGTAACTAATTTTAGGTGGGTTTGCTGGCTGTGCATGTTGGTGGCTTGTATCTGCTGTAACTTAGAATCTAGATGTGGAGAGGTTCTTTCCCCTTCTGGAAGAATCTAGAATTATGGATTGATTTTTTTAATAGAAAGAGTGGCCCATTAAGAAAAAAAGATGGAGCTTTTATTTTCTGACCATGAGTATTTGCAATTCTCTTTCTCAAACAGCAATGGAAATAGAGCTTTTAAACATTTTTCATATTTCTCAAGACTCAGCAGGAGGCCATTTTGCCTATCAGGTCTATGTGGTAGTGTGGCGATGCACCTAGTAGAGCCATTTCCTATCTTAATGTCGGATCGCCTTCTTTAATCTCATCCCAGTGGCGTTTTATGGATTTTGCACTTTCTTTAAGTGTCTGCATGGGTTCCAGGTTCTCCATTTCCCTCTGCAGATGCTGCCTGACTTGTTGAGTTCCTCTAACTTGCTTAAGCAGATTATTTATTGGAAAATGTATCATGTTGTGAAGGACCCATGTGATGTATAACTAATATTGTACCTCTAATCATCTCTTCTCTTCAAGAGATGCATTGGGTTATTGAACCATGGCCAAGATGCATTTCCTCCATGATTCCTTTGTCTGTCCATGCCTCCCCACTAACTTCCCACCAGGCTCATATTCCTGCAAGCAGCTATCACAATTAACCTCCTCCCTCTCGCCATTCAGGTCCGCAAACTGTCTTCCAGATGAAGCAACACTTCACCCGTGGATCTGCTGGGGTTATCTATTGTGTCTGGTGCTCCTGATGTGGCCTTCTCCACCTTGGTGAGACCTGTTGTAGATTGAGAGAACTCTTCATCAAGCACCTCCGCTCTATCCGCCAAAATCGGAACTTCCCAGTGACCAAACATTTTAATTCCGAATCTTATTCCCATTCCGATGTGTCAGTCCATGGCCTCCTCTTGTGCCACAATGAGGCCATCCTTAAGTAGGAGAAGCATCACTTCATATTCCATCTGGGTAGCCTCCAACCTGATGGAATGAATATCAATGTTTCCTTCCGGTAGAAAAAAAATCCCACTCCCCATCTTTCTTCTTCTATTCCCCACTCTGGGCCCTTACCTCTTCTCACCTGCCTATCACCTCCCCCTGGGACCTCTCCTCCTCTTACCCTTTCTCATATGGTCCACTCTCCTCTCCTATCAGATTCCTTCCTCTCCAACCTTTTACCTTTCCCACCCACCTGGCTTTACAAATCACCTTCAAGCTAACCTTCTTCCTTTGCCCCCACCGTTTGGTTCTGTCATCTTCCCCCTTCTTTTCCAGTCCTGAAAAAGGATCTTGGTCCGAAATGTTGTCTGTTTATTCATCTCCATAGATGTTGTCTGAACTGCTGAGTTCCTACAGCAGTTTGAGTATGTGGTGCATTTCTTCAGTCTCCAAAAGTAATTTTTGGTGCCCTTTGCCCCTACCAACAATGTCAAAACATTGGAAGGAATCATTGAATCATTGCAGCTGCTTTGGCACTAGACTTTATAGTTTCATGATTCTGGGCATTGACAATTGACGATGAGATATGAAACTGCATTTGGAACATTGGCAACACGAGTGAATCTGCAGATGCTGGAAATAAATAAAAACACAAAATGCTGGCAGAACTCAGCAGGCCAGGCAGCATCTATGGGAGGAGGTAGTGACGATGTTTCGGGCCTGATGAAGGGTTTTGGCCTGAAACGTCGTCACTGCGTCCTCCCATAGATGCTGTCTGGCCTGCTGAGTTCTGCCAGCATTCTGTGTTTTTATTTGGAACATTGGGTTCAATTTTGGATACCCTGCTATAAGAAAAATACAATTAAGCTGAACAGAGTGTAAAGGAGATTTACATCCTGCTGGGACTTTATGGATGGAGTATGAGCTTTTTGGGAATTGATTCATTGGAGTGTAGGTAAATTTGACACCGATAAATGAAAGTACAAGGGACTTTGTTAAGGGGCATGCGCACACTCTTTTCCCCAGGGTTGGGGAATCAGGAAATAGAGGACAAAGGCTTAGGGTGAGAGGCAAGAGATTTAATAGAAATATAAGGGGCAATGATTTCCATTAGAGGTTTTCAGTATATGGAATGAGTTGTCAAAGGAAATGGTTGAATGAATGAATGAATTAAATTAATTTATTTTCGTCAGTACAAACATAACAAAAAGCATCATTTACAACGATAATTTCATTGGACAAAATTACAACAAAAAACATAGATATTCTTTAAAATGGACCAAAAGAGTGTAGGCTGAAGCTATAGCTTATTACGCCTAACCCTCTTATCCATATAACAACATATTTGGAATTAATCATCACATCAAAAACAAAAAAAATCATAATCTTTTAACATAAAATCCAATTCCAAATATCATTTATTTACATTATTCCCATTCATTTTAAATCATGTATTTTATATTTGTTCATTAAATAATTTTTAAATAATTTTTAAACTTGTCAAGTGTTGTGCAAGTTTTTAAATTCTCACTACAACTGTTTCATAGATTCACCCCTTTGAAATACGATTAATTTTTTACATTTGCATTTATCCTTTGTTTTTGAAATATACATATTCCTTTCAAATCATGTTGACTTTCTTGCATTTTAAACAATCTTTGGATACTTTATGGTAACTGTCCATTTTTTACTTCATACATAATTTGTTTTATTTTAAAATCTACAAAATCTCTGAATTTTAAAGTGTTTAATTGAAGAAATAACAGATTGTTTGGCTCATAATAGCTTGTCTTATTTACAATCCGTATAACTTTCTTTTGGAGTAGAAAAATTGAATTTGTATTTGTTTTGTATGTACTTCCCCATACCTCTACACAATATGGGACTATAAGTGAACAGTATAATGTATACAATGATTTCTGATTTAAGAAATCTTGCACTTTGTACAGTATTGCAATAGATTTTGCCATTTTTACTTTGACATTATTTATTTGTGTTTTCCAGCTTAATTTACTATCTATTACCACTCCTAAAAATTTGTTTCAGATACCTTATCAATTTCAACATCATTTATTCTAAGTTTACTCTATGAGTTTAGTACACGGTTTCCAAATATTTTGAATTTAGTTTTACTTAGATTCAGTGATAATTTGTTAGTATCAAACCATTTCTTTATAATTTTTAGTTCTTTTTCCACTGTATCCAAAAGTTGTTTCGGATGTTCCCCACTACAAAATACAGTTGTATCATCAGCAAATAATATACATTTTAATGTTTAAGTGGTTAAGGAAGCTATGTGAACAACATTTGAAAATACTTGGACAGGTATATGGATAGGAAAGGTTCAGGGAGCTATGGGCAACTGGGACTAACTTAGCTAGGAATCTTGGTCAGTGTGGACCATTTGGGCCTGCTTTGATGCTGTATGGCTCTATAACTAAAAGATCCATTTTCTAAGGTTACATTTTGCATTCGTGCAACTGTTGTTGTTCTGTTTACTGAACAGGGAGAGGGGACAAACATGGGCTGCTTGAGTGTACTTAGATATATTGCACTTGTGGGAATCCTCCCATACTGTAGAATTGAAGGACACATTCTTGCTGCTCACTATTTCCCACAGGAAAATAGTTGAAAACATTGACCTTGACAAACAATGCTTCCATGACCTGTTAGTGTAATTGTACCCTGAAGGTTAGAAGTTTTGGCAAGCCTCCTACCCTTGCCTGAGAAGATCCTGTCATATGAAAGTTCAATGCTTCTTGGATCCTGATGACCACTGACAAAATGTTCTTTGCAACAACAGCACTCTCCACACAGACAACTCCAGAGGTCAGGAATGAACCGCTGAAGGGCTGAACCTCTGGTTTACTGGAGTTGACAGGTGGCAGCTCTGCTAGATGTGTCATTGTGCTGTCTAAGATAATGGTCCTTCCATTTCTGGTCCACTCCAACCTATGTGGGCAGGGATTTTAAGTCACATCTCACCTTTCTTGCAGAATAGACGATGCAAGTACATATTAAATTAGAGTTAAACTCTTCACTAACCCTGCTCTAATGCACATTGCATATGGTCGTGCACAGAACTTTGTACACAAATATGCTCAGTTTTATTTCACCAGTCTCTTCTTCACTACAGAGCAAACCGTCAGAAAGAGCAGCACATGACAAGTTGAACAGCATACAAATGGAAACTGAGATGGTGAGATGATCCAAAGAACACACACAAAATGCTGGAAGAACTCAGCAGGCCATGCGGCATCTGTGGAAGAGAGTAAGCAGTCGACGTTTTGGGCTGAGATCCCACTGATATTTTTCCTGCATCTTCCAACAATGTCAAAAAGTTTTCCTATTGGACCTTTTTGCTTCTTGGAGATTTCTTTACCATCTTTGAGAATAAGAGGTCAGTTATTTAAAACAGAGTTGAGGAAGAGCTTCTTCTCCCAGAGAGTTGTGGAGGTGTGGAATGCACTGCCTCGGAAGACGGTGGAGGCCAATTCTCTGGATGCTTTCAAGAAGGAGCTGGATAGATATCTGATGGATAGGAGAATCAAGGGATATGGGGACAAGGGTATTGATAGTGAATGATCAGCCATGATCTCAGAATGGCGGTGCAGACTCGAGGGGCCGAATGGTCTACTTCTGCACCTATTGTCTATTGTCTATTGATGATGTCCCAGTTGTTTTCTTGAGATGTTTATCATCCAACTGTAACTAGAACATAGAACAGAGAACATAGAGATCTGCAGCACATTACAGGCCCTTCGGCCCACAATGTTGTGCCGACCATGTAACCTACTCTGGAAACTACCTAGAATTTCCCTTCCCCATTTTTCTTAGCTCCATGTACCTACCTAACAGCCTCTTAAAAAACCCTATTGTATCTGCCTCTACCACTGTCACTGGCAATGCATTCCATGCACCCACCATTCACCCGCCAAACTTACCCTTGACATCCATTCTGTACCTACTGCCAATCACCTTAAAACTATGCCCCCTTGTGTTAGCCATTTCAGCCCTGGGGAAAAAAGCCTCTGGCTATCCACACAATCAACGCCTCTCATCATCTTATACATTTGTAAAATTTGTAACTATTTACACATTTGTATAAATGCATTTATACACTTATACATTTTAACTAATTGTAAAATTGAAACCATTTTACCTCACACCTTCATCTGATTACTTTAGACTTGAAATTGCTGTTTGCAATCAGTTCCATTTATGTTTTCCACTACCTAAAAAAAAGATACTAAGAGTGACTTCTTCAACAAGGCTAATCAAATGCAATACAGCATTTATTTTTCAAAAACTACTGTTTTTTTATGATATCAACACACTTTAATTGTTAAAAACCAACTGCCTGGTAGGCTTCAAAAGTTAATTTCAAAACAATTGCATTCACCTTGGTATGCATCCAAAAGTACTGATTATGATCAGAATCAGGTTTAGTATCACCGGCATATATGGTGAAATTTGCTGCCTTTGAGACGGCAGTACATTGCAATACATAATAATGGAAAAAGACTGTGAATTACAGTAAGTATATATATAGATAATTAATAAGTTCAGTTAAATAAATAGAACAAATGTAGAAATAAAAAAAGTAGTGAGGTAGTATTCATGGGTTCAATGCCTATTTAGAAATTGGATGACAAAGGGGAAGAAGTTATTTCTGAATCATTGAGTTTGTGCCTTCAGGGTTCTGTACCTGAAGGGTGGGGGTCCTTAATGATGGACATCACCATTTTGAGGTATTGCTCCTTGAAGATGTCATTGCACAGAGCCTCAAATTTCCTCCAAACTGTGAAAAGACCTCAGTAATTGCAGTCACCATGGATAAATTCTGTTTTATTGAGAACTACGTAGCAGACATTATGTACAATTCTACTGTATATCCAGCCAGAGTCATGCCCTTTTAAAAAAAAACATACGTGTAGAGGAATTTAAAAGATATAACAATTTTCTAATTCTGCATTGTTCTAATTCTGTTTCAGGCCGAGACCTGACCTTCGTCAGGTCTCGGCCTGAGACGTCGACAGCACTTCTCCCTATAGATGCTACCAGGCCTGTTGTGTTCCACCAGCATTTTGTGTGTGTTGTTTGAATTTCCAGCATCTGCAGATTTCCTCATGATGACAAATAAGTGACCATGCAAAGGAAAGAGGATTGTGTTGTACTATTGATACTTGGCACACATCTCGTTTTCATCAGTCCAGTGATGATGAATCTGCCATCAACTGTCCAGCTACTAATCTATGGGAATCACTCGCTCAAAGATGAACCTTAAACCCTACCTTCACCACTTTGTACTAGCTTTCTCCAATCTTACTGCAGGGCCTCAGCCCAAAACATTGCCCATCCTTCTGCCCGCAGATGCTGCCTGACCTGTGGAGTTCCTCCAGCAGTTTGCTTACAGCTTAAGATCCATCTCTTGGTTGCCTGTCCTGACACCTGCTTATTTGGCATAGAAAACTAAAAAACACTTAATTTGCTAAATGGAGAAATTTACAGCAAAGATGGTCCAACCAAGCGTGGAAACGGGTTAATTCCATTTCCCAGTTCTTGGTCTGTAATATGTGGCTCTGTAAGATACTCTTGAAATACCTCCACCAGTCTTTCGGGAAGTGACCTCCAGACTCCCACTTCTCTTAGGGTTTAAAATATTTTCCTCCACTTCCTTCTACCCCTAAAACCAATTAAATCTATCCCCTTGAGTTATTGACCTTTCTGCCCAGGAAATAGATCACCTCCCTTTATCCTGACCAGGCCTCCAATAATTCTATATGCCTTGATTAAATCTCAGCCTCCACTTTTCCAAAGAAAACAAGCATAGCCTAGGAAAATCTCTGCTCATAACTAAGATTACTATTACCGACAAAATTATTTAACAGTTATGAATTACGAGGTAAGTGAGAAGGATCAGCAAAAAAAATATTAGATTTACCTAGGCAAACCTCCAACTCCAATTAAAACATAATGGTATAGATATTTCTGGATGTCCATATGCTCAGAATTTGGGTTGCAAGAACCTGCCTCCCTAGTTCACATGCAGCCATTACAATCTACAATCCAGCACTACCAGACATGCCGGTACACCTAGTGAGAACACATATAAGTTATAGTTTCAGCACCAAATCAAACCTTTTCCTTGTAGGTTCACCATAAATGCTCCGGCTTTTGTGGAAAGAGAGAGAGGAACTACAGTTAACATTTCAGGTCAATGACCCTCCTAAAAGGACCTGCTGAATATTTCCGGTATTTCCTGTTTTTATTTCAGATTTCCAACATCCGTGCCTTTTTTTTCTGGTGCTTAAGAATAGAATCGCCCTTCCAGGGGCACTGGGTGAACTGACGTTATTGTTCCTGAATTTGCTTGCGACGCTAATAAGGCTGTGAACGAAATGCATAAGGAGGCTACAAAGATTAAGTGTGCGACAAGGATGTGGGAAATGGAGAATACTGTGGGAAAATGTGAAACGGCCCAGTTTGACAGGAGAAATTTTAAAAATATACTATTCGACTATTGAGAAGTTACAGAGTTCGAAGATGAAGAGGGAATGGGACAACTTAATGCATGTTTTTCAAAAAAGCCAGAATGCAGGTACAGCAAGTAATCAAGCAAGTTAACAGAACGTTTAATTTATTGTTAGGGGAATTGAATTCAAATTCAGAATGGTATGGCAGCATAGCAGTTAGAGAGTATGCTATTTCAGTGCCAGAGATCCAGATTCAATTCCCACTATTGCCTGTAAGGAGTTTCTGCATTTTCCCTTGACTATGTGGGTTTCCTCTGGGTGCTCTGGTTTCCTCCCATGTTCCAAAGACATATGGTTTAGCAGATTAATTGGCCATATGGATGTAATTGAGCGGCACAGGCTCATTGTCTGGAAATGTCTGTTACCGTCCCTTATTTCTAATCAATTTTTTTTTAAATGTAAGGAGGTTGTGTTTTATATAAATATTGATGAGAACACATCTGGAATTCTACATACAGCATTGTATTGTACTTGCAGGCTGCCCCGAGCACATCCCCAGGTGTGTTGGTTGTTAGCGCAAATGAACCATTTCACTGTATGCTTCAATGAACAAGTAAATCTGAGTCTGAACATATTGAAAATTATTCCAAGAGGGTCTGCTGGACAAGTACTGGGGAACTTCTGGGCAGATTAGCCTTGCCCTGACTGTTGAGTGAGAAGGACCTTAATTGACAGATGTATCATCCTGGAAGTTGTTGAAGACCTAAGTGAGGTTGCAGAAATTGGAAATCTGGATCAACGCACAATGGAGCTGGAGGAGCTCAACAAGTCAGGTAGCAGCTATGGAGGGGAATGGAATGTTGATGGTTCGCGTTTGGGCACCTAATCAAGACTGAAAATTCTTGACAGTTTGGGTAAGGAGAGGTATTTCCTATTATGGGAGAAACTAAAAGTCACTACATAAAAACAATAGAGGTAAAGCAATATCATTTTCACTCAGGAGTAATGGATCTTTGGAATTCTTATCTCTGAAGAGAACTGGAAACTTTACTTCTGAATTTTTTGATGCAGAGTTAAAGAAAAGGTGCAGAAGCTGGAGGTTTCTGAGAATTCATGGGAGTACAAAGTTAAACTCTTTTTGTTAAGGTTGCCTCTCTGATTGGAGGCCTGTGATAAGTGGAGTGCAGCAGGGATCAGTGCCGGGTCCTTTGTCAACTCTATCAATGATTTGGATGGTAATGTGGCTAACGGGATCAGCAAATTTCTGGATGATGCCAAGAGTGGAGCTGTAGTGTAGGAAAGCAATCATGCAGACTTGCAGAGGGATCCGCATCTTCTGGAAAAATGGGCTGAAAATGGCAGACAGAATTTAATGTAGACAAGTGCAAGTGCTTCAGTTGGACCAGCCAGGATAGGTCTTACATAATGAATGGTAGGGTGCTGAGGAGTGTGGTAGAACTGAGGGAATACAGGCTCATAGTTCATTGAAAGCGGTTCACTGGTAGAGATCTTCTGGCACATTGGTCTTCATAAATCAATGTAGTGGGTATAGAAGATGGGATGTTATGTTGAAGTTGTCTAACATATTGGAGAGGCCTAATTTGGAGTACCTTGTGCAATTTTGGTCAACTACGCATAGGAATGAGGTAAACAAGGTTGAAAGAGTGCGGAGAAAATTTACAAGGATATTGCCATATTTGGAGGACTTGAGTTATTAGGGAAGATTGAACAGGTTAGGACTGCATTCTTTAGAATGTGTTAGAGTGAGAGGACAGCTGTTAGGAAAATTATGTGAGGTACAGATAGGGTAAATACAAGCAGGCTTTTTCCACTGAGGTTGGATGTGACTACATCCAGAGGTCAAGGCTTAAGTGTGAAAGGTAGGAAGTTTAAGGGAAACTTGAGAGGAACCTTCTTCATTCAGAGGATCATGGGTGTGTGGATTGAGTTATCAGCACAAGTAGTTCATGCAAGCTAGATTTCAACATTAAAGAGATGTTTGGATAGACACATGGATAATAGGGATATGGAGGGTTATGGTCCCAGTGCAAGTCGTTGGGAGTAAGCAGTTTAAATAGTTTTGGCATGGACTAGATGGCCCAAATGGCCTGCTTCTACGCTGTACTTCTGTATGACTCTAAAGTCATATTCAAAACAACCATGATCTTATTCAATAATGAACCAAGCTTCATGGTCCATGCCTGCTTCTAATCCTTATTGATCATAATCAGTGATATTTTAGAATCAATTTATTTAAATAGTTAAGAAATGATCCTGGCACAAGATGGATGGGTAAAGTAACTCTTAACGTGCTGTCTCACTGCATGAAATGCTGCATGTAGCCAAAACATCTCTTGCTGTGGGCATGTGATGCAGTGCAGGGCAGTCTGCATTGTAAAGAGATTTTGTGAATGAATTTGCTAAACCTATCTGCTCTTTCTTATGAAGTTCCAGCAGGATATTTTGAGGCCCATTAGCACTGTGAATAGACTTTGTTCACCATCTCGTTGTTGCCAACTGCCCCTTGATGCGCAAACGTCAGGGATTTCATTTGCTTGCATGGTCCGCTAATGGATCCTGAAGTCACACAGGAATCTGATCCTAGACCTCAGAACTCCCAAGCATTTCCACATGGGAGAGCTACTTGCTGATCACAATATCTTTCCACTTCCTCTACAACTTCAACCAAAACTTCTCTTTCAAAGTATCATCTACCGGTTTCAAGGGATGATGACTGGGCATGAAAGAGGTATAGAGTGGAGGTGTAGTGAAGGAAAATACCTGCAAATAAGGTCAATAAGGCAATGGATAATAAGTATTCTCCATTTCCAGTAATGCCCATCTTTCCAAAATAAAATTATTATTAATGTCCATACCAATATTCACTCAGTGGCTATTTCATTAGATACCTCCTCTACCTAATAAAGTGGCCACTCAGTAAATGTTCATGGTTTCTGCTGCTGTTGCCCATGCCCTTCAAGGCTCTGCATGTGCATTCAGAGATGCTCTTCTGCACACCACTGTTGTAACAAAGTTAAAAGTAAATTTTATTACCCAAGTACAGATATGTCACCAGATACAACTTGACATTCATTTTCTTGTGGGCATATTCTATAAATCTATAGAATGATAATAATAACAGAATCAATGAAAAACCACACAACTAGGATGTTCAACTAGGAAGACAACAAACTACAATACAAAAAGATAATAATCATAATAAGTCAATAAACAATAAATATCAAGAATGAAGAGTCCTTGAAAGTGAGGCCAATGGATGTGGAAATGTTTCAATGATGGGGTAAGTGAAGTTTAGTGAAGTTATGCCCTTTGGTTCAAGAGCCTGAAGGTTGAGGAGCAGTAACTGTTCCTGAATCTGGTGGTGTGAATCCTGAGGCTCAGATGGATAGTTATTTAAATTCTGTCACCTCCCTGTCAGCTTGAATCAGTCTGACAGTACATTAACAAGGCATTTTCACACACAGAACTGCAGCTCACTGGATGCATTTTTGTTTTGTTTTTCACACCATTCTCTGTAAACTTTAGAGACAAATGTATATGGAAAATCCCAGGAGATCAGCTTTTTCTGCTATACTCGAATCACCCTGTCTGGCACCAACAATTATTCCCCAGTCAAAGTCACTTAGATCACATTTCTTCCCCACGAATGGAACCTTTTGACTATGTCTTCATGCTTTTATGCACTGTGGCTGCCACATGATTGGCTGATTAGATATTTGCATTAAGGAACAGGTGCATAGATGTATTTAATAAAGTACCCACTGATCAGATGGCGTTTAAAGATGCCAGGGCACTCTAAAGAGAAGTTAGAGAGTTCTGTCCTCAATTTTCTTCCTTAAAAGCATGAGGAGTCCACACCTCCCCCCGCCCCCACACACACAACTGATGCTGCCTGACCCGCTGAGTTCCTCCAGCTGATTGTTAGTTGCACCGGATTCCAGCGTCTGTAGTCTCTCGTGTCTCCAGTTTGTAGGGGAATCGGTTTCGGAGACTGTGGGAGCTTACTGTGCGAAAGTTGGGAGTCCAGCTGGACTCCAAGATCGGGAAATGGACCTCAGTAGCTCACGGAGCTTTGGAACGTGGTGAGGTGCCGATGCCAGCTCGTCCCCGTGGACTGCAGAAACATCCAAGTGTTCCTGAGAAGCCCGTGAGTCAGATGGGTAACTCTGAGTGGCCGCTACCAGTCAGAAACACTGCGTGGAGCGCAGAACGACCTGTCAAAACCTCAGACTCAGGAAAAGGATACAAGCCAGGACTTGACATGTGCATTTTATATTATTTTTCTAGCCACGTGGGGATTGTCAGAGCCGTTTCCTGGTTGCGCTCAACTACATTGTGCATGTGCCCCCCCCCCAGTCCCCTGCTAAACTCCTCGTATAAATAGTGAAGCCGAAGATCTACTCCAGCGCCAGTCAGTCAGTCCGTGTTGAGGAGAGGGCCGCGGTTATTAGTTGAAGAGTCCGCCGACTGACTGAAGTATAACCATGCCCAGTTTGCCTCCCTGGCTCTCTGTTACTCAACAGTCAGAGCAGATTGCCGGTGTCCGTTCAGTGAAGACGCTGCTGATTCAGGCGACTCGCGGGTAAAACTTCTGGCTCTCCGGAGAGTGGCCCCTCAAGGACACCAGGCTCGGTGCGATTTGTACAACAAGCACCGGGAACGCCACTGTGACTTTTCAGCACTGTCGGGCACCTCCAGACACCCCGGTCCTCCCTTTCACGTTGAACCGCAAAGAGCAGAGGGGAAGAAAGATCGAGGATTAAAATTATTATTGCACCGGTCGCCAGGCGGCTTCCTGCTGCATCCCAGGACAAAAATGCTTATTCTGGAGATCTCTCTCTTTCTAATTTACATTGCCTTCTTGCAAAGGGACTCCGCATATGAATCCAGCCAAGACTATTACGATGATTATCAGGACCCGGTGGACGCGAAGGTAAAGAGGCGTTTTTGTTCTTTAATTTTCCTTCTCGCTGTCGTTACTGAACAGCTACTGTCCTGCAGCGAGTCACCTTCACTTTCTTGTTTTTTAAACAGGCGCTCTGGCAGTTTGCGAGCGGTCACCGTGTGGGCTCGCAACCGGCTCCAGAGCTGAATGAGTTGGAGGAACTTAGCTGAGTTGTTGAAATACAGAGTTACACTACTTTATTTTAGCACATGCATGGAGCATGTTGATACAGAACTGGAACTTCATACTTGTATATCTTTGTACTGTATATTTATCGTTTTATATCTACATTACTTATAACTTGTTGTAGGTATTGATGCAAAGTGTTGCTAACTATGTGACATGTAATGCATATATGACCTTTGCTACAGAAATGCATTTACAGGGCTTAGTAGATAACCGATATGTAACATTTTCAAACACACATGTAACTTTATATGTGTAATGTTTAATAGAGCTGTTTAACTGTGATGCTATAGTTTAAGTGTTTTCGGAATGTTAAAGTTGGCAGAAGCGATCTCTTCAGTAGATTGAGGGAACGACCTTAGTCTCTTGCAGGCGGTGATATCTGGTGCGTTAGGTTGGGTTGTTAACATTGGAATTAGTCATGAGAGGACTGCGTGCGGCCGAGTTCTGACCGGTGTCGGAGCGAGGAAGGGGGTTCCTTCCACTCCGTCTCCCCCCCCCCCCCCCCCCGCGTTAGCAGACCGGAGAAAGTTTGATTTTAAGAGCCTATACCGCTGGCAGACGGGGGCGTCGCTCTGGATCAATCCAGTCGGATCCTGGAGAAATTTATGAAGTGGCAGATTACGAACTGTGTGGAGAACTCCCCTCAGTATTCTGGAGCTGCGCTAAGACAGCTTGTTACATTTCCTTTTAAGCATTAGATTCATGCGTTCACAATCTATATCTGGGCCCATCCCAAACTTGCTTCGCGTAAAGCACTGACTGACTGACTGACTGAAGGGTGGATTTCATGCTGAAACGACCATTAAATTCCTCCTGCTCGCTTCTTGCTCACAAGCCGCTTTCAAGAGACCCAGTGGAGATAAGGTGCTTTAAATAAAAAAAAACTCCCTTTACTATTGAGGAAAAAGGCGGATATGAGCAGGGCAGGGCGTAGACCATTGGGAGTAGGAACATAATTAGGCCATTCAGCCCATTAAGTCTGGCCCACCATTTCATAGCTCTGTGTGAATCGTAGGGAGGGAAAGTGGTAATGAGGGAAGAGCGTAAGGAGGAAGGTAGACAGATTGATGTAACGCACTACGGACATCGAAACAATCCTCCTTGCCCTCTTTTCGGATCAGAGAAATACCACACCATGGCGAAAGATTGACACCGCTAGACAGGGATTTTCATTCAAGAATACGATGTATTCTGTCTGTCAAGACACCAGAAGGTGTTAGAGTGGAGGGAAGTCGGGGGTATGAGTCAGGTAAGACTCAGATGACAAGGGGAGATGGCAGCTAAACTTGAAGTGAAAGTCATGACATCCATGGACCACAGAGAAGGCGACGGTGAAGCGGAACAGGAGAGGGAGAAGGCCCGACATTCTGCGAGAGAGGCTTGCAGATAAGGATACAGAGTGAGAGGAGGATTATGTATATAAAACAAGATTTACACAAAGGTAGATTTGACAGATGGATTACAGAATAAGGTAAATCCCATACTGGGTAATTTCTCACACACTTTCTATGTTGACCCCTCCTCCATTAAGACAAACATGGAGATAACTGAAGGATGGGCAAATAGGTGCAACATCGGTATAAATGAAGGAGATTGCGGGAAGCACGTGGAACCGTTACCACGGGATAGTAGGTAAAGTGAATAGATTTGAGGGGAAGGTCGATGAGCAGGAAGGAAGAGGGTATGGAGGAGATTGGTTCGGAGAACTCGCGTGTGATATCAGTGAAGCATTGGACCCATTATCCTGTAAGGACTTTGAAAAGTGATAGAGAATATATAAATGGGAGCAAAGAGACATGCAGACAGACCCAAAACACAGGAGACTGACATGTCAAAACCACACACAAATTCTGCCTGTCCAGTTGAGATCCTCCGGCATCTTGTGTGTGCATTGCTCAAGCATCCGCTGGATCTCTCGTGTTTACAAAGAAAACGTGCTGATGTTGATGGAGTGCGAATATATCATTTAGGAATCCTTCGTTGCAGACTCTTTCACTGCAACACTTGTGAACACGTCTGCTGGAGCCGGCATGCTGACACGGTGGAGATTGCGGGGGACGCCATGAGCAGGCCAAGACAAAGAGAACCGGAGAAATCTGGCTTGCAGAGAGGGGGGCAGAGGACGTGTGGAGTGAGAAGGAAGAGCGGCAAGTTTAGACTCGGTGAAGGGGGGACAGAGAGTGAGCGGTTGTCAAGATACAGGGAGTTTGCTGTCTGCTGCCATAGCTGGAGGGCGCTCTCACTCGCTGAATGAGGCTACTGTAAACTCAATTCAGCCTTCAGCTCGGCTGATTAAAACATGATGTTCATTTTTAAAAGTAACGTGGACTACAGATGTGTTTATGGCCCCAGGTGCCGCGTGACGCCGCTGAAATTGTTTGTCAACACAGCTATAAAAGCCGCTATCCCCTCACTGCTGACCCTAGCCCCAACTCCCTCACAGATGTCTTCCATCCTTCTGCCGCTCCTGCTTGCCCCGTCTCCCAGGGTCATCTTCCTCCCCCTTCTGGCCCTTCACTCTCCCCTGCTCCCCGCTGCATCGTCAATCCCCAGCGCCCAAACGACTAGGCGAAAGTGACTTGGCAAACCAGTAATCTTTTGAAGGGAGGCGATTCGGAGGAAATCGCAACGAGCAAGCGAGTAGGGAATGTAATCCACACCTTATAATTGTGGGTATAAAGAGTGATGCAAACGCTAGTCATAGTGAAACCAGTGAAATAGACCCCGGCAGATCTTGTTGTCAATAACAGAATGTAGTCAACATGGATTTCTGAGGAAATGTGCAATATCGAAGGAGTTATAACATTAGTTTCTCAGCTCTTCCAATGAGAATACATTAATTGTTTTTCTATTCCGCTGTTGTCATTATGGCATTTTCACACTTCTTCAGACTGCGCAACAATCTTCGCGCTGTTCTGCCGTTTGGCGCACCTAGTTGTATTTGTTATTACCATGTCTATTTCCGGCAAACAAGGATTTCATACCACTTTGGCGCAAACAGTACTATGCAAAAGTCTTAGGTACGTGTAAAATTTATGAAGAGAAGATACTTTAAAACATAATGAAATGAAAAATTTCTAAGTAAAAGAGGTTACTGAAGAGCAGTAAACAGTTAAAAAAAACTAAATCAACTCAATATCTGGTGTTACCATCCTTTGCCTTTAAAACTGCATCGTCTCTTAGGTAGAATGCCGTGCAGTTTTATAAGAAAATCGGCTGGTCGGTTGTTCCAAGCATCTTGGAGAACTTGCCACAGTTCCAAGCATCTTGGAGAACTTTCCACAGTCCTTCTGCAGACTTTGACTGTCTCACTAACAACTGTTTCTCCAGATAATCCCAGGCAGCTTCGATGATGTTGAGATCAGGGTTCTGTGGAGGTCGTACCATCTGAAGCCATGTAAACAATCTAGGGTGCCTAAGACCTTTACACACTATTGTATGACAATAATTTAACCAAATCATGTGTTGCCTGTACTATGTATGAACTGACTGTTCATTTTATAGCGTATAAATAAGAAAGGGCAGTGACTTGATCGAGGTTTATAAAGTTACTAGAGGTATAGATAGAGGAAAAGTTTTTTTTCCCACCGGGGTAGAATTGACAAGTACTAGAGGAGGTGCATTTAAGGTGGAAAGGGTAAATTCATGGAAGATGTACAGGGCATATTTCCTGTCTCAAGGGCTGTGGATGCTGGGGACCAGGAGTGGTGTTGGAGACAGATGTCAAAAGGGTGTTTAAGATATCTTCAGATAGACATATGAATGGACCATGTGTAGATGGAAGGAATTAGGTGTCATTAGCTTAATTTGTTCAACAGAACATTGTAGGCTGAAGGACCTGCTCCTGGGCTGTACTCTTCTGTGTACCTGAAAAAAGCTAATACATTTGAGGGTGTCATGGTAGTGTAACGGTTAACACAATGCTGTTGCAGCTTGGGGCCTCGGAGTTCGAAGTTCAATTCCAGGGCCCACTGCAGGAAGTTTCTACGTCCTTCTTTGAACATGTGGATTTCCACCAGTTGTTCCAGTTTTCTCCCTCAACCCAAAGACATGCTGGTTAGTAGGTTAATTGCCCATTGTAAATTGTCCTCTGTTTTGGGCTAGAGTTAAATACGTGTGTTGCTGGATGATGTGGCTTGTGGGGCCTGAAGGGCCTATTCTTTATTATTTAATTACTTTATCTATTGGGATTTAGCGCAGAACAGATCCTTACAGCCCTTTGAACAGCAGCCCCCAATTTAACCCTAGTCCTAATCATGGGACAATTTACAATGATTGTGCTGCATCTCTAAATAAACAATGCACCCCTGGCATGTCCCAAGACGAAAGATGCATTTAAGTGCATGATTTATGTTTTCTTTCACTTTGTACCTTTCATTTGAGGGAGGGTAGCATCGCAGCCACAAGACGTTGGCTGCAATATCTCTTTGTATGGTTGGATCCTAAATTCCCTCACTTGCAGACCCCAGTCAGTTTGGATTTGGAAAACATCTCCACGATCTCCTTCTGCACATGCGCACCACAAGGCTATGTGTTAGCCCCCTGCTCTACTTGCTCTATGACAGTGTGGCTAAGCACAATTCCAAGTTGGTCAAATGAAAGGTGGTGACGAGTCAGTGTCAAGGAGGGAGATTGAAAATCTGGCTGACTGATGCCAGAACAGCAACTTCTCACTCAATGTCAGCAAGACCAAGGAGCTGATTATTGACATCAAGAGGGGGAAACTGGAGGCCCATGAGCCTGTCCTCATTGAGCGATCAAAGATGGAGAGGTCAGCTACTTTAAATTTCTTGGCGTTATCGTTTCAGAGGACCAGTCCTGGGCTCAGCACACAAAGAAAGTGCAGCAGTGCCTCTGCTTCCTGTTAGTTTGCAAAGATTCAGCATGACAAACTTCTGATTATGTGTGGTGGAGAGTACATTGACTAGTTTGCATCACAGCCTGATACGGAATATCAATGTTCTTGAAAATCTAATGAAAAGTACTGATTACAGCCGAGTCCGTCGGGGGCAAAGCCCTCCCTACAAATGAGCGCACCTACATGGAGTGCTGTCGCAAGAAGGCAGCATCCATTCCCCTGCCATCCAGGTCATGCTCTCTTCTCACTGTTGGCATCAGGAGGAAGGCACAGGAGCCTCAGGACTCACGTTATCAGGTTAAGGAACAGTTATTACCCTCAGCCATCAGGCTAGGGTGCCTGAGACTTTTGAACAGCTCTGCATTTCATGTCTTTCTATTTATGAAATAACACTAAGTACTACTGAGCTAATGCAAAGCTAGGTACTCTTACTTCTGTTTCTCAACCACCTTTCTATGTTAACGAATAAATAGTACAGTAAAAAAGTCTTGGGCACCCTCGACTTTATCACAGTACCATGACTTCATTCAAATTCTCTCACCCGATCATGGGTCCCACGACCTATGAACTCACTTTCAAGGACTCTTCATCTCATGTTCTTGATATCTATTGCTTATTTAATTATTCATTCATTATTGTTCACTGTTGTATTTGCCCAGGTTGTTGTCTTTTGCATGCTGATTGTTTGTCTGCACTGCTGGGTATGGTCTTTCATTTATTCTGACACGGTTCTTGGATTTCAGGGTTATATATGGTGACATATATGCACTCTGATAATAAATTTACATTGAACTTTGATTGTAGTATTCTATTGCAGTCTTGTACTCCATGCAACCTGCATAGTTTATGCCACCATCTATGATGAAGCTAATGATACCAAGCATGAAAATACAGATTCATTTATTTATCATACATGCAATGAAATGTGTAGTGGAATGTGTCATTTGCATTAACAACACATTCTGGTGCCAACATGGCATGCCTTATTGCTCAGTAGAACAACACAGAAAGCAACAAAGCAGAACCAACAATAGGAGAACAAGCTTGTTTCTTCCCCTCCCCTATTCACCCACACACGTAGAGAATCCTTCCACCCTGGGACTGGACAAGCCTCTGGGTCTCTGGGCCTCCTGTGTCTATTCTCCACCAGGCTTCAGAACAACAACTGTTTGCTAAAAGAGTCACAGTATACTTCTGTGATTCTGTACTTGTATACTCAACATCCCAAACAAAATCAGAAAATGCTGGAAACACTTAGTCGGTCAGGTAGGTGAAGATGAGTCCCTGGCCAGATCAGCCATGATCTTATTGAATGGCAGGACAGGCTTGATGGGCCAGATGGCCTACTCCTGCTCCTATTTCTTATGTTCTCCCTGTGAGTCCATGGACTTTCTGTGGGTGCTCCATTTTCTTCCTCACGTCCCAGTAATGTATGGGTTAGGTTAACTGGCCTCTGCAAACTGTGCAGGCAAGTGAAGATCTGAGAGGAATTGGTAAGAATGTTTGGAGTATAAAAAGATATTAGTGCAGGATACTGTAGATGAATGCTTGAAGGTTGGCATGAACTCAGTGGGCAGAAAGGCCTGTCCCCTTCTGTGTTACTCTGAGTTTTTCCAGTGTTTCTTATTTTTGTTAGCTGAACAATATTAGCTTGTGCTTCTGACAACCCCACCATTGTTGTTTATACTGAGAAGCTACACTTTTCGATCATAGATGTCAATCAAGTGTTTTGGTCCTTTCCCCCCAAAATGCTAGGGGGACGTGTCAAAAGGCAGCAGACACAGTTGGCTGACTGTGGACCTGCTACTGGAAAAACCACTCCATAACTAAATGCAGTTTCTGCCAGACAGGAATCTCTAACTACAGGAGTGCTTATGAATTATTACACTGAGCAGTCAAAGAAGTTTCCCTTCCCATTCAAAGAGATTGTTGTTGGCCAAATTGATAGAAAGCTGCTTTTGTAAATCTGTAATTATGCTGTATTAGACAGTTGTGCCTCATGTGACAATAATGGACCTCAATTACTCCTCTGGACCATTGGTGCTGACAGACTGGTGACACGGAGATTGTGTTGCCTTGTGCTTTAATGTGCAAACAGACCTTCATCTTTATTGAAAGCCAGGATCTTTTTACAACAGAGGTGAGGAACTTCAGAGACTATCGAGACCTTATGCAAACATTAGCTGAAAGGAAGAAAGACAATGCCCACCTTTAATTAAAAACAGTATTTATTTATTTAGTGATATAGCACGGATTCCAGCCCTTTGAGCCATGTTGCCCCAGTAACCCCTGACAAACCTGATATAAACCTAATCTAATCAGGGGACAACTTGCAATGACCAGTTAACCTATCCGGTATGTCTTTGGACTGTGGGAGGAAACCAGAGATCTGGTGAAAACCCATGCAGTCTTTGGGAAGGACTTACAAAGACTCCTTACAGAATGAAAGTGGGACTAAACTCTGAACTCCAGAGTGCCCCGAGCAGTTAGCGCAACACTATTACAGCTATGCTACTGTGGCACCAATAAATCGGAAATCGGTGTAAAAATAACAGGAAGTTCCCAGCGCCCACTTAACATCATTGGTGTGATTAAAATAAAGAAGTACTGATGTGGAGGAAGAGATACACAATGTATTCCAATAATCATGGAGGATGCATTGCAGTAATTAATATTTCTCATTTAAAATTTCTGGATTTACACCATTACTACAAATAACTCAACGGGAAGCCTGCAGAGGCTGATAGTTAGGTTGTAAGGTTCAAAATTCAAAGTAAATTTATTATCAAAGTATATACTCCATGTCTTTATATGCTTCCTTGAGATTCGTTTTCTTGCAGACGTTCAGAATAGTAAAAGGAAGTACAATGGAATCAGTGAAAAACTGCCCACAAGGGCTGACAAATAAACCATATGCAATAGAAGACAAACTGAGCAAATAGAAAGAAAACTTACAACATGAGTTGTAGAGTCCTTGAAAACGAGTTCATAGGTTGTGCTCAGTGATCACTGCAGTGCTGAGGTGAGTGAAATTATCCATGCTGCTTCAGGAACCTGATGGTTGAAGGGCAATAACTGTTCCTGAACCTGGTGGTGTGGGACTTGAGGCTCCCGTACCTCCATCTCGATGGCAGTAGTGAGAAGAGAGCATGGTCTGGATGGTGGGGGGTCCTTGATGATGGAAGCTGCTTTATTGTGTCAGCATTTGCTCGATGGTGCTGAGGGCTTTCCCTGTAACGGACTAGGCTGAATCCACTACTAACCTTGTTTGAGGTTTGTGGAAATGTCAATTGGGCAGAAGAACGGCATTACCCACCTTTCATTAAGTAGAGTAAAGAAGAAACATATGCAAAAATGACAATATCTACCCAGCACCGACATGTAAGTTGAGGAAGAATGTACTCCAATTATTCTAGATTGTAATAGTCATAATTACTATTCCTCATTTAAAAGTACTGGATTTAATGATTGAGGACCAACCTTATTGGCCATGTATTTATATATATTAGGAATTTGGTGTCGTGTGTTGGCGCTACATGCAACAAAAAGGAACGACAACATTCCGCAGTTCAGCAGATCAGGCAGCATCTATTGAAAGGAATAAAGTGTTTGGCAGAGGCTCTTTACTTTAACCCAAAATATTGACTCTTTATTTCTTTCCTAGATGCTGCCTGACCTGCTGAATTTCTCCAGCATTTTGTGTGTGTGTTGCTTTGGATTTCCAGGACCTGCAGAATCTCTTGTGTTTAACATTCAGTATTTAGATGGAATAAGAAATATATATTAGAATAAAGTTAGAAGTACAGATATGGAATAATGTTACATAGCTAAGGTAAGGTAGGGACATGTTTGGCATGGCTTTGTGGGCTGAAGGGACTGTATTGTGCTGTAGGTTTTCTATGTTTCTATGTTTTCTGTGTTTTTAACTACATAACTACCAGCATATATTTACAATGTAAACAGCATGATAATTATTTACATCAATAATGCAAATAAATTACTAAACATACAATGTTCCTCCAGACTACAGTGCACACACAATACATACGTCATACACAGCATATACATTATAAAACAATATATTATCACAAATAAGCTAAGAAAATATAATTCAGAATGCAAGTAGTGTGCAGCACTGGTAAACAACTCGCTGTCCTAGTAATGAGATCTTGGTGGTAGCCTGGGGGAAGAAGCTGTTTCCCAGTCTGGCAGTCCTAGTCCTGATGCTCTTGGACCTCCTTCCAGTGGTAGAGGGTCAAAGAGATTGATAGGTGGGTGGTAGTGATTCTCAACAACGCTTCGGGCACTGAGATGGTAAGTTCACCTAACATGGGATTTGTTCATGATGGTGCGCTGTGTCCCCTCCTATGTGGTGAACTCTTCCTAAACTCTACTGGGTGCAAGTATTCCCTGTGATCATGGGACCTGGTGTCCCATTTTTCCTCCCACTTCTAAACTGCATGCTGGGTGTAATTGTCTATCTTAAGTTGTCCTGAACGCAGGTGGTTCATAGGAAAATCAGAGGTATCACATTGGGCTTGAATGAGAAAATAGGTTGAAGGGAATGGGATTTCTTTGCTATCTGGTAAAGACAGAATAGCCTCTGCATTTGTTACAAGGAAATATGAGATATTTTAAATATCTTGTCCCTTTCTCTCTCTTTTATTTCCCTTCATTTTAATTGTCTTTCTCTCCTTTTATTCTGGTTCTGTCACTGTCATCTTTAATTCAGTGTTAGTAAATACAAACCAGATATTTAGAAGTTCACTCGTAATTAATTACCCACAGCCGATGATGAAGCAAAGAATTGTGTGGTTTGGTGCGTGTTTTTAATGGAATTCATGGCCTTGGCTGTGAAACACCCCATATCTGTAAAACAGAGTTGTGCAAGTTTCTGAATAGTGAAGATGCTTCTTAGAAACAGATGTGCATTTATACTCCTGTGTGGACTGTTTGCCTGACAAAAGTATCTTATCAGGAGATGTCAGCTTCTTCCATGGGCAGGGAATTCTGCCCTGAATACGTTGCTGCTTAATGGTCCCGGTGCAATATAAAGGAGCATTAATAAATATCGTGTTGAGGAGGCAAACATTTTCATTCCTTCTTTGTAAATGCAATTGAACTTTCTTTTTGCCAGTTGATTAACAGTATTAAAATGTGCAATGAGTAATTATATGAAGTAATAAACACGAGAAATTCTGCAGATACACACACACACACACACACACACACACACACACACCTACCTACCTACCTACCTGGAGGATCTCAGCAGGTGAGGCAGAATCTATGGAAATAGTCGATGGAAGGGAAGGGGAAGTTTGTCAGGATAAAACGGTGGTGAGGGGGAGGGGAAGGAGGACTGGCTAAAGGGTAATAGGTGAAGCCAGGTGAGTGGGAAAGGAAGGAATCAGATAGGAGAGGGAAGTGGACCATAGGAGAAAGGGTGCGAGGAAGAGAGGATGCAGAGGGAGTTGACAGGCAGATGAGAAGAGGTAGGAGGCCAGAATGGGGAATAGAAGAAGAAAGGAGGGGGGAGGGAATTGTTTTTACCGGAAGGAAAAATCGATATTCATGCCGTCAAGTTGGAGGCGATCCGGATGGAATATCAGGTGTTGCTCCTCCAGCCTTTGGGTTACACAGCAGGAGGCCATGGGCCAACTTGTCGGACTGGGACTGAGATTTGGAATTAAAATGCTTGGTCACTTTTGGTGGATGGAGTGGAGCTGCTTGATGAAGCGCTTCGTCAACTTAAGACGGGTCTCACCGATGTAAGAGGAGCCTGCAATGAGATCACCAGACACAATAGATGACCCCAGCAGATTCAGGAAGTGGGAGGGAAAACATTTTTCTACCGGAAACAATCATTTTATGAGGTATTTACTGTAACTTGCATATTAAAGAGAGTTTTCTTCAAGTTAAATTCAAAGAGGAGGTGCAGTGTTGAATAGTATGATTGTTGGAAAAGCCTGATGCCAGCAGCAAGACAATTAAATGCTGAAGCTTGCCAATATGTGGATTTAGGATCTTTGACACGCATGTCAGTGAAATTGATATTCATTCCAGCTCGAAACATGCTCAATAGTCTGAAGCCCTTGAGCAAGATGACTCTTAAATTCCACTCACCGTACATAGAGTACATACAGTAAGGCATTTTTTAAAACAAAATTATATATCTTATTTCACAGAAGTTAAGAAAACACAAACGTTTATATAGCATAGTAGAACAAAAGAACAGGTCCTGTTTGTGCTGACTATGATGCAAATCTAAACTAATACCATCTGAGTACGAGGGGTGATTGATAAGTTTGTGGCCTAAAGTTGAAGGAATCAATTTTAGAAAACCTAGGCACATTTATTTTTCCTACATTTACACACTTAGTCCAGCAGTCGTGGAGCACACGGATCCCTTCTTTGTAGAAGTCGGTGTCTTGGACCTCCAGAAGTGGTCCACAGCAGGGGTGATTGATAAGTTCGTGGCCTAAGATAGAAGGAGATGAGTTATTAACTTCAAACTTTCTGCATTTTCACTCAGAGTTGAACTGCATGTGCATGTAAAGAGAGCTATAAAATTCATCTCCTACCTTAGGCCACAAACTTATCAATCACCCCTCATACATGGTCTGTATCCCTCCATACCCTATCCGCTCACATGCCTGCTTGAACACCTCTTCAATGTTACTGTTTCCACCTCTTACCCTGATAGCCCAATTGCAAGCACCTACCATTTTTGTATAAAAATACTTGCCTCACAGCTATGCCCTCTCTTATTTGATGTTTCCTCCCTGAGATAATCTCTCTGGCTATGTACTCTGTCTATGCTTCTCATAATTTTACATAATTCTACCAACTGGTTCCTCAGCTATAGGTACTCCAGAGAAAGAAATCCAAGTTCACCCAGCTACTCCTCATAGCTAGCACACTTCAATCCTGACAACTCTCTTCTGTGCTTCCTCTTCATAGCTCCATATTCTTCCCGTGTCATGTTCTAATCAAAGTATTATACAACAATACCGTATTTCCATTGTACTGAGCGTTTTTCATTACTAAACCAATGAAGTTTACAATTATTGTGTCTCTTAGAAATGTTCGATAGCACTCTGTCGATTAATGGTTTGCTTCAGTCATCGAGTATTACAGTCCAGAAACAGGCCATTCGGCCCATCTACTCCATACCAAACTATTATTCTGCCTAGTCTCATTGATCTGCACCTGGACCATAGTCTTCCACATCCCTGCCATTCATGTACTTATCCAAACTTCTCTTAAATGTTGAAATCGAATCTGCATCTGTCACTCTCAATGCTATTTAAGGGTAATGTTTTTTTAAATCTAGATAAATTAAGGTTATATTAGTGGCATGATTCCAGGTTTGCATCTTGTGACTCAGCATTCAAGGATTTAGTGCTGAAGCTTTATAAGGCTTATAAGTCAGACCATATTTGGAGCACTGTCAGCCACTTAGGGCTCGATATCAAAGGAAGAATGTGCTGGCAGTGGAGGGTGTCCAATGATTTATAAGAGAAGATTTACAAGAATGATCCCGGGGTTGAAAGGGTTAACATATGAAGAGTGTTTGATGGCTCTTGTCCTCTGCCTTCTGGAGTTTAGAAGGATGAGGAGGATCTCATTGAAACCTATTGCATATTGAAAGGACTAGATAGAGTAGACATGGAAAGGATGTTTCCAATAGAGGGCGAATCTAAGACAAGAGGGCACAGCCTCAGAATAGAAGGCTATCCCTTTAGAACAGACATGAGAAGAGATTTCCTTAGCCAGAGGATGGTAAATGTGTAAAATTAATTGCCTTAGACAGCTGTGGAAGCCAATTTATTGGGTATATTTAAAGCCGAGGCTGAGCGGAGCATAATTAATAAGGGTGTCAAAGGTTGTGAGGAGTAAGCAGGAAAATGGGGTTGAGAGTGAAAATAAATGAGCCATGATTGAATGGTGGATCAGACTGGATGGGCTGAATGGTCTCATTGCATTCCTTTGTGTACAGTCATTCTATTTTGATAGAGCTAAAACCTAATGAAGACAATATACCTAATGAAGATAATATACCTTCTACGCATATCTTCATTGTATTCGGCGACTGTCAGCTCAATTACATTGATTGCCACATTCTGTTGTTGCCACATTCTGTTGTTGACACATGTCAAGTTGTAAGAAGCCATTCACCACTGGCTTCAGAATGATGCTTTAAGTAACTGTTTACACCATACATCATGCTCTTTTTCGCACCCTAACAATGGGAACACATTTGAGGGTAGAGGAGGATGACATGTCCTGAAACTCGTGCTGGTGTAGCAACCTTTCAAACAGCATTAAATGATGTTGATTGAAGGAACTTTTATGTCTTAACCGCTCGGAGTGTTTGTACTTAAATAAAAATGGAGGCAGTGATTATTTAAGGAAAGAAGCAGCGGTTTGCACTTTCTGCGTAATTATTAATGGCCTTCAAATGACAGGGATGGTTAGAAGAAAGGGGGGCGTTAATTTCCCTATGTTCTGCATTCTGTATTGTATAGGGTGGAAACAATTAATAACTTATCCCTTTGTTCTCTTATCACAACTGTGACAACACTGAGGTATTACATTGTGTTGTGCAGATCAAATCTACTTCTTACCGGTCAGGATTTTGAAGTCCAGGTTCCATTGGTATGAGGAACACAATGGAAAATGATATTGTCACTCCTAAACCAGAAGATTGGAGGTCCATTGTCCTTGGTACAGACTAGACCACAGTGGCATTGCATGTGATGCTGCTGCCACTATACTTCAGAGTCCAGGGTTCAACCCTGACCTTGGGTGCTGTCTGCTTGGAGTTTGTATGTTCTTCTGATGAATGTGTTGGTTTCTTTTTCCACATTCTCCTTTGAGTTGGTACCATGTTAGTGGATTGATTGCTCTCAGCTAATCTCCTCTTTCTGATATTCCTCTCTACTGGAATGTCAGTTTGGAAGGAGGCCATTGGAACGAATTGCCACACGCTGATTCTTTGCCAGTCAGGTTCTAGGTGAATCCAGGGACTTCTTGCTCACTGTTGGCTAAAATGAATTCTGCTAGGAAGTGTTATGTGTTCTGCATTGATTAAGGAAGAGGAAGTTGGCTGGGTTCATTACTCAATAACTTCTCAGTTACTCCTGATTCTTATTCAGGCAGGATTGTGTCTCGTGGTTAAACATCATTAACAAAGATTAACGATGAGATCTTTGAGGTGAGGAGATCCAAGCTACTTTTCCCCAACAAGTGAACAAAGTTTCAGTAGAGCTGGGGTGGAAAGCGGCAAAGAGCCATGTTTAATTTTAATTCTTCTGTTTCATCACTAAAATTTGTTACTTCAGATAAAATATCATATTGGTTGGATGTCATCACCTACGGTCAAAGTCAGATGCATTCCATTGCAAAAATCATCATTCCTGAAAGATGAGCATAACGTAGCAAAACCAGATACTTTTTCTGAGGTCTTTTTAAACCATTTTTGGTGCTGAGAAGGTTGTGGTGACCTGCAGCACACATGCATATCTGACATCACGTGAGTCAGATGGTCCCTTGCCAGAATGTCAGCCACTCCATATGGACTATAAATATAGCTGGGCACTTTGAATCTTATAGCACAAAAAGTGGAGGGGTAACCCTTCATATCGGTGTTGGTTCCTTCAGAGGAATTATTTCAATATCTAAACCTCCTGTTTTTTGTTTCTCTAAGCATGATCTTTAACCAATTCCCTTTTGAAATCCGATTTGGCTTCTACTACAGTTTTAGAAGACATGGTGTAAATTTGTATTTTTTACTTCTTCTCAGTCTCTGCCCACTGAACCACTGTTGGAGGAAGTGAGAACAGGAGCCACTGCAATAACATTTGAGGGAACGTAGAGACAATTCTTCCTCCAAAACGATAATGATGTTCGATTTATTAAAAACTCAAGACTGAAATTGATTGATAACATTGGAAATATCTTGCATTTATATAGTCCTTCAGATGTCACAATACATCCCGGGATGCCCCATTGGGAAGTTATCAATCGGAATTTTACATCAGCCGTGTTTTTCTTTTTTCTGTGATCAATGTCAAGGCCAGCATTCATTGCCCATATCTAATTTCCACTTCCAAGGTTCTGGTGAGTGTCAGGGCAGAAGAGCAAATGATTGCGAGCAGTTTCGGGCCCTTATCTAAGAAAAGATGTACTGGCATTGGAGAGGCTCAAAGGAGATCCACAAAAATGATTCCAGGATTAAAAAGCTTGTCTTATGAGGAGATTTTGCTGGCTCTGAGCCTGCACTCACTGGAATCCAGAAGAATGAGGTGTGACCTCACCGAAACCTATCATACGGTGAAAGGCTTCAATAGAGTGGATGTGGAGAGGATGCTTCCTATGGGAGGGGTGGGGGGTAGTTTAGGACCAGGAACCTCATCCTCAGAATAGAAGAGTGTCCTTTCAGAACAGAAATGAGGAGGATTCTTTAGCCAGAGAATGGAGAATCTGTGGAATTATTTGTCACAGGTGGCTTTGGAGGCAAAGTCATTGGGCATATTTAGGACTGATATATTCTAAATTAGTCAGGGCATGAAAGGATACGGGAAGAAGGCAGGAGATTGGGACAGAGAGGGAGAATGGACCAGTCATGATGAAATGGCAAAGTAGACTCGATGGGCTAATTGGTCTAATTCTGCTCCGGTATCTGACGGTCTGATGATGTTATGATATTGGCTTTTGTTGGACTGCAATACCAAACATTAGGGATCCAAAATAGCAGAGGATGTTTAGATTAGCTATGACCTAATTGAATGATAGATCAGGTTGGAGGGCTGAATGGCTCATCCCCATTTCCATTTCTCCTAATTGGACATCTGTAGTATGCAATGCTAAATACAATATTGAAACAATGATAATTTCTCCCTGTTGTCTAGTACTGTATTTGAAATGGTGTATCTAATGTATCTCTGAGATTTAGCTGGCAAGAATATACAGTACTGTGTAAAAGTCCTAGGTACGTATATATATGGCTAGGATGCTTTTTACACAGGATGCCAATGTGAAGCGGAGAGCAAGTCTGTCAAATCTGGCAGGAGCAAAAAATGTTGGAAATGGTGAGGGTGAATCACTGCTGGAGGGGTGACATTGAAAGAATGCCAGGGGCAGGGGGTGGCATATTCTGCCCTGAGATACCAGGCAAGGTTACTTGATCACAAACAATGATCGATTATTACAGAATGCCTCTCTGGTGCTTCCTGTTCCTTTCCCTCTCCCTTCCCTTCCCTTTTTCCCAACCATGATTCCCCTCTCCTTGCCCCCTTTCCACTTCCAGTCCACAATAGAGACGCATATCAGAATCAGGTTTATCATCACTCACATCTGTCATGAAATTTGTTTTTTTGTGGCAGCAGTACAGTGCAATACATAAAATTAATACAGTACTGTACAAAAGTCTTAGGCACCCTGGCTATGTATATACATCCCCAAGACTAAACAGTTCTGTAGTACTTAAAAATGGTGGCTCTTTGGTCATTGTGGCACCTTGCTACCCAATCAGCTGGTATCAGAACACAGCATGCTGCAGTTGTGGTGTTTGGCAAGTCCAGAGATCGGCCCTTAGTCCTCTTCTTGTTTCTAAGCCATCATAACTCAGCCTTGTAAGATGACAGCATGATGATCAATCCATGTAAATGGTAGTGCAGCAGTCAGCTTAATCACTGGCAAATTGGTTTATTATTATCACATGTATTTCATACCATCAATGCAGATAGTTGTATCACAACAAAACATGTGGAAAACAATAACAGAGGGCAAAATAAAATGTTACAGTGACAGGGAGTGTGCAGAACAGGAGGACAATAAGGTGCAAGGTTAAAATGAGGTAGGTCGTAAGGTCAGAAGTCCACCTTATCATGGTAGGGGACGGTTCAGCATCCTAATACCAGCTGGATAGAAGCTGGCCTTGAACCTGATTTATGTGCTGTCAGGCTTTTGCATTTTCTGCCTGCTAGGAGGGGGAGAAGAGAATGAGTGGGGTGGGTGAGGGGGGGGGGGGTCTTTGATTATGCTTGCTGCTTAACCGAGGCAGTGCGAAGTGTAGACAGAATCCATGGAGGGGAGGCTGGTTTTCATGTTGTGCTGTTCTGCCATGAGGCTTTCCAGGCTGCATCAACAAAAATTGATTGAGGGGTGGCGGGGGTGGAGCTTCTTTTAGTAAATTTCTTTTACTCTCCTGAGGAAGTAGAGGTGCTGCTGTGCTTTCTTGACTGCAGTGACTGCATTTTGATGCAAAAAAAAAGAGAGAAGGCTATTCAGCCCTTTAAGCCGGTGCTGACTCCTTAAAGGAAGAACCTTGGGTTTGGTCCCAACTGCCTTCTCTCCCTAAAGCTCTGCAATTTATTCTCCTGATTTCATCTTGAATCTGTGTCACTATTTATTCCTCTGCATAGTCAATTCCAGACTATGGAACATTTCTGTTTAAAATGATTTCCTTTTCTGAGATCAGTGTCCTTCTAGAAAATTCTCTCAAATACCCACAGTATTTTAAGCAATGGATAAAGATTCACACACCCACTGAGGCATGTCTAAACTGATTTTTGCAGGAAGTAAATATTTAAAGCTTAAGCCAGATAACTTGGTATGAAGTCTTTAGAGAACTTTCTCATGGAACAATGCCGTCCAGGACATGAAATAATGAACATATTTAGTTGAAGCTTAGAATATTTGAATGCCTGCAAGTGTTTATGTGAAGTTTATAAGCAGGACAGTAACTTTGCCTTGACAGAGTTAGTAATATTTACTGCTCCATAATTTGAAAGCTGTCTAGATTATTACTACAACTTAATACTCTTAAAAACTACCTAAATACATTTGATAAAATAAGGTGCTCTGTAATTATAGGTGTGCAGAAATAATGGTTCTAGTTTACAAAATCATATAAATGTGACAGGGTTGCAAGTAGTGCTCCATTTTCTTTCATAGGCATTAGAACATTTAGTGCTGTACTGTGATAGAACTGTACAGGCCCTTCAGCCCAGGATGTTGTGCCAACCCTTTAGTCTACTTCCAATTTAATCTAACCCTTATCTTCCACATACCCTCTTATTTTTCTTTCATTCATGTGCCTATCCAAGAGGTTCTTAAATGTCCCTAAAATATCAGCTTCTACCACCACCCCTGGCAGAATATTTCACCCACCCACTCCTTTTGTATAAAACAGAAACTCCCTTATACGCTCCTTCAAACACTTCAAAGTTATACCCCACCCTGGGAAAAAGTCTTGGCAGTTCACTCGATCTAAGCCTCTTATCATCTTGTGCACCTTTATCAATTCAACTCTCATCCTCCTTTGCTCTAAAGAGAAAAGCTGTAGCTCACTCAACTTATTCTCAAATCCAGGCAGCATCCTGGTAAATCTCTGCACCCTCTCTAAAGCTTCTAAATCCTTTCTATAATGGTGGTTGTCCATCGTGTCTGATGATGACAGGAAACGCCTGCAGGAATTTTTTTTTTAAGTAGAAAAACTGTTATCGTGGGGCAGTTTCACTTTCTCGACCTCAGATGTCCGGGCCCAGTAGTACGAACAAGCATCACACACTAGAGTCTTCCTTACTTGCAATAGATGCCCATAAGGTCGTCTATGCCTTATCATGCCTGTCACTCTCCATGGAGCATTGCAGTACCACCTTCCTGCCATTGGACCTCACTGTAGATGTCATCCACCCAGTCTGCCGGAGCTGACTATGCTTGCTAGGACAGGTATGTCCCTATTTCATGGGGGTTTGAGGCCATTGGCTACTGTCACCTGGCTTAGCCCACCTGACAAAGTGGTGTAACGGGTATGGCTGCTGTCACATGCAAATAGCTACTTGAAGCCACAGATGAGAGTTGAGTGTCTGCTGGGGACCAAAGGTGAATGAGCCGCCCCTTCACCAGAGATGCTACCCCTTCCTGGACACTCCATACACTTTCTTATAATGAAGTGACCAGAAATGAACATAATACTCCAAGTAGCATTCTTTTAAGGTAACAATAATGAGCATGTAAGATTTGTACACAATGTTTTCAATGATAGCATATTCTTTACAATATGTTCATAAAACAGCAATCCAAATAGAATTCTATTTCAACCGAACAAAACAATTTTATAGTTCATCTTGACAATGGTAAATATTGTTTGTGACCATATGTTTCCCTTACATTGTGTGCGTGTGCGTGTGTGTATGTGCGTGTGTGTGTGTGTGTACAAATCAGAATCACTGGCATATGTTGTGAAATTTGTTAACTTTTTGGCCTCAGTACAACACAATACATGTTAATAACCTGTAAAATTGCTGTAAATTACCATAAGTATATATATAAAATAATTCAATTAAATAAGTAGTGCAAAAACAGAAATGACATGTAGTGAGGTGGTGATCATGTGTCAAATGTCCATTCAGAAATCAAATGACAAAGGGGAGGAAGCTGACCCTGAATCACTGAGTGTGTGTCTTCAGGCTTCTGTACCTCCTTCCTGATGGTAACAATGAGAAGAGAGCATGTCCTAGGTGGGGGGGTTCCTTAGTGATGGACGCCGCCTTTCTGAGGCATTGCTCCTTGAAGATGTCTTGGATACTACAGAGGCCAGTACCCATGGTGGAGTTGACAAATATAACTGCTCTCGGCAGTTTACTTTGATCCTGTGCAGTAGCCCACTCCCCATCCCAGACAGCGATGCAACCAATCAGAATGCTCTCCATTTTTGAGTGTTTTAGGGAAAGAGAGGTAGACTGAATAGACTTGGGTATTTGAACTGTATATGTGTAGGTGTACATACGTGTGTATTTCTATATGTGTGCAATAATCTTTTTGCTTCTCGATTTCTGCTTGTTAGATAAACTAACAATAGGCAGCAATGAGATAAGTTAGCCCAAGCATTGAACAGACCTGTTTCCTTGGCATTTGAATTGGATGTTTTAACTTTTCCTCCTGCTTCAGCAATGTTTAGAGATATCACCTGGGTGAAAGAATAATCTGAATCAGCCTGTGGCCTGGACATTCTCTGAAAGCTAATGCTTACATTGTTTTAACTTTTCCAATTACACCATTCTTGAAAACGATTGTAAAACAAAATATTACCATTTTACAACTTACCCTTCCGAAACACTCAATTCCTGTTTCCTGGCAGACAATAATGTGGATGCATTGGCTCTTTAAGGTAATTCCAGTGTCCAAAGCACATCCCCTTAGCAAACAATATCTTTTTTGGCTGTATGTTTGACCAGAGTCCCATCCACCCTGGAAGTTCTCTCTTCTCCCCAATCCCATTGGGCAGAAGATACATGGGAGTGAAAACATGTTCCGCCAGACTGTGGGACAGCTTCACCGAAACTTAGAAAGCCTACAGCACAATACTGGCCCTTCAGCCCACAAAGTCATGTTGAACATGTCCCTACCTTAGAAATTACTAGGCTTACCCGTTTGGCCCTCTATTTTTCTAAGCTTCATGTACCTATCCAAATGTCTCTTAAAGGACCCTATCGTATCCATCTCCACTGCTGATGCCAGCAGCCTTATGTTACCAGGCATGTGGGTGGGATGGAGGAGACAGGCTTTCCTTGCTGTTGTCGTTTTGTTGCTTGTTGTGTTCTGTGTTGTTCTGTTGAGCATTGCAGGCATGCTTCGTTGGCGTCGGAATGTGTGGCGATGTTTGTGGGCTGCCTCTAGTACATCCCTGTCCATGCAAACGATGCATTTCGGTACATGTCTTGATGTATATGTGATAAATATATAAATCTGAATCCGAGCTTCTTGTATGGTAACATATTGGCCGCACAGTCTAACTTGTTGTGATCTTGCACTCTATCGTTTATCTGCACTGCACTCATCAGTAGCTTTTGCTCTTTATTCTGCATTGTTATTGGCTTACCGTATTCTAGGTCAAAGCAAAGTAGAATGATTTGATCTGTACAAACAGTATTCAAGGCAAGCTTTTCACTGTACAGTGCCTTGGTACATGTTGCAATAGTAAGTCAGTAGCAATACCAACCCCCCAGTAACAACCTCCTTATGTCCTCTTCACAAGAACTTTAAGATCCACTTCATATCAAATTTCAATTAGTGTAATGACTGCATCTGGAGTGGCTCCCTCCTTTATGTCATCAGGAACTGCGTTAGCTATCCAACTAAATTTTTTTATTTTTAAAAAAGTATACTTTATTCACTATGCACACAGAGGCCACTTTATTAGGTATTTCCTGTAGAGGTTATTGAATGTATGTTCATGGTCTTCTGCTGCTGTAGATCATCCACTTCAAAGTTTCATGTGTCATGTATTCAGAGATGCTCTTCTGCACACCACTGTGGCAATGCTTGTTTATTTGAGTTCCTGTCGCCCTCCTGTCAGCTTGAACCAGTCTGGTCATTCAACTTTGACCTCTCTCAAAGGTGCTTTCACCCACAGAACTGCTGCTCACTGGATGTTTATTTTGTGTCTTTGCACCATTCTCTGTAAACTCTAGAGTCTGTTGTGCATGAAAATCCCAGGAGATCGGCAGTTTCTGAGATAGTCAAATCACCCCGTCTCCGGCATCAACAATCATTCCAAGATCAAAGCTATTTCTTCCCTATTCTGATGTTTAGTCTGAACAACAACTAAACCTCTTGACCATGTCTGCATGCTTTTATGCATTGAGTTGCTGTGACATGATTGGTTGATTATATATTTGCAGAAGTGAGTTGGCTTAGAGGTGTACCTAATAAAGTGGCCACTTTATTAGTTCACACGTGAGAAACACGGAGTGAACCTATAACCATATAACAATTACAGCACGGAAACAGGCCATCTTGGCCCTTCTAGTCCATGCCGACTAGACCATCAAGAGCCTTTTCCCCATGGTGACAATGGCCAATGCCAGAGGACATCTGTTTCAGGCGCGGGGTGGGATGCCTAGCAGAGTTGTCAGATGCAGGCTTTAGCAGAGTGGTGGATGGCTGGAATCCAGTTCTGACAGTGCCGGTAAAGACTGACACATTTAGGACATTTAAGGGACTCGTGGATAGGCATGTAGCCGTGTAGGATTGATCACAGATTAGGTTTATATAAGTCATCACAACAGGTAGGGATGAACAACACCACCGATGTATCAAATGGCATGGTAGCAAAGCAGTTAGCACAATTGCTTTACTGCGCCAGTGATTGCTGATGAGGGTTTGATTCCTGCCGCTGTCTGTAAGGAGTTTGTATGTTCTCCCCGTGCCTCATGGGCTTTATTCGATAGCTCCAGATTCTCCCCAGTTTCCAAAGACGTAGAGTTAGGGTTAGGGTGAGTGAGTTGTGGGCATGTTCTGCTGGCATTAGCAGCGTGACAACATTTGCGGGCTGCTGAAGCACGATACACAAACTTTATTCTTTGTTGACTCAAATGGTGCATTTCACTGCATTTTATTTCTTTACATTTTATTTAAAGATACACTGGGGAACAGGTCCTTCTGGCTTAATGAGCCATGACACCCAACAGCTCAACTGTTTAACCCTAACCTAATAACAGGACAATTTACAATGACCAATTAACCTACATTTTTGGACAACGGGAGGAAAACTGAGTAAACTGAGGAAACTAGTGCATTCAAGAAAAGAACGTGAAACTCCTTACTGATAACTCCTTACAGAATTGAATAGTAAACACCATTGCCTCGAACTGTAATAACGTCATGCTAACTGCTATGCTACCATGGTTGTTTCAATATTTTGGAGTACATTTGACAAATAAGGTGAATCTTTAAAGTTCAACTAAGTCTGAAGACCTACTGCACATATTTGATTCAGCACAGCACTATTATCAACAGTGAAGGCCATGTAGTAAAACCTGTCATTTTCATTACTGTTTATCTGCCATGCTAAGCCACTTTATGACCTCAGATTCATCAGTGTGGTTGACATCTAGAAACCTCATCAGTTCTAGGGCAATCAGGGATGAACAACACAATCAGTGTATCCAATGGCACGGGAGCATAGCAGTGAACACATTCACTGTCCTGCACCAGTGATCACTGACTGGGATTCGACTCCCACCACGCTCTGTAAGGAGTTTGTGTGTTCTCCCTGTGACCACATGGGTTTCCTCTAGGTTCTCCAATTTCCCTCCAGACAGTTAGGGTTAGGGTTAGTGAGTTGCAGCACCTCTGTTGGCACCAGAAGCATGGTGACTCTTGTGAGCTGACCCAGCACAATCCGCGACTGTGTTGGTCATTGAATCAAATGACACGTTCATTGTATGCTTAAATGCAAAAATGACAACTAAAGCTAATTATTAATCTTGCCACCATATGAACAAATATATAACATCCTTACCCTGGGGTTTACTGATAATCCATGGGCCTTGTGGTAGGTTCTTCTCTGCCAAAGGAGGTGTAAGCCTCTCCTTCCCTCCACTAGCCTGCAGGTCACCATTGGGCAGGGAGCAGCACCTGCTTAGGCCTCGATCAGGGTCGCGTGAAGCCATGAGAACAGCTGGTGTATATCATGTCTTGGTTATGCGAACACTGACGCCAGCCAGGCAATTTTTGAAGAGTGTTGATAATGGTTGGGGTCGCTCATCTTGTAAAGACACTGTCCAGAAGTGGGCAGTAGCAAACCACCTCTGTAGAAACATTTGCCCAAGAACAATAATGGTCAAAGACCATGATCGCCCACATCATATGGCATGGCACATAATGATGATGATGATGATGAGTGGTCATACAAAACCTATTGTAGCGACTAGAGTATGGTTCAGGGGTCATGCTAAAGCTAACTTTGAAACTCAACAAATTAATGATCAACCAACACACACAAAATGGAACACAGCAGGCCAGGCAGCATCTATAGGGAGAAGCGCTGTCGACGTTTCGGGCCGAGACGAAGGGTCAGGACGAAATTAATGACCTCTCATTTGGAGAGGCTCCTTATATGGATATGACTTTGAGACCCATCTCCAAACCTGGATTGTTTTAACTTTGCATCTTACATGCACTGCCACTCCAATTGCATTTCTAGTGAGCTATTGACTCTGTGCATCCTTGAAGATGAATGGCACTCCAGTCCTCCCCTGCCTAATCTGTGGCTGAAGTCTGCTGAAATAGTAACAGAGTAGACCGCTGTACTTGAGGAGAGCAAAGTAACAGAAAAAGTGAAAATAGATCCCAAGAGGTAGAAGAGATTTTCAAACGCAGTTTTCATAAACATCAAACATAAAACGCTGGAGGAACTTAGCAGGACAGGCTCCATCCGTGGAGGGGATTAAACAGTCAACATTTCAGGCTGAGACCTTTCATCAGGAATAGAAAGGAAGAGGGAAGAAGCCAGAATAAGAAGTGGGGGAAGGGAAATGAATTTTCATAAAATAACCCTTTCATGCACAAAATTACACCAATTTAACAACTATTATTTTAAAGTAAGAAAGCACATTCTTAAAATAAAATAAATAGCATCATTAGAATTCTTTCACTTCATCAGTAAGTTTAAGAGCTGCTGTGTTCTTTTCAAGTGTAATCACTTAATGGTGGTAATAAATAGGAATGCCCTTGTGGGAATGGAATGCAGAATATAGGGGTATGGGAGAGCGTACTTGTAATTCACAGCTTTCATGATTAGGGCAGATGTGGGTATAGTAAAACCACACAGAAAACCAAATAAAATAAACAGGGAATAGACCATGATGCCGTTTCTAGAACACCTATATAGAAGGAATTTTGCTTACGGTATCTTAATGCTAGAAAAATACAGTTGTCTTTCTGTCACACATCATAATGGGGACATTAACAAACACAATGACAAATATCCTCACAAAATGCAGGAGAAATTCAGCAGGTCAGGCAGCAACTATGGAAAGGAATAAAGAGTCAAAGTTTCTGGCCAGGACCTTTCATCAGGCCAAAAGTCTCAGCCTGAAATGTCAAGTTCAAGTTCAAGTTTATTGTTATTCAACCGTATACATGTAAGCCACCAAATGAAACAATGTTCCTCCAGATCTAGGTTCACAACACTGTAAATTTAACTCAAACACAGCACATGAAGTAATAGTACCACAAATAAATTAACAGATGATAAAATATTCTGTTACATTGATATTTAACATCAGGTGCATTAATGACGCAAGTTAAAAAGTAAGGCTACTGGTCTGGGAGAACAATCTTGGGGACTGAAGCAGCATCAACAAGCATTCAAGAAAATTAACTCCATCCAGATCCAAGCAGCCTATTTGATTGGTTCAGATCTACCACCATAAGTAGTCTTTCTTTCCACCACTGGTACACAGTGGCTGCAGTCTGTACCCTCTTCAAAATGCACTACAGTTATGCATCCAGGCGACTTTAAGCACTTTTTCCAAACTCGTGACCTCCAAAACCAGGAGGGAAATGGCAGTAGGAACATAAGAGAATTACCACTCCGAGTTGCACACCATCCTAACTTGAGAATGTATCATCATGGCGTCAAAATCCTGGACTCCTTACTCATGGACATTTTGGGAGTACTTAACAACAAAGGCTGCAGTAATACCAAGTTGCACATTAATGAGGCCTTTAGCTGTATGCAGTAAATTCTGGCTTTACCAGAGCAACACACTCAACATGCTGGAGGAACACGGCAAGTCAGACAGCATTTATGGAGAAGACTAACCAGCCAATGTTTCAGGCTGAGACCCTTCATCAGTTCCTGATGAAGGATGTTGGCTCAAAATGTCAACAGTTTATTCACCTGCATATTTGCTGCCTGACTTGCTGAGTTCTGCCAGCATTTTATGTGTTGTTCAAGATTGTGTTTTGATCTTCTCTTGTGTTTTGACCTTAGCAGTGATGTTTTCATCCTGAAAAATGAATTATATTATTTTTTCAGTGATAGACAGTGTTCAGGCAGCTCTTCAAATAAGCTATCATTAATATCTACTATAGGATCTTGAGATTGATAGCAGAGTGTCAGAGTGTGGGAGAAAGAATCAGGGAACCAAATGAGCAACTCTTCATATGGACAGGCGAAAGACAATGGGCTGAAAGACATTCTACTGTGTAACAGTGATGCCAAAAGGGAGAGGGTAGTTTTTGGTCACCAGTACCAAATACATACAAGTATCATTCTTCTTAATGGTCAGCTCCACATCTCTGTGTCCAGTGGAGTTCAACACAAGGAGGTACAGTAAGTAGGGAAGCGTAGGTTATGCTACAGCAGCATAAAGCCCATGATAGACTAGAACTGGAGGACTGCGAGGCAGCACTAAGCTCCACACATGTCAGGAAAGTTATATTGGTCTTGGTAAGAGTGAGGTATGGATTACCAGATTTCTATCTGATCTCCAAGGACTAAATTACAGGAAAAGATTACAGGAGCAAGGGTTTAATCCTTAGAATCTGGAAACTTAAGAGGAAATTTGTTTGAAGGCTTTTTGGGATATTGAGACCAAATAGTGTGTGGTATATGCAAATCACTTTGCATTTTATGTATTTTAACTGTTAAGCACAAATGTTGTTTAGTAAAGTTTCTTAAAAAATGCTATGTGAACATTTCAATGTAATACCTTTATCACCCATAGGAAAAGGGATTACAGGACCATATTGGGGAATCGTATTACAATATAAATCAGCAAAACTCTAACAGGCACCCTTGATGGAAACTATGAAAAATAAGACCATAATACGTAGGCATAATTAGGCCATTTGGTGTTGCCAATCAGGTGCAGGAACACTTTTGGCCACTTGCACTTACTGTACCTCCTTGTGTTGAACTCCATTGAACTCAGAGATGCAGGGCTGACCATTAAGAAGAAGGTATTTGGTACTGGTGACCAAAAGCTAACCTCTCCCCTTCGGCATCACTGTTACACAGCAGAATGTCTTTCAGCCCATTGCCTGTCCATATGAAAGAGTTGTTCATTTGGTTTCCTCATTTTTTTTTCCCCACACTATGACATTTTCTTTCTCTTTGAAATGCTGTTCTAATTCCTATTTCAAAGATACAATTCAATCGCCTTGCCCCATTTTTTTTTTCGGGTATCAATTCTTGATCATAACTGTTTGGCCTGTAATAGAATCTGGCCTTTCAGGGAGTTTTTTTAGATTATATACTTAGAGTTCAATTATCAGTCAACCATACCTGAATATAGCCAAACGAAACAGTGCGGGCTCTGATCACTGACCTTCAGACATTCTCCCTTCTCCCCTCCCTCATGATCTGAAAGGCTGAAAGCACGTATCACCAGGCTCAAGGACATCTACCATCCCATCATTATTAGATTCTTGGACGGACATTTTATATGATAAGGTGGACTCCTGGCCTCTCAATTTATCTCATTATGATCTTGCACTTCATTGTTCACCTGCACGGCACTTTTTGGTACCTTTTAGGCTTTATTTTATATTTTTACTGTTTTTTCCTTATTCTAGCTCAAATCATTACGCATTGGTTTGATCTGGATGGACAGTACGCAAGACAAGCTTTTAGCTGTATCTTGGTATATATGATAATAATAACCCAAAGCTGATAGCTATCCATATCAATCAAATGCCTGTGTAATTTGCAATCCTTAAACCCTCTTTACGATCTCTATCCAGAAGGTGAACAGATAACTCCAGATAACTTTAACATCTGTTGATGGGAGATTGATGCCTTGGATTAGCTAACTTTGTAACTGCAGTTGCCACTCTTGTAAAATAAATCATCCTGTCATCGTACTAAACAGCTTTCTGAGGGGACTGCCAACATAATTGCTCAGTCCCTGCCAACTTTAAAGTTCAAAGTGCATTCATTTTCAAAGTAAAACACACAACATGCAGGAGGAACTCAGCAGATCAGGCAGCATTCATGGAAATGAACAAACAGTTGAGGTTTAGGGCCGAGACCTTTCTTCAAAACTGGGACAGAAGGGGGAGGACGCCAGAATAAAAAGAAGTGGGGGGGGAGGGTAGCTAGAAAGTGATAGGTGAACACCAGGCGGTTGGGAAAGGTAAAGAGCTGGAGAAGTAGGTATCTGATAGGAGAGGAAAGTGGACCCTAGGACAAAGGGAAGGAGGGGCATCAGGGGAAGGTGATAGCCAAGTGAGAAGAGGTAAGTAGCCAGAGTGGGGAACAGAAAAAGAGGGGAGGGGAAGGGAATTTTTTTTACTGGAAGAAGAAATCGACGTTCATGCCATCAGATTGGAGGCCTCCCAGACAGAATATAACATGTTGCTCCTGCGCTCTGAATGTAGTCTCATTGTGGCACCAGGAAAGGCCACAGATGGACATGTCAGAATGGGAATGGGAATTAAAATGTTTGACTGCCAGGAAGTTCCATTTTTTAGTGAATGGAGTAGAGGTGCTCGACTTATAGTATTTCTTATCAAAGTGCTACCTGGAGATTCAGTTTTCTTGCAGGCATTTACAAAAAAAAGAAAATACAACAGAATTTTATTTAAAAAACTATAAACAAAAACTAACAATGGGCAAAAGACTAACTGTGCAAATAAAAACAATACTGAGAGTATGAGGTGCAAATAGTCCTTGAAAATGAATTGGTCTGTAGATCATAGAATCAGATCACAGTTGTGGTGAGTGTAGTTATCATTGCCAGTTCAGGAGCCTGATGATGGTTGTAGGGCAGGGGTGGGCAAACTTTTTGACTTGAGGGCCACAAAGGGTTCTAAAATTTGACAGGGGGCCGGACTAGGAGCAGATGGACGGATTGTTTTGGTAATACACCTCATAAGAGAAAATAAAATATCATGGGATATGTAGAAAGCATGTGCTTTAATTTCAATTGAAAATGAACAAATGCATTACAACAAAATATCTGTCTTTGAAGTCCCATGGTATTTAGCTATTTATTGAAATGACTTTTAAAACACTGAAAATTAAATGAATAGTAACAGTTTTTTTTAATAGTAACAGTTATTATTTTAAAGCACTGAAAATTCTGTTATCTTTCAAGATATTATCATCATCATTCTCCTCCTGACTGTCTTTATTTCAAAAACGGTAGGAGATGCAGGTCTACTTGTCCTGCTCCTTCTTATTCAATTGTCCCCTGTGCCAAAACTCAACAACGACCCGCACAATGACAGAACAGTGAGAGCACGCCAGTATGCGGAGTTCTGTGCTCGCAAATCTCCGCAGGCTATCTCTCTTAGCCGGAACGCTGGCTAATTGTGAGCTGGTTCGGATGTGCCAGGAAATGGGTCGCCACAAGGTCACAAAGTAAAGCGCAAATGTGGAGTAATACGCTGCACCTCAACAAAGGTCAATGTATATAGAGTGCGTCATCTATTGGGAAAACGCCAGAATTGCGGGGAAAAAACGTTAACAAGGTTTATTAATATAATTTCATCAAGTTCTGCGGGCCGGATTAAAAAGCTTAACGGGCCGCATATGGCCCGCGGGCCGTAGTTTGCCCATGCCTGTTGTAGGGTAATAATTGTCAATGTCAGCAAGTCTAAGGAGCTGATTATTTACATCAGGAGCAGGAATCTGGAGGTCCTTGAGCCAGACCTCATTGAAAGATCAGAATAACTTCTGTAGATGTGTGGTGGAGAGTATATTGACTGGTTGCATCACGGCTTGTTATGGAAGTACCAAAGCCGTTGAACTGAAGACCCTACGAAAAATTGTGGAAATGGCCCAGTCCATTGCAGGTAAAGCTCTTTCACCACTGAGCACATCTACAAGGATGTAGGAAAGCAGCATCCATCATCAAGAAGAACCACCATACACTCTTCTCACTGCATCCAACAGTAAGTATGTACCAGAGCCTCAGGACCCATACCAGAAGGTTCAGGAAGATCTATTACCCCTCAACCATCAGGCTCTTGAAATAGAGGCGACAACGTCACAACTTCACTCAGCCCATCACTGAACTTTTCTCACAACCCATAGACTACCAAAAAACGCGGATGCTCAAGTCCCTAATATAAAATGGCGTAGTATTTGCATCTAACCTACACACATCCTTCCGTATACTTTAAATCATCTCTAGATTACTTATAATACTTAATACAATGGAAATGCTATGTAAATAGTTGCTATACTGTATTGTTTAGAGAATAATGACAAGAAAAAAAAGTCTGTACTTGTACAACCATCGTAGCTCTTTTGGGAACGCTGATGCCGCCGCGACATGAGCCGATCCCAATTCTCCCATGATCTTTACGTTCTTGAGGATGTAGCGCTTTACATAGCTAGCCAGCCATCCCTTACTAGCTTTATGTTCCTTCCTCTCACTCACAACACAAGTAGTGAAAGAATGAGACGCGAGGCAAACAATGCTCAAATGAGTAATACTTCTAATCATCTCTAGATTACAATACTTATGATACCTAATACAATCGAAATACTATGTAAACAGTTGTTACACTGTCTTGTTTAGGGAATAAGGACGCTTTGGTGGAGGCTCAATAATACTAAAGTCAGGAACTGTGGAGGCTGAGGGCCGAGGACCACTTCGGCAAGCGATATGTCATTTTTCAAAAGATCTAAGATCTCTACTTTCTCGGCGAGGGATAGCACTTTATGCTCCATTTTAGCCTTTGAGGAATTGCTTTGACCATTTAATTGCTTTTTAGGAGCCATTTTTCCACAGAAACAAAGTAGCAACCGAACGAGACGTGAGGCAAACAATGCTCAAACAATGAGTGCTGGAGAGAGAACTTCCGGGTTTTCCTGATCCACAGTTGGTTGAATCCGTGCATACGGAACCCATGGATAAGGAGGGTCGATTATGTGTGTATACACATATATATATAGATAGGGTGCCTAAGACTTCTGCACTGTACTAATTTTTATGTATTGCACTGTTCTGCTGCCACAAAAAAAAAATTCATGACGTGTTGGTGATGATAAACCTGACGCTAATATGGTCTCCTTTGTGGACTGAAGGTGTGAAGGGGGTAGGGAGAGAGGAATTATGTTTGGGAAAACAAGAAGGGGAAGGGGAGGGAACAGGAAGCACTAGAGAGACATTCCGATTGTTCAGAGTCAAATAAGCTTGCCTGGTGTCTCAGGGCTGGGTGTGTCTGCACTGGCGCCACTCCCTGTCCCTGGCTCTCCTTCTGTCTCCTGTCCCACAGTACTCCACCCTCACCATTCCCAACATCCTTCACAGCTGCCAGATCTACAAACTCATTCTCCGCTCCACCTTAACAAATACAGTACTGTGCAAAAGTCTTAATCACCTTGGCTACATATATGTGTCTAAGACTTTTGGACAGTACTGTATATACTTTGATAAGAAATTTATTTTGAACTTTGACCTGGTGGCGGGACTGGACTGGGTGGCGGGGTCCTTGATAACGAATGCTGTTTTCTTGTTTCAGTGTTCCATGTAAATGCAGTCAGTGGTAGGAAGGGCTTTGAACATGTTGGGCTGGGCTGTATCCATTGCTTTTTGTAGACTTTTCTATTCCTGGACCATACCAGGCTGATGTGACAGGCATTGAATACACATTCAGAGAAAGAGTACAAAAAATAATGAGATACCATGAACTGGAATTTCTATTCGGTGGAGCAAAGCTTATGTGTGCCAGGTGGTTTATCTTGTTTTCAGTAGTTGAGATTTATACAAACTCACTATCACCAATAAAATCAAATACACATCTTTATTTGTAGAAGTCTGGCTTCAATAACTGCAGGCACAGTGTAAGCAAAGTAACTATATACTTCTTATGCAATCTCTCCATACAAAGGATTATTTGCTTACACAAAAAGAAAGAACTCGCACATGAATTCTTTAACTGTGGGGTGGCCATTGCACATCTTTTGCCACACTGTTGTGATGTTTTGATCCATAGGCGAGGGTATCCATGGCAACTGGCGATCGGGGGTTTTGCACTGATATAGCAACCAGATATATATGTGAATACAAACACACACACACACACACACACACACACACACACACACACACACACACACACACACACACACACGCACACACACACAAAACACACATGCATGCACACACACACACACATACACACTCAGATATGGACATGCACACACTGAGACAAACTCTATTCAACCCATGGCATTTGCACTCAATGCATATAGAAAAATAGCCAAAAGAAAAATTGGTCTTAATTTTATAATGTGATGAAATGCTTTATTGTCACTGCTGCCACTGGGAAGGAGGTACAGGAGTCTCAGGTCCTACACCAACATGTTCAGGAACAGTTATTACCCCACAACTATCAGGCTCCAGAACCAGCATGAATAAATTCACTCACAAGGTGGGGCAGCGGAAATCTGATTGGATGATAACTAACCAATCAGGAGGGGTGGACAATGGGAGTGTAAATACCACTGGACTAGACATGCTCAGGCATCATCCCTGATGAAGGTGGCAGAGTTTGCCATCGAAACGCCAGTTCAAATCGATACCTGTACCCAGCTGGAAGCCCAAGAAGAGTTTATTTGTTCACTCACCCCAAATCAAACTGATGGACTCACAACCTATGGAATTATTTTCAATTACCTTACCCCTCATATTCACAGTATTACTTATTTAATTATCTATAAGTTTTTATTTACACAGCTTGTCTTCATTTGCACATTGATTATTTCTCAGTCTGTGTTTGTGTGGAGTTTTTCATTTATTCTATTGTATATCTTTTTTCCCATGAATGCCTGCAAGAAAATGAATCCCGAGGTAGTATTTGGTGACATAAACAGTACATACTTTGCTAATAAATTTGCTTTGAGTTTGGACTTCCGTAAATAAATCTATTTACAACTTGAGATGGTGTTTTGAGAAAACAATGGGAGTACTCTGCACAGTTTTAATTTCATTTAAAGTGGAATATAGTTACTTTGAGGGCAGTGCAGAGAAGGTTTCCATTGTTTCTGGAATGAAGTAGTTAAGGCAAGGAGTGACTGAGTAGGTTGTGCCAATTTCTGTTGGAGTTCAGAAGAATGAGAGGCCCTCCACTGTGGGGACTGACTGGAGATGTGGCAACCCAGCTGTCAAGGTGAGACATAAACCAGTGTGCAAGTCAGGGCAGAGTGCTACGGAGAGCAAGTTGTTCCCATGTAACAGACTCCCCCTCTCCACACAGCTGATGAATCCAAAGGGATGGCAGGGACTGATACAGCTTGGCACCAGCAGCATCACAGAGTTGCTGTTCAGCATTGAACTCAACTTAGGTCTGCCCTAGGGACTCCAGCTCTGGATTTTTCCTCAGGGTTTACTCCCGAAGCCTTCCCCACGAATGGGTGTGGACATAAGACGGCAGAGGTTTGAGATGAGAGTTTCCCTTCTCCTGGATGAGCTGCCAGCCACAACTGACTGACGAGCCCTATCTGCCTGAAGCAACTGGATTTAAGGTGGTAGTAACTTATCTTTGCTTCTTCTCCTGTCAGTAGAAATGTTTCTGCCGAGCTTTTAAGGCAGATATGAAGACCAGGAGCTGAACTTGGTTGTCAGAGGTTATTTGAGGTAGACTCCATTAGGAGCATTTAATTGGTAGTGGAACTTATCCCCACCATCAGCTCTAACAATCTTAAGGAGCTTACCTTAATTATGATTTTAATGAACACTTAAGGTTATGAATGGGTTTGACAGAGAAGATTTCAAGAGGAAAGGGAGGGGTTGTTGGAACCATGTGACACAGTATTGTAAGGTAGCAACAATTCAGAAATCTTAACACAGTACTCCCATTAGTAGTTAATAGAGATACACCACAAAATATGATCAGATTTATAAGAGGAAACATTTATAAAATAAAATTGACAAGTTACTACTTGGTCGCCAACTGTCAACAGAAACACTTTGCAAATGACATTGAGTGGCATCTCAGTGCCAAAGATATAATATTCCTGTAATTTATATTTGTCCACTTGTGTCCTACTCTCACAGTGTGCAGTCTATTATCATATCTAAAAAAGGACGTTCTGGCATTGGAGATGGTTCAGAGGAGGTTTCTAGAAAGAAACCAGGAATAAGGAGAGTTTGATGGCTCTGGGCCTGTACTTGCTGGAGCTTAAGAGAATGAGAGAGGATCTCATTGAAACCTACAAAATATTGCAAAGCCTATATAAAGTGGACATGTAGAGGATGTTCCCAATAATGGGACAGTCTAGGACCAGAGGACATACCCTCAGAATAGAAAGGTGTCCTGTTAGAACCAAGATGAGGAGGAATTTCCTTAGCCAGAGGGTTGTAAGTCTGTGGAATCCATTGCAATAGATGGCTGTGGAGGCAAAATCATTGAGTATATTTGAAGTGGAGGCTGAGGGATACTTAATTTGTAAGGACATAACAGGATATGGGGAGAAAACAAGAGAATGAGGTAGAGTGGGAAATTAAATCAGCCATGATTGAATGGCAGATCAGGTTGGATGGGTCTATTGACTCCAATTCCATTCCTATGTCTTATGGTTAATTTAAAGAACTAAATCTGTGCTTTACAAATGCTTCCTGTGCTAAATGAGCTGGCTTGAGTGGCATAATAAAGCAACAGCATGGTAACAGAAGAGATTAATAACATTATAGCACTATACGTGTAATAATTTTATAGATTTCCTCTCATACCCTCATCCTGATCCAGTTCTTCTTTCTTAAAGAGAAATTCATTAATGTCATCCTACAATGACTTTTGTGCATTGAGAGCTCCATGAACTTGTCTTGGCTGTTGGAGAATACTTTGTTCCATTCCCAAGTAGTGAAACACTTCTTTCCTGGCTCTGTGTAGCATTTCAAAGCCAAAAACAAGAGGGCTGCCACAATATGGTTAAAATTATCTGAAGACAACTTCCACGTGCCTTCATGATTTGTCCTTGGAAGGACCTAGTACAATCCTTTGCTCAGTATCAAAATGCATTGGCTTTCTAGCCAAAGCAGATTGTAAAGACATGTTGACTACAGTAGATGCTTCTAAGGCAGAGGTTCCCAAACTTTTTCATACCATGGGCCCCTATCTTTAACTGAGGCATCTGTGGACCCCAGGTTAGGAACCTTTGCTGTAAGGGCTTGCTTATTACCAGATCTTGGAAGAGCTTGTAGTAAAAGTGGGAAGGGTTGGGCAGGATAAGTCCATGGTGTATCTCAAGGATGCTAGTGTGCATCACCCTTGTTTTGAATTCAGCTAATCATAACAGGAAGCAAATCTTCAGCATTTACTGCTCTACTTGCAGTATCAGTGACCCAGTGATGACTTTTTGTCACGAGACAGTGTAGGAAGATCGATCAGTAGAAATGGCTCAAACAGCATTGTCAACTTTTGTGGTTGTGGCTCAACGTTAATCTCTGCAGAGATGACCATTGGGCTCTCGGGTTGTTGTGAAAAAAAACAGGGAGTACCTGCTTCCCAGGGTTGGAATGTCTAATACCAGAGGGTGAGAGTGGGGTAGGTTCAAAGGGGGTGTGAGGGGCAGGTATTTTTTACTCGGAGAGTGGTGAATGTATTGAATGGTAGTAGAGGCAGATACATTAGAGGTTTTTAAGAGGCCTTTAGATACTGTAGGCAGATGGATGTGAGGAAGATGGAGGGATGTGGACATTGTATGAGTAGGAGGGATTAGTGTTGGTGTGTTTTTGATTTGCTCTTTAGCTGTGATTCAGCACAACATTGTGGGCCAAAGAGCCTTTACCTGTGCTTTTCTTTTCTATGTTCTGTGTTTTATTCATATGCTTCAGGGTGGTAAGTCTACTATACTTACCCAGCCTGGTCTATACAGTATGTGACTCCAAACCAACTCCACTCTGGATTATTCTTAATTGTGCTTTGAAGCAAGGTGATCAATGGTGTGAAAGCACTGTCTTAAAGCATTACAAGATCTTCCGTTAGGTGCCTTTCTCTTCTTCATTGACCATTAGAAGGGCAATTATAATCCTTCTTTCCTGAGAATAATTGGCTTATTTTGTAGATAGCAGAAAGCAGGGGCATTTTCTTACTTTTCGCCCTCATCTGTGCGCAGCAAACATTAGCCATTGCTTCACTTCCATGCAAAGCATAAATGCGATTGGCTCTCTTGCTTCAGTACACACTCCCTGCGCAGGCGGATTGTCATTTTGGAAATAGTCAGGTTTAAATTGACAAGCAGTCAAACTACAAATTCAATCACTGTGGCTTCAATAGATCTGAGCATTGACCATGGCATATTAACTGAGAGCTCAAAAGCCTCATTCCCATTTAACCCTGATAAGTTTAGTCAAACTTCATACTCTCCATATGAAATCCATGAAGTATATTTTAAAGTCTTTTCTGGAGTAATGAAGGAAAGGATCAACTATTCAACAATGCCGTTTACACTAGTAAATTTTTTGTAAAATATATCCATTGTGTGAGCTTCGTGAATGAGGTCACAGGCATAGAGGTAGAAGGAGCAAAATCCAAGAATGGGTTTGTCTGTTTTGTAGTAAGTGCTCAAGACTTGAAGGATGTTCAAGGAACTTTCTCTTGTCCTCCTTTAAGTAGGACGCTTTTGAAGAGACTAATATTGTCTACTGCATCTTTTAAAGAGTGGCCTCTCAAACAGGACATCGGTCCCGCCGAAGGGGCTCTTTTCCATAGATGCTGCCTGGCCTGCTGAGTTCCTCCAGTATTTGTGTATGTGTGTTGCTTGGATTTCCAGCATATGCAGACTTTCTTTTGTTTGTGATCACTCCTATTAGTTCTGCTTCATGCACCCATGCTAAGCTCATCTATTTCCTCAACTTTGCCTCCAACTTTCACCCTGCCATTAAATTCACTTGGTCCATTTCTGACACCTCTCTTGCCTTTCTCAATCTCTTTGTGTCTATCCCTGGAGCGAAATTATCTACTGACATCTTTTATAAACCTACCGATTCCTACCAATGAAGGCTATCTTCATTGTACCTTTTCCCACTGTCTCCTGTAAAAATGTTATTTGCTTTTCTCGGTTCTGTTGTCTCTGCCGTACCTGTTCCCAGGATGAGGCTTTCCTTTCCAGGACATCAGAGATGTCCTCCTTCTTCTAAGATCAAGGTTTCCCTTCCTCCACCATTAATGCTCCATTTCCCAGACATCCACTCTAACCCATCTTCCTGCCACCTTAACAGGGATGGAATTCCTCTTGTCCTCACCAATCACCCCATGAGCGTCCGCATCATCCTCTGCAACTTCCACATTTTCAACAGGATCCTACCTCCGAACACATCTTTATCCTCCTCCCACCACTTTACACTTTCTGCAGGTATCATTCCCTCTGTAACTCTCTTGTCTATTTGTCCCTTACTACTAATCTCTATCCTAACACTTATGACAAGAGGGAGTGACAAATACAATTCCTGCCTATTCACGTCCTCCCTTAACTCCATTCAGGGACCCAGACTATCTTTACAGGTGAGGCAACACTTCACCTGTTAATCTGTTGGGATTATCTACTGTATCCAGTGTTCCCGATGTGATCTCCTCTACATTGGTGACTCCTGATGGAAATTGGGTGACAGCTTTGTCAAGCACCTCAGCTCCACCAACCAAAAGTGGAAATTCCTGGTGGCCAACCATTTTAATTTGCATTCCCAATTCCATTCAGACATGTTGATCCAATACCTCCTCTTTAACCATACTGAGGCCACTCTTACATTAGAGGAGCAACACCTTGATTTCCATGTAGGTAACCTTCAACTTGATGGCATGAGCACCGATTTCCCCTTTCAGTAATTATTTTTCCTTTTCCTTTCACCTTCTGCTCCCCATTCTGGCCTCTTACCTCTTCTCCTCACCAATCTATCACCTCCACCTAGTTCCCCTCCTTCTTCCCTTTCTCCCATAGTCCACTCTCCAATCAGATTCCTTCTTCTCCAGCCCTTTATCTTTCACACCCACCAGGCTTCACCTATCACCTTACAGCTTGTCCTCTTTCCCCTTCCCTGACCTTTCTTTCCAGTCCTGAAGAAAGGCTTTGGCATGGCATGAGATGTCAACTGTTTCCATAGATGCTGCTTGATCTGCTGAGCTCCTCCAGCATTTTGTATGTCTGGCATCCCTCCTATTGAAATGCAATATGGTAAAAACTAAGAATGTCCATAAGACCATAAGATATAGGGACGGAATTAGGCCATTTGGCTCACCAAGTATGTTCTACAATTTCAATATGGCTGATCCAATTTTCCTCTCAGCCCCAATCTCCTGCCTTCTCCCATATCCCTTCATGTCATGACCAGTCAAGAATCTATCCATGTCTGCATTAAATATACATGAAGACCTGGCCTCCACAAAGAATTCCACAGGTTCACCTCTCTCTGACTAAAGAAATTCCTCCACATCTCCATTCTAAAACGCCGTCCCTCTATTCGGAGTCTGTGTCCTCTAGTCTTAGACTTTCCTTCCATAGGAAACCTCCTCTCCACATCCACTCTATCAAGGCCTTTCACCATTCGATAGGATTCAATGAGGTCATCCCTCATTCTTCTGACTTCTTGTGAATACAGGCCCAGAGCCATCAGACAATGTTCATATGACAAGCCATTGAATCCTGGAATCATTTTCGTGAACCTCCTTTGAACCCTCTCCAGTATCAGTACATCCTTTCTAAGAGAAGGGGCCCAAACCTGCTCACAGTACTCCAAGTGAGGCCTCGCCAAGCTTTACAGTTTCAACATTATTTGCTTGTTTTTATGTTCTAGTCCTCTTGAAATTAATGCTAACATTGCATTTGCCTTCCTGACAACAGAATCAACCTGCAAATTAACTTTCAGGGAATCCTGTGCAAGGACTCACAAGCTCTTTACACCTAGGTTTTTCTTTGTATTTTCTCTCTTTATAGAAAATAGTCAACCCTTTCATTTCTTCTACCAAAATGCATGACCATACACTTCCCGACATTGTATTCCATCCATTGGAAGTTAGAGAAGTCAATGTTCATGCCATCAGGTTGGAGGCTACCCAGCCAGTATATAAGGTGTTGTTCCTCCAACCTGAGTTTGGATTCATTTTGACAGTAGAGGAGGCCATGGATAGACATATCAGAATGGGAAAGGGACGTGGAATTAAAATGTGTGGCCACTGGAAGATCCTGCTTCTTCTGGCGGACCGAGCATAGGTGTTCAGCGAAACGGTCTCCCAGTCTGCGTCAGGTCTCACCAATATATAAAAGGCCACACCGGGAGTAACGGATGCTTCTTCTCTAACTTCTGTTAATGCCCCTCCTCCCCTTCGTACCCCATCCCTGGCATATTTAGTTGTTTGCCTGTTCTCCATCTCCCTCTGATGCTCCCCCCCACCTTCTTTCTCCTGAGGCCTCCTGTCCTTTCCTTTCTCCAGCTCTGTATCACTTTCACCAATCACCTTTCCAGCTCTTAGCTTCATCCCACCCCCTTCGGTCTTCTCCTATCATTTCGCATTTTCCTCCTCCCCCACTACTATCAAATCTCTTACTATCTTTCCTCTTGGTTAGTCCTGATGAAGGGTCTCGGCCCGAAACATCAACAGCGCTTCTCCCTATATATTCTGCCTGGCCTGCTGTGTTCCACCAGCATTTTGTGTGTGTTGTTGTTAGAATTTCCAGAATCTGCAGATTTCCTCATGTTTGTATTCCATCTGCCATTTCTTTGCCCATTTTCTTAATCTAAGTTGCTCTGTAGCCACTCTACTTCTTTAGCACTGCCTGCCCCCCCCCCACCTGTCTTAATATCATCTGCAAACTTTGCAACAAAGCTATCAACTCTATCATCCAAATCATTGACATATAATGTAAAAAGAATCGTTTCAAACACAGACCCCTTTGGAACACTACTAGTCACTGACAGCCAGTCAGAAAAGGCAACCTTTATTCCTACTCTCCGCCTCCTGCCAATCAGCCACTGTTTTAACCATACTAGAACTTTTCCTGTAATATCATGGGATTGTAGCTTGTTCAGCATCCTCATGTGCAGCTGCATGTCAAAGGTCTTCTGAAAATCCAAGTACACAGCATCAACTGTTTCTGCTTTGTCTATCCTGCTTGTTACTTTGTCAAAGAATTCCAACCTGTCTGTTTGTCAGACAAGATTTTCCCTTGAGGAAACCATGCTGCCAATGGCCTATTTTCTCATGTGCCTCCAAGTACTCTGAGACCTCATCCTTAATAATCAACTCCCAACCACTGATGTCTGAACTGGCCTATAGTTTCCTTTCTTCTGCCTCTCTCCCTTCTTGAATAGAGTGATATTTGTAATTTTCCAGACCTCCTGAATCATTCCACAATCTAGTGATTTTTGAAAGATCATTAGTAATGCCTCTACAATCTCTTCAGATACCTCTTTCAGAATTCTAGTGTGTACATCATTTGGTCCAGGTGACTTAACACCTTTCAGTTTCCCAAGAACCTTCTCTCCAGTTATGGTAACTTCATACACTTCATGCCAGCTGACATTTGGAATGTCTACACACTACTAGTGTCTTTCACAATGAAGACCAGTGCAAAATACTTATTCAGTTCATCTGCCATTTCATTGTCCTTCATTACTACCTCTCCAGCATAGTTTTCCAGCAGTCCGATATCCACTCTAGTCCCTCTTTTGCACTTTATGTATTCAAAGAAACTTTTGTTAACTTCTTTAATATTATTGGCTAGCTTAATTTTGTATTTCATCTATACCTTCTTAATTACCTTTTTAGTTGTTTTGTTTGTTTTTAAAAGCTTCCCAATCCTCTAATTTCCCATTAATCTTTGCTCTATTATATGCCCTCTCTTTGGCTTTTAAGTTGCCTTTGATTTGTCTTGTTAGCCATGGTTGTGTCATCTTCCTTTTAGGATACTTCTTCCTCTTTGGGATGTATATATCCTAAGCCAGGGGTCAGCAACCTTTACCACTGAAAGAGCCACTTGGACCCGTTTCCCACAGAAAAGAAAACACTGGGAGCCGCAAAACCCGTTTGACATTTAAAATGAAATAACACTGCATACATCGTTTTGTTTTGCCTTTATGCTATGTATAAACAAACTATAATGTGTTGCATTTATGAAATTGATGAACTCCTGCAGAGAAAATGAAATTACATTTCTGCATGCAACAAAAACATTTTGACCTCCGAAAAAAAGACGTTGGGTTGAAGGTTACTTTTAAGTAAAATACTCAATGTCTATTTGAGTCCTTCTTGTATTTATGAAAAACGCCAAACTTAAATTTGCCGCCAGCAGCAAACCAAAAATAACGTCAGCCAGCTGTCAACCTGAAAAATAAAAGGACTATTTCACTGAACAATGAAAACATATGAATATACGTAAAATAATAGGCAATTAAAATATTTATCATACTTGGTCAGGTTGACTCACACCTGACAATGCAGTCGTATTCAGTAGGGATGGATCGATGCTTAGGGGAGTGACCGGGAAGGATAATGTGTGTTTTTCCTCTCTGAACTCACAGAAGCGTTTCCCAAACGATGTTTGCATTGCGAGATTGCAGAATGGAAATACTCCGAATTTATCATGTCGTGACCTTGTTTGAACTCTCTCAAATTGGGGAAGTGAGACAATGTGCCTTTCTGTAAATCTCTGGCAAGCAACGTCAGCTTGCGCTCGAATGCCAAAACATCCTCCAACATGTGCAGGTCTGTGCGTCCTTTCCCCTGAAGAGCTGTGTTCAGCGTGTTCAGGTTCGCTGTCATGTCTACCATGAAGTGTAGCTTTTCCAGCCACTCTGGCTGTTCCAGCTCAGGAAAGGTGAGCCCTTTGCTGCCCAGGAAAGTTTTCACTTCTTCCAGACACGCGACAAAGCGTTTCAGCACCTCCCCTCTGGACAGCCAGCGATAAAAACATGTTGTAGCGGTGTGCTACACGCAGTCAGTAAACTGCAGTCAAAGATAGCTTTATTCGAACTAAACAGCCTTGCTTTTAAGCCTCCCTCAACCCGCCCCCCATGGGCGCGGATGCTGCAAAAGACACGTACTCACAAACCCCCGTAGGCTATCTCCCTTAGCCTGAACGCTGGCTAATTGTGAGCCAGTTCGGATGTGTCAGGAAATGGGTCGCCACAACGTCTTATTTAGATTGTACAAGATCACCATAATCTTCAAATTTAGATTTACATTTCAAAAACTAACAAACTAACATAAAATACATTTTAATTAAATACTGACCATGTAGCGGTGTGCTACACGCAGCGCTAAAATTACGACACGGAGTCGGTAACTGCAGTCGAAGGAAAAAACTTTATTCGAAATCTTCAGCCTCACTTTTAAGCCTCCCTCAACCTGCCCCCCATGGCGCAGAGGCTCCAAAGCTCTGTGCTCGCAAACCCCCGTAGGCTATCTAATTGTGAGTCGGTTCGGATGTGCCAGGAAAAGGGTCGCCACAACCAATTATTTCCCAAAGCAACAGGGAGCCGCAGCACAGACGTAAAAGAGCCACATGTGGCTCTGGAGCCGCGGGTTGCCGACCCCCGTCCTAAGCCTTCTGAATTGCTTCCAGAAATTCCAGCCATTGCTGCTCTGCCGTCATCCCTGCCAGTGTTCTTTTCCAATCAATTCTGGCCAACTCCTCTCTCATGTCTGTATAATTGCAAGTCCTGGACCTTAGTCCCACAGACATTCAATTGCAAGGAACTAAACAAATGAGATTTGCTTTACTAAATTAAATGTATTAAAAGAACACAATTCAAAATTTAGGCTGAGTTCTCTTAATGTTTCTCAGATTTGGTGTAAATTGGGGCTTGAAGACATAGACGTATAAACTTTCTAACCCAGCTTTTCTGTAATAAAATAAACTAAAATCTTGTGTTGCAGATTTTGTAAGTATTTGAAAGGGTTATATTTTTGTTTTATGAGTATGTGTGCTTTTTTTGTGGCAGTTTCTTTCACTGTTCAAATAAGCATTTGCTTTACCCGCAATCCCATCAGCAGAAAAATCCCTAACTAGTGCCAGCTGGCAGCTCTATAGAGACAACGGAGATGTGGTCTATGTTGTAATCATCAGATAGGAGCCTCTTGCGATGGCAGGACACGCAAGTACCATAATGAAAACATCACACTGCAAGTTCCAACACACAGATGCCAACTCTCCAAACGTGCCACATAATAGGTAAAAGATAATGCACTGAAGTCAGGTTTGGATTGATGCTACAAAACGTAGAACAGAACAGCACAGTACAGCCATTACTGTGAATGAAGTTCTTCAACCTTTTTAAATTGTTCTAAGATCAATCTGACTCTTCCCTCCTTAATAGCCCTCCATTTTTCTGTCATCCAAGGGCCTATCTAAAAGATTCCCCCTGCCCCTGGCATTCCTGCTCTGACATATGTCCCACACCTCACCCTCCAGCTCTCCACCCCCACCATTCCTAACATCCTTTACTCCTGCAAACTCGCTCTCCCTTCCACATTGGGAAGTATAATTCTGTGCAAAAGTCTTAGGCACCCTAGCTATATACATGTGCCTAAGACTTTTACACAGTACTGTATTTGGCAACAGAATCTTACATACTTCTTAATTAGAGCATTGCTAAGGTATTCCATCAGGGTGAAGAAATTTCTCCTCACCTCAGTCCTGAATGACCCTTTTGTTATATCTGTGACCCTTGTCTCCTGACACCACGGCCAGCGGAAGCATAATCTTCACATCTACCTTACCAAACCTCACTGCTGTGGCTGGAATGGCAAATGAAGAGCATAACTTTTTTGAAAAATGTCTCCAAGTATGTGCTGGATGAGGAACTAGTACCGGAAAGCCAGAATCGTTTGTTGAATTCCAGCATATATATATATGTTTAAAGGTGTTCCTCTGAAGTAAGATTGTGGAATTTCGAGGAGTATTTAGCTGCCAGACTCCTGCCAGGGAACAGGTGGATTCTGTCAGTGATTAGTGGAGACTTCCTCTCTTTCAAAGTTGTGGTGATTTGTAGGAGTGCATTTTTAAACAGCTATCGGGCCTAAACTCCAAGTTAAAATTCAGCAGACTGATATTTTATGGCACAGATCAAACCCAATTACATCAACACCCTCAGTAGTAGTCATTCGATTATCAACATCAGTAGACTCTGAGGGTTGAAACCAGAAGACGGTCCAGACCTCCTTGTTCACTGTTCATAATTTTAATTCCTGCTGTCCCCAGAAGACCTGCTGTTGACTGTCATGGTGAATGAAGGTTTGAATGACACTTGTATTCCGAATCAATGAGTAAGAGCTGAATAAATTTGATGCAAACCAGGAAATTTATTGAAAGGGAACCGATTGAATCTCATTTATCACTCTAATAAATCTTGTTTACCAGAAAGCAGTACAGTAGCAGAGCAATTTGCACAATCACTTTATAGCGCAAACACGTTGCCAGATCGGGATTCAATTCCTACTGTGATCTGTGAAAAGTTTATATGTTCTCCTCATGACCTCGTGGGATTCCACCGGGAACTCTGGTTTCCCTCCACATTCCAAAGACATACAGTTAGGGTTAGGGTTCAGCTTAAAGCTTGGGCTAGTTGTGGGCATGCTAGGTCAGTGCCAGAAATGTGACTGCCCCTAGCACAATCTTGCTGACTTGATGCAAATAATGCAATCACTGTATGTTTTGATATCTCAATGTGCCTGTTACAAATAAAGCTAATACTTTTCTTTTTAATGCTTCTTCTAAGAAATCTTCTTTTTACTTTGCAGAATTGGGTAGTTAGATTTTTTGAACATAGAACATAGAAATCTACAGCACATTACAGGCCCTTTGGCCCACATTGTTGAGCTGACCATGTAACCTACTCTAGAAACTGGCTAGAGTTACCCTACTGCATAGCCACCTATTTTTCTAAACTCCATGTACCTGTATAAGAGTCTTGTAAAAGACCCTATTGTATCCACCTCTACCATTGTTGCTGGCAGAGCATTCCACACACCCATCACTCTCTGTGTGGAAAAACTTACCTCTGATATCCTCCAAGCATCTTAAAACTATGCCCCCTTGTGTTAGCCATTTCAGCCCTGGGAAAAGGCCTCTGACTATCTTGTACGCCTCTATCAGGTCACCTCTCATCCTCTGTCGCTCTAAGGAGAAAAAGTTAAGTTCACTCAACAGATTCTCATAAGCCGTGCTCTCTAATCCAGACAACATCCTTGTAAATCTCCTCTGCACCCTCTCTATGGTATCCAGCTTTGTTCTTACTTGCAGTTGATTCTCCATCAAGTTTATCTGCTGAGGCATGAAGTCAGCAATTCTGCCTTAGACTTCCAGAATTTACGATTCTCCATTTCACTAGGGAGATAATATCTTGGTGTCATCTCAATAATTGGGTATTTACAACGTTCTCTTTTTTTAAGGAAAAGAATAAATAGTCAATGTTTTGGGCCAAGACCCTTCATCAGAAGCTTCGTGTGTGTGTGTTGCTTGGATTTCCAACATCTACAGATTTTCTCTTTTGTTCTCTCTCCTTTTTTTATTTCAGATTTTCAGCATCTGCAGATTATTATGTCTGTAGTCCCATTCAATGATCACATCATGGAGAGATATGAACAAGTGTTTTAGGATTAATGTCCATTCTGTGCACTCAGTATATTACAGTAACCATACTGTGCTTTATGATTTATTGCCGTGTTTCCAAATTGCAGGTTAATTTGGCTCTCAATGTAACACCATCTTAATTTGAAATCTCTCAAGGGATCATTCTGAATGGACAGTAGATGCTGATCTTGGCAAGGCTGTCCACTATGTGCTTGTTGCCAGGGTTTGTTAGATAACACTCTTCCCAAGTGCCTGGGGATGCTTTATCACATCAAGTGTATAAACATCTGGAGTTAAGTTTCAGTGCCATGTTACTCAAGACATCAACATCAAGTGTCATGATGTATGATGTGGGCAATCCTAGTCTTCACCTTGATTGTTCTTGGCAAATGTTTCTACAGGAGGGGTTTGCCATTGCCTTCTTCTGGGTAGTGCCTTTACAAGATGGGTGCCCCTAGCCATTGTCAATACTCTTCGGAGATTATCTGCCTGGCATCAGTGGTTGCATAACCAATACTTGTGATATGCACTGGCTGTTCATATGACCTGCTCCAGTGACTTTAAGTGGCCCTGATCGGGGGGGGGGGGGGGGGGGGGGGCTAAGTAGGTGCTACACCTTGCCCAAGTGTGACCTGCTGGCTAATGGAGGGAAGGAGTACCTTAAGCCTCCTTTGGTAGACACATAACTCCATACCATCACTCTAATCATACAGTAATAAAGCACAGAAACAGGTCTTTCAGAACCACTCAAACATTAAAAGATGAACTCTTGAATTGATCTCTCAAATAATGTGAACTCTGCACCATAGTTGTCTCCCTTCACTGAACTTTCTCTGTAACTGCAACACTGCATTCTGTGTTCTGTTTTCCTTTCTACTATCTCAGTGTAATAATGTTTGGCATGACCTTTCTGGATGGCATGCTAAATAAAAGCTTTCTACTACATCTTATTATATATGACAATAATAAATCAATCTAGGGTGCTGGGTGGAGATACTATATGTCTCTATCAAAGGAGGTGGAAGGGACTGTCTTAAATAGTCATCTTGGTTGGATTGGCTGCATCATCGTCATTATGTGCCATGTCATCGTGGGCGAACATGGTCTCATGACCATGAGGTGTAAGGAGCTTCTTCCCTCTGCTAGGCTGCAGGTCACTTTTGGATAAGGTATAGCATCTGCTTAACCCCCCCCCCGCCCTCCTCCTCAATCAAGGTCACATGAAGCCATGGAGGCAGGTGGAAGCTGGCCATAGAAGCAGCTAGTGCATATCACAAGTCCTGGTTATGTGACCACCGACAGCAGGCAGACAATCTCTGAAGAGCATTGATAATGGCTGGGGTCACCCTTCTTGTAAAGGCACTGCTCAGAAAAGGCAATTGCAAACTGCTTCTTAGAAAAATTTGCCAAGAAACAATCATGGTGCTGAGACCATGATTGCCCGCAACGACATGAGACATGACGACGGTGATGATGAAACCAATCCAACAAGCTCATGCTAACCAAGATGACTATTTAAGATGGCCTCAAGTTTCTGAGTTAAATGTTTCTGCTCCCTTGAAGTCTCAAAGTTCCCCTCGTCACTTGCAGGCTGTGGGAATCAGCAGTGTGGACAACATTGAATCCCTTGACTCCACTGTGGAAACTTCGAAGGGCAGTTAAGCATTAACTGTATGAACTAACCAAACTGCAGGGAGTAACCAATGCATTTGACAACAATTCTTTGTTTGCAAGGTGACGTAAGCTGCTATTGAGTTTCAATTAGGTGACTTGCAAAACTAATTCAACAGATAATTTATTTCAACAATTAGTTTCATAGTCCTTAACTTTCTTCAAAAGGCTTACTTCTATAATATCTACTGAAAATATGGTTCTGTCTGCTAGAAAATCCTCATGCTCTAAATTAGTTAGCTCTTCAAAGAACTTACACAGATTTTGGTGGTCTCGTATAGTCTAGCTCAGAGGTTCCCCACCTGGGTCTATGGTCCTCTCAGTTAATGATAGGGGTTCATGGCATAAAGAAGGTTGGAAACATCTGGCCAGATCCTCACTACCCCTCTAATCAGCCTCTAAGTCCAGGTGATCTGCTGATAAAATTGCCTCATGAAATTTTCGCATAGTTGATAGCACAGTAGATGGCCATATTCAAAATCTCATTCACCTCCACAATATTAAATTAGCTTTCTCTGCACCCTTGTTCTCAAGTGTAATCATAGCTTTTCAGCCAAATTCAGCCTTTGTAAAATCTGTAAGGATAGTTCTTTTGATGAAATGCACTCCCCATTGCTTATGCCAGCTGTGCTTATCAAAACAGCTAAGCTACCTTTAGCCATTACCTTTGTACATTCTACAGGACAACACCTTTATTGTTCTGTCTATTTTGGGATCATTTATCAATGGTCAGACTGCATCTAATCTTGGTGTGATTGCATTGGTTATCTAACTGACGTCTCATTGGCGTTGGATTAGAGTTTGCAACAGTAAGTGGACTTGGGCAAGCAAAGAAGTGATGGCCCACTGCAGAATAGATGAGCTAAGCCTGCTGAGAAAGCTGGCGCAGAGCAGCCAGTGAGGTCGTAGTGAGAGGAAGCATTTTGAATGATGGCTTAATATTGAAAATTCATGAATTGTTTTACCATTCACTGCCTGTGTCAATGAGTAATAATAGGGGTTGAAAACAGATATGTTTGCTCTTCTCATGACTCAGTTCACAGTCTTTGTGAATTCCTATTAAAGCTGAGTTCATTATTATATGCACAAGTAAATGTATGCACAGGTGCAATGAAAACTTAATTGTAACAGCATCACAGGCATGTAGAATCATATAAGCAGCATTCACAAGAAAAACTTCAATTATACATAGATCATGCACAGTGTTTATAGGAAAGAACAAAAAGCATAAAGTCACTTGTGTGTAAAGTGATTTCAATGGTTGCAGTGTTGCAAAATTGTGGTGATTAACATTGTGCCAGTTGGTTCAAGAAATGACTGGTTTTGGGAACTAACTGTTCTTGACCCTGGTCTAGTAGGATGTTATGCTGCTGTACCTCTTGTCTGACCACAGCTGTGAGAAGATGGTTGAGGTCTTTGATGGATGCTGCCTTCCTGATTAAATGCCTCCTGTAGATGCTACTGATGGTAGGGAGGGATATCTAAATCCCACTACTTCTTACATTCCTGTATGTTAATTTTTAATACCCTTCATCTTATGTGTGATATGAGCTCCAGTCTGAATGGGATAGCTTCGCAACAAATCTAATAGCTCAAAGTGGGCATCCTTGAACACTCACAAATACCCAGTGGCGGCAGAATTCTTGATAACTGAACAGCAGGGAGGACAAGAAGAGATTACCCCAGGATATACGTGGGCCAGTGCAATGGACAGACACATGGCAGTTGTTGGTTAATGTGAAGAAGCATGAGATGATGCATTTTAATAGGAAATGTGATTTAGGTTCAGATTCATTTATTTATCACGTACAGTGAAATGTGGCATTTGCATTACAACCGACACAACCTAAGAAAGTGCTGGGGCAGCTCGCAAGTATCACCACACTTTCCAGCACCAACGTAACATGCCCATCATTTTCAAATAACACATGCAACAGCAGCAATAACAATAGCAAAGCAGATCATTCTCTTTGCAGACGGTAGTATGTGTGTTCATGTACTTATCTTTGGTCAAGATTGAAGACTGGTTCTCATTTGTATTATGCTATCCATATAATTCCCAATTAAATTGATTTATTTTTGTTGTACTTTGTTTTGCATGCCATCCATACAAATCATTTCACTATGAGAGTGCACTGAGGTAGTGCAAGGGAAAACAATATCAGACTGTTAAAGTTGCCGAGAAAGTACGGTGCAAACAGACCATAAGGTGCAATGTCTTGACAAGGTAGATTGGGCAGACAGAAGTCTATATTTTCACACTAGGGCACCAGTCAGTAGACTTATAACAGCAGGACAGGAGCCGTAATTGAGCCTGTCAGACATGGTGTGTTCTGCCTGATGGGAGGATAAAGCAAAGAAAAGAGAATGCCTGGGATAGGACGGTCTTTTCTTGAATTGTCATTCAATCTCTAATTGGAGGGTGTTGGCCTGAAATGTCGAATGTTTACTCTTTTCCATAGATGCTGCCTGGCCTGCTGAGTTCCTCCAGCATTTTGTGTGTGTTGCTTGGGTTTCCAGCATCTGCAGATTTTCTTGCGTCAGAACAACTCTACAACTGCCTTTCCTCGAGCCTCATATTGTTACCGTCATTTGAAGGTTTTTCTTAACTTTCCCTTTGGATTAATTTGCAAAGATCTGACATTTATTATTTCTTATTTTGGCCACTTCTGGCCTAATCCATTCTACCATTTGATCCCCCCTTGCATCTGTACAATTGCGAAGAGTTCCAAGCAACTGTGCAGCCCCTGACAGTTTGAATTGTGCTTAAATATTTCCTGGGATTTCGATGTAGTGTTGGACTAATCTTTAGAGCAGGCACTCAGCCATCTGAGCAACTGTTTTTTATAGTGTTGTAGCGGTGTGCTACACGCAGCGCTAAAATTACGACACGGAGTCGGTAACTGCAGTCGAAGGAAAAACTTTATTCGAAATCCTCAGCCTCACTTTTAAGCCTCTCTCAACCTGCCCCCCTTGGCGCAGAGGCTCCAAAGCTCTGTGCTCGCAAACCCCCGTAGGCTATCTAATTGTGAGCCGGTTCGGATGTGCCAGGAAATGGGTCGCCACATAACCCCCCCCCCCCCAGAACCGGCGATACACCCCCCAATGTCCACAGTCTGGGCCAGAACCTGCTTGGGAGGTCGGCCTCTGCGCCGAGGTGCCGGAAACTCGGCCGGTTGCGCCAGGTCTACATGGGCCGGTTTGAGTCGGTCCACCATGAAAACCTCCTCTTTCCCCCCAACGTCCAGCACGAACGTGGACCCGTTGTTCCGGAGCACCATAAACGGCCCCTCGTATGGCCGCTGCAGCGGTGGCCGATGCCCGCCCCTTCATACAAACACAAACTTACAGTTCTGTAGGTCTTTGGGTACGCAGGTCGGGTGCCGCCCGTGCTGTGAAATGGGTATGGGGGCCAGGTTACCGAGCTTCTCGCTTAGTCTGCCCAGGACTGCTGCGGGATCTTCCTCTTGCCCCCGTGGGGCTGGTAGGAACTCCCTGGGGACGACCAGGGGCGCGCCGTATACCAACTCAGCCGACGAGGCGTGCAGGTCGTCCTTGGGCGCTGTGCGGATGCCGAGTAGGACCCAGGGAAGCTCGTCCGCCCAGTTGGCTCCTCGCAGGCGGGCCATGAGTGCCGACTTCAGGTGACGGTGGAAACGCTCCACTAGCCCGTTCGACTGTGGGTGGTAGGCAGTTGTGTGGTGCAGCTGAGTCCCCAAAAGGCTGGCCATAGCTGACCACAGGCTGGAGGTGAACTGGGCGCCTCTGTCGGAGGTAGTGTGGGCTGGTACACCAAAGCGAGATATCCAGGTGGCGATCAGGGCTCGGGTGCAAGATTCGGAGGTGGTGTCGGTGAGCGGGACCGCCTCTGGCCATCTTGTGAACCGGTCCACGATAGTCAGGAGGTGCCACGCTCCGCGCGACACTGGCAGGGGGCCCACGATATCCACATGAATGTGGTCAAAACGCCGGTGGGCGGGATGGAACTGCTGTGGTGGGGCTTTGGTGTGCCGCTGAACCTTGGCCGTCTGGCAGTGCATGCACGTTCTGGCCCATTCACTGACCTGTTTGCGGAGTCCGTGCCAAACGAACCTGCTGGAAACCATCCGGACAGTTGTCCGGATGGAGGGATGCGCCAAGTTATGAATGGAGTCGAAAACGCGGCGCCGCCAGGCTGTCGGGATGACGGGGCGGGGCTGGCCGGTGGCGACGTCACAGAGTAGGGTCCTCTCACCCGGGCCCATGGGGAGGTCCTGGAGCTGCAAACCGAAGACTGCGGTTCTGTAACTCGGAATCTCCTCATCCGCCTGCTGCGCCTCTGCCAGTGCCTCAAAGTCTACCCCTTGGGAAAGGGCATGAAAGGTAGGGCGAGAGAGCGCATCCGCCACGACATTGTCCTTACCCGATACGTGCTGGACATCCGTCGTGTATTCAGAGATGTAGGACAGATGGCACTGTTGGCGGGACGACCAGGGGTCGGACGCTTTCGTAAACGCAAAGGTAAGCGGTTTGTGGTCCGTGAACGCAGTGAAGGGCCGACCTTCTAGGAAGTACCTGAAATGCTGGATTGCCAGGTAGAGCGCCAACAGTTCCCGGTCGAAAGCACTGTACTTGAGCTCGGGTGGCCGCAGGTGTTTGCTGAAAAACGCCAGGGGTTGCCAGCGACCTGCGATGAGTTGCTCCAGCACCCCACCGACTGCCGTGTTAGATGCGTCCACTGTGAGGGCGGTAGGGGCGTCCATTCTGGGATGTACTAGCATTGCGGCGTTCACCAAAGCTTCCTTTGTTTGAACGAAAGCGGCGGCGGACTCCTCGTCCCAGGTAATGTCCTTGCTCGGACCCGACATCAGGGCGAACAGGGGGCGCATGATCCGGGCAGCTGAAGGGAGGAAGCGGCGGTAGAAATTGTCCTGGTCGAGGGAGCTCACCACGTAGTAGTAGCGGGTGTCTTCTGAGGTGATCCGGCTAACGTGGAATTGGGCTTCGGCTTGCTGGAACCATAGGTTCGGTCGCTGTGCCCAGAAACCCGACAGTTTCAACGAAACCGCATGAACAGAGGCGGCGTCGGTCATTTCTGGTCCAAAAATCGTTTGGACCGTTGGGGTCACCAATTGTAGCGATGTGCTACATGCAGCGCTAAAATTACGACACGGAGTCGGTAACTGCAGTCGAAGGAAAAACTTTATTCGAAATCCTCAGCCTCACTTTTAAGCCTCTCTCAACCTGTCCTCCGTGGCACAGAGGCTCCAAAGCTCTGTGCTCGCAAACCCCCGTAGGCTATCTAATTGTGAGCCGGTTCGGATGTGCCAGGAAATGGGTCGCCACATAACCCCCCCCCCCCCCAGAACCGGCAATACACCCCCCAATGTCCACAGTCTGGGCCAGAACCTGCTTGGGAGGTCGGCCTCTGCGCCGAGGTGCCGGAAACTCGGCCGGTTGCGCCAGGTCTACATGGGCCGGTTTGAGTCGGTCCACCATGAAAACCTCCTCTTTCCCCCCAACGTCCAGCACGAACGTGGACCCGTTGTTCCGGAGCACCATAAACGGCCCCTCGTATGGCCGCTGCAGCGGTGGCCGATGCCCGCCCCTTCATACAAACACAAACTTACAGTTCTGTAGGTCTTTGGGTACGCAGGTCGGGTGCCGCCCGTGCTGTGAAATGGGTATGGGGGCCAGGTTACCGAGCTTCTCGCTTAGTCTGCCCAGGACTGCTGCGGGATCTTCCTCTTGCCCCCGTGGGGCTGGTAGGAACTCCCTGGGGACGACCAGGGGCGCGCCGTATACCAACTCAGCCGACGAGGCGTGCAGGTCGTCCTTGGGCGCTGTGCGGATGCCGAGTAGGACCCAGGGAAGCTCGTCCGCCCAGTTGGCTCCTCGCAGGCGGGCCATGAGTGCCGACTTCAGGTGACGGTGGAAACGCTCCACTAGCCCGTTCGACTGTGGGTGGTAGGCAGTTGTGTGGTGCAGCTGAGTCCCCAAAAGGCTGGCCATAGCTGACCACAGGCTGGAGGTGAACTGGGCGCCTCTGTCGGAGGTAGTGTGGGCTGGTACACCAAAGCGAGATATCCAGGTGGCGATCAGGGCTCGGGTGCAAGATTCGGAGGTGGTGTCGGTGAGCGGGACCGCCTCTGGCCATCTTGTGAACCGGTCCACGATAGTCAGGAGGTGCCACGCTCCGCGCGACACTGGCAGGGGGCCCACGATATCCACATGAATGTGGTCAAAACGCCGGTGGGCGGGATGGAACTGCTGTGGTGGGGCTTTGGTGTGCCGCTGAACCTTGGCCGTCTGGCAGTGCATGCACGTTCTGGCCCATTCACTGACCTGTTTGCGGAGTCCGTGCCAAACGAACCTGCTGGAAACCATCCGGACAGTTGTCCGGATGGAGGGATGCGCCAAGTTATGAATGGAGTCGAAAACGCGGCGCCGCCAGGCTGTCGGGATGACGGGGCGGGGCTGGCCGGTGGCGACGTCACAGAGTAGGGTCCTCTCACCCGGGCCCATGGGGAGGTCCTGGAGCTGCAAACCGAAGACTGCGGTTCTGTAACTCGGAATCTCCTCATCCGCCTGCTGCGCCTCTGCCAGTGCCTCAAAGTCTACCCCTTGGGAAAGGGCATGAAAGGTAGGGCGAGAGAGCGCATCCGCCACGACATTGTCCTTACCCGATACGTGCTGGACATCCGTCGTGTATTCAGAGATGTAGGACAGATGGCACTGTTGGCGGGACGACCAGGGGTCGGACGCTTTCGTAAACGCAAAGGTAAGCGGTTTGTGGTCCGTGAACGCAGTGAAGGGCCGACCTTCTAGGAAGTACCTGAAATGCTGGATTGCCAGGTAGAGCGCCAACAGTTCCCGGTCGAAAGCACTGTACTTGAGCTCGGGTGGCCGCAGGTGTTTGCTGAAAAACGCCAGGGGTTGCCAGCGACCTGCGATGAGTTGCTCCAGCACCCCACCGACTGCCGTGTTAGATGCGTCCACTGTGAGGGCGGTAGGGGCGTCCATTCTGGGATGTACTAGCATTGCGGCGTTCACCAAAGCTTCCTTTGTTTGAACGAAAGCGGCGGCGGACTCCTCGTCCCAGGTAATGTCCTTGCTCGGACCCGACATCAGGGCGAACAGGGGGCGCATGATCCGGGCAGCTGAAGGGAGGAAGCGGCGGTAGAAATTGTCCTGGTCGAGGGAGCTCACCACGTAGTAGTAGCGGGTGTCTTCTGAGGTGATCCGGCTAACGTGGAATTGGGCTTCGGCTTGCTGGAACCATAGGTTCGGTCGCTGTGCCCAGAAACCCGACAGTTTCAACGAAACCGCATGAACAGAGGCGGCGTCGGTCATTTCTGGTCCAAAAATCGTTTGGACCGTTGGGGTCACCAATTGTAGCGATGTGCTACATGCAGCGCTAAAATTACGACACGGAGTCGGTAACTGCAGTCGAAGGAAAAACTTTATTCGAAATCCTCAGCCTCACTTTTAAGCCTCTCTCAACCTGTCCTCCGTGGCACAGAGGCTCCAAAGCTCTGTGCTCGCAAACCCCCGTAGGCTATCTAATTGTGAGCCGGTTCGGATGTGCCAGGAAATGGGTCGCCACATAACCCCCCCCCCCCCCAGAACCGGCAATACACCCCCCAATGTCCACAGTCTGGGCCAGAACCTGCTTGGGAGGTCGGCCTCTGCGCCGAGGTGCCGGAAACTCGGCCGGTTGCGCCAGGTCTACATGGGCCGGTTTGAGTCGGTCCACCATGAAAACCTCCTCTTTCCCCCCAACGTCCAGCACGAACGTGGACCCGTTGTTCCGGAGCACCATAAACGGCCCCTCGTATGGCCGCTGCAGCGGTGGCCGATGCCCGCCCCTTCATACAAACACAAACTTACAGTTCTGTAGGTCTTTGGGTACGCAGGTCGGGTGCCGCCCGTGCTGTGAAATGGGTATGGGGGCCAGGTTACCGAGCTTCTCGCTTAGTCTGCCCAGGACTGCTGCGGGATCTTCCTCTTGCCCCCGTGGGGCTGGTAGGAACTCCCTGGGGACGACCAGGGGCGCGCCGTATACCAACTCAGCCGACGAGGCGTGCAGGTCGTCCTTGGGCGCTGTGCGGATGCCGAGTAGGACCCAGGGAAGCTCGTCCGCCCAGTTGGCTCCTCGCAGGCGGGCCATGAGTGCCGACTTCAGGTGACGGTGGAAACGCTCCACTAGCCCGTTCGACTGTGGGTGGTAGGCAGTTGTGTGGTGCAGCTGAGTCCCCAAAAGGCTGGCCATAGCTGACCACAGGCTGGAGGTGAACTGGGCGCCTCTGTCGGAGGTAGTGTGGGCTGGTACACCAAAGCGAGATATCCAGGTGGCGATCAGGGCTCGGGTGCAAGATTCGGAGGTGGTGTCGGTGAGCGGGACCGCCTCTGGCCATCTTGTGAACCGGTCCACGATAGTCAGGAGGTGCCACGCTCCGCGCGACACTGGCAGGGGGCCCACGATATCCACATGAATGTGGTCAAAACGCCGGTGGGCGGGATGGAACTGCTGTGGTGGGGCTTTGGTGTGCCGCTGAACCTTGGCCGTCTGGCAGTGCATGCACGTTCTGGCCCATTCACTGACCTGTTTGCGGAGTCCGTGCCAAACGAACCTGCTGGAAACCATCCGGACAGTTGTCCGGATGGAGGGATGCGCCAAGTTATGAATGGAGTCGAAAACGCGGCGCCGCCAGGCTGTCGGGATGACGGGGCGGGGCTGGCCGGTGGCGACGTCACAGAGTAGGGTCCTCTCACCCGGGCCCATGGGGAGGTCCTGGAGCTGCAAACCGAAGACTGCGGTTCTGTAACTCGGAATCTCCTCATCCGCCTGCTGCGCCTCTGCCAGTGCCTCAAAGTCTACCCCTTGGGAAAGGGCATGAAAGGTAGGGCGAGAGAGCGCATCCGCCACGACATTGTCCTTACCCGATACGTGCTGGACATCCGTCGTGTATTCAGAGATGTAGGACAGATGGCACTGTTGGCGGGACGACCAGGGGTCGGACGCTTTCGTAAACGCAAAGGTAAGCGGTTTGTGGTCCGTGAACGCAGTGAAGGGCCGACCTTCTAGGAAGTACCTGAAATGCTGGATTGCCAGGTAGAGCGCCAACAGTTCCCGGTCGAAAGCACTGTACTTGAGCTCGGGTGGCCGCAGGTGTTTGCTGAAAAACGCCAGGGGTTGCCAGCGACCTGCGATGAGTTGCTCCAGCACCCCACCGACTGCCGTGTTAGATGCGTCCACTGTGAGGGCGGTAGGGGCGTCCATTCTGGGATGTACTAGCATTGCGGCGTTCACCAAAGCTTCCTTTGTTTGAACGAAAGCGGCGGCGGACTCCTCGTCCCAGGTAATGTCCTTGCTCGGACCCGACATCAGGGCGAACAGGGGGCGCATGATCCGGGCAGCTGAAGGGAGGAAGCGGCGGTAGAAATTGTCCTGGTCGAGGGAGCTCACCACGTAGTAGTAGCGGGTGTCTTCTGAGGTGATCCGGCTAACGTGGAATTGGGCTTCGGCTTGCTGGAACCATAGGTTCGGTCGCTGTGCCCAGAAACCCGACAGTTTCAACGAAACCGCATGAACAGAGGCGGCGTCGGTCATTTCTGGTCCAAAAATCGTTTGGACCGTTGGGGTCACCAATTGTAGCGATGTGCTACATGCAGCGCTAAAATTACGACACGGAGTCGGTAACTGCAGTCGAAGGAAAAACTTTATTCGAAATCCTCAGCCTCACTTTTAAGCCTCTCTCAACCTGTCCTCCGTGGCACAGAGGCTCCAAAGCTCTGTGCTCGCAAACCCCCGTAGGCTATCTAATTGTGAGCCGGTTCGGATGTGCCAGGAAATGGGTCGCCACAGTGTCACACCACCCAAGACCACAAAATGAAACTTAACTATATTGATTTGACCAGAGGCATTAGCTTCGCATTGCAGACTACACATGCTGTATAATGACTGTGTGGTTGACAGGAATACTCCCTACACATTACATTAGAGTAATTAAGATTATTTCTTTTATGCTAGTTTATGCATACAAAATAGACTTGTGTAAGATTAAGGTTGTCTCAGGTCAGTGTTATATTTAACTTACCTCACAATGAAATGTTTATTGTCCATCTGGATGCAACCACCAGCCAGAGAAAAGACCACTTTTCAGGAGGGAAGCTGTTTGAATTAGATGCAGATGCAGATTCGATTTTCATTCTGTGGAGACGTCCCAAGTGATAAAAAGAGTGACACCATGGAGTTGGTGAACACCAGTTAGTTATTACAAGAAGCCTGCCAAAATTCGTGCATGGCCCACTCGGCTGTCTCCTGGCCTCTGTCTTCCAGGATGCACCCTTCCATTTTAATTTCCTGTAGCTGTAGTTCATTCACAGATGATGGTGGATGACATAGGAGGCTATTCAACCCACTGTGTCGCTAATGGCTCTTGGCTCGTTAGTGGAGGTATCCAAACCATTTTGTTCTCATTCCTCTGCCTGGGTTTTCTTACAGGTCAATTTCTACAAATCTTCATGAGTCAAAATGGACCCTTGTATCTCCATTAAAATGGAGCAGTAAGGGAGTTCAGCCATGACAGTCTTGACAACTTAATGTCATCAGGGCAGAGAATTTGTATTGTTAAAGCAGTGTCAACAATGTGGCCAGTTGCTTTGATCCAGAATTCCTCGCCTGATGTGTGATGGAAGCAGATTGGATGAGATCAGATCAGATTCTTTTATTTATCATACGCACATCAAAACATACGGTGAGATGCGCCACTTGCCATAAGAACCAACACAGCCTAAGGACGTGCTGGGGGCAGCCAGCAAGGGTCATCACACATTCCAGCACCAACACAGCATACTCATCCTGCTCAGTGGAACAGCGCAAGCAACAACAGCAAGAACACAACAACAAAACAAGTCCCTCTCCCACCATCCACCACTGACATACACACACAGGTAAGCCTCCAACCACAGGACAGGATGCCTCTGGGACTTCAATCACCAGCCCTTAGTTTAAATCATAGACTCACAGGCCTCTGTTTCGATGTTTGGGTCTCAGCCTCCAGACTTACCAACTTAAGTCTTCGACCTTCTGACTCACCGATCTCTGGACTTTGAACTCTGAACTTCACCAAGCTCTGGGCATTAACCCCTGGACTCACCAATCACAGGCCTTTGACCTCCGCATCTCACCCTCTGAGTCACACAAGCAACGACCTAGAACTTGCCAACCTGGGGGGACTCACCGATCTGGGGGTGGTGGAAAGCGGGGTGTCAATAGTCTTCATCCATGAGATCTGTCAACCTCAGTCATCGACCAAGGGAATAACTGAACTTTGTTCTCTATGCCCGCTGACCCAACATCCGTCCATGGGATCACCAGCCTCTGACCACTGAGCGCAGTGCTCTGCATTTTGACAAAGGCTCCTGCCCCGATACATCATTTACTATAATAATATCCAGTAGAACATAGAATAAACACTTGAAAGCCAGTAACATAGCTAATGAAGTGAGACTAGTAGAGTTAAGGAGCCAGCATATTTCAATGAGTTCAGTGATTCTGGCTTCTTCCTCCTTCCTTCCCAGTTCTTCTGAAGGGTCTTGGCCTGAAACATCAACGGTTTATTCCCCTCCATAGATGCTGAGATTCTGCAGCACTTTGTGTGTGTTGCTCTGTAATTCCAGCATCTGTAGAATCACTTGTGTTTATGATTCACTTCCATTCTGTGGGTATGTTATAACTGGTTTTGGATATATCAATACTGGAGGCGTGAAAAATAAAAAAATTCCGGAAATAATCAGCAGATCAAGCAGCACACGTGGACAGAGAAAGATAGTTGGTGTTTCTGATCAAAACCTGATGAAACATTGTCTTACTTTCTCTTACAGCCACTGCCTGCCCTATTGCTCTTCCGGTATTCTCCGTATTAACTTCTAATCTCCAGTAGCTGCATTCTGACAGGCACTCAGGTAATTATTACCTTCCAATAAAGGTGGGAAGGTGGTACAGTATGAGAACCAGGTGACCAATAACAGAACGGAAGTGACTTGATTGATCGTGCGTTATTACCTCGAGGAATATGCCCAACCAGGTTCAGCAAGCTTGAGTTCAATTGTTATTCAACAATACACGTGTATACAGCAAATTGAAACAGCATTCCTCCAGCGCCATGTCACAAAGCACACTACATGCAGCCATAAACAGCACACATAGTTACGATAACATATACATTCTCAAAATAATATCAGCACAAGTCCCTGAGTGACATGGCCTGAGATTGATGGTGCATGGGATATTGTGCTGGAGCCATGTTTCAGCATTAACAAGCATATAACAGCTCCTCATCTCATTGTGGGTTAGCGCAGATGAAGGCAATCCAGCTTGTCTTCCAGGGAATGAACACTGGGAGTAGCCCCAGTGGACAGCCAGACTGCATGGGCCAACCCCAGCCCAGCACAGATTTCCAGTGTACCCATTTTGGATCTGTTCTCTCCCTCACTGCTCCCGGCACCTCCTCTGTTGGGTGGCTGCAACAGGTGATGAGGTGGCATGAGCCCAGCCTGACTGAGCAAAATTGGTTTGATGAATACCAGATTTCAAAATCCTTTTCTAAGTCCCATTTCCTTTCCAGGAACCATTTCTCCGAAGGTTTAAGTCTTCGTCCACAATATTTCCAACTAGTAGAAGTAGAAGAATTCTCTGGTGCAATGTTTTTGGCCTGAAACATTATTATATATTAAGAGAAGCTTTGCTTTCATGTTTGAAAACCAAGCAAGACTATTTTCCCCACTTGCTAGTTATGGCAACATTAGAACTGTAGGTTAAGTTTAACGCAGAAATGTGACGTGATATACTTTGGCACAAAGTAAGAGAGAAAATATAAGCTAAATAGACCATTTAAAAAGGGAGTGGAGGGGTAGAGGGTCCTGCATAAATACTTGACTGTGGAAGTAGCAATATTTTGTGAAGCATTAGGGTATCCTCGGATTCATAAAGAAGGACGGAGCATCATTGTGAGAGAATTATGTAGAATCTGTGCAAATCCAGCAAGAAATTTTGATCATAGAGCTTTAAGGAAGATGTAAGAAAGAACATAGTGAAAGCTTTATTAGAAAGGTTTGGGGTTTGAAAGCTAGCAGATGTGATGTTTCAGCCACATTATTCTCTTGGGAGCAAAAACAGTCAAGAAGAGAGTAGGCAGAGCTGTATGAGATCATGGTGAGTTCAGATAAGGTACTTAACCAAAGCTTACTCCCTTTAGCAGACAGCTCCAGGACCAGGGTACACACTTTAAATTTTGGACGAAATGTACAAGGGTAATGAGCGAATTGACTCTTTCATTCAGAGAGCAATGATTTGGAATTTACTGCCTGTGGAGGTGGTGGAAACAGACACAACAGAATGGAAGTGGTGACAGAGAATAATTTCCAAAGTTATGGGGAAACGCCAAAGCATTAGAATTATGAATTGCACTTGTTGGAAACAGATTGAGTGTTCACTTTCCAAGGACTCTACAACTTAATATTATTTATTAAATCTTTATTATTGTTTTGTATTTGCACAGTTTGGCTTCTTTACACATCAGTTGTTGTCTGTCTTTTTGTGCAGTTTTTAATTGATTCTATTGTGCTTCTTTCTATTTACTGTGAATGCCCATGAGAAAGTACATCTCAGATGGTATATGGTGGCATATATGTACTTTGACAATGAATGACCTTTGAACTCAATGGGCCAACTGGCCTCTTTCTGTTCTCTAATAATTCTATGATGCTGTGCTCAGATTACTTTCTTTTTGAATGGCAGAGACTGACAGTTCAAGAAATCCCTTGATACAGAACCGTCACTAACACTGAAGCCACCAAAGAAAATCTCTGTATTTGTTGTAACCTGCGGTTTAACCCATGATAATGACCAGGAGGGTGTCGAGTTTCATTATTGGATTTCTAGGCCGTCAGTAACACCTCATGAAAAAATCCCAGTAGGTGACTGGAAAGGTATTTTCAGGCCATGACTAAAGTGCTGAATGTTTTATTTTTGATGACCGGGGAATGAAAAGCACATGTTGCCTTTAAAGTTAGAAGCTGCAAAAACTCTTTCAATTTGCCACTGCTGGCCCATCAGTTGGTCTGTAACTGTGGCAATGTGTCTGCTAGCAATCCATTGTAACAGGCCACTGCATGAGATTTTCAAAAGTAAAGATGTGTTATCTAAATACTAAAGTCTATTACTTCAAACGGTGCAATAGAAACCATTTAACAATTGGGATCGTGACTTTCAATGAGTTTGAATTCCAGGCCATCAAAACTAATGAGCCCAACAGTCTGAGAGTACAAAGCAGGGAAAAGCACAACAAAAGTTGCATTCCCTGTGATAAAATTAACACACAGAGAAAATTAAATTAATGTTTTAACAAACACATGGTTTATTTGGCGAGGGAACTTTAATTTTATTCATACATATTAGGTTAGTTTAGAAGAATGGAGGGGGGAGGATCTCAATGAAACCTATGAATATTGAAAGGCCTAGATAGAGTGAATATGGAGAGATGTTTCCTATTGTCAGGGAGTCTAGAATCAGAGGGCACAGCCTCAAATACAGAGTTGTCCCTATGAACAGATATTAGGAGGAATTTCTTTAGCCAAAGTGTGGTGAATCTATGGAATTCATAGCCACAGATGGCTGTGGAGGCCAAATCATTGAGTATATTTAAAACTGAGATTGATAATTCCTTGACTAGTAAGGGTGTCAAAGTTACAGGGAGAACACAGGAGACTGGGGTTGAGAGGGAAATTGAATCAGCCATGACAGAATGGCGGAGCAGACTCAATGGACTGAAAGGTCTAATTCTGCTTCCGAGTCTTATGATTTTATTGTCTTATATCTCTTTCCTTGATTAGCTGTTAAATTCACTGAAGTAAAAGCAGAAAATGATGGTCAACTGGTCAGATGTTTTTTTGTGGAAAGGGAATCTGAAGAACCACAAATGCTGACTGTTCTGTTTCTGCGTCAGATTTTTACCACCTGCAGGTTTCTTTTAGATTTTTATTCCCCCCTTTACTGATGTTCAATTTTCAAGATTGTTTATTGTCATTCTTCAGTGCATGAGTGTAAAAGAGAATGAAATGATTGTTACTCTGGATCTCGTGTGGCATAATAAGTATAAAAAGAACAATAAATATAAGTATAAAAGCAATTTTATGAGACAGTGTACAAATAACTGTTAAATGTGGAAGTTTATAGATAAGATTAGTGTATATACCTATGCTGATTGTATGTAGATGAAGTGTTGCTGGGTGTATGAATATCTGTACATAAGGTGACTCTGATAGGAAATGCTAAAGTGACAAAGTGATTCTTGGCAAGAGGAACTCCTCTAGATAGCGGCAGGACATCTGGAAACATAGTAGGACAGTGGCTGTGTCAGTCTGGGATTGAGGTGTAAGGGTAAAGGTGGCAGTGTGTAAAGTGTGGGAATGAACAGGTGCTGAGGGGCTGTGGAGAGCGGTGGCTGCTGTGGCTGTAGTGGTGGTAGGAGGTGGTGGAGTGGGTTAATGGCTGGAAGTGTGACCATTCTGACAGCTTGGGGAAGATCTGAGTTAAAGCCTGCGTTCCCTATGCAACTAACAGTGATCAACAACATCTGGCCTTCTCTGCTTCATCCACTGACCAGTTCTGACAGAACAAAAATATGCCGGTACAGATTGGACTCAAGATGTGATATCTCAAGGCAACTGAAAAGAGTATCTCAGGCTTATGAAGAAGTGGCATCATTCCAAGGCAGATGTTCTTGATTTCTAACCCCCACCCCCCGCACACACACACACACTGATGAGGTTAGACAAGGTGACCTCAATAGCACAAGGTCTTGGGATTTCTCACTTCTAGCTGGAAGCACTCTTTTTACAGACAGCTAACTTTGGTTAATAATTAGACATTTGCTTACTTAACATTGCACCTTACTCTTCAGTTAATTGACTGTCTGGCAAGGGAGTCCTGGGATAGAAATGGGCTCTTCAGCCTGTGCCATGACATGAGGCATTAATTGTGACATGAAAAGTGCATTTTGAAAGTAACTCTTTAATCTTATTTTGGACACCTGAAGCATTTCACAGCAAACTTCTAAATAATAGTCACAGCCTACATGAGATAAATCAATAATTAATTTTAATGATTCTGGTTGATATGGAAAGGTGAGTTGGCTGAAAGTATTGGCCAGGACATGATCAATAAATCTCATTTGCTTTGAAATGTGCTGTGCAACAGTTTTCTTTTGCAGATAGTGTCTCCAATTAGTGGTACAATCCCTATGGACGTGATATCATTGTGGTTACGTTTCAGGGTTTTGGACCATTGATCTGATTTAAATCCAGCTTTAACATTTTTATTTTTTTTTATTTAGAGATACAGCGTGGAACAGACTGTTGCAGCCCACTGGTCTGTGCCGCCTAGCAACCCACTGATTTAACACTAACCTAAGCACAGGAAAATTTACAATGACAAATTAACGTACTAACTGTTATGCTTTTGGACAGTGGAAGGAAACCAGAGCACCCGGAGTAAAATCAGAAATGTGCATATGGGAAGAACAAGCTTTCTTAAAGAGGACATCAAACTCCAAACTCCAATGCCCCGAGCTCTAATATCATCAGACTGTCGTGGTGTCCCTATTAGTATCGACCCGAAATTTGTTGTCTTATGGCAGTTGCACTGAGTAATGCAATAAAATTACAATAAGTTATAGTAAGATTTATATCAGCAAGTAAATGAATGAGCTGTGCAGAAAGAGAGCCATGTAGTCAGGTCACGTTAATGCTCATGGACCTTTCAGAAATCTGATGACAAAGTCTCTGTTTCCAAAACACTGAGTGTGTGTCTTCAGGCTACTCTACCTCTTCCCTAAAGGTAGTAATAAGAAGGGAGCACATCCCAGGTGGTCCTTCTAAAGGCATCGCCTTTTGAAGATGTCCTTGATGGTGAAGAGGCTGCTGCCCATGATGGGGCCAGATGAATTTACAACTTTCTGCAGCTTCTCCCAATCCTGTGCTTTGGCATCTCCATAACAGACAGCAATGCAACCAGCCAGAATGCTGTCCATGGTACATCTGTATAAATTTACTAGAGTGCTGTCCTGACACAGTCTCTCCTGTTTGTGATTATACTCATTAATGTGGTTGGTTTCTGTCTGCCTCCTGAGGATCAGGTGTAATTTACTTGCAATAAATGCTGGCATTATTGGTGACGTACACATCCTGCGAATGAATCAAAACAAAGCTTTCAGTCCAGATTTCTGTACTGAAGCCTCCTGATTGGGACTTGAACCTGATTCAGAAGTGAATGTGCTACAATCCTGAGCCAAAGCTCAAGCTGTAAAGCATGAATGTTACTGAGGATTCATGTTTGTAATTCGAATGGCACGGTAGATTAGTGGTTAGTGTAACACTGTAACAGCACCTGCAACTTGGTTTCAACTGCTATCTGTAAGGAATTTGTGCATTCTCCTTGTTGCTGCGTGGGATTCCTCCAGACCCTCTGGTTTCCTCCCACATTCCAAAGAAGAACAGGTTAGTTGATTAATTGGTCACATGGGTGTAATTGGGAGGCACAGCCTTTTTGAGCCAAAAGAGCCAGTTACCATGACGTATCTCCAAATAAAATTTGGAAAGGAACTGTTGAATTCGACATTGGACTTGAGATATAATTTACACAATATTTCATTTCAAACACTTTGTTGTCCTTTGGATGTATAGTTGGCTCCTACAAGCAAAGGGCATTTCATTATGGAATTTACCTGGGTCTATCAAGAGACAGACATGTTAAGAGACCTTAGAGACATCATAATCATGAATGCCGCCTCGAGGACGGCACATATCCAAGTATGGTTCTGCCTTTCATCCACTATGGGGAAAGACTCTTCACTAACTGGTCCCAGAATAATAATCTGTCCATCTAGAGCCACAGACGTGATCTTCACTGTGCCTCTCTTCCAGGATAATGAAGCACTGTGTTCTTTACCTTTATTGACTTCACTAAAGCCTTTGGCGCCAAATATTGAGTTTGAATTTATTCAAATCTTACATCCGTCCCACTACGTGAGGGAGTAAAAATCTTTGTGTTATGACTCCGTCACAATGTACAGACATGTGAACTTAACTTCAACACTGGAGCTGCAATCTTAGCATGTATATACATTCTGATGCCAAGCCCTAAGTGCTTGCTGACTTGTTCACTAATGAACATCTTATGTCTGCCGAAGTTGTCTAACAACCCATCCTCACTGCTTGAAGATATACCAGAGAAACAGTAGTGTATGATAAGACCCTGGAAAATGCAGGCAATTTCCCATATCCGTGAGCCTTTGTCTGTGTAAGAAAAGAAAATGCCTGAAGATCAAGACCTCAAACTCAGCATAAAGTCAAAGTAAAGTTATTAATAAAGTACATATATACTTAACGGCCACTTTATTAGCTACACCTGTATACCAGCTCAATAATGCAAATATCCAATCAGCCAATCATATGGCAGCAATTCAATGCAGAAAAAGCATGTAGATGTGGTCAAGAAGTTCAGACCAAACATCAATATGGGAAGGAAATGTCATCTAAGTGATTTTCACCGTGGAATGATTGTTGGTGCTAGACAGGGGTAGTTTGAGTATCTCAGAAACTGTTGATTTGGGATGGCATGGACAAGTCTTTTTATCAGGAGCGGTCAGAATTCTAATATTGGTGTGGTACAGTAGGATATTCAGCATAAAGAGAGACTCTACAACTCATATTCATTATTTATTTACTTATTATCATTTTGTATTTGCACAGTTTGTCTTCATCTGCACATTGGTTATTTGTGTGTAGTTTTTTATTGACTTAATTTGATTTTTTTGTTCTACTGTGAAAGCCTGCAAGAAAATGAATCTCGGTGTAGTATATGGTGACATAGATGTACAATCTGTCGATAATAAATTTACTGTGAATTTAGAAAGCAATTGGCTTCCTCTGAGGGACTGCAGCAAGCATTGCTTCTGAGTAACAGCTCACATTAATCCTTGTCCCCTCAGATAATGAATTCCAGGTGACCATCGTCCAACAGTTTCACCACCACCGTTTTCTTCGTGGTGAAAAGCTGAAATATACTTCACAAGATAACTGCATCAAGCATGATTACCATTTTGATCTTTTTCCCTTCGTAAGTCTGATTTCAGTCATCTGTATAATAAATACCACAGCTAAGCTTGTAACTGGGAGTTTTGCCTAAAATGCAGTAAGTTATTTCTGTATCAATTACCCTGTTAAGAAAATGGGAGGAATATATAAGCACAGGGTCTTTGTATTGAACGTTGTCAGGTGAAAGTTTCATAACTAAATGCTATATTCATTAGAAGGTCTTGGTGCATAAGAACATTAGAAATAGGAGCAGGAATAGGCCATACAGTTCTTAAGTTTGCACTACCATTCACTGAGATCGTGTTAGCCCTATAATGCTTAGCGTCCCCCTGTACCCATTATTCTCAACATGAGATAATCCCAGCCAAGATAAAAGCAAAAGAGAAATATAGAACATAAAACAGTACAGCGCAGGCCCTTTAACACATAATGTTCTGCTGATCAATCTAACCTTTCTTTCCTATATAGTCCTCCGTTAGAGAGATACAGCACAGTACAGGCCCTTCTGGCCCAAAAGCCTCATGATGCCCAATTACACCCGAGCGACACATGGGCCCACTGACCCTTATGTCTTTGGAGTGTGGGAGGAAACTGAAGGATCCAGAGGAACCTCCCATGTGCATATCTAAAAGTTTCTTAAATTTCCCTTTTGCAGGAGTCCCCAAACTGGGGTCCACGGATCCTTGGTTAATGGTAGGGGTCCATGGCATAAAAAAGATTAAGAATCCCTGCCCTAATGTATCTTCCTCTACCACCAACCCTGGCAGTGCGGTCCATGCACCCCCATGTAATAAAACAATTCTGACACCACCCCTCCATACTTTCCTCCAGTCACCTTTAATTATGCCCCCTCATATTAGCCACAAATGCTGGAAAGATTAAGCTTCTATGGAAAGAGATACAGAGCTAACAATTTGAGAAAGTCCTTTGCCAGAACTGGAAAGAAGAATAAACAAGGTTGTTTTAAGTTGCAGGGAAGGTGTGGAGGGAAGAAGAAGACAAAGCAGATATCTCTAATAGGCCAAGCACAGGATTACCATGGTGATATGTTGTAGAGGTCATCCTGTTAATGTGTTAATTCGGGGAGCTGGAGTTCAAAATGGAGCACAGGACATTAGATGAAGACAACTAGAGATGAGGAACAAAGAAACATGAAGTGGAGAAGATGCAAGATAGTGATGACTCAATAACCTGATAATGATTGAGGGATAGAAACTGGATGTTTTTGAAATATTGTCATGGGAGCATTTATTTATGAGACATAGGTGCCCAGAATAAACATCTCAGCAAAGGACAGTCTATATCCTTACTGCCTTGGAGAGTCAGCCTAGAAATTTGTATAGTCATTGCTAGAGTAAACTGGAAGCCATATACTTGCTGAAAACAAAGGAAATTCCAAGGTGAGAGTATGGGTCAGTTTGCAGTAAATGATAAATCAAGAGGCAAGAATTCAAATGTTCTTTTTATATTCTTTAGACCTGCCATGTGAACCCAGGAAGTAATGATTACTCAGTGAGAAATAACATAATTTCACAAACCATTCAAACTCCTCAAAGGTATTAGAACAATAATAGACAAACACAATTGGAATGTCAATTGTCACTGATATGGGCCTCAGAATCGATGTAGTCATTATTACACAGGATGTTTTGCCATCCCTATTGTGTACTTAATATCTTTGGAGGGAAAAAATAAGGCTTACATTTATTGTTATCCATGGGAACGAGCTAAAGCATGGGCTTTCATATAAGTCATCTTACTCATGTCATGTGTAATTGGTGGGAAGCTGCTGTTGGTGCCTGGGAGGGGTGTGTAGCAAGGTGGGAACACTGGAAAATTCTGCCCTGATGAACAATTCCTACTTATGAACAGCGGAAAACCAACATCCCAACAAAGGATGGATTTTTGTGAGAACGACAGACAGCACCACATGGAACTGTCGACGCCCCCCCCCCCCCCCCTATTCAATTGTTAGAAAGCGTGAGACTCAAACACAAATCTTCTAAACTTCCTGAGAGGTGCTCAACAGCGACTTCTCAACTGTACTCCAATATTCGACGGTCACACAGCTGAGCTCCTCCAATTCCCCAGCAGTGGCCCTCTGCATTTTGCCTACTGGAAGTATGCCAGTTGGATTACGTGTGTGATCTAACTAGAGTAGCTTCCAATCAATCAAGATCAGCTTTATTTGCCACAAATACATCGAAACATTGAAACACAGTAAAATGCATCCTTTGCATCAATGGCCATCACAGTTTGAGGATTTTCTGGGGGCAGCCCACAAAGGTTGTCACACTTCTGGCACCGTTGTAGCACTAACCCTAACCCATACGTCTTTGGTATGTGGAACGAATCTAGAGAACTGGAGGAAACTCATGCAGTAATGGGGAGAACTCTTTACAGACCTCGGAGTGAATTGAATCCTAACTGATGATTGCTGTTGAGGTAAAGCTTTATACTGCCTTTAGTGACTTCATTCATTTTAGTGGCAATTAACTGCTTTGAGGGAAAGATAAAATATTCAAATAGATGGCCTATTTTCTAAACAATGGAGTTAATGAGTTATTTTAAAAGTTTAACAGTGTTGATTGGTATGCAACAGATAACTAATACTTTTAACTATTGCAAGATGCTTTGGATATTCGGAAACTTTTTTCCAGTTTTGAAAGCCGGCTAAGCTTTTCACAGCTTCTGCCAATGACATTCAGAAGTCCCCGCATTTTCTTGCCAAGCAGGCTAAAGCTGGTTTGCTTGAGTAAGTCATTCCTCAAGGTTATGTATTTCCCCTTGGCAGTCAGTGTCCAATTTTGCTCAAAAATGCTACCAGGGTAATTTATTAACTCAAAGAGAAGATATAAATAAGTGTTTTTTGTTCTAGTTGAGTTACAAGGCAAAGCAACTAGCTTGGAAATGATCAGGTTAATACCTTCTTGTTATGTTTTGTAACACCAAAACTAATTGCAAGTAAAACAGTAGGAGACCAGGATAAATGTGTATTTTTTTCTTTGACTTTAATTAGGCATGCACATATGACATGGTGGTGTAATGTGGTATGCCATTCACGTACTTTTACATAAACCCGTAATTAATTATTTAAACAACAAGGAATGCTTAATCAAACAATGTGTTTATAATATTACTTAAATATTAGCAAAATATTAAATACTTAACAAGAAAGGCTACATTGAGAGAGAAACAGAGAAACACAAGATTCTGCAGATACCAGCAATCTTGAGCAATGCAACACACACAAAATGCTGGAGGAACTTAGCGAGTCAAGCAGTATATACTGAAGGGAATAATCAGACAATTCCTGGGGCTGAGAATTTTCAGAACTGATTTCACGTTGTCGCTTTGGGGTAGAGATAGGCATATTGCTATTACAACACCAGTGACTGAGTTCAATTCTGCTGATGTCTGTAAGCTTTTTTGTTTTTACTACAGACAGGTGCGATGTGGCTTGTAGGTTGTTGTATTTCCCGATTGCACATGTTATTCCCACAGGAGTTATGTTTTCTCCAGTATAAGTTCTTAGTTGAATATCTGCAGGCTTCAGTTCAGTATCTTTGAAATGCCATTCAAAGTTATTTTGTGGAAAAAGTGAAACAGCTGAGCCAGAGTCCAATTCCATTTTAATTTGTTTCCCATTCACTTCTAGTGTAATCGATGTTGCTTGTCTACCCTAGTTTTCATATCGTAAATCTCACACCTGTGTCACTCTCACCGTTATAAGATTTTTCATCAATAGCATGTAGATTAGTGTTCTTTTTAAAATTGCAACTTGACTTTTTATCACTTCCCTGTGGACTCCATTTATATTTGTCTGCTTGACAAGCTTTTTGTATGTGTGCTACTCTGTTGCATTTTCTACAAGTTTCACCTTTAAATCTGCATTGGTCTGATGGATATGAGCTCTTGCCACAACGGAAAAATGATTTGTCTGGCGAGGCCAGTTTCTGTCCCATCATTGCAATGTCGATCATGATCATGTTCATTCCTGACTGCAACTCAATTGCGTCTCTGTCTGCTGTTTCCATTGACACAGAAATTTCAACTGCTCTTTTAAATGTGAGTTGTGTTTCAGTTAGGAGCTGTTTTTGAATGCTTTCTTGTAAGATTCCACAAACCAAACAATCTCTCAGTACATCATTAAGCCCATTACTGAACTGACAATGCTCAGACAATTTTTTCAATTCTGCCACATACACTGAAATGGGCTCCCCTTCCATTTTCATTCTGCTCATGAAACCTAATGTGTTCCGCAAACAATAGAGGTTTTGGTTCTAAATGTTCACGCATTACTACCACAATACCAGCAAAACTCATTTTGGCTAGTTTGGTTGGAGCAGTTAAATTTCTAAGTACACTCTTCTGCCTGATGCACTCAGCAAAATTGCCACTTGTTTCTCATCATTTGCCTTAAACCCCTGATCATTTGGCTTAGTATACTATGTCCAGTTATCCCTTGTGCATCCTTTTGATATTTTTAGCCATTTCTGCTTTTGTAAGTTTATGATTATTATCACCCAGTAATCAACAGTTTATAAACCCTTGAATATCTTCTGTTTCCTGTCTTTTTTAAAACTTGATCATCTTTTCCTTTTCTAAAGAAACCACATGCTGCATTTTTTAATATTCAAATGTCCCGCTGTGTTTCAACAGGTTTTCTTGAGTTTGTTTTATAACTTCCTCAATACCACTGTGATATTTTGTAATTCCAAAACTGATTGAAAGAAAAATACAGATCAACTAGAATAAACATGTACTCTTCACTTTGACTTTAGTGCGGCACACAAAAATGACGTGGTGGCGTAATAATGTATACAACTTGCATATATTTATGTATAACTCATAATGACCTATTTAAACAAACAAAAATGCCCAAACAGTATATTTACAATATTATTCAAATATTACTGAAATACAGTACTAAATACACATTTCTCCTACATTATAAACATGTTTGAATATGTTTGAATTGTAAGTGATCTTAGTGCAGCAATTTAATTAGTTGAACCATACTCTGCAAAGTTCAAAATGTACTCTTGTAATTTTATATTTTTAGTCATGGAGAGTCATTGGCTCATACAGAGAAATAAAGCAGAAACAGCTCCTTCAGCCCACTGCGCTTGTGCTAACCCCACACACTCCTATATTATCCCAATTTTTATTTATGCCACTTTCTCATCATCTCCTCAGGCACAGATTATACTACTCACCCACAAACAAAGGATAAAATATTTTGCCTGATTAATCTACCAACCTGCACAGCTTTGGGATGTGGCAAGAAACTAGAGCACCTGGAGGAAAATCACATACACAATGTTAAAAGTCTGGATTGAACCCAGGTGTCTGGAGCCCTGGGGCAAAAGTCAAGTGTTGATAGACCTTTGATGTAATTATTTTGCATACATACAGTACTGTGCAAAAGTTGTAGGCACATATATATAGCAATATATAGCATACATATAGGACTGTTGCACAATACTGAAGTAATTTTATACATTGCGTTGAACTGCTGCTGCAAAAATGAACTAATTTCATGAAAAGTTGAGTGATGATAAACCTGATTCTGATGTTGGTCTCTATTGTGGACTGAGAATGGGAAAGGGGCAGGGAGAGGGGAATTATGGTTGGGGAAAGGGGAAAGGACAGGGGTGGGAGTAGGAAGCACCCAAGGGGCATTCTGTAATGATTATTAAACTAATAGTTTGGAATCAAATGACTTCCTTGGTGCCACAGTGCTGGGTGTGTCTGCGGCTGCCCCTGTCAAACCTTCTCTGCCACCTGTCCCATACCCCACTTGTAGTGATCCACACTCACGATTCCCAACATATTTACAAACTCATTCTCCACTCCATGTTAACTAATTCTGTACTGTGCAAATGTCTTGGGTGCCCTAGCTATATATTTGTGCGTAAGACTTTGCGCAGTACTGTGAATCGTGGATTTTGTCTATATCAGATTCTAAGTATCACTGGAGCCTTTGAGGCCTTAAGTGCTTTCTAAGGTATCTGCATTTCACAATCAACAGTGCAGCATAGGTACTTGTTGGTTAATATGGTGATTGAATTAATGCATATTTTTCCTACCTACTGATTATGAAACAACTGACTGCAACATCACCCTCCAATATCTTTGTCCAGGTGGAAGGAATAGTCCTTTCCTGCTGGCCAAATAGATAAGGAGCTTCGACCATTAGCACTGGTTTCCCAAAGGATTCATCCTATTTCTCACCTCAAGTCTTTCCTTGACAACATCGTCCAAAAATACAGCATCATACATGTCACAAAGATAGATCTATGGAAGAAGAATCCCTTCTGTAACCATCCAACTCTCAACTCTTTATAGAACTTATCTGGTTTATATTAGACTAATTTTATGACTGTAGATAGAGTTATATATGAGATGAATGACCTGCCATGTTGTATTAGCTCTCAGCTCAACAGGACATAAACCTATCTCTATACTTTCTTTCTTCAATATTTGTTATACTTCCCTATAGAAATAAGAAGCACATAACAGTACTTTCAAAAACCTAGAGGTTTAAATGTATATATGTACTGATATGTTATTAGTTATTACAGGTTGAGTACTCCTTATCTGAAATGCTTGGGCCTGGAAGTGTTTTGGATTTCAGATTTTTTTCAGATTTTGAAATATGTAATTATATAGCTTGGGATTGCCAACATTTTTGGCTTAATCCATGTGCTGCCTGCAAGCAGACTTTGTCTTACACTTGTTTATCATACATATGTAGATAACAGTAAAGATTATTTCATACCATTAATATAACAAATATTTAATATGTGCAGGCTAACAAAAGCAACACAGAAGCATTGGGAGAAAACCTGAATCAGCTGTTGTACAACAACAAACAATGGCAGGCTTTCAGTCTCCACCTGATTAAAAGGTTGCAATACACTGTCTTAGTATTTTACTTTTTTTTACATTTTATGTAAGCTATAAAAACCATCAGCATTACAGACTTATTCTCGTGTTAGATTTTCATCATTTGCTAATTTGTTAATAAATTTCTCTGCTGCTTCATAATTAAATGCTTTATCTTTAAAAAATTATAATCCTTAAAGATTTACTGTCGAGTGTTTTCTTAAATTTCTGCAACCAGCCTGCTGAATGTTCACAATTGCCTTCAATGTTCAGTTTGTTGTGATAGATCTTTACTCATTTCATGGGCAGCATACCATTGAGCGGCATATCTTCACTCCTGTGCTGACAAATTCATTCGTTTAATACACGTTCGAGATCTTCATTTTTTTTGCTGTATGCAATGTTGTTCTACTTTTCATTAACTCTGCTCATTACATAAGTGAGGTCACTCCTCAGAACTGTTCTGTGATGTGCAAAGATATCTGCGCATTGCCTGGGAATCTTCCCCAGCACCTTGTGGAATGAATATTTGTGACATCATGTCACAAATAAAAACAAATTGGATTTTGGAATGTCAGATAATGGGTACACAACCTGTACTTTCAGAAATGTCCTTTATATGATGACGTAAATTGGCATCACATAGAGAATTTTAAAAATGTCCACATTGCATGTAAATATCTTGATTCTTGTGTCACTTAGAAGATGTTAGGTATAAGGTTGGGTATTGTGTAACCAAAACAGTTATCAAGGAGATTGGTCTCAAGGAACACATTGAAGGGGGTGGAGTTTATGCATCATGGGCTGAAGGGCCTGTGTTGTGGTGTGCTGCAATATTCTATGTTCTATATTCTATGCTTAACCTTCTTTTTCAAGAACAAATGAATATCAGTTCTGACAACTAATAATTTTACATTTCTGGTACCACCCAGAATCTTTACTGCCTTTTCCAGTACCATTATTTTCTTTATGTCATATGGTAAACACAATCATTCCTGGTTAAGATCACAGTTCAAAGTAAATTTAATATCAAAGTACTGGTGTCATCATCAGATACTACCCTGGCATTCATTTTCTTGTGGGCATGCACAGTAGACTTCAGTAGACACAGTAGAATTCTTACTTCAGTGGTTGGTAAGTTGATGGAAAAGATCCTGAGAGGTAGGATTTATGAACATTTGGAGAGGCATAATATGATTAAGAATAGTCGGTATGGCTTTGTGAAAGGCAGGTCATGCCTTATGAGCCTAATTGATTTTTTTGAGGATGTGACTAAACACATTGATGAAGGTAGAGCTGTAGATGTAGTGTATATGGATTTCAGGAAGGCATTTGATAAGGTACCCCATGCAAGGCTTATTGAGAAAGTAAGGAGGCATGGGATCCAAGGGGATATTGCTTTGTGGATCCAGAACTGGCTTGCCCACAGAAGGGAAAGAGTGGTTGTAGACAGGTCATATTCTGCATGGAGGCCAGTGACCAGTGGGGTGCCTCAGGGATCTGTTCTGGAACCCCTACTCTTTGTGATTTTTATAAATGCCCTGGATGAGGAAGTGGAGGAATGGGTTAGTAAATTTGCTGATGACACAAAGGTTGGGGTGTTGTGTATAGTTTGGAGGGCTGTCAGAGGTTACAACGGAACATTGATAGGATGCAAAACTGGGCTGAAAAGTGGTAGATAGAGTTCAACCCAGATAAATTTAAGGTGGTTCATTTTGTTAGGTCAAATATGATGGCAGAATATAGCATTAATGGTAAGACTCTTGGCAGTGTGGAGGATCAGAGGGATCTTGGGGTCCAAGTCCATAGGACACTCAAAGCTGCTACGCACGTTGACTCTGTTGTTAAGAAGGCATACGGTACATTGGCCTTCATCGATTGTGGGATTGTGTTTAAGAGCCGTGAGGTAACATTGCAGCCATATAGGACCCAGGTCAGACTCCATTTGGAGTACTGTGCTCATTTCTGATCTCCTCACTACAGGAAGGACGTGGAAACCATATAAAGAGTTCAGAGGAGATTTACAAGGATTTTGCCTGGATTGGGGAGCATGCCTTTTGAGAACAGATTGAGTGAACTCGACCTTTTCTCCTTGGAGCGATGGAGGATGAGAGATGACCTGATAGAGGTGTACAAGATAATGAGATGTATTGATCATGTGGATAGTCAGAGGCTTTTCCCCAGGGCTGAAATGGCTAGCACAAGAGAGCATAGTTTTAAGGTGCTTGGAAGCAGGTACAGAAAAGATATTGGGGTAAGTTTTTTATATAGGCATTGGTGAATGCGTGGAATGGGCTGCCGGCGGTGGTGGTGGAGGTGGAAACAATAGGGTCTTTTAAGAGACTCCTGGATGGCTACATGGAGCTTAGAAATACAGAAGGCTATGGGTAAAGCCGAGATAGTTCTAAGGTAGGGACATGTTCGGCACAATTTTGGAGCTGAAGGTCCTGTATTGTGCTGTAGGTTTTCTATGCTTCTATGTAGATACAAAGAAACATAACAGAATCAATGAAAACCTGCATACAAAGGTGGGCAAGTAGCCAATGTGCAAAAGAAGGCAAATTATACAAATACAAATAATAAATAATATTGAGAACATGGGTTGTTTATTTCGGGAGAGCGAGTCCTTGATTGAGGAATCAGTTCAGTGCTGAGGTGAGTGAATTGTGCATGAGCCTGATAGCTGAAAAGTAGTAACTTTCCCTGAATCTGTAGGACTTAAGGCTGCTCTGCTTACTCCAGATGACTGCAGCAAGAAGACAACATGGCCTAGATGGTGGGTGTCCTTGATGGATGCTGCTTTCTTGTATCAATGCTCATAGTAAATGTGCTCAATTGTGCAGAGGACTTTTCCTATGTTGAACTGGACTGAATCCACTACTTTCTTTAGGTTTTTTAGTTCATGGACATTGGTGGTTTCACACCAGGCTATTATGCAAGTCAAGATACTTAACTATAGTGGTTTGTCAGTTTTGGATAACATTCCAAATTTGCACCAACTTCTAAGAAAATAGAGTTCTTGTCTTCTTTGTAATGGCATATATGTGCTGGTTCCTGGACAAATGTACTGAAATGATAATTTAAAGTTACCCTCCTTTTCTCTAATTCCCTGTTGAGGAATTGCTCATGGACCTCTGGTCTCCTCTCCAGGCAGCAGAATTCTGAATGATCTTAAGTGATATTTAAATTGATAGAAAGTAGAACTTCAGTTTGAGCCACATTGGAATTGTTGAGTGTAGAGGTAACAAACGAATTGCCGAAAGAAACGAAGCAGGGACTGAATGGGCAATGTGACAGTTGATGTTTTCGTTGATTGTATAGACATGAGATCCAAACTGAAATGACTTTATTTCTGACAAATTATTTAATCTCCTGACGAAGGGTCTCGGCCCAAAACGTTGACAGTGCTTCTCCTTGTAGATGCTGCCTGGCCTGCTGTGTTCCACCAACATTTTGTGTGTGTTGCTTATTTCTTACATTCTTCACATAGATGAGGAGTAAAAATCTTTACATTATGTCTCTGTCTAAATGTGCTATGTGCTATCATAGTAATTTATAATAAATAGAATTGTCAATCTAACATAGAAGTACACTCAAATCAGCGTGAGTTAATCAGTCTGATAGTCTGGTGGAAAATGCAACTCAAGGTAATTTAAAGTACTGAAGTTGTGGTTCATCTGGTTTAGTTTCAGGGAATTCTTAGAATGTCAGATGCAGTCAGTGGCTATGGAGCAGAATTGTGATGGTGAGGCTCAGATGCAGTGGTATAGTTGTGACAGTGGCTAGCTTATGGAAACAGATGCTATGTTTCGAGAAAATATGGCATTTGGACTGAGATATTATACAGATGCGAAATAGGAAGTGGCCAAGAAGAGTCCTTGGAAGCTAAAGGTAACAGTGAATGTGCAAGAAGAGAAGGCATTTCTGGGTGCAGAGAATAGAAATGTTCAATCCACATAGGGAGGTATTGGAAGCGGATTTTGAGTCCATCTATGCTGAACACAGCAAGCAGGTGAAAAATGCATTGATTCACAAACAAGAGAAAATTCACCCACCGTTTAAATGACATTTTTTACACTGGATCACTCAGTGTAGATGTAGATATCTAAGCATAAAAGTGCTCATAAGATCCTCTGGTAATGCACACAGTTTCTAATATGGGCAAAAAATCTAGGATTTACTTATAAGCAAAGAACTAAGTCAAGGACGTATCAAAATGTACCTTCTCAAATAAAACGCATAAAACTGAGTATGTTGTGAATTCTACAGAGAATTGATATGTAGCTCATTGGTTTCACGACTTTGACTGCTAGCCTGAGATCTCCTATAATCCAAACATGTCCATATGTTACTAATGCAGGTAAGCCTAACAACCTGACCTTTCCCCGGGAGGTCTGGAGTCAGCGATGGGGTAGAAAGCTTTCAATGAGTTTTAGCAGTTCCCATCTGTTTCTGGGCTTATTTTAACTTGGCAATATTATATCAGTAGTCAAAACAATTATAAAATTCTATTCTTAGTCCTGCTTATTAGTGCTTTAGTGCACTTGAAACTGATATCATAATCAAGAGTCGCAGACAACATGAATAGACTAGTCTGCTGAAATGCCAAATAGTATATTGACATAAGCCTGCAGAAGCAGTTCTCATGTCTCAGGCTCCATAATCTTGGCCATGTGCAAGTTCATTACTCAAATGAAAAAGCAAAGCTAATTATTATGATTATGTGGAAGATTGTGCAAATAGGTTTCCTGAAGATACGATGTAACCAAGCTTGGCTTCCATTGTTGCTAGGATGGCACAGAGGTGCAGCCAGGAGAGCTACTGCCTCAGAGTTCCTGTGATCCTGGTTCAAACCTGACCGCCACTGCTTTCTGTGTGGAGTTTGCAGGTTTGTTCTGTCGCTGTAAGCTTCTCCGCCAGGTGCTTCAGGTTCCTTATGAGGTGCTCGTTTGAAGTTAATTGGCACTGTAATTTGTCTATGATGTTCAAAGGTTCATGTTATTGTCAAAGTATGCATGTACAATACAACTCTGATATTCGTCTTCACCAGAAAGCCATGAAACACAGAAAATACACAGAGCTGTTGAAAAGAAAAGCCATCTCTACCCCCCCCCAACACAAAAAAGTAAAGGAAACAAAACTCGCAACCCCTCCAAACCCCCACACCCTCCCTTCCACATAAACCTAACTACCACACCCCCAAAAACCCCCAAACTCCAACCCCCTCCCTTGCAAAAAAAAGTGACACAACATCAAATCGCCAGCCTCCTCCCTCACAGAAAAGAACAACGGCAGTAACATCAAAACCCCCCAGCCCCTGTCTTAACAGATTCACCCACACAGCAAAACAGCAACGTCAAACCCCAAACCTCAACTTCTCCCTCGCATGAAGAGTTACATGTCGGCTACCCCACCAGTCGAAAATAAGAAAAGAAGCACCGAAAACAGAAGGAGGCCAGATACAAAGAGCATTCCAATACCACATAAATCTGAGATCTCAAAACACCATCAGGTTTCGAGGAGAGCGGCCGCACAAACTCAGTGAGTGATTAAATCTAAGGGGAAACTGGTGGGAATGTGTGAAGTAGTTTATAGGAGAATTGAACTGGGAATGGGAATAAGGGTCTCTTTTAAGAGACTCAGATAGGTACATGGATCTTAGAAAAATGGAGGGCTATGTGGTAGGGAAATTCTAGGGCAGTTTCTAGAATAGATTACATGGTCGGCGTAATATTGTGGGCCGAAGGGCCTGTAATGTTCTATGTTCTATAACCAGGCATAGACCCCTTGAGTGAAAAGGATCTTTATCTGCCGCAATAGAAATCTGGCCTTCACACTGTGCCTTGAACCACCTCATTAAATATCTGCCAGAAACTATCTCCCCAGGTTCCAAGCACTTTTCCCTTTAATATCAGTCATGTCGCATAACACATTGAAGTATGCTAAAATTACCTTCATTCTGGTCAACCTAATGGTCACCTTGGAGATTTAACTGTTAAGCAGGTTGACCTGATATTAAAACAGCAAAAAAGCAGTTTTGCTCAAAACCTGCAAGAAACGTAAAACAGCGCTAGAAATTTCAGAGTCAAGCAACAATGCAGGAACAGATTTTTTGAGCAGAATTCACACTAAGTATATATTTTCTGCTTACTATTCAATGTTCTTTGTTCTATATGTAAGGGCTGGAAGATATCCTTCGATAAATTTATAAAGCTTACTGGAGCCTCCTGTCAGCATTCTGTTTCTCCTCATTCCAACTGAGGTTTGGCATTAATCTCAGCCTAAATTTGCTTAATGCTAAGCCTGCCTTCAAATTCAGTTACTCAAATGTGTGTCTGACTTTGAAGGTAGGCTTAACTTAAGCAGAATTTGACGTGAACGTTACAGAGTGACAACGCTGAAGTGAAGGCTCTGCAGGAACAGAAGTGCCAGTGCCCCCTTGTGCTGGCAGCCGATTCTGGCAAGCTGGCACCTGTATAGCTCACGTCATCGAGTCATCGAGCACACATGTGCGTAGGTGCACAGACATGATTAAATCATTGATATGGTGGAGTGAGAGGAGCTAATAATGGCACCAGATGAGTTTGCGGGCCCTGGCAACTTCTTCCAGTTAATCCACGAAACAGCTTTGTCCCATGTCGCAGGAGATTGAAACATCGAGACAGCGGGCAGGTGGTGTATGCTGCCGTCAAAAGAAATTTGCTGCTCTCTCTCTCTTGCTCTCTCTCTCTCTCTCTCATTCTCTCTCTCTAGATGGTGTGTGAGAGTCTGATGACCCTCAAGACGGGAATTCGGTCAAAGCAAAGTGGCAGATTGTAACATTGAAACAGCGAGCTGTTGGTCTCCCCTCTCCTTGTGGCTGGAGCAATATCTCTCTGTCCCTTGCTAGTGGGAGAGAGAGGGCCTGTCTGAGGTCAAAGTGTTGGGATGGACAGTAGTTTTTGATGGACTCTAGATCATGGTCTATTGGGGACTTGCTGTTGATTGCATGGTGAATGGTGGGGGTTAATGCTTTTGCTGGAGAAAGTGTGGGAGGAGTGATGCCTTTGCTGGAGCAAATTGGGGAGGGGTGGTGCTTTTACTTGCTTGTGGATGGGAGCGGAAGAAGGGGCTTTAGGGTTCTAACATTTACTGTCATTTAATCTTTGGGGGGTTTTTTCCCCATGGATGTCTGCGAAGAGTAAAAATTTCAGGTCGTACACTGCATACGTTCTCTGATATTACCTAGAACTATTGAACCATTGACAACATGAAAACACATAGACATCACAAAAATATGCACATAGGCAGCACACATGTATGGAATCACATAAGCACACTGCCGCATATATGCATACATTCTATAGATGTTTAAAATAACTTTTCTTGACATGCTATTTCCATTATCCTGGACTGGTGTTAATATGAGTAAACAGGTTAAAACAGTGATTATCACCATGAGCACGAACTTTTGGTATTGCTTCTGGTTTAGAAATAAGGCTACTTGTATTGTTCAATCCCTTCGGAGGTTCCCATACCCTTGTTTAACAGTATTGCTCCATAGCATTCAAAAGGTTGTGAACCCCTGTTTTAAATGATGGGCAACTACTTTCAATTACAATCCACCTTCCCATCTCCATTCAGACCAACCTCCCATAGGCAGTTGCTTGGTCTGCAGCACAGTTTTATTGAAGGATATTTTAGTGTTACCCACTGATTGATAAAACAGCACTATTGCTATAACTCCACCTGTGCACAATCCAATTAGGCCATGGTATATGATACTGAGTGGTCATCATACAAATATGTGGGTTCCCTCTCATTCAGGCTGCGTGTTTCAATCACCACTTTGCTAGGTGTAAAGTTTTGCATGACATTCATGAATGAAGGGTCAGTTGTAGAAGAACTTTGTAATTGACCAGGGAATTACTGTTCTATATTTGAAACCTGAAGTGGTTCCCTTGAGTGGAATTAAAGCTGTTCAGACTGTCCTGGGACAGGTTATCCATGGCACAGAAATGCAATATGTATTTTTCTGCCCCCAATTTTGCCTAAATCATTCATCATTCTCCCTCTGCCGCTCCAAGTGTGTCAATTTCTCCCTCCTTCACCCTGCATAATACTTAAATGAGTTCAACATTGCCGCATGTAACAAGATACGGTGAAAGTGTTTGCTTGCAGATTATGCCATGCAAAAGTTAATTGAGAAAGTAAAAAGAAACATAATGCAAAACGCGTTGTTGCAGCTGCAGAGAACGCCCAGTGCAGGTTAACAAATTGAGAGATTTTGACTTCATGTTTGGAAATATCCATTAAAGAGTCTGCTAACAGCAGAATGGAAGCTATTCTTGTGTTTGGTGGTACATGTCGTCAAGTTCTTTGAAAGGAGGAAAGTAGAGGGAATAACTCGGGTTTGAGGGATCTTGGATTATGTTGGCTGTTTTTTCGAGCCCGCCTGAAGCAGAGATGGTCAGTGGAAGGGAGGCTGGTTTGTGTGATAGATTGGGCTGCATTCGGAATGCTCTGCAGTTACTTGCGATCTTGGGCAGATCAATTTGTAAAGTACAATACTGTGTAAATGTCTTAGGTGTGTGTGTATGTGTGTGTGTGTGTGTGTGTGTGTGTGTGTGTGTGTGTGTGTGTGTGTGTGTATACATACATATATATATATATACACACACCTAGGGTGCCTAATACTTTTGCATAGTACTCTATTTGTCAACATGGAACAAAGAGCGAGTTTGTTAAGTTAGCGGGAGCAAAGGATATTGAGAATGGCGAGGATGGAATGCCACAGGAGGAGTGTGGGACAGGTAGCAGAGAAGGAGTGCCAGGGGTAAGGGGTGACGAGGGTGCAGACACACTCACTGCTGAGACACTAGGCAAGAACATTTGTTTATTTGATTCCAAACAATCGGTTTATTGATCATTACAGAAAGTCTCTCTGGTGATTCCTGCACCCTCCCCTTTTCCCAACCGTGAAAGCCCGTTCCCTGGCCCCTTCCCACTCTCAATCCACAATAGAGTCCTGTATCAGAATCAGGTTTGTCAACACTCATACGTGACATGAGTTTTTTTTTGCGGCAGTACGGTGCAATACATAAAATTTCTACAGTACTGTGTAAAAGTCTTAGTCATCCTTGCTATGTATATGTAGCTTGAACTTTGAACAGCTCTGTATGTCAGCAATGGTGACTGAGATAGGATGCTTTCTATGCTGCAACTGTAAAAATCAGTAAAAATTACCTGCGACATTCTGAATTTCCTTAGCTATCTGAGGAAGTAGAGCTGTTGTTTGCTGCAGTTTCTCATTTTGGATTTCAAAATGATTGCATTGCTTTAGAAACATTTAGTTCCTTCCATCCCCTTTTAGAAGGTAGATTCCAAATCATAGTAATTTTTGCTTAGAACTACACTCAGGGACCACTTTATTAAGTACACCTGCTTGTTAATGTAAATATTTAATCAATCAATCATATGGCAGCAACTGAATGCATAAAAGCATATAGATATGGCCAGGAGATTCAATTGTTGTTCAGACCAAATATCAGAATGGGGAAGAAGTGCGATCTAAGTGACTTTGACCATGGAATGATTGTTGGTGCCAGATGGGGTGGCTTGAGTATCTCAGAAACTGCTGATCTCCTGGAATTTTCAAACCCAACAGTCTCTCAGATTAATAGTGAATGATGTGAAACACAAATAAATTCAAGAGAGCAGCACTGTGGGTGAAAGCATCTTGTCAAAGAGAGAGGGCAGAGGAGAATCGCCAGGCTAGGGTAAGCTGACAGGAAGGTGACTGTAACTCAAATAACCACAGGTTACAACAGTGGTGTGCAGAAGACCGTCTCTGAATGAACAATACATTGAACCTACGGCAGCAACAGAAGACCATGATGTACACCCAGGGTCCATTTTATTGGAAATACACTCACTGGCTACCTAAGAAAGTGGTCTTTGAGTATATGTGTCCTCTTGATATCTCTGCTTCCTTTACTAAATAACTTACTGACTTTTCCGTGACTGGAAATATAATAAACAGCCGCATGTTGTTTAGTTTCAAATATAACTTATGAATTACTTGATACGTGCATTTTCAGCTTCCTCTGTTGAAGTAACATTCCAACTAGTCATCTTCCATACAATACATTCTATCAAAACAAAGGAGGAAATTAATCTGTTTTTTCAAAAACAGAAATAGACAATAATTGTTTCTATTCACGACAATTGAATAGCTTTGCTTGCTTCCAGTTAACATTACAGTGTATTTCTCTTAAGCACAACATCCCTATTGGGGCATAGGTCAGCAAAAGCAACTTGCCAGCTTCCTCTGCCTTGGGCTGATAGAAGAATTGATCAGCTTCCACCTTCACTGCATTCACCTTCAAGGTGAAGATCCTTCCTCTCCCAGGGATGAGATTGTTCGAGCTCCTGTTGGTGATTCTGTAGCTCTGGGTTTTTATGGGTTTGCTAGCCCCCTGCCGAACCGTCCTCTTTTCAGATCTCGTCTTGGGACCGTCCGTAGCGGAGTTAACACTACGCTATTAATTAGATTGATTCCCAAATTCGACCTTGAGTTTTATCGTGAAGATCTGCGACCTCTTGTTCAGACAGATTGTTCCATGTATTCACTAAATTGTCAAGGTAACTGTAAGTCCTAACATCTGTGCATGATTAGTCATGGAGTCATAAAGCCGCAGAGCATGGAAACAGGACCTTCAGCACACCTGTTGTTAAGCAATGAATTCCTATCAGTGAATGCTGATCTGCATCTTGTACACTGTGTAAAAATCGTTCAGCCAAACTGTGTCAGTAGGAGAGTGAGTGGAAGTTTATTGGATCTGAGGTGCTACTATCCTGCTTTAAAGGTGTAATGGGGCCATATCATGAAACCTTGGTTAGTCCACAGCTATAGTACTACTTACAGTTACAGATACCACTTCCTCCCCTATGGTAAGGTAGTGATTAGCTCAGTGTGCTCCAGACTTTGGAGTTCAATTCGGGCATGAGTGTCACCTGTAAGGAGAATGCATTTTCTTCCCTTGACAGCATGGGTTTCCTCCAGGTGCTCCAGTTTCCCCCCACAGTCCAAAGCCATAACATTTAGTAGTTTAATTGGCCTTTGTGAGGTGTTCTCTTATTATGCTAGGTTAAATTGGTGGGTTGCCGGGCAGTACAGCATGTTGAGCTTGAAGGGCCTATTTTGCCATGAACAAGAGAAAATCTGCAGATGCTGGAAATCTGAGCAACACACACAAGATGCTGGAGGAACTCAGCAGATCAGACAGCATCGATGGAAAAGTGTACAGTCGATACTTCAGGCCGAAACCCTTCAGCAGGCCTGTTCTGTACTGCATCTCTAAATAAATAAAAAGAAATACCCCAACGTAAGTAGGACATGATTGCACTGGAGATGGTTAGATTCAGATTCAGATTTACTTATTTATCTCACGTACATCAAAGCATACAATGAAATGTGCTGTTTGCTTTAGCAACCAGCATACCTAAGGATGTGCTGGGGGCAGCCACCCATTTTGGCGCCAACATAGGATTCCCACAATGCTCAGCAGAACAACTTAGAACATAACAAAACGAGACACAGCAAACAACAAAACAATAACAGCTAAAGAAGACCCTTTCGTCCCTCCCACCCTCCCACATTGAAGATTCACCAGGATGTTGCTGGGGTGTAGTATTTCACTTTCGAGGACAGCTAGATAAATAGTGTTTATGTTCTTTGGAGTGCGGGAGTTTGAGGAACAACCAGATGCAAAATTATGAGGGGTGAACTCAGGGTATTTAGAGTGAAATTCAAAAGCTAGAGGGTATAGATTTTAGATAAGAGAGTAATAGCCAGAGAGGATCTTGGTAAGAAATTTTGCATCCAGAGGATAGATGGAATCTGAAACACTGTATGATGGAGATACTGTCAACATGTTGAAGGAATATCTACATGAGTATTTGAACTATCAAGTCTATAGGACAAGTGCTGGGTGATTAGTATACAGGCAGTCCCCGGGTTACGTATGAGTTCCATTCCTGAGTCTGTCTTTAAGTTGGAAGTCGGAACAAGTACATCCGGTATTATTTAGCATCAGTTCATCAAACGTTTGTCTTAGTATATAGTATATATTTTACCTTTCTATGCATATAAAACACTTAAGAAATGTATGTATTCCAATAATTAAACCACTGCGTTGCTTAGTAATAATTGTAGCTTTCATTGGGGTAGCGCCTTTCACATGCTTCATTATTCTCACTCCGCTGGCTCCCAAGGTCCGCTGGGTCCTAAGGACCACCACACTGAGACAGGCTAAATGGGACAAGTGGGGGCTGTGCTGGGTTTGGGTATTTGATCCTTCACAATATTTCGTGTGGTTATTTAAACTGGAGGTGGCAGTGTTTTTTTTAACAAGGTCGAGTTGGGAGCTTGACATCAACCCCCCACGGGAGTGGTCTGTCACTGGATCGAACTCGCTGATCTCACTGTGCCACCAGCCAACTGGAGTGGGGGGACGGGGTGGGGTCAGGGAGAATCTTACTAAGAAAAATTTAAGCCAAGTACAAAGTCAATGGCAACAACTTAAAATGGCGGATGGTGTTCTCCTTCCTCAGTTCGTAAGTACAAGTTGTCCATAAGTTGGACGCTCGTAACTCAGGGAGTACCTGTAGTATAATTATGCTATAATTATTGTAGGTAATGCTATATCCATATTATCTATACAATAATTAATATAAATAATGATTGGTGTGGATATGAAGGGCTGCATTGCCTGTTTCTGAGCTTTACAAGTCTATGAATTTATGTCCCTATTTCTTACAGTATGTACTTGCAAGGGGTGATTGATAGGTTCGCGGCCTTAGTTAGAAGGAGTCAATTTTAGAAGACCTAGCGCATTCATTTTTCAACACAGTCCCCTCTTACATTTACATACTTAGTCCAGTGGTCGTGGAGCACACGGATCCCTTCTTTGTAGAAGTCGGTGTCTTGGACCTCCAGACGTGGTCCACAGCAGGGGTGATTGATAAGTTTGTGGCCTAAGGTAGAAGGAGATGAGTTATTAACTTCAAACTTTCTGCATAATCACTCAAAGCGTTGACCTGTATGTGCATATGGAGAGCTGGATAACTGACTCCTTCTACCTTAGACCACAAACTTATCAATCACCCCTCATATATCTTTGCATTCTACTGCATCAGTTGAAATGGAACATATTCTCTGTGCAACTTTAAAAGTGATATGAAAAGGAAGAAATTGCTTCAAAAAATCTGCAGCTGTTTAAAAATGCTGGAAACATGAAGGGGGTCTCCTGATTTTCATTAATCACTTTGGCCCTGTGTTAACTTAACAACTGCTTGCTGTGAGGGTCCTATGACAACCGTGTATTCACTATGCCTTTCATTCTACCCAGTTTTGTTAACAAACTTATTTAAATGTGGATATGGACTCAGTGGAATTGAGATAAGTGCATTAAAGAGGTTAATAATCAGCCACTCTATTATTGATTGATTTTATACTGCTGATCCTTTTTATAAACACAAGCGATTCTGGAGATGCCAGAAATCCAGAATAAAACACACACACACACACACACACACACACACACACACACAATTTTTTGAAATCACCTATCACCGGACAGTTTTTAATTCTTCCTGTCTCCCCACCGACCTGTTCTGGCTTCTCCTTCCTTCCTTTCAATCCTTTTTGAAAGATCTCAGCCCAAAAAGTTGACTATATATTTCCCTCTGTAGATGCTGCCTGACCTGCTGAGTTTCTCCAGTTTTATGTGTACGTTGCTCTTTCCTATATTCCTAAAGTGCTGAAAAGACGAAAGAAGGAAGGACAATAATTTGGATATAATGGTTTGATGCTCTCTGGATAGGACTGGCTCCTGGATGCATTCAACATTGTGGGTAAATCATGTAACAATATTGCAATGTAAATGGCATTACTGTGTCGTATTCACTGTTGATTAAGGTATGAACGGTTTATTGGGAATCAAAAGAGGATATCGAGAAGAACAATGCAGTTCCAGCAAGGAGTAATTTCTCAAGAATGGCCTGAGGGAATGTTACTGAAATATATAATGAATTTCCTTTATGATATTCATAAAATACAACTTTAATTTTAATTCAGAGGCATTTAATTAATGATAAAATATTTTTGTGTGCCCTAAAGTGATAGTCATAGATTGCTATGGCACAGAAACCGACCCTTCAGCCCATCTAGTCCATGACAAATTATTATTCTGTTTAGTCCCATCAGACTGCACCTAGACCATAGCCCTCCATACCCCTCCCATTATGTACTTAACCAAATTTCTCTTAATACTTCTTTTGAACACGCATCCACCACTTCAAATGACAACTCGTTTCAGACACTAACCACTCTCTGAGTGAAGAAGTTCCCCCTCATGTTCCCCTTAAACAGTTCACTTTTCACCCTTAACCCATGACCTCTTGTTCTCATCCATTCCAACCTCAGTGGAAAAAACGCCTGGTATCTGTACTCCTCATAATTTTGAATACCTCTATCAAATCTCTCCTCATCCTCCTAAACTCCAGGGAAGCATGAGGAATGGACTTGCTTCCTAAAAGATTATGATACTCATTCTCAAAGCAGAGAAAGAGTTTTGATATCACACAATATCAGTTCCCTGAAAGTGGCTGCATGGATTGGTGACTGAGGGGTGAAGAAGGTGTATGACAAACTTGTCTTTACTGCTGGAGAGCAGTGATGATGCAACTCTCTGGAAGGTTAATTCCTTTAAGTGCCATAAAGACCAAGCTATTCCTGTTAAACATAGTAACTGTGATAAATTGTCACGGAGCAATTTAAACACCCCAATCACCTGAATATGTAGATGAAGCAGTGTATGTGACTAATTAATCTACTAACCAGTAAATGTTTGGAATGTGGGATCTTGAGCATCCCATACAAACATTGGGAAATGTACAAGCTCCTTACAGACAGCAATGAACTATGATGCTGTAATAGTGTTACGCTAACCGTAACACTACTGTGTCACCCACGATCAAGTGGGTCAAAGAATTGGGGTCTGTTGGGACCTGGCTATAGAGTGAGTTGGAGACAGTTCTTTGTGGACTTTATGTGAAAGTTTTATAAAATGAATGGGACCTGTCTGGTCTCGTCCGTGGAGCAGGAGATCGTGGAGTGTTGGAGACAGTTCCCCATGGAATGAAGGACCTGTCGGGATGTCTGAGGAGTAGGAGATCATTCAGTTTATTAGTGACTTAGCAAAGGTCAAGAAAAAAGAAGCAAGGAGTAAGTGGAGCAGCCATTGTGAGAGTGAGCCAATTTTAGAGTGGTCAGGCTTTGGTTCAACAGGCTTCGGTGAGAACAGGCAGAGGTAAGAACTTTATTTATTGAGATACAGTGCATAGGCCCTTCCAGCCCTTTGAGCTGTACGAACAAGCAACCCTAGCCTAATTATGGGATAATTTGCAATGACCAATTAACCTACCAGTTGGTACATACTTGGACTGTAAGGGGAAAGCGGAGCACCCGGAAGCATCCCACACAGTCATAGGGAGAATGTACTGGCTACGTGGGAATTGAACCTGGATCGTTGGCACTGTACCATGTCGTACTAACCATTACATTACAGTACCACTGAGAGTGAGGATTTAGAGCCAAAGGTATCACAAGTGTAGGCAGGATGGTGGCTCAGGCAGTGGAGTGCTCGTCCTGTAGGATGTAGGATTACATGGCATCTAATGTGTCTGCCTGATGACTACAGGAGGTGCATCCTATGTCTAGACCTGACAGACAAGGTCAAGGAACTGGACCTGGAGCTGGGTGTAATCAAGAGCACCCAGCGCTTCAACAACAACTGTACCCCTGTTACGAGAGGGAGGTTGATGTTAGGGGCAGTAAATACAGGTGTGATCAGTAATACATACAAAGGGACAGATAGTTTGAAGTGTTGTGTATTTTAATACTAGGAGTATTGTGGGCAAATATGATGAGCTTAGAGTATGGATTAGTACATGGAACCATGATGTTGTGGCCATTACAGAGATTTGGGTGAGAGGGGTTTGGAATGGGTGCTTAATATCTCAGGGTAACAATGTTTTAGAAAAGATAGAGGGAGGTAAAAGAGGTGGAGGAGTTGCACTACTAATTAGGAACATTACCACAACGGCCCCCAGAGCAGGCATAAGGAGGATTCATTCTCTGTGTCTACATGGGTAGAACTCACAAATAGGTAGTGGCAATCACATGAATGGGATTGAACTACAGAGTGCTCAATAGCCCCAGGACATTGTGGAACAAACGTGCAGAGAGATTAAGGAAAGGTGTAAAAGCAATAGGGTTGTTGTCATGGGGGACTTCAACATCCCTAATGTAAACTGGGTCCTTCTGAGTGCAAGAGATTTGGATGGGGAAGGATTTGTTAATTGCATCCAGGAGGATTTCTTAAATCAATATGTAGATAGTCCTACAAGATGAAGGGCTGTATCAGACCTGCTGTTAGGTGATGAGCCTGGCCAGGAGACCAACCTATCAGTCAGTGAACAGTTAGGGAACAGTGACCACTCTCCTTAAGTTTTAAAATAGCTGTAGATAAAGATAAGTGTGTATCTTTTGGGAGAGTTATGCTTCATAACAGGGAAAATTACAAGATCATAAGACAGGAACAAGGGAGAATTAATTGGGACAATTGTGTTTAAAGACCAACTGAACAAAGTACAGGACAGGTATGTCCTGGTCAGAAGGAAGGACAAGGATAGCAAGGTAAGAGAACCTTAGATGTTGAGAGATGTGATGAACCTAGTCAAGAAGTAGATAGAAAGGTATGTAACTCTTAGGAAGCTAAAATCAATCCGGGCCTTAGGGGATTATAAAGAAACCAGAAAAGAGCTCAAGAAGGGAATTAGAAAAGCCAGAAGGGGCCATGAAAATTTCTTGTCAAGAAGGATTAAAGAGAATGCTAAGGTATTCTATACATACATCAGGAACAGAAGGATAACAAGGGAGAGGATTGGGCCACTCAAGGATAAAGGGGGTAATTATTGCTGAGATAAAAAGGAATGTGGATGAGGTCCTTAATGTGTACTTTACATCAGTATTTACCAAGCAGAAGGATGTGGAATATAAGGAGAAGAGTGCTGAACATCTGTGCTAGGGCATATTGAGGTAAAGGATGAGGTACGCAAGTGTTGTGACTCCTTAGGAGTATTAAGGCAGATAAGTCCTCAGGGGCCTGTTGGGAGATACCCTAAGTTATTGAGAATGGCAAGAGAAGAGATTGCTGGGTCCTTGATCAATATCTTTGTAGCCATGGGCGAGGTATGGAAGACTGGGAATAGCTATGGCCTAATTAGGGAGAGGCAGCACGGTTCACGTTTGACTAACTTGATTGAGTTTTCTGATGAGTTGATGAGGGTGATTGATGAATATAGAGCTGTTTATGTTATCTACATGGATTTTATTTACTAAGACATTTGACAAGGTCGATCACGGGAGTCTCATCCAGAAGATTTAACGCATGCACTTGTGAATATGCACATCAGCTTATTATCATTTCATTGTGGTAGTATTTAACTCTGTCATAGTCTTGGCAAATACTACATAGCTACGCTTTGTTATCTGCGTTCCGCCTTGCCTGAGAAATTGGACTGTTGAGTGAACTGGTTCTGAAGACTAGCAGTGTTCGTTTAATTCATCTTTGTTCTTTTTAGCCGCAGTCTAGGCTTCGTTTTCCATTTGAGTGTTTTAGTCAGTGGCCCTTTTTGGCCTAGCATTCATTGTTTTCTTTTTCCTAATATTGTCCGCATTAAAGTCTGTGAGCTATTGACCTGTTTCAGTGTCTCTAACTCTGCACTTGGGCCATATCCAAACCAGATGACAAAAAAATAGACATGCTCATCAACTGAATTTTTAGTGATAAATGGAAGAGCAGAGTATTGATCATGGCTAAAAATAAAGTACAGAGAGGCTATGTTTTGTCACTGCAAAACATAAAACTAATTGGAAGAAAAACACAGTGAGACCAGAAGAAAGTGTACGTTTCATTTCTTTAATTGAGGCACGCACATATTTATTGGTGACATAATTTCTTAATTTTATTTATTTATTTATTGAGCTACAGAGAGGAATAAACCTTCTGTGTCCTTCCAGCTGCAATGTCCAGCAGCCCACGATATAACCCTAGCTTGATCACAGGACGACTTACAATGACCAATTAACCTACCAACTGGTACGTCTTTGGACTCTGGGAGGAAATCGGAGCACTTGGAAGAAACCCATGCATTTACAGGGTGGGAAATGAACCCAGGCCGCTTGTACAGTAAAGCTATGTGCTAACCACGATGCCACTCTGAAGTATGCCATTCACGTCCTTCATAAGTACAACCCATAATGAATTATGTAAACATCAAAGAATGCTTGATCAAACAATATATTTACAATATTACTGAAATATTAAATACAGAGCAGAAGATTGACTACAGCTGAGATATTAAAGCTCCTTTCATGGAAAATTAGGGGGATTGTGTTTCCACTCTGGAAATGTGACCCTGTGCTCCACGCTGGCGTTCCCATCCAGCAGTGTAGGATTGTTATACTGGGAGATATATTGGACACACTGCAGGAAGAGCTACATTTTTCCCATTGTCCTGACAAACATGCAACATTTCCGACCTCCCTGATATGAACTTTGTGAGTATTTATTTCATTCCTATTTGTGAAACGGTTCTGACGGCAATTTGGTTGTTGCTTTTCTTCTATCAGGATCAGAAACAGTTTTAACATTGCCTACAACTGTGGTGCAACTTGTTGTTTTGTGGCATCAGTAATAAAAAAAAACTATTTACAGAAAAATACAGTGAATTTTGGTTAACTGGGCCATTTGTTCATCAGGGCAGCCGTTTACTGAATGGCTGTATTATGATCTCTAGACCCTGCTGGACATTGATAATGTAAAATAATACTAGTCTGGTTCTCTGGTTCATTAGCAAGACCAAAGCATTCGAGCTCTCACGACCAGACTGTGTAACAGCTTCTTCCCCCAAGCCATCAGACTCTTCAATACCCAGAGCCTGGACTGACACAAAGCTACTGCCCTCTACTGTGCCTATTGTCTTTATTGTACTGCCTGCACTATTTTGTGCACTTTATGCAGTCCTGTGTAGGTCTGTAGTCTAGTGTAGTTTTTGTGTTATTTTATGTAGTTTCAGTGTAGTTTTTATATTGTTTCATGTAGCACAATGACCCTGAAAAACGTTGTCTCATTTTTACTGTGTACTGTACCAGCAGTTATGGTCGAAATGACAATAAAAAGTGACTTGACTTGACCGATGGTGGGGGAGCTGTGATGCCTCGCTTGTTACACAGAAAAGGCTCTCATACCTTGGAGTCACCTGTTGTGGTCTCCAGCAAAGGAGACACCAGAACTGGTTGTGCACCACTGGATTTTGTACTGGTTGGGGACTGGGCCCTCCTGGCAGTGCTACCCTCAAGTGTTTGCTCAGTGCTGCTCTCTGGTGCTCGCTCAATGATGCCCTCTAGTGTTAGCTGTCCGGGACTGCTCAGGGATAGGGCTATATTTATTTTTCTCTTTGTGACTATATATTTTTCTGAAATCTTAACTGTCAGGCCTGCACAGCCAGGCCCCTCTCAGTCTCTACCCGAAATAACTTGACACTCATTTCCAACCTATCATCTGCAGCCTATTTAAACCCAGCTGCAATTCACAGTCTTTTATTCACTCATTGCACCAGCCAGCCTCAACAAGTTGTTCTGCTCCTTCAGTTACCTTGATGCCTTGTCATGTTAGGTATCTGTCCTGTCTTGTTTTGTGGCCCTTCGTGGCTTGTTAATTTGTATTGGTATTGTATCATTTACTGTGAATTGTCTTCGCTTCCCTGCTTTTGGGTCAAGCTGCTCTACATTTCGTGACTATAATCAGATATGATATTTGTGCTATGTGCAGTGTGCTGTGTGCTGTTAGTAAGGAGTTTTGCACCTTGGACCCAGGGGAACACTGTTATGTTTGGTTATATTAATGTCTGGTTGAATGATAATTAAATCTGACAATTGAGCATATTTGAGACAACTCTTGAAGAACAAAAAATAATTGAGAAAATGGCTGAGATTTCCTTCATCTATTTGGAACACTACACTGTTTAATTGGGACAGGAGACAGTTGCTGAACAGTTTCTAACTAGCTAGCGTCAGTCTCATATACTGTTGTGAACAGTGACATATCTAAGGTATGGCAGGTATGGCACGTGCCCTGGGTGCCACTGAGCCGTTTCTATTAAAGACAGACAAGCCATCCTCGGATAGTGAAAAAAGAATTTTTTTCAGATGTATGATCTGTCTTTGATTATCGTGGGTGAGAAGCACTAGGATGGCCTTATTTCAGAGCGGTGTAAGAAGACCATGAAACATTTCTTCACGAGGAAGAAGGAAAGTGGAGCTGAAGGACGGAAGAGACAAAAGTTGGAGATGGAGGAAGCCAGAAAGTCGAGCGAGTTCTTCATGCCCTTCTTTGAAAAGCCCAGAACAAGCAGTTTGACACGTTCCATGGAGTCGCCTGCACCTGCTACAAGATTGTTAGAATCCGAAGGTGGATCAAGTACAAATGTGTCAAAAGCCGAGGAGGAAGTCAAGTCAGGCAAATCTGAGTATGACGAGATTAAGAGTGAGGCTGCCACAGAGAACGTGGACACGACAGGAGGGGAAGACGATGGTGATGGTGATGCTGAGTTTATTGACGAGATTTTACCGGACAAGATTGAACCTGACGACACTGAACCTAGTGAACTGGATGGTGTCAAAGAGCCTCGAACTGTCATACCAGAAGCGATTGAACAGCATGACATTGAAGTTCTGAAGTTCGACAAGGATACTGGAAAAGCATTTCTGCCTGACATGTTGAGAAAAGAAATAATAAAGCTGGGTTCGAAGTATTTCCAGAACAATGAGGGGTCTTTCCTACCAACAAATAACCGCTCAATGAACAAAACTTGGTTCAAGAGGAAATTGGGAAATGGTCTTGGTTTGAGGAAGTGACTTGTTCATGGCTAGTCTATTCCCCTTCTAAAAAGTCTGCATTTTGTATCTGTTGTCTTTTCTATTCCCAGTCAGACCATCAATCCTCATTGGAGCTGGAAATTGGATTCAACCAGTGGAAAGCACATGAAAAGATTAGTGTTCATGAAAGTTCCAAGAATCATTGGGAATGCTTCACACAGTGGAAAGAAATGGAAAGAAATTTAGCTGGAGCCAGAAGTGTTATTGACGTGATATTTCAGTCACAGATTGAGAAGGAAAAGCAGAAATGGCGCTATATCTTAATGAGAATCTTTCACTGCATAAAATTCCTTGTGACTCAGAACCTGGCTTTGCGAGGACACAGGGAATCACTTTAGCTAGACGATGACTCCAATGTGGGAAATTTCCTTGGCTTACTGAAACTACTCGCCATCTTTGACCCTGTCATAAAAGAACACCTCCCTCATTGGGAAAGTCATCCCGGATCCATGTCTTATCTTTCATCAGGTGCCCAGAACAAATTCATCCACATGATGGAATCCATTGTTCACCAGAGTTTACTGAGAAGCATTCATAAAGCCAAGTACTATGGTCTGATGTTTGACTCGACTCCTGATCAGGCACACCGTGAGCAGATGTCAGAAGTAGTGAGGAATGTGGGTTGATTTTGAGAGGAAAACAGTCTGTGTTAGAGAGTCCTTCCTTGGTTTTATCAAGATAAGCCAGAAGGATGCTGAGAGCTTAGTTGAAGACATCTTGAAATAGCTGGAGAAGGACAAAATGGAGCTACAAGATTGTCGGTCACAGTGCTATGACAACGCTGCTGTGATGGCTGGACACGGAAGTGGTGTTCATCAAAGAATAAGTGAGGAAAACAACCTGACAGTGTTTGTGAATTGCAACAATCACTCACTCAACTTAGTGGGTGTACATGCAGCTAAGCAGGATACAATGATGGTCACGTTTTTTGGAACCATCGAAGCTCTCTACATGTTTTTCTCTCATTCAGCACTGGGAAAAACTCAAAAACACCGTGCCTGTGGTGTGGTTATTAAGTCGGAGTCTGAAACCAGGTGGAGTGCAAGTGCAGAAGCAGTGAAGCCCATCAACAAGTACCTTGAGGAGATACTTCAAGTTCTCCGGGACTTGATAGACAATGAAAACGAGAACATTGAAAAAAAAGAGACACAAGGCAGCTGTACAACCATATGCTGAGTTACGATTTTCTGAGTTTGCTAAGATTTTGTAACAAAGTACTCATTCGCATTGACCGTATTCAAAAGAGGCTGCAGGATTCTAGCATGAACTTCTATGATGCTGCCCTGGATTTGAAAGCCCTCCGAGATCATTTTTATGATGAAAGAGAAGTGTTGGTCAGTGAGTCACTCAAAGAAAGAGTCGGTCTCTGTCAAGAATGGAATACTGAAGTTGAAAGACGTCAGAGACGAAAGAAACGAATGGCTGATGAGAACTCGAGAGACACTGGGTTAACAGCTAAGGAGGAAATGGAAAGAGTCATGAAGGGAACACTCGACCATCTTCACAGAGAAATGGATGAAAGGTTCTCTAATTTGCATGACACTGATGCCAAGTTTGGGTTCCTTCTCAAAGTTGAGGGATTGTGTTACAGCGCTGACAGTAACGACCTAAAGAAGAAGTGTGAAAATTTGGGTGAATTGTACAACTCGGATGTTGATGGACAGCGGCTATATGAAGACATTTTGAATTGCAGAATGTTGCTATCAAGGTGGGTCAACATGAAAATATCAAGACATGAAGAGCTTCTTGAAATTAATGGTCAGTATGGAGATGAGAGCGTCTTCCCCAATCTTCGCATTGCTATTCAGATAATGCTAACCATTGCAGTTTCCATTGCCAGCTGTGAGAGATCACTCAGCAAGTTAAAACTAATACGCTTGTATTTGAGAGCCTCCATGGTCAAGGCAGAGTCTGTGATCTTGCTCTGCTGAGTGTAGAAAGAGAAAAAACTGAAAAAAACTGACTTTGATCACATCATAGACCAATTTGCATCAGTGAAAGCAAGGAAGATGCAGTTATATTTTTCATGTAGTGCCATTATTTGTTAAAGTTATCTAAAAGATGGGTGTCAGATGATTGGACAGGGGCACAATTTCTGTGCTTGCTATAGGCACTACTTTCCGTAGATATGCCCTGGCTGTGGCCATTGGATACTATGCCGTGCTTAGAGCAAACAACTTTTAAATAGTGCTATTGCATGTATTTGCCTTCAAAAACCAGGATTTTTTTGTCAGTGAAGTTTCAAGCATTTCAGGCTAGGAGATGCCAAAAACAGCCGTGAGTGAAAATGAAACACTTTCACTACTTCAACAATTTATGAGCTGCAAAGAATTTGAAGGTATCAGCAAACATCTTGAACATTACAATGAAAATGAAGACTTGGAAGATGCAATCATTGAAAGCATTGTATGAATCAGTCTATTATCTGCACTAGGTGCCTACACTGATTTTGTCCATTTGCAATCAATCAAAAGACAATGGCAATGTACACTGGCTGAATTCCTCCATCAACAACTATTAGGAACTAATTTTGTAGTACTGTAGTAGTATTGGTAGTGTTCTAATTTGTTCTGTGTTTCATTCAAATGCATAACTTTTTATTCATTTAAACATTTCATTTTCTCTTTTATATACATTTATAACTATTTGCATGGTAGTTTTAGCCAATTGGAGCCCAAATGTACTGGTCCTGATGTGTCCCAAATAACCAGAATCCTCAATACATAAATTATATATATAATTAATATGCAGTATATTTTGGCCCGGTATATATATGCGGGCCAAGCTCCTACATCAGGTCTCAGGACCCAGTCCTAATTAAGTGTCACAGCCCTAAACATCGACTGTTTATTCCTTTCCATAGATGCTGCCTGACATGCTGAGTTCCTCCAGCATTTTGTGCGTGTATAACTCTAAAACATTGAGGGTGTATCTTCAAGCTTCTGTACCTCCTGTACCAGAGTTACTGCTCTTATTGAATGAAGGAGCAGGCTTCAGGAACGGTGCAATCTAGTTTTGCTCCTTTCTCGTACACTCTCTTCAAAAATAATAATGAGTTGTCCGTGTCTATTTCAAATTTCCTGATCAGTGAGAGGAGCTGGGCATCTGCAAGTTTATTTTCTTCCCAGTAAGATAGATACTTTATTGATCCCAAAGGAATTTACAGTGTCACAGTAGCATTACAAGTGCACAGATATGCAAATATTAGAAGAGAAGTAAGAAAGAATTAAAGAAAAAGTTACCAGAGACAGTCTAACAGGAGGCGGTCATCATTTCCCTGGCTATAGATTGACTCCTTATAGAGCAAGAATGACCTCATGTAGCATTCTTTGGAGGAGCACGGTTGTCTTAGTTTATCACTAAAAGTGATCCTCCGTTCAGCCAAGGTGGCATGCAGAGGGTGAGAAACATTGTCCAGAATTTCCAGGATTTTCCGTAGGGTCCTTTGTTCTACTGCAGCCTCCACTGTGTCCAGCTTGACTCCTATAACCGAGCCAGCCTTCCTAGTTTATTGAACCTGTTGGCATCACCTGCGTTGATGCCATTGCCCCAGCACACCACCGCATAGGAGATCACATTTCAGAAAATAAAAGGGGAAGCTAAGGAGGTCTGTGTCACTTAGAAAGAATCAAAGTGTAATGCAAAAGGCTTCAAGCACCTTCAATTTATTACATTTTAGTTAACTGCTTTTTGTTATTGGATGTAACAGCTCTAGAATCCAAATGGCCTGGATGCTTGGCCCTCTGTAATTGTTGCTAGTTGTCACAAGAACTCTGCCACTCAAAGCTCTGCTGGGAAAATGGGCCTCTGAGCTTCCAAGACAACGTTTTCCCCCATTTGCCAAAAAAGTGCTGAATAAAATTAGCAGCTAACATTGGGAATTACAAATGCACAGACATCAAAGGGCCAGCAGATATCACTGGAGGCATTCAGTCTTGTTTCAAAATTTAAATACTGAAATTGGTATTCAGAACGTTTACCTCGTGTGTGTTTTTGATCAATGCGTGGCGATCTTTTCACCACCTGAAAAAATTGTTTCAATAGTAGTCACATTGCATGAAAATGTGCTCTATATCCAATCAAGTTCCCCAGAGCTGTTTGAGCCAGGAACAGAGGGGAGAAGTGTTCTTTGTCTTGTGATTGGCAATGGAACAATAATGACAAGGAAATCCCACTCATAATTCTAAGGAAAAGTTTCTGGAATGTAAGTGAGCCAGAAATGGGAAAGCTTTTTAATGTTTAAAAAGTCAAAGGATAACCAAGATCAGTAAACTTTATTTGTGTGTGTGTGTCATACTCTGCCAGAGCCTTGGCGACCACTTTTTTTCAAGTTGTCGTCTTGGAAGAAAAATTCTGCGAGTGGTCCCCCACGTCTTTCTCACAGCGCAGTTTTTTTTTATGAGGCTGAGTTGCGAGCTCGACACTCAGCCCAGAACGGATGGAAAGCGTGTCCGGGAGCGGCCCGACTGGATTCGAACTCGGGAACTTCGCGCCAGAGTCCAGTGCTGATATCACTGCGCCACCAGCCAGCTCAGTAAACTTGTTAGTCAGACTGCCTATTGATTTTGATTTATTTTCACTTGTTGTTCATTGTCAGGTTCCTTTGACTAGATGGAAACATTTGAATAGCTGTTACTAGCATCGTAGATTAACTCAAAAGAAAGATGGGATAACTCCACAGGCCTGGCAGCATCTATGGAAAGAGAAACAATTAAAGTTTATTGTTGTATGCACAAGTATGTGTCTGTACAGGTATGATGAAAAACTTACTTCCAGCAGCATAAAATCAACATAAAATCAACATAAAATCATTAATTGAACATAAATTATATAAAATAATCCATGGAGGGACTGAATTCTAACAAAATAAATCAAAGTCCATTGTTGTGCAATGTGGGTAACATGGTCATAATGCTGCCATACTAGGGTTGTGCAGATCAGTTCAAGAATTGAATGGTTGAAGAGAAGTAGATGTTCTTGAGCTTGGTGGTGTGGGACTTTAGATATCTGTATCTTCTGTCCAAAGGCCCAGATATTGGGGATCATGTTATATAGACGTTGCCTTCTTGAGGCAATGCCTCACGTAGGCACAAACAGTGATGTTTTGGGTCAGTCAATGTTTTGGGTCCATGAACATTCGTCATTTGAACTTAGTCTTGTTCCTAGCTGGTGTCTAAATTTGTATTCCATAGGTACTGATGTCAGTAAGTTACATGTCGTATGACATGGGCGATCATGGTCTTTCCGTGATCATGATTGTACTTGGCAATGTTTTCTACAGAAGTGGTTTGCCATTGCCTTCTTCTGGGCAGTATTGTTACAAGACTGGTGACCCCAGCCATTGTTAATACTCTTACGAGATTATCTGCCTGGTGTCAGTGCTCGCATAACCAGGACTTGAGATGCACACCAGCAGCTCACATGACCATCCACCGGCTGGCTTCATGTGACCATGATTGGGAAGCTGAGCAGATGCTACACCTTGCCCAAGGGTGATCTACAGCCTAGCAGAAGGAAGGAGTGGCTTGTACCTGCTTTGGTAGAGATGTATCTTCACCCCATCACCCAACTGATGAGATATGATTAATAATAATAGAAAAATTCTTACGTTAATTTAGTGTCCTCCATGACCACAAGATGCTGTAAAGTCACTTTGTCTTGCAGCTCTCTGTAAGAAGATAAATTTCAAGGTTGTATATAGTGTACATACTTTGATAATAAATGTTCTTTGAACATTGGACTTTTTGAACCAGTTATAGTTATAGGCAGGAAAACCAAACTTGCATTTTGCTGTCATAATCTCATGACCTTGTGATAGTTCTGGACTTTCTGCTTCTGGCAGCATTTCAACAGCAGCTCTCTGACAAAGTCTGTGTGGATTGGTGATAACATCTCCTTGCTGACAATCAACACAGGTGCACCTCAGGGATGTGTGCTTAGCCCACTTCTCTACACTCTCTAAACCAGTGACTGTGTGTCTAGATATAGCTCAAATACCAACTACAAATTTGCTGATGATACAACCATTGTTACTAGAATCTCAGATGGAGACGAATGGGTGTACAAGAGTGAGATATACCAGCTAGTCGAGTGATATCGGAGCAACAACCTTTCACTCAATGTCAGTAAGATGAAATACTGAATGGAGACTTCAGGAAGAGTAAGATGAGGGAACACAAACTAATCCTCATGGAGGGATCAGAAGTGGAGAGAGTAAGCGATTTCAAGTTCCTGGGTGTCAGGATCTCTGAGATCTAACCTGGTCCCAACACGTCGATGCGGTTATAAAGCAGGCAAGGCAATGGCTGTATTCCATCAGGAGTTAGAGGGGATTTGGTTTGTCAACTAAAATACTCAAGGACTTCTATAGCTGTACCGTGGAGGACATTCGGACAGGCTGCATCACTAGTTGGTATAGGAGGGCTACTGCACAGGACTGAAAGAAGCCACACAAAGTCAACTCCTTCTTGGGTACTAGCCCCCATAGCACCCTAGACATATTCAAGGAGCGGTACCTCAGAAAGGTGACGACCATAACTAAGGACCCCTGTCACCCAAGGCATGCCCTCTTCTTATTGTTACCGTCAGGAGGGAGGTACAGAAGCCTAAAGGCACACACTCAGTGATTCAGGAACAGCTTCTTCTCCCCTGCCATACGATTTTCTAAATGGACATTGAACCCACGAACACTATCCCACTTGCCCTTTGAATTTACCCCCAGACCCCTAAAAGCATGATCCCTAACGTTTGATATTGGGAGAAAGGTACTAGATCTCTCCAGGCCTCTCAAAATTGTACAAACTTCTATTGGGTCTCCCCTCAACTTATGCTGCTCCAAAGAAAATAACCTCAGCTTGTCCAATGTCTTTATTGCACACACCCTCCAATCCTGGCATTATTTTAAATGCTCTTCTGTACCCTCTCCAAAACCTCCGCATCCTTCCTATAATTCAGGGTGGCAATCCAGGTATGAATGAATTAAGTCCGGTTGGTGGCCTAACCAGAATTTTCTTTTATTTATTTTACTTAGAGATACAGCACAGTTAGAGACTCTTCCAACCCTATGAGCCCACACCGCCCAATCACACCCATGTGACCAGTTAACCTACTAATACATATGTCTTTCTGAAATGTGGGAGGAGCCCCATACATTTCGTAGGGAAAACTTACAACCTCTTTACAGACAGCAGCAGGAAATGAGCCCAGGTTGCTGGTGCTGTAATGGTATCACGTTAATTGCTATGCTACCAGGAAGCCACAGTATTTTGTACCACTCTGGTAAGCAAATCATCACACCTTTGTTCTGAGCCTTGTGCATCGGACAGACTTGACAGGATGAGGGGGGCAATATCCCGTACAGTCCATGTAGTGTCTCCCTGCTCTTTGCAGCCCTGTTAAATTCTTGGATAAGCTGTTCCCAGGCAGAACTTGGCAATTTTCCTGAGAGCACAGGGCTGATGTTTATCACTTGGCTAACCATGGACTAAATTTCAAACAAGAGAAAATCTGCAGATGCTGGAAATCGAAGCATCACACACAAAATGCTGGAGAAACTCAGCAAGCCAGGCAGGAGCCATGAAATGGAGTATAGTCGACGTTTCAGACCAAGTCCCTTCATCAAGACTGGAGAAGAAAAGATGAGGAGTCAGTGTTGGAAAGTGGGGGGGGGGGGGGGTAGGGGAGGAAGAGACACAAGGTGATAGATGAAACTGGGAGGGGGAAGGGGTGAAGTAAAGAGCTGGGAAGTAGATTGGTGAAAGAGATGCAGGGCTGGAGAAGGGCAGAATTTGATAGGAGAGGACAGATGGCCAGAGAAGAAAGAAAAGAGAGAGGAGCACCAGAAGGAGGTGGTGGGCAGGTAAGGTGTTAAGGAGAGAGAGGGAAAGGGGATGGGGAATGGTGAAGTTGAGAGTGGGAGACATTACCGAAAGTTCAAGAAATCAATGTTCATGCCATCAGGCTGGAGTCTAGCCAGACAGAATATAAGGTGTTGCTCCTCCAACCTGAATGTGGCCTCATCACGACAGCAGAGGAGGCTTTGGACAGACATGGAATGGGAATGGGAAGTGGAATTAAAATGGGTGGCAGCTGGGAGATCACGCTTTTTCTGGCAGACATAGTGTAGATGCTCGGCGACACATTCTCCCAATCTACATCGGATCTCACTGATATACAGGAGACCGCACCGGAAGCACGGGATAGAGTAGATGACCCCAGCAGGCTCATAGGTGAAGTGTCGCCTCAACTGGAAGGAAAATCTGCAGATGTTGGAAATCAAAGCAACGCCCACAAAATGCTGGAGGAACGCAGCAGGCCAGACAGCATCTATGGAAAAGAGTTAACATTCGACACATTGGGACACAGGATTCAACAATCCTGACCCTTCATCAGGATTGGAAAGAAAGGGGGAAAGGTCAGAATAAGGTGGTGGGGGTGAGGGTAGGAAGAAGCAAAAGGTGGCAGGTGAAATCGGGACAAGGGAAGGCGGTGAAATAAAGAGTTGGGAAGTTGATGGGTGAATGAGATAAAGGGCTGGAGAAAGGGAAGGAGGTGATATCTCTCCAGTGTCTTGAGATCCCTGCTGTAGGTACTGCAGATCTAAGAAGCATAGCAGAGGAAAAGGACACCTAATACCCTGGAGATCACGAGTCTTGTGCCAATTCTGAATTCTTACAATGTGATGACATACAAGCAGCCACTATGAGGCTACCTTAAATAATGCAGTGGAGAAGACAAAGCAGTTTCTCCATTTAAAACATGTCCAATTAAGATAAAATTAATTCCAATTGCATAATAATATGTTCTGAACACAACACCTCCTCTATCTTACGAACAAATGTCTGAAGGGAAACAAATGTGAATTGTGCTCTGTTAACAAGCTGTGAGAGATTTATAATTCATTGAAGCTGAGGGGAAGTGTAATTTGAGGACCACCTACATACTGGTCCTTCTAGAAATCTTAACAAATGCTCCATTCTAAAAAGCATTCACTGACAGCTGAACTAAAAGCTCTTAAAGGACTGCAGTAAAATTATCTTGATTGGACAAGAGCCTGTGTTTTCTCCAGAGAGGAAAATCTGATTTTAGGAAAGGGAAAGGAGACCTTTGCATTTATACAAGGTCTTTCACAACCTCAAGACCTGGTTAATGCTAACGAAGTGTGATCGATGTCTGGCCACTCAGGTATCGCTGGAAAGCAGTGGCCAGGTTGCAGTCAGCAAGATCCCTGCTGGGAATTGTTATTTGCTAATCCCTTCCCTTCTCTACACAACATTCACATCTGCCAGTTCCATTTGTGGGGAGTGGGAGCAGAGGGCAGGTTAGGCAGCTCCTCTGGAGTGAAATATCCCCTCATTCTCAGGCAGCGTAGTCTAAGTCGTGGTATGGCTCTTACCCAGAATACTCACAATGCTCTTTTGCCAATCAGACATTTATAATGGAAGTGAATGATGCAATGAAAAGGTTATATGGTAAATAGCTAGTGAAGAAAATTTCCTACATCTGCAAATTTTCTCGTGTTTTTGAACCAAGTGCTGTGTCTCTCCCAGGGCAATAACCCTAGCACTGAGGCCCCAGTTACTCCAGTGGGTGACATTGGACTGGGCCGTCACGTCATAATAGTCCAGAAACTGACATTCCATTCTAGGCTACCCTACGAGGAGCTAAGCACCACATGGCTAAACTCTAGACAGTACCGCTCTCGGGATCTTGGGAACTCACAGGCCTCTGTATCAGGACAAGGTGACAATCCTCGGAGGAGGCGGAACCAGCCACCAATAAACCGAGTGGATATCAATGCCCCACCGGGTGTTGAATGCCTCTCTGTCACTCAGGAACACCTCAATGTTTGCAAAAAAATGTGATCTTTCAGCTTGAGTACCCTAAATTACCAGTTACGCTGGACCTTCCTCTGAGAATAATGCTGAGAGCTGTGGTGTAGGGCTAGCCTCTTGCATCTTCTAACGCTCGATTGCTCTATTACAAAATGCTGTTGGAGGGTATATTTCTACCCCCCCCCCCCCCCCCCAGTATTTAACTGTTTATCCAGCATTTTGACATGCAGTTGATATAATCAGAGAGCATGATGTCTGACTGGTATTCTCTGACAACATTCTGAAAATACATTGCGTTCAATTCTTATTTTTCATTCGAGTACACAGTGTTCTGAGATCAGTGTTCGGCTTGGACAGCCGAAATGTAAAATTACCCTTTGATAAGTTCAAAATTCAAATTAAGTCGATTGGTTTATTGTCAAAGTACGTACATACTGAATATGTTATTATATTCTGGTAGTCTGGTGTGGGTGGGTGTGGGGGGAGGGTTGTGGTCGACAGCCCGCCCCAGCATTCCTAATCCCCTGATGACCAGTGTTATTTATTGTTCTTGTGTTTAAAAGGCTTTCATGGGATTATGGTGGGATGTTCAAGTTAACTTATTGTTATGTTTTAGCTGGGCTATTCAGTTATTTGCATGTGTATTTGTGGGTCACCCTGACTGTAACCAGGGTGTGTAATAACCAGCTCCCCTGTTTGTTTGTGACTGAGTGGGTTCTCTCCCTTGGTCACCCAGCCTGTTTTTGTGCTTGTTGCAATAAAACCAGCTGTTGAGTTAAACAAACTTTTCTTGTCTGTCATCATGGACCGAATACTCACCACAATATACATCAAATTCATTTTCTTGCAGGCGTTTACAGGAAAAAGAAATACAATACAGCTTTACAAAAACTAGACATAAACACACAAAGACTGGCAAAAAACCAACATGTAAAAGTAGACAAACTGTGTAAATAACGAGAAGATGAGTTGTAAGGAGTCCATGAAAGTGATTTTGTATGCTGTAGAGTCAGTTCAAGATAGTGAAGTAAGCTATTCATGATGGTTGTAGAGTAATAATTGTTTCTGAACATGTTTTTGTGGAACCTAAGGCTCCTTCTGAATGGTAGTAGTGAGAAGAGAGCATGTGCTGGATAGAGAAGGAAGGCAATCAAATTTTAATTAGAAAATCAGAATCAAAATTTAAAATAGGTAACTCGGATTATGAGGGCACAAATCATGAAACATTGAGCATAGAACAGCAGAATACAGAAACACACCTTTTAGGTCACAATGTTTCTCCCAAACTTGGATTACAACTCAGTGTTCAACACCATCATACCCTCAGTGCTAATCAGCAAGCTCCAAAACCTGGGCCCCTGTGTCTCCCTATGCAATTGGATCCTTATCAAGAAACCACCATTAGCGCAGATCAGAAATAACGTCTCCACTTTGCTGACAATCAACACTGGGGCACCTCAAAGGTATGTGTTTAGCCCTCTGCACTATTCTCCCTGTGTTGTGAGGCACAGCTCAAACACCATCTATAAATTTGCCACTGACAACTATGTTGGCAGAATTTCAGATGATAATAAGGAAGAGTACAGGAGTGGGATGGATCAGCTCTTTGAGTGGTGTCCCAGCAATATCCTTGCACTCAGTGTTAATAAGACCAAGGAATTGATTGTGGACTTCAGGAAGGAGAAGTCGAGGGAACACACACCAGTCCTCCATAGGTGATCAGCAGTGGAAAGGGTGAGCAGTTTCAGGTTCCTGGTTGTCAACCTCTCTGAAGATCTATCCTGGGACCAACATATTGATGCAATTACAATGAGGGCATGACAGCAGCTATACTTAAATATGAGTTTGAGGAGACTTAGTATGTCATTAATTGCTCTTATAAAATTTCTACAGCTGTAATGTGGAGGGTATTCTAACTGATTGGTATGGAGGGGCCACCAGACAGGACTAGAAAAAGCTGCACAAAGTTACAAACTCAGTCAGCATCAAATTAAATTAAATTTATTTTGCCTATATATCATCCAAATCCCTTTAATCACTGAATATCCACGTGCCCATCTAAAGTCTTTTAAATGCCACTATCATACCTACTTGCTAGCTCTGTGTAACCCATTCTAAGCACGCACAGCTCTATTAGAACATTTGCTCCGCACATCTCCCTTAAACTTTCCCACCCTCATCTTAAGTGCAGGTCATCTACAACTTGACATTCCTACCCCGGGAAAAATATTCTGGAAGTCTACCCTGTCTATATCTCTCATAATTTTATTAACTTGTATCAGCTTCTGACATTGCAGAGAAAACAACCTAAGCTTTCCCCTGCATCAAGGACATCCCTAAAAGGCGGTGTCTCAAAAAGGTGAAATCTATCATTAAGTAACCCTCATTACTCAGGACATGTCGTCTTCTCATTGCTCCCATCAGGGAAGAGGTGCAGGAGCCTAAAGACGTCCATTCAATGTTTTAGGAACAGCTTACAAAAAAGTGGTGTAGTCAGCTCAGTTTATCACAGGAAAAGCCCTCCCAGCAACTGAGCAAACCTACAAAGAGTGTTGCCAAATTAAAACAGCATCCATCATCTACGACTCCCGCCATCCAGGCTACGCTCTCTTCTCGCTGCTACCATCAGGAAAGAGCTCCAGGAGCCATAGGCCCCATGCTGAGAAACAGTCATTACCCTTCAACCATCAGGCTCCTGAACCAGTTGGACATCTTCATTTCACAACGACACTAAACTGACCACTGAACACAACCTTTCGACTCACTTTCAAGGACTCTATAGCTCATGTCCCCAGTTTATCTATCTATCTCTTGTTTCTTCTTGTATTTGCACAGTTTGTCAGTCATTGTGTGCAGCATTTTCATTGATTCTATTGTACTCCATTGTTTCACTGCGAATGCCTGCAAAAAATGAACCTCAGGGTAGAATTTGTAACATATACATACTTGGATAATAAAATTAACTTTGAACTTTGAGCATTTTTCCCTCCACTTTTAGATTTCTGAACGGATAATGAATGACCCACAAACACTATCTCACTATTTTTGCTTTCTTTTTGCACCACTCATTTAATTCATTTTTTGAAATATTTATTACTTATTTGTAATTTATATTTTTTTAAATTTACTGTACTGTGCTGCTGCCGCAAAATACCATATTTCACGACATACGTTATGTCATTGATAATCAAGCTGATTCTGATTCTGAAGTTCGACCGTCCGGTCCTTAAAGGTCAGAAGGTCTACACCAGACAGCACCCTAGTAAGCACTTGAGAAGCAGTATGGTTGGTCTACAGAGATTTTGAAGCAATAGTAATCTTGAGGAGAGCAGACCCTTTCTGGCTGTGGGGGTGAAGTTGAGACGCTGTCTGAAAGAGTGGAGCATGGAATTTGGTGACAGGGGTCACAGAAGAGTGCAACAAAATTTGGCAACTTATCATCTGTGAGATTTCAGTACATTATAAACATTTGTTCAAAAATTGAAATGAATATTTGTGTTTGTAAATTGCATTTCAGCCCGTACTTTGGTTTTGAAGTGCAGTCATTTGGGTTGGACTGTGATTGTCATCACCCTCACTTTAGTTTGCTTTGTCCAAATAGACATCTTCCAGGGACATAGGTTTATAAATCAACTCTGTGTCATCTGGCCAGCTCTTATGGATGTTAAGTGTCACAAATTCTTTAACTCATTATACTCCTTGCTGTATGTCCAAGCACTAATAAGTCACGAGCACCAGAATTCTCTTTTTGGTCTATACCTGCTGAATAGACAGGGGAAACTGACTGATGTTTGTTTGGTGAAGCCATTGTGTTCATTCGCTTTATACACTTCCATTTGCACGCCAAAAGAATAAAGTTTAATTGCAACAAGCAATCTGCAGGATGAACCCAGCAGATCAGACAGACATCAGCTATGGAGAGGAATAAATATTTAATGTTTTGGGCTGAGACTCTTCACCAGAACCTAATCCTGATGCAGGGTCTCAGCCAGAAATTGACTGTTTGATCTTCTCAATGGATGCAGTCTGACTTTTTGAGTTCTTCCAGCATTTTGTGTTAGTCTGGGTTTCCAGCACCTACAGAAATTCTTGTGTTTGTGATTTGGGCCAAACAGTGTCTGTGGGAGAAAAGGAGCTGTCAACATTTTGGTCAAAGCTCCAATGCAGGGTTTCAACCTGAAACATTGCCAGTTTACTTTCCTCCCACGGGTACAGATTTGACCCACTGAGTTCCTCCAGCAAAATGTTTGTTGCTCCAGGCTACCGTATTTACATTCTGTTGTGTCTTTGATAACATTCTGCTTACTCACTTAAGGATACCATCAGCCACCATTGCAGACTCATTTCTTTGCACCCTCACCTAAGGTAAATCTTTTAATTACGTATGACATGGGTGATCGTGGCCTTTCCATGACCGTGCATGGTCTTGGCAAATTTTTATGCAAAAGTGGCTTGCCATTTTCTGGACAGGGTCTTTACAAGACAGGTGACATCAGCCATTATCTATACTCTTCGGAGGTTGTCTGCCTGACATCAGTGGTCACACAGCAAGGACTTGTGATAAGCACTGGCTTCCCATATGACCATCCACCACCTGCTCTCATGGCTTCATGTGACCCTGATCAGGAGGGATCTGCACCAGCTACACCTTGAACAAGGGTGACCTGCAGGCTTCCAGAGGGAAGGAGTCAACTTATACCTCCTTTGTTGGAGATGTATCTTTACCCTGTCACCCTTTGAAGTCAGTGCACAATGAATCAATGCTGTTATGCTGCCCATATAGGACTATTGACTAGAATGAATTCAAGGTACATGTCTCAAAGAAAGTTCTGAAAATAGAATTTGATTATTAACCTAAACCCTAAATACAGTGATTGATGTCTCCTTTGCTGGTGGATAAAATGTATCACAGCATGAGAGGACATTCTTAGAGGGCTTCTTATACCCACAGGTTGTTGTGAGGCTACTGTGGTGAGTTCTTTCTTTTGCACAGATTGCATAAACAAACTGCTTATTTTAAAATGCCTTGCAGTAAATCAACTTCACATTTTGGTTTAAATGGGATTGGTTATTTTTAATGTCTGAAGTACTGTATATAATAATGTTTGCAGTCTTGAGTACTTACTGTCTAAATGAGTTTTGACAGAGTGCACACTGACTGGATTAAAAACCACTGAATTTTGCTCACTCCCAGCTCCGTGGTTTGCTCCCACGATGAAACCACAATCCTGGTTTCAATTCAGGGTCAGGGCAAAACAGGGCAACAATTTTTTTTCAAAACTGTTGCTTCCTCAGAAGTTTTTTTTTTGCATTTATTATAGACTGCTTGAAACTGAACATAAATATAACTTCAGACAAATTGTATCAGGTAGGAATTCGGAGAAACAAGTAATTAACTGTTATTGAATATAATGCGCTGAATTGCATAACAATGTTGACATGTTTCAGTAGTTCAACGAAGCTAAAATTGTCTTGTTGATGATTTTCATTGGTACTCAGTGTCTGAAGCTTCTCGCTTAAGTGTCCAATAATAATCAGCCAACTTTGATGGAGTCCCGTTGCCCTAATACCGTTTCTCCATGATTGCAATGTCCTGGTGAAACCTTCAACCATGCTCATCACTCACAGTGCCAAGATTTGCAGGGAAGTTGTCTAAGTGGGAATGCAGAGAAATGAATCTTTAGTGACACATAGTTTGGTGCTTATAACTGCCAAAAAAAATTTCAGAAACATCATTGAATACCTTCCATGTAATTTTCTCTGGTCCCACTAGTTCGTCAAATTGTTTGACAATTGATGACCTGTTTGACTTGTGGACCATTAAAAATATCTTCCTTAATCTTGGCGTCAGTTATCCTGACTTGACTTATGAAATGAAATAAAGAAATGTAGGCGATTTCAAAAAACTGCTGCGTGTTAGGGAAATGTTATGGTGATTTTCACGATCAGCCTAAAAATCCATAAGACACACCCAAAAGTACTCAGGGAGTAAAAGTCTTTGTTGCCCAATGTTATTTGTTTAATGTAACTATAGTTGGAGATTATTTAATTGTGTTGTATTTTACTAGAGAGTGCTCTTTGACAAGGTTTTAAATCCAATACAAGCATTTATTTAAAGGTTTATCATTTCTTTGTTCTACAACTTTGATGCAATCTTTAATGATCTAATGGCTCATTCTTACATGATTAGATTTGAATATGTCCTTCCACTAAGTTGGTGGAAGTACCAATAGTGGCACAATGGGGACACAAGGTGTTTGGATACTTCCTTAGTTAATAATGTGAAGTTCAAAGATTATGTTCAGCCAATCTCAATTTATAAAAGTGGAATGAGCATAAAGAATATTTTGTGATTGTTATGCCAAATCTGATGTAGTATAAAAAACACAATTAAGTGAAAAAAATACAATAAAAGCACAATAAATATAAATACACTAGATTAGTTTATATATATATTGGCCAGTTGTACAGGTAGGGTCCCTGTAATGCAGGGATTCCCAACCTGAGGTCCATGAACCCCTGGGTTAATGGTGAGAATCCATGGCATAAAAGAAGTTGGGAAAAGAAACCTTTGAGAGAAGGTTGTAGAGAAATAAAAGAGATTTATGAAAAAAAGATGAAGTTAAACATACAGGTAGGACACACAAAATACTGGAGGAACTCAGCAGGCCAGGTAGCCTCTATGGAAATAGGTGCAGTCGACGTTTCAGATTGAGGCCGTTAAAAGGATCTCCTTCCTGCTGAAGGGTCTTGGCTCGAAACGTCGAACAAACTTTTTTCCAAAGATGCTGCCTGACCTACTGAGCTTCTCCAGCATTTTGTGTGTGTTGTTTGGATTTCCAGATCTTCTCGTTTCAGACGGATAGGAAACAGATTTTGAGCAGAATTGCACAACAATCTCAAGACAAAAGTAAATAACTCACGTCAAGTAGCCAGAAACAGTGGTTATAGTTTATTGACATTCAAATACTGTTCTATTTCTCCTTGTGTGCTCGTTTAACTGGAATCTTTCTCTCTTATCAATGCATCATGGAGCCACTTCTTAAATGCTTCCATGCTTTCTGCTTCATCTATTTTAGGTGGTGCAGGTTTCACAATTCTCCTTCACCTTTACTCTATAATGTATTAATGTTTATCTTATAGTTAAGTCTCTTTGCTCATTATTCATCCAAAAAAAAACCACTTTGACATGTTAAATATCTTCCTAATCTTGATGGCTTATATTTTGTCTCTTTTCCATTCCTGAGTCTGTCCAATATTTCCCCATACTTCGATTCTTTCAAATCAGGTTACTGCTTTGTAAGCATTTCACTTTATTGATGTTTTCTATTTACTTTTTGTGGTATGAAGTTCAGAATTGCATCAAGTGACCACAAACTAACTGAAGTTCAGTACAATACTGATGTAACAACTCTTGATTTTATATTCTATTTTGCTAGAAATGCAGCAACATTTCTCTTTGGTTTGACCTCTTGCAGCTTATTGGACTCCATTGTTACTTTGATTGCATCACCTTACACACTTCATTTGTTCCTTTACCCTCTTCTTGAAGGAAGGCTTTCTTGTCATTCCTCGACCACGTTATTTTGTATTCCATTTCCTCATGTTCATTCTGTTATGCGGATTTGGGTATTATTCATATGTGTCCATTGTGCCCAACTCTCACCCACCGCCATCACCATTCCAATCTAGATCAACTTCAGAGTTCAAATCATATAGCTACGGGTTTTTGAATACTCCATCTCAAGTCACAAGTGTCAGAAGGTTGTGGATTCATGGCCAACCACAGACACCTGAGCATAGAGTTTCTAGGTCCCATTACACATCATCAGATAGACTGCATTTCACAATCAAGATTCAAGATTGTTTATTTTCATTCTTCAGTACAGTGTAATAAAAAAGAACACAATGATTATTACTGCAGATCTGATGCAACATAAAAATACACAAAAAGCAAAAATAAAACACAATGAATACAAACAGGAGACAGTCTGCAGATGCTGGAAATCCAAAGCAACACACACTACATGCTGGAGGAACTCAGCAGCTCAGGCAGCATCTATGGAAATGAATAAACAGTCGACATTTCAGGCTGAGATCCTTCTTCAGAATTGAAAAGGAAGGGGGAAAGTGACAGAATAAAAACATGGGGGTGGGGAAGAGGATAACTAGAAGGTGATAGGTGGGTAGGAAAGATAAAAGGACTGCAGAAGAAGGAATCTGATAGGAGAGGAGAGTGGACCATTGGAGAAAGAGAAGGAGAAGGGGACCCAGAGGGTGGTGATAAACAAGGAAGAAAAGGTAAGAGGACAGAGTAGGTAAAGAATGGGGGAGGGGGAGGGAAATATAAATATAAAAGTATTCCTATTAAACGCAACGTACACATAACTGTTGAGTGTGGCTGTCTCAATATAAGATTAGGTTATGTACTGTACATTGATTGTATGTACAGAAAGTGTCACTAAGTGCACGTAATCAATTTGAAAGCACAAAATTTACCAGCAGAGTGAAAAGCCTCATTTAGCAAGCAGAATCGTAAGAACATGGAGGAAGTAGGAAAAGAGAAACAAAAGCAGAAGGCAGAATATAGTGTTATAGTTACAGAGCAAGTGCAGCGTGTGTGACCAAATAAAGTGCAAGGGCCATGACAAGGTAAACTGAAAGAGCAAGATTTCATCTTTATTGTACACGAGTCTTATAACAGTGGGACAGAAGCTGCCCTGAAGTCCAACTGCTCTCCCAATTGACCCCATGGCATTTCTTCATATAAGATGGAGGAGATATACTTGATGCCCTCGCTAACCTTTATCTTTCAACAGATTCTCACCACCTGGGTATTATAACATTACCGTTGCAGGACGTGCTGTGATAGTTAGCTTTGACGTTTTCTGCAAAGACAGACAGACAGACATACTTTATTGATCCCGAGGGAAATTGGGTTTCATTACAGTCGCACCAACCAAGAATAGTGTAGAAATATAGCAATATTAAAAACCATAAATAATTAAATAATAATAAATAAATAATGCCAAGTGGAAATAAGTCCAGGACCAGCCTATTGGCTCAGGGTGTCTGACACTCCGAGGGAGGAGTTGTAAAGTTTGATGGCCACAGGCAGGAATGACTTCCTATGACTCTCAGTGTTGGATCTCGGTGGAATGAGTCTCTGGCTGAATGTACTCCTGTGCCTAACCAGTACATTATGGAGTGGATGGGAGTCGTTGTCCAAGATGGCATGCAACTTGAACAGCATCCTCTTTTCAGACACCACCGTCAGAGAGTCCAGTTCCACCCCCACTACATCACTGGCCTTACGAATGAGTTTGTTGATTCTGTTGGTGTCTGCTACCCTCAGCCTGCTGCTCCAGCACACAACATGAAAAAATGATAGCACTGGCCACCACAGACTCGTAGAACATCCTTAGCATCGTCCGGCAAATATTAACGGACCTCAGTCCCCTCAGGAAATAGAGACGGCTCTGACCCTTCTTGTAGACAGACTCAGTGTTCTTTGACCAGTCCAGTTTATTATCAATACGTATCCCCAGGTATTTGTAATCCTCCACCATGTCCACACTGACTCCTTGGATAGAAACTGGTCACCAGTGCCTTAGCCCTCCTCAGGTCCACCTCCAGCTCCTTAGTCTTTTTCACATTAAGCTGCAGATGATTCTGCTCACACCATGTGACAAGGTTTCCCACCGTAGCCTTTTACTCAGCCTCATCTCCCCTGCTGATGCATCCAACTATGGCAGAGACATCAGAAAACTTCTGAAGATGGCAAGACTCTGTGCAATAGTTGAAGTCCGAGGTGTAGATGGTGAATAGAAAGGGAGACAGGCCAGTCCCCTGTGGAGCCCCAGTGCTGCTGACCACTCTGTCTGACACACATTGTTGCAAGCGCACGTACTGTGGTCTGCCAGTCACACTGCAAAAGTGCTGCATTGGCTGTAAAGTGTTCAAACTTGGGCTGGGATGTATAAGGGGACAAGCCTTCCACTCTACCACTTGCTGCTTCTATCACTATTGGTGAAATTATTTAAATTAGCTCTGATTCTCCCTACGTGTCATCAGTGACATCAGTAAATCGGCAAATGGGAATATTCGACATTTGGAATGGAGTCCGTGTTCCTCCAATATTGGGCCATTCTGTAGGAAATATGCCTTCCTCAGACCCATTCCGCTTGACCTCTTCCTCTTCTGATGTTCTTTGCCAATTTCGGATCCAGTTCATCATCATGCCTTCAATTCATTGTCTCTTGACCTTTGGAGCAGCCTGTTGTGTAGGACCTTGTCAAAGGCCTTACTAAAGTCTACATATATTACATCCATCACAAAGCCTTCATTAATCAATAAAATCTAGATCAGATTTGTGAGGCATGCTTCTGCACATCTACAGTATTCTTGTGAACACAGTACCCACCATAGACCTAAATTTATTCTGAGATGAGACATAAGGATAGAGAGACACAGCACGAATACGGGGCCTTCAACCCATTGAGTCTGTGCTATCTTTCTACACCCATATTTACTCTGATGATACCTTAAACCATTCTATTCCCCCCACAATTTCTTATCAACTCCACACATACTCTGTTACTGACCCACACACAAGGGGCAATTAATAGTGGCCAATTAACTCCCCAGTGTGCACATTTCTTGAATGGTGGAAGGAAACTGCAGCACCCAGAGGAAACCAATGTGTCCACAGGGAGAACGTGTAAACTCCACACAGACAGTAGCAAAGGCTTGAACCAGGGTCAGTGGAGCTGTAAGACTGCACCGTACCAAATGCAACATTGTGCTGTACTTATCTCTATGCACAGTACCAAATTAGATTGTTGCTTTTAGTATTAAATAATTGGTGAGTCTTGTAGTGGATATTAAAAAAAAACTTCTAATTTGGGGTACGCCTTTATTTCTTTCCTGCATTGATTGATTTAAAGATTTAAAGATTAGATATATCTGTCACATGGACATCGAAACATATAGTGAATGACCAATACAGTTTGAACCTACGCTATGATGAATATATCTATTTGTATTGATATATAAACAAATGCAGAACTATTCTGTGATCCTCACTTGGACGATTCAAGCACTGTTCTTGTGAGGCCTCCAAAAGGACCACAACATTGCTGTAGTGTTTGGAGGCTTGTATGCCTCAATGACCTGGAGGGCTACATTTTCTGGAGTCAGGGGCCTTGTGTTTTGACTCTTGCTAGGGTCACCCATGCCAATCAGGTCAAAGAGTAGAGGCCAGACTAAGATTTATCCACCGGTCCTCCAGATTCGGTAGTTCAGTTCAGGGCTAACAACCCTGACTGGTAAAACAAAATTGTTGTGGAAGCAGCAATGAAGAATCCTTCTGTATCCGTGTGGAACGGTATTCCTGAGTTTCCACCCGGGACTTGTATGACTGACAGTAGGGAAAGCCTAGAGGGGTCTCCTGGCATGATAAAGAAAGCCATGAACACTGCAAAAACCAAGACCAAAAGTGGTTTTGATGGCTAAGGACAAACAGAAATGGAGGGACTTCATTGTTGTGCTCAATGCCAGCAGCGTAACAAGCATTAAGAAGAAATTATCATGAAATAAACGGAATGCATACAAATCCTTTGAAAGCTCAACTGCTAAAGATACTACAGTGGAATGTAACAACCAAAAGAGGCACAAGAAGGAGACATTGTAAGCACATGCTGTACCATATGCTAGTAGTAGTTTAATTGCTACTTACATCAGAACCTCGTGTATTTGTAGTTCTACCAAGCCTTTGTGAATCAATCCATTACATTCTTGAGCAGCCCATACGTTGATAATTGACAGAGATTGAGTGCTTGCACACTGCACTCATTCAGCCTGCTGGTGCATTGCAGGGGCTACCAAGGCTGTCGTGGCTGTTTGCTGCAAAGTCCGCTTACCACATCTTATCCAGAGAAAGACAAGAGACGGCACAACATCATGCTACCTGACACAACTTGATCCAGTCATTCCCTTGTGAATCTAAAACCATGCAACGCAATGAGGATAGTGCTGTAACACTGAAGTTAGCGTAATAATTCACAGCTCCCGCAGTCGGCGATCAGGGTTAAATTTCTGCTGCTGTCCATAAGGAATTTGTTTGTTCTCTCCATGACTGTGTGGGTTTCCTCCAGATTCTTTGTTTTCCACCCGCACTTCAAGGCTTATGGGATAGGTTTAGTAAGTTGAGGGCGCTGGGAGCATGCCGACGTTAGTACATATTCAAACCGTGTTGGCCATTGACACAAATAATGCATTTCACTGTGTGCTTCGATGTCCATGTAAAAATAAACCTAATCTTTAAATCTTTGAATCAATCAAAGCAACACAGGGCACTCCATAGCGAACAGTATACGAGAAGGCCTATCTTTGAATGATAGAACCAAATCCCTTTGAGACCCACTTCTGCATATATAATAGGCATACAGACAATGGAATGATGAACAGGACATTTTTTTTATTTGCTTCCAAGTGGCAGTTAAATACTATGATTTGCATCTTGCTTCATGATGCGCATACCCAAGAATGTAAAACTTGGTGTCCTGAAATTTAAGATGATAACTATTATAGAATCCCATCTGTTAACCTTTGAAAATGCTTTAAATCGCCTGTTTAAGACTTGCCGCCACTGCTATAATGTAGTTTTTTTGGTTATTTTTTAACGTTCTGGCAATTGATCAGTCACGATTGTAAAGAGTGGTTGAGCAGGCTTGCTGGGTCTGTTGGTCTAGGTTTGTTTTAGCCAGAGGGTGGTGAATCTGTTGTATTCATTGCCACAGATGACTGTGGAGGCCAAATCATTATGTATATTTAAAGCAGAGGTGGCTAGTTTTTTGATCAGTGAGGCTATCAAGGGTTGCGGGGAGAATGCAGGAGAATGAGGTTGAGAAGGATAATGTATCAGTAGTGATGGAGTGGCAGAGCAGACTCAATGGGCTGAACAGCCTAGTTCTGCTTTTATTTCCTAAGGTCTTATGCTCTATTCCTGTTCCTATTTTCTTCTGTTCTGATATTCACTAGTTCTTATGAACACAATGGAATTGCTTCATTCTGAATTATGGGTTCTTCTCGATAGCATTTCAAAGGAAACCAAACTGCACAACTTGCTGTTACTCTGTGGCTATTTCTGTTCAGATCTTTTTTAACTAGCACTACGCAGATGAGAGGGTTAAAGTCTGGCACCTAATTAGTGGGCTGGGGGGGGGGGGGGTGCAAATTTCTCCATAGCAAGGTATGAAAATATGTCCATCCTTAAATAGAATGCAAGGCATTTATCTGAAACCTTTGAAATCCTTGGTTAAAGATCACTTAAAATTTTAAAAGCCTAGTCTCAAAATAAATATTCAATTCAGCCATGAAATATTTTCTTAGATTGTAGGATGATTCAGGATAAACATGGGCTTTAATTGAAAAAAAATAACTGCCCTGAACGTATAATTTCTTGTGTCAAATCAACAGAGTTCACTTGGTTTGGTGTTTAACTGAGCTTTTAGCTCTGCTTCCCTTATCCAACAGCTGGAAATTATAAACATTTTACAGGATATGCAAAGTAGATTTGCTTGTCTGATAAAGTAGAAAACAATGTCTGTTAATTAAATAAACTAAACACTTTGACATGTTTAGAAATCAGGCTGACAGCTATATCGCCACATTCTTGCTCTATTCTTTAAAACAGATTGCTGTATGATTTAATAATGGCCTAAGATAAATATTCATAAGCTTACTTTTTATCCCCACAAGAGCACAGCATAATGCTTAAATGAAAGAGAACATTTATGTCACACGTCCAACCTACCAACATGAAAGATTTGTGACAATGGAGTTACTGAGATGATATCTGAGGCAAGGCAGTCAAAATTGCTTTGCCAAGTTTCCACGGAATGGTTTATGCATGCAAGACAGGCTATCATGTAATAGAGTATCCTTTTTAACCTCTTTATTGTCGGTAATAATTAAGTAAAAATGGGAAATATTTGTCTTCTTTTTGGACAATTTACCACATGAATATCTCATTCCTTCACACCCCTGAAGTGATTTATTTCAGAGTGAAGTTACTTATTTTTATTTTGTGTGGCCAAAATGCACAGATTATCACAGCAATGTCTTACAGGAGTGTGAACGGGGGAGTTTATCAGCAGAGAGAGATTTTAGAGCGCCTGTCCACAGACCTCTGCAAGCAGCAGGCCAGATAAGTAGTGAGACCCGCAGTTAGCATGGCAGGAATATCAGGCCAGACCTGTATTTGGCCCCAGATGTAGGAACATATGTAGATCTTAGCCTCACATCACAGGAATAATGTGATAATGCTGGAGAGGTTACAGAAGATAACTACAAAGAGGTTGCCAAGAATTATGATTATGAGGAGAAAAATCAGACTGTGGCTGTTTTCTTTATAATAAGTTATTACCCTACAAAATTCAGGCTCCTGAACTGACAATCACCACAATTCTGAACTGATTCCATGACCTGCAGACTGACTTTTAAGGATTCTTTGCAACTCATGTTCTCAGATGTATTTCTAGTTGCAGTTTGCCTTCTTTTGCATGTTGGTTATCAATCTCTATTTATATATACAGTGGATTCTGGTTAATTGGAGCAACCACAAAAACTAATTGAGAAAATACCCAGGATTCCCTTTGCTTATTTGGGATACTCTGCCACTTAATTGGGACAGAAAACAGCTACCAAACAGTTTCTAATCAGCATCAGTCGCGTGCACTTGTGTGGTCGTTTGTCACGACACTGTACTTAGAATGGATAGCGCCAGTTGTGTGTATTTGTGTAAAAAAAGCACAAATAAATGGCAAGAAATAAGCAGTAAAACATTTCGAAATTGTTTTGCTCACTGCGGTTCCAAGTGTTCAGGCTTGGAGATGCCAGAAATGGCCAGGAGTGAAAATGAAACAAATTCTGTTCTTCAGTAGGATAGTAACTATGAAGAATTTGAAGGCATTAACAATCATCTTGAATGCTTCAATGTAAATGAAGATTTGGAGGATGTTATTGCTGATAGTATTACATGAAGGCAGTCTATTATCTATTATCTGTACTACGTGGCTGCGCTGATTTTGTTTATTTACAGTCAATCACAAAAACGCATCTGCATACACTGCAGGAATTCCTCTGTCAAAAACTATTAAGAACTAATTCACAGTATTATAGTAATACAGGGTTATTGGTATTGTTCTAATTTGTTCTGTATTTCATTTAAATACATAAATGATTACTCAGTTAAATGGTAATTTTCTGTATACCATTTTTTCTATTTCTGTGAAACCAGCTAATTGGAGCAGTCACTTAATTGGACCAAAATGTACTGATCTTGGTGTGTCCCAATTAATTGGAATCATCCATATAATTTTTTTGTAAATTCTATTATATTTCTTTTTTCCTAGTAAATATCTGAAAGGAAACAAATCACAAGGTAGTATATATGGCAACATACAGTTTACGTACTTCAATAATAAATTTACATTGAACTTTGAAGAGAGACCAAGGGGAGATTTAATTCAGTGGTAGAAAATTGAGGCCTAGATATGGGTAGGTAAAAGGAAGTGTCTGAGAATTGCCACTTGATCTCAGCAAGGCAGAGATACTACAATGGCATCCCCTTTGTCTGTGGGTTTGATGGTAAGGTTGGGATTGGTGTGAACAGAGTGGAGGGCAGTGCCTTCAGAGAAAGTAAGGTCATCCTGGTGAATCATCTCTGCAATCTCTCTAGTACAATCACATCCTTCCTATAGTGTGGTAACCAGAAGTGGGCATACTACTCCAAGTGAGGACTAATCAGGGCTTTTTGTGTAGCTGAAAAAAATCAAATCTTAACTCTAATTCTTAATTTTAACTCTAATAAGTCTTAATTCTGCACTCTAACCAATGGAAACAGACATGTCTTAATCTTTTTCACCACTCTGTCTACCTGTTCACCACATTCAGCGATCTATGAACTTAAACCCTAAGATCCCTATATTCATCCCCTTTCCTGAGCATCCTACCATTTACTGTACATGTCTTATACATACTGGACTTTCCAAATGCACCAACTTCTACTTGTCAGGATTAAATTCCATCTGGCAAGACTCTTCCCTACTTTCTACCAGATCTGTTTCCTGGAGCAACTTTGGACAACCTTCCTCCACAACATCGCCAAATGTGACGTCATTCTCAATTTTACTGACAACTAGTGCTGCATTCACCACATCCTCCATAGTATCCAGGTCATCTTCAGGGAGTAGTGCCCTAGAAAAGTGGCGTCCATCAGTAAGGACCCCCGTCACACAGGACATACCTTCTTCTCATTGCTACCATCAGGAAGGAGGCACACATTCATCGATTCAGGAACAGCTTCTTCCCCCCTGCCACCAGATTTTTGAATGGTCATTGAAGCCATGAACACTACCTTTCTACTTTTCATTTCCTATTTTTGCACTATATATATATAGTTTTTTCTCTCTATTATCTGCAGTACCACCGATGCGGCAGGGAGGGCCTCAAGATGGCTGTGGCTCAAGAGAGGGGAGCCATGGAGTCATGTGTAGCTAGCCATCTGGACACAAGCTGGGGTCTGATCTGCCCTGGCTGGGTCACCTGGAGGATGGTGTATGATGTTGAAAGACCCGAAACACCCGATGATTCCAGGAACATCACTGATGATGTGTCCAGAAGCATCAGTAGATGTATACACACAGTGTAATGCATTGTACTGCTGCCACAAAGTTAACAAATTTCATAACATCATGACATACGCCGGTGATATTAAAGCTGATTCTGATTCTGATTCAAGTCATTAATGTGTATCGGATATAGTAAAGGGTTGCAGCCATACATCATTAGTCTCAGATTTCCAGTTAGAAACACTACTCTCTCTCTCCTATCACAAAGCTGTTCTTGGATCCAACTAGCTGGCTTGCCGTGAATCCCAGACACCTTCATCTTCTGAAATAGCCAGTTGTGCAAGGCCTTGACATATGTTTGACAGAAGTCCATAGTTACAAAGTCTTTCTCCCTGCCTTCTAAGTTACCTGTTCTAAAAATTCATTCAAATTAGTGAGGTAGGATTTCCGCTGAAGAAAGCAATGCTGATAATCCCTTATTGGCCCCTACCTTGTCAAATATACATAAACCCTAGCCCGTAAGATTTTCTCCAATAATCTTCCTACTCCTGATGATGTAAGGATGAATGGAAGTAAATAGTGTTTGATTAACATTTGAAATATAGTATTCAATTTATTTATAACGGTGTGTTAAAATCAGTAACTGGGACTACAGATCCATAATTCCTTGAAAGAGGTGTCACAGGTAGATAGGGTTGCAAAGAGAGCTTTTAAAAAGTTGGGCTTCATAAATCAAAATATTGAGTACAAGAGCTGGGATGCTGTGCTGAATATTTATAAGACATTTGTGAGGCCCAATTTGGAGTATTGTGAAGAGTTCTGGTCACCTGCCTACAGGAAATATTTCAATGAAAATGAAAGAAAACAGAGAACATTTACAAGGATGTTGCTGGGATATGAGCACCTGATTTATAGGGGAAGGTTGAATAGGTTTAGGTCTTTATTCCTTAGACCGTAGGAGATTGAGAGGAGGTTTAATAGAACTACACAAAATAATGAAGGGGATAGGGTAAATACAAGCAGTTTTTTTTCCCACTAAGGTTGGGTGTGCCTAGAACTAGAGATCATGGGTTAAGGGTAAAAGGTAAAATGTTTAAGGGCCACATGAGGGGGATCTTCTTCATTCAGAAAGTGGTGAGAGTGTGAGACGAGCTGCCAGTGGAAGCGCTGGATGCTGGTCCGATATCAAAATTTAAGAGGAATTTGGATAGGATGGGAAGGGATATGGCAGAATACAGTTCAGGTGCAATTCTAGGCGGTATAATAGTTTTAGCATGGACTAGATGGGCTGAAGGGCCTGTATCTTTACCATAGTGTTCTATGACTCTATGACTATACCTTTTCATGACAAAAGAAAAGTAGCTTATTATGTCAGATAACTGCTTGTGAAATAATATTTTAAAACACATCCATAAAATATGCATGATTAGACCTGCAGAAGCAAGTAGTACTTCAAGAAAAAAAAGACACAACATGAATATAAGGTGAAGAGCAGTACCTATTTTTATTAATAAAGGAGCGGAGGTGTTCTTAGGTTAGAAAGCACTCAAACACCAGTAGGTTAATAAATTCCAGTATTAACAATAACTCTCAGTACATAAGTTCTTTAAATAGTTTGAATTCTCTGCTGGCCTGGGTGGAAATTAAATCACATTGTCTGGGTCGTTAATCCAAACCCCTACCTCTCTCTGACGTTCTTTGTAGAAGTGTGCAATTTAACTTTTGTGTATTATGAAGTTTATGAGTAGATTTTTTTTACATGAACATCCCAAAGTGATCCAAAGACTCCTTCAATAATTCAGGGCGGGTCAGCTACAAATCATTCAAAGCCACACTTTAGAGTCTGAATTGGTCAAGTACTTGAATCGCGTAAGTAGGGTGACCCAGTTTCTCTGTCTCTTTAGGTATGGGTGCCCCAGATTGTTGTCTGCTTAACTGACGATCTCTGTTTTCCTCACCAGGGTCATATGAGCAGTGAGCTGGAGCAGCAGTTACGGTCCGTATCCAGTGTGGATGAACTCATGACGATATTTTACCCTGAGCACTGGAAAATGCTGAAATGCCAGTCAATGAAAGGGTGGCCACAATACAGGGAGTCTGGTCTCGGCACAGTAGCAGAGGAGCCTGTGTCATTTGCAGCAACTTTTTACAACCCTGAGATTCTAAGAAGTAAGTCACACCTCTGAAGGTGAACTTTTCTTTAGCGGGAAGTGAGGCTTTGGAATGAAATGCCAGTAGTTTTAAAGTGCCTTTCAGTAATTTTATAACATCCACTTTCTTACAGTTATATTCACAAATACATGGGCAAAGTTTTCAGGTACTTAGTGAAACAAGAAACAGATGGTGCCTGATCTATTGAGTGCTTCCAGCAATTTTCTGTTTGTTTTGTTTTTATTTCAGACTTCCAGTATTTTCAAGTAGATCTGAACCCCCTTTAGTCTGGAAGGGCTAAATACAGGTTGTTGCTGCTAGTTGTGACTGTCACAGATTGATAAAATTATAAGCTCATGGAGGGTTTTTTTCCATTTCCCAGCCAATTAGCGTTCTGGGAATGGTCTTCCTGCTTATGAAACCTAAATATGCAGTGTGAATTTCTTCTAAGCTTAGTTAAACAAAAAGCCCTTTGAATACAAACAAGAGAAAATCTGCAGATACTGGAAATCCCAGTAACACACACAAAATGCTGGAGGAACTCAGCAGACCAGGCAGCAGCAATGGAAAAAATTGTGATGAAGGGTCTTGGCCTGAAACATCAACTATTTACTCTTTTCCTTAGACGCTGCCTGGCCTGCTGAGTTCTTCCAGCGTTTTGGGTGGAGTCCCTTTGAACACAATCGTGTTTCACCAACAAAGGGGTTCAGTTCTGAATTTCACTGCTGCTTGTGTGGAGTTTGCATGTTCCCCCTTGTGACAGCATGGGCTTCCACTGGATGTTTTAGTTTTCTCTCAATTCCCAAGGAAGGGCCCATAGAGTCTGCTGCATTCCATCATGGCAGATGCATTATCCCACTTATTCCCATTCTCCTTCCTTCTCTCCGTAACCTTTGACGACGTGATTAATCAAGAGCTATCAAACTGTGCTTTAAATATACCAATGACTTGGTATCCACAGCCATCTGTGGCAATGAATTCCACAGATTCAGCACCCGCTGGCTAAAAAAATTCCTCCTCATCTCTGTTCTAAATGGAAGAGCCCCTATTCTGAGGCTGTGCCCTCTGGTCCTGGACTCTCCCACTGTAGGAGACTTCCTCTCCACAGCCACTCTATCTAGGTTTTTTAAACATTCAATAGATTTCAATAAGATCCCCACTTATTCTTCTAAACTTCAGTGAGTACAGGCCCAGAGCTAACAAACACTCCTCACAGGCTAATCCTTTCGTTCTTAGAATCATTCTCGTGAATTTCCTCAGCAATGCCAGCATATCTTTTCTTAAGTAAGTGGTCAAAAACTGCTCACAGTGCTCCAAGTGCAGTCTAATCAATGATATATAAAGCTTCTGTATTACATACTAGTCTTTGGTTTGCTGGTGGTGGGGGGGGGGGTCGTTGCTTTGCTGTTCCTTGTGCGTGGGAGTTAGGGGGACTTTGGGGTTTTAACATTTAACTGTCATTCATTCTTTGGGACACTCCTCTGTTTTCATGGATATGTGTGAAGATAAAGAATTTCAGAATGTATATTGTATCATTTCTCTGACATTAAATGTACCTACTGAAACCTATTATATTCTAATTCTCTTGAAAAGAATGCTAACTTAGCATTTGCCTTCCTTACCAATGACTCAACCTGCAAGTTAACCTTTAGGGAATCCTGCACAAGGACTCCCATGTCCCTTTTCACTTCTGATTTTTGAATTTTCACCCTCCCTGCTTCCTGAACAGTACCTGTTCCTCCACCTATTTTCGTATCATCTGCAAGTTTAGCCGCAAATTATGCAATTCCATTATCCAAATCATTGATATTTAACATAAAACGAAGTGGTCTCAACACACATCCCTGTGGAACACCACTATTCACTAGCAAACAACCAAAAAGGGGCCCCCTTTATTCCCAACCTTTGCCTCTTGCCAATCAGCCAATCTTCCATCTATGCTAGTATCTTTCCTGCATTACCATGGGCTTGTTCAGCAGCGCCAAGTGTGGCGCCTTGTCAAAGGGCTTCCGAAAATTCAAGGGAACAACATCCACTGACTTTCCTTTCTATTCTGTCTGTTATTTCCTCAAAGAATTCCAACAGATTTATCAGGCAAAGTTTCCCCTTAAGGAAGCCATATTGACTTTGGCCTATTGCAAAAGACAATAGACAATAGACGCAGAAGTAGACCATTCGGCCCTTCGAGCCTGCACTGCCATTCTGAGATCATGGCTGATCATCTACTATCAATACCCAGTTCCTGCCTTGTCCCCATATCCCTTGATTCCCCTATCCATAAGATACCTATCTAGCTCCTTCTTGAAAGCATCCAGAGAATTGGCCTCCACTGCCTTCCGAGGCAGTGCATTCCAGACCCCCACAACTCTCTGGGAGAAGAAGTTTTTCCTTAACTTTGTCCTAAATGACCTACCCCTTATTCTCAAAACATGCCCTCTGGTACTGGACTCTCCCAGCAGCTGGAACATATTTCCTGCCTCTATCTTGTCCAATCCCTTACTAATCTTATACGTTGCAATCAGATCCCCTCTCAATCTCCTCAATTCCAGCATGTACAAGCCCAGTCTCTCTAACCTCTCGGTGTAAGACATTCCGGACATCCCAGGAATTAACCTTGTGAATCTACGCTGCACTTCCTCTATAGCCAGGATGTCCTTCCTTAACCCTGGAGACCAAAACTGTACACAATACTCCAGGTGTGGTCTCACCAGGGCCCTGTGCAAATGCAAAAGGATTTCCCTGTTCTTGTACTCAATTCCTTTTGTAATAAAGGCCAACATTCCATTAGCCTTCTTCACTGCCTGCTGCACTTGCTCATTCACCTTCAGTAACTGATGAACAAGTACTCCTAGATCTCTTTGTATTTCTCCCTTACCTAACTCTACACCGTTCAGATAATAATCTGCCTTCCTGTTCTTACTCCCAAAGTGGATAACCTCACACTTATTCACATTAAACATCATCTGCCAAGTATCTGCCCACTCACTCAGCCTATCCAAGTCACCCTGAATTCTCCTAACATCCTCATCATATGTCACAATGCCACCCAGCTTAGTATCATCAGCAAACTTGCTGATGTTATTCTCAATGCCTTCATCTAAATCGTTGATGTAAATCGAAAACAGCTGTGATCCCAATACCGAGTCCTGTGGCACCCCACTAGTCACCACCAGCCAATCCGAGAAACACCCATTCACCGCTACCCTTTCCTTTCTATCTGCCAACCAGTTTTCTATCCATGTCAAGATCTTCCCCCCAGTGCCATGAGCTCTGATTTTACCCACCAATCTCCTATGTGGGACCTTATCAAATGCCTTCTGAAAATCGAGGTACACTACATCCACTGGATCTCCCCCATCTAACTTCCTGGTTACATCCTCGAAAAACTCCAATAGATTAGTCAAGCATGATTTGCCCTTGGTAAATCCATGCTGGCTAGGCCCAATCCTATCACTGCTATCTAGATATGCCACTAATTCATCTTTAAGAATGGACTCTAGCATCTTCCCCACTACTGATGTTAGGCTGACAGGACGATTGTTTTCTCCCTGCCTCCTTTCTTAAAAAGTGGGATAACATTAGCCATTCTCCAATCCTCAGGAACTGATCCTGAATCTAAGGAACATTGGAAAATGATTACCAATGCATCCTCAATTTCCAGGGCCACCTCCTTTAGTACTCAAGGATGCAGACCATCTGGACCTGGGGATTTGTCAGCCTTCAGTCCCATCAGTCTACTCATCACCGTTTCCTTCCTAATGTCAATCTGTTTCATTTCCTCTGTTACCCTATGTCCTTGGCCCATCCATACTTCTGGGAGATTGCTTGTGTCTTCCCTAGCGAAAACAGATCTAAAGTACTTATTAAATTCTTCTGCCATTTCTCTGTTTCCCATAACAATTTCACCCAATTCATTCTTCAAGGGCCCAACATTGTTCTTAACTATCTTCTTTCTCTTCACATACATAAAAAAGCTTTTGCTATCCTCCTTTATATTCCTGGCTAGCTTGCATTTGTACCTCATTGTTTCTCCCCATATTGCCTTTTTAGTTAAATTCTGTTGTTCCTTAAAAATTTCCCAATCATCTGACATCCCACTCACCTTAGCTCTGTCATACTTCCTTTATTTTAATGCTATGCAATCTCTGACTGCCTTTGTCAACCACTGTGACTCCTTTCCCCCCATTGAATCCTTCCTTCTCCGGGGAATGAACTGATTTTGCACCTTGTGCATTATTCCCAAGAATACCTGCCAGTGCTGTTCCACTGTCTTTTCTGCTAGGATATCCATCCATTTAACTTTGGCCAACTCCTCCCTCATGGCTCCATAGTCTGCCCTGTTCAACTGCAACAATGACACCTCCAATCTGCCCTTATCCTTCTCAAATTGCAGATAAAACTTATCATATTATGGTCACTACCTCCTAATGGCTCCTTTACTGCAATATCACTTATCAAATCCTGTTCATTACATAACACTAAATCCAGAATAGCCTTGTCCCTGGTCGGCTCTCATACAAGCTGTTCCAAGAATGCATCCCATAGGCACGCTACAAACTCCCTATCCTGGGGTCCAGCACCAACCTGATTCTCCCAATTCACCTGCATGTTGAAATCCCCCATAACTACTGCGACATTACCTTTGCCACATGTCAATGTTAAATCCCTATTCAACTTGCACCCAATATCCATGCTACTGTTTGGGGGCCTGTAGATAACACTCATTAGGGTCTTTTTGCCCTTACTGTTCCTCAGTTCTATCCACACAGACTCTACATCTCCTGATCCTATGTCCCCCCTTGCAAAGGACTGAATCTCATTCCTCACCAACAGGGCCACTCTACCCCATCTGTCCACATTTCTGTCCCTACGATAGCACGTATACCCCTGTACATTCATTTCCCAGGTCTGATCTCCCTACAGCCATGTCTCCGTTATCGCAACAACATCATAGTTACCCTTTTGCACCTGAGCTTCAAGCTCATCCGCCTTATTTCTGACACTTCGTGCATTCAGATATAGAATTATTAGCCCATTTCTCCTCTCTCTGTTTAAATTGCTGCCTATTGTGCTTAACCCAGCTCCCTGAATTCCCACTGGGCTATACGCCCCTTGAATTTTGTTGTCCTTCCTAAATTTACTTATTCTTTCTCCACATTCAACTCCATGTTCTGTCAGACCATCCCTTTGTACATGTGTCCTCCTTATCACTTGTTCTGCCTCACCTTTCTCTACTACACACTTAATATTCCAGAACCGTGTAGTCCCCACCTGTCCTTTATTCTTCATCTCACTATCCTCTCTCGCATTCTGGATCCCTGCCCCCTGCAAATTTAGTTTAAACCCCTCCCGAGAGGCACTAGCGAACTTTCCTGCAAGAATGTTAGTACTGCTCCAGTTCAGGTGTAAACCGTCCCGTCGGAACAGATCCCACCTTCCCTGGAACAAAGCCCAATTATCTAAAAACCTGAAGCCCTCCCTCCTGCACCATCCTCTCAGCCACGTATTAATCTTTACAATCTTTCTGTTCCTTGCCTCACTTGCACGTGGCACAGGTAGCAATCCTGAGATTGTTACCCTGGAGGTCCTGCCCTTCAGCTTCACACCTAACTCCCTGAACTCACTACGCAGGACCCCCTCACTCATCCTACCCACATCGTTGGTCCCTAGATGGACCACAACATCTGGGCTCTTGCCCTCCCTCTTGAGAATGACCTGCACCCGATCTGAGATGTCCCGGACCCCGGCACCAGGGAGGCAACATACCATCCGAGACTCCAGATCTTCCCCACAGAATCTCCCATCCGCCCCCCTGACTATAGAATCCCCTATCACTACCGCTCTCTTCTCTTCCCTCCTCCCCTTCCTAGTCGAGGGTCCAACCTCAGTGCCAGAGACAGGACCACTGCAACTTGTTCCTGGTAGGTCATCCCCACCAACAGTATCCAAAACGGTATATTTACTGTTGATGAGAACGGCCACAAGGGTGCTCTGCTCTCTCTGTCTGCTCCCCCTGCCTCTCTTGACTGAGACCCATTTGTCTACCTCCTGTCTTTTCAGTGTGACTACCTCCCGATAACTCTTATCTATCTCTGCCTCTGCCTCTGATCCGTAGTTCATCCAGCTCCTGCTCCAATTCCCTAACTCGGTCTGATAGGAGCTGCAGCTGGATGCACCTTTTGCAGGTGTGGTCATCAGGGACTGCTGTGTTGACCCTGACCTCCCACATACTGCATACGGAGCACACCACTGCTCTGACTGTCTCCCCCATTACCTGATCCCAGATTAGTCAGAATAAATGAAAAAAAGAACCTACCGACCTTACCTTTTTTTTTTACCTCAGCAAGCACGTACTCAGGCTCACTGATTTCCTCTCACCAAATTCCCCTTGCGCCAAAGCCCGCTGAGCCAAAGCCCAGCACTCCACTGCCCGCTAGTGAAAGTGGGCCTCTTTTTAAACCCCGCGCTTGCCGCTGACGTCACCCACGCCTGCGCAGTTTTACCTTCCTCCTCAGGTACTGTCCAGGTAGGTCCGACGGTCTCGGCCTACCTACGATGGCTGATCCTCCAATCCTCCGACCTCCAGTCGTCTGTCGACCTCGAGCACTCCTGACTCCTGCTCCGCTGCCCGTACCGACACTGCCCGCTCCTAAAAGTGGGCCTCTTTGTAAACCCCATGTAAGTTGATGTGCAAGTTGGTAGCTTAATTATCCACTGTAAATTTCCACTGGTGTGTACTGTACATTACTGTTACATTCTGGGCGAAGTTGCCAGGACTGTGAGGAAAATGAAATGGGATTAATGAGGCTAATTTAAATAGACGGTTAATTTTAGGTATGGATTTTATAGAACAATCTATTTTCCATGCTCTTTGATACTTTAACTTTAATGACCTCTATGTACAGTTTCATGCTCACATTTGAGTATTTGTCTGATTTCAGTTTGTTTTTTAAAGTTTTATGGTACATATTTTAGGACAGTTTCTTGTTATGTCTTCTCATCTATCTTCATCTATTTATATGGAATATAATCTTTTACGTATCGTATCTTAATTGACCATGTCTGAATTTTCAAAGGCAACCTTGATAATGCATCTATAACAGCAAAGTGCTTTGACTTCTTTATTCGATTACATATCAAACCAAGATAAGAGAACAGCCCATGTTTACATTTTGATGAAGCCATTGCCAGGATTATTGACTAAGCACAAGCAAAAGGTGTCTGGAACATGAGGAAAATAGAAGCCACCAACTCCGTGTGGGCTTCCTCTGCGTTCTTTGGTCTCCCCCTACATTCCCAACTTGTGCAGCTTGGTAGTTTAATTGGCCACTGCAAAGGGCCTAATGCCATGCTGTATCTTTTTATCACTCCACAGTCACATTCCTGCTTTCTCTCCTCATAATGCCTTGATGCCTTTTGTGTCTTTAAACCTAAAGAAATTTCCCACCATCTCACTCCTACATTTGTATGCTCTTCTCATGAGCATGTGGGTTTCCTCTGGATGCTCCAGTCTCTTTGCACATTCCAAAGGCGAGTTAGGAAAGTTTCGGCATGCTGTGTTGGCGCTGAAAGCAGGTAACACTTGTGGGGTGGCCTCAGCATAATCCTCAGATGATGCTGGTCACTGACGCAAACAACACATTTTACTGTACATTTCAATGTACATGTGACAAATAAAGTTAATCTTTAATCTTTTAATCTTTGCATATCTTACTACATTTTCAAATGCAAGGTCAGTGACCAATGATGTGCCGCAAGGATTGGTACTGGGTCTGCTGTTTTCCATCATTGATATTAACAATATGGATGAGAATGCTGGTGGTATAGAAAGAATGTATAACTTCTTACTATTGAATATATAGAATGCTTGTAGATAACACTAAAATTAGTGGATAGTGGATAGTGAAGGTTATCTAAGACTACAAAAGGAGTTTGATTGACTGGGCCAGTAGTCAAAAAAAAATTACAGATGACATTTAATTCAGAAAATTGCAAGATTTTTCATTTTGGTAAGACAACCCACGGCAGATTGTGCACAGTAAATGATAGGCCCTGAGGAGTGTTGTAGAATGGAGAGACCCAGGGATGCAAGTAGTTTCTGAAAGTGGCAGACAGGTGAGATTAGGTAGTGAAGAAAGCATTTTGCAGCATGATGGCACAGATGAATGAGTGGCTGAGGAAGTGGTGAAAGGGGCAGGATTTCAGATTTCTGAATCACTGGGATCTCTTCTGGGAAAGGTATGACATGTACAGAAAGTATGGGTTATTTCTGAATCCAAAGAGAACCAATATTGTTGCAGCACACTCAAAATGCTGGTGGAACACAGCAGGCCAGGCAGCATCTATAGGGAGAAGCACTGTCGACGTTTCGGGCCGAGACCCTTTGTCAGGTTCCACCAGCATTTTGTGTGTGCTGTTCGAATTTCCAGCATCTGCAGATTTCCTTGTGTTTGCTCAATATTGTTGCAGGTATGTTTGCTAGAGGATTTAAACTAATTTGACAGGGTGATTGGAAACAAAGTGATAGGGCTGAGGATGGGACAGCTGATATACTAGTAGATGCAGTGTGTAATGGGACTGTGAGAAAGGACAGGCAGATGATAAGGCGAAATTACAGTCAATAGGATGAGATGAAGCATAGCAGTGGAGCAAAATTTTAAAATGTGATGAATACAGGACTGAAGGTGTTATATTTGAATGCACACAGTATACAGATTAAGACAGATGATTTTGTGGCGGAGTTAGAGATTGGCAAACATGACGTTGTGGGCAAGACTGAGCTGTGGCTGAAAAAAGATCACAGCTGGGAGCTTAACATCCAAGGATACACATTGTATTGAAAGAACAGTTAGGCAAAAGGAGTGGGTTGGCTCTGTTGGTGAAAAGTAAAATCAAATCCTTAGGAAAAGATGATATAGAATCAGAAGGTGTAGAATCCTTGTTAAGGAACTGCAAGAATGAAAAGACCCAAGAGGGAATTTAATACAGCTATATGTGCAATAGCCAGGATATAGGATATGTTGAAATGGGAGACAGAAAAGGCATGTAAAAAGGGCAATGTAACAACGGTCATGGGGATTTCAGTAAGCAGATAGGTTGGGAAAATAAGCATGTTAGTGCTGGATAACAAGAGAGGGAATTTGTAAAATGACTCTAAGATGGCTTTTTTGAGCACTTGTGGTTGAGCCCACTAGGAGAAAGGTAATTTTGGATTGGGTGTTGCATAATGAACCAGATTTGATTAAGGAACTTAAGGTAGAGGAGCCATTAGAAGGCAGTGATCAAAATATGATAGAATTCATCTTGCAGTTTGGGAGGGAGAAAAAATGTCAGATGTATTAGTCTTACAGTTGAGAAAAGTGAATTGCAGAAGCATGAGAGAGCCGCTAGCCAAAGTTGATTGGAAAGAGACATTAGCAGAGAGAATGGCAGAACAGTAATTCAGAAAGGTGCAGAAAAGATACATCCCAAAGATGAATACATATCTTAAGGGATGGATGAGGTAAACATGGCTGATGAGGCAAGTCAAAGACAGCATAAATGAAAAATGACGATGATGATGATGGCGTCACCTCAGGCCTGAGAGGCCAGCACCGAGCATTTTCATGCCTGACAAGGTGCAGAACGAAAGACTGTGTGGCGCACCCTCCTCAAACAAACATTTTGTAGTATTTTTCTGTATTTTACGAAGTCGAGTTGCGAGCTCAACACTCAACCTAGCACAGATGGAAAGCATACTCAGGAACGGCCCGACTGGAAGCCTACTCGGGAATGGCCTGATGGGATTCGAACCTGGGAACCTCCGTTCCGGAGTCTGGCGCTGATGTCATTGCACAACCTGCTGAGCCTCAAAAGGAAAAAGAGAGGGCATATAGTATGGCAAAAAAAAGTGGGAAATTTAAGGACTGTGAAACTTTTGAAAATCAACAGAAAACATAAAAGTCATAAGGAGAGAAACAATGGAATATGAAGGAAAGTGAGCCAATAATATAAAAGAGGAAATCATAAGATTTTTTTCAGATAAATACAGCGGATATCAGACCATTGGGAAATAACAGTGGACAGGCGGTAATGGGGGACAAAGAAATGGCAGACAAACTTAATATGTATTTTGCATCAGTCTTCACTGTGAAAAACACTAGCATTCTGCCAGAAATTTGTGAGTAACAAGGGGCACAAGTGAGTGTAGTTGCTATTAAAAAAGAAAAGGGTGCTTGGGAAGCTGAAAGGTCTAAATGTAGATCATTTCTGACACCTCCCTCCACTTTCTGAATCTCTGTTTCTCCTTCTATAGAGACAAAGTGTCGACTGAGATCTTTTATAAACCTACCTGTCTCTTATAAAGATGCTGTTCCCTTTTCTTTGTTCCTTCATCTCAGCTGCATCTGTTCCCCAGATGAAGCTTTTCTTTCCAGGACATCAGACATTTCCTCCTTCTTCACAGAGTGAGGTTTCTCTTCCTCCACCATGGATGCTGCCTTCACTCGCATCTGCTATATTTCCTATAAATCTGCATTTACCCCATCCTCCCACCACCTTGACAGTGATTCCTCCTGTCCTTACCTACCACCCCATGAGCTTCCGTATCCAACACATCACTCTCCACAACTTCCACCATCTCCAAAGGGATCCTACCACCAAATATATCTTTACCTCCCCCTCCACAGGGATTGCTCCCTCAGAGATCCTCTTTTCCATTCACCCCTCCCCACTAATCTCCCTTCCAGCACTTATCCTTGCAAGTGGCCGAAGTGCTGCATGTGGCCATTCAGCTCCTCCCTCACCTCCATTCAAGGTCCCAATCAGTTCTTCCAGGTGAGGCAACACTTCACCTGCAAATCTCTTGGGGTCGTCTATTACATCTGGTACTCCTGATGCAGCCTCCTCTAAACTGGTGAGACCTGTTGTAAATTAGGGGAGTAATTTGTCAAGCACCTCTGATCCATCTGCCTAAAGCGGTAGGTCCTAGTGGCCAAGCATTTTAATTCCAATTCCCCTTCACGTTCGACATGTCAGTCCATGTCTCCTCTTGTGCAACAATGAGGCCGCCCTCAGGGTGGAGGAGAAACAGCTTATATTCCATCTGGGTAGCCTCCAACCTGATGCTATGAACATTAGTTTCTTCTTCTGGGAAGATTTTTTTCTCTCCCCTTCCCTTCTTCTATTCCCCACTCTTGCCTCTTACCTCTTCTCACCTGCTAATCACCACCCCATTGTGCCTCTCCTTTGGTCCACTGTCCTCTCAGATTCCTTCTTCTCCAGCCCTTTACCTTTTCCACCTGCCTGGCTTCACCTCTCACCTTCCAGCTATCCTTCTTTCTCTTCCCACCCCCAGCTTTTTATTTTGGTGTTTTTCCCCTTCCTTTCCAGTTCTGAAGAAGGGTCTCAGACTGAAATGTCGACAGTTTGTTCATTCCCATGGAAGCTGGCTGACCTGCTGAGTTCCTGCAGCACTTTGTGTGTGTTGTTTTGGATTTCCAGCATCTGCAGAATTTCTTGTGCTAAAGGTAGATAAGTCACCTAGATCAGATTGACTATACTCTAGGGTTTTGAAAGAAGTTGTGGAGTTATTAGTAATGATCTTTCAAGAATCACAACATTCTGGAAGGATCCAGAGGACTAGGAAATTGCAAATGTCTCTCCACTTTTTAAGAGGGGATAAAGGTTGAAGAAAAGGGAATTATAGGGCAGATAACCTGACTTCAGTGGTTGGGATGAAGTTGGAGTCCATTATTAAGGATGAGGTTTCAGGGTACTTGGAAGCACAAGATAAAATCAGACAAAGTCAGCATGGTTTAGTTAAAGACAAACCTGTTGAAATTCTTTGAGGAAATAACAGGCGGGGTAGACAAAGGAGAGCCAGTGGATATTTTTACTTGGATTTTCAGAAGGCCTTTGACAAAGTGCCACTCATGAGTCTGCTTAACAAGATAAGAGCCCATGGTATTACAGGAAAAGTGCTGGCATAGATTGGCTCACTAGCAGGAGGCAAAGAATGGGATTACAGGGAGCCTTTGCTGGTTGGCTGCCGGTGGCTAGTGGTTTTCCACAGGGGTTCATGTTGGGACCACTTCTTTTCATGCAGTATGTCAATAATTTTGATGATAGAATTGATGTCTTTGTGGTTAAATTTACAGACAATTCAAAGACAGGTGAAGGGCTGGTAGTGGTGAGGAAGTAGAAGGGCTTATACAGATTGGGAGAATGGACAAAGAAATGGCACATGGAATATAATGTAGGGAAATGTATGGTCATGCATTTTGGTAGAAGGAATAGAGGTGTAGACCCCTTACCCCATCCCTATCTATAATTTTAGTCCGGTTCTCTTTCTCTCTCTTTTTCCCCCTTCACTATAATCTCCTCCCAGCCCTACCTTTCTTTCTCTTTTATTTCCCATAATTCTCCACCTTCCTCCTAGCCCATTTCTCCTCAGCCTATCACTTCCCAGCTCTCTACTTCATCCCTCCCCCCCACTTCTTATCCCCCCTCGACCATCCCATGTTACTTCACTCCTGATGAAGGGTTTCAGCCCGAAATGTCGCCGCTACCTCCTCCCATGGATGCTGTCTGGCTTGCTGAGTTCTGCCAGCATTTTTTATTTTTTAAAATTTATTTCCAGCATCTGAAGATTCACTCGTGTTACCTTCCAATCAGTTTACTGGGCCTGCTGGCATCACCCACATTGATGCCATTGCCCCAGGACACCACCACATAGAAGATTGTACTGGCGACAACAGACTGGTAGAACATGTGAAGGAGAGGTCTGCATACTCCAAAGCACCTCAGTCTCCTCAGGAAGTAGAGGTCTGGCATTCTTGTACATAGCCTCTGTGTTGATGCTCCACTCAAATCTATCACACAGGCGCACCCCTAGGTACTTCTCAACACATCCATGTCCTCACCATCAATAGTAACAGCGAGCAAAGCAGGCTTAGTCTTGTTTAAAATTCTTCTTAAAATTGTCTTAATGGTGTTGAGCGGCTGATGATTCAGCTTGCACCACTTAAAGTCTTCCAACAGGGCCTTGTATCCTCCCGTTGTACATTCAGCTATTGCTGAGTCATCAGAGAATTTCTGCAGTTGAAACAAATCAGTGCTGTATCTAAAGGATGTAATACTGAGGCTCTATAAGGCATTGGTCAAACTGTACTTCAAGTACCGCATTGGAGAGGGTCCAGAGAAGGTTCACAAGAATGCTTCCAGAAATGAAATGGTTAACTTACAGTATGAGGGGTGTTTGATAGCCCTGGGTCTGTACTCAATGGAATTTAGTAGAATAAAGGGGATCTCATTGAAGCCTATCGAATATTGAAAGGCCCAGATAAAGTGGAGGTGGAGAAGATGTTTACTCGAGTGGGTGAGACAAGGACCAGAGGAGAGGGCACAGCCTCAGAATAGCGGGACATCCATTTAAAACAGAGATGAGGAGGAATTTATTTAGCCAGAGGGTGGCGAATCTGTGTGGATAGCTGTGGAAGCCTATATTGAGTATACTTAATGTAGAGGTTGGTACGTTCTTGATTAGTTAGGGTGTGATAGGCTACGGAGAGAAGGCGGTAGAATGGGGTTGAGAGGGATAATAATCAGCCATGGTGGAATGGCAGAGAAGGCTTGATGGGTCAGATGGCCTAATTCCATCATTCCGCCATTCCATCATGACTAATTTATTATCCCTCTTAATCCCATTCTCCTGCCTTCTCTCCGTAACCTTTGACGCCTTACTAATTCTGCTCCAATGTCTTCTGGTCTTATGCTTCTTCAGATTTGGCACAGAAACCCAATATACCTTTAGTTAGCTTACTTTATACTCACATCCATTCACAGTGCCGAATATGTGGAGTTTATATTGGCAAGGGTGGTAGTGTTTCACTGGGGTTAAAGTCCTGAACCAATTTCCAAGCTGCCAGTACAAACAAGATGTTGGCCATGAAACAGTGACTTGATCAGCGATTCAACACAGGATCTGCAAGGGCATAAGTGCAAGGGGAAAATTTACTTTCTGCAAGTTAGGTGTAGTGAATCATAAGCATTGCTCTCTTGAGATTAGATAATGATTTATTTAAATTGTACACTGGAGATTTTTTTTTATTCAAGAGTGTTTGTCTCATCATGGTCTGGCACTGAAAAAGTATGCAAACCTCGTTGAATATTAATACATTTTTAATGCAGAATTCCTCCAATTATGAATTATTGAATTAATGAGACACTATTGCCCCATTTCTCTACCTCCATTGATTGAAATGATGCTCCTGCATTTATTCAAAAACCCTTTTGCTTCAGGGAAATAATTGATAATCGGATTATTATGACATCATGTAATGAATTACAATGAAATTCTTTGATTTTCATGCCTTCCATACAGATCATTTCAACACATTGGTACATCGAGAGAAAAGAATTGACAGAATAAAGTGTTCCAGTTGCATAGAAAGTGCAGAGCAGGCGGACAATAAGGTGGAAGGACACAATGAGATAGACTGTGAAGTCAAGAATCTACCTAGCGTACAAGGGGTCCATTTAACAGCAGAACAAAGCTGGCCTTGGGTTTGGTGGCATGACCTTTCAGAGTTTTGTACCTTCTGCCTGGTGGGGTGTGGGGGAGACCACAAAACCATAAGATATAGGAGCAAAATTAGGCCATTGGGCCCATCGAGCCATTTCATCATGACTGATCCAATTTTCTTCTCAGCCTCAATCTCCTGCCTTCTCCCCGTATCCCTTCATGCCCTGACCTGTCAGGAATCTATCAACCTCCGCCTTAAATATACATAAAGACTTGGCCTCCACAGCTGCCTGTGGCAAAGAATTCCACAGATTCACCACTCTCTGGCTAAAGGAGGGCAGGAGAAGAGAGAATGTCCAGATTGGTAGAGGTCTTTGATATCGTTGGCTGCTTTACCAAGGCAGTGAGAATGTAGACAGAGTCCATGGAGGAGGAAATTGGTTTCTGTGATGTGCGGAGCTGTTTCCATGACTGTTTTGCAGTCTCAGGAAGAGCAATTGCCATTCCGAGCTGCCGTGCACCTGGTTAGGATGCTTTTTACTTACAGAATTTCTTTAGCTCTCAAAGGAAGTAGAGGCTCTGGTGTGATTTCTTGGTGCCTATATAACGCTTACTTATAATGTGTGAGTTCGATGTGAGTAGCCATTTTTACTTTTTGTACTCATCCATTAGAGAACAAGGATAGGAATACAATCAGTGGCCACTTTTAAATATCTGCTGCACCTAATAAAGTGGACACTGAGTGTATGTTCATGGTCTTCTGTTGCTGTAGTCCATTTATTTCCAGGTTTGATGTGCTGCATGTTCAGAGATGCTCTTTGGCACACCACTATTGTAACACATGGTTATTTGTGTTATTGTCAACTTCCTTTCAGCTTGAACCAGTCTGGCCATTCTCCTCACACCTGTCTCATTAATGAGGTGTTTTCACCCATAGAACAACTATCCAATGGATAGTTGTTGTTTTTCACACTTTTCTTTGCAAGCTCTAAAGACAATTGTGCATGAAAACCCTAGGAGATCAAGAGTTTCTGAGGTATTCAACTTCTGGCACTAAGAATCATCCCACAGTCAAAGTCGCTTAGATGACATATCTTCCCCATTCTGATGTTTGGTCTGAGCAGCAACTGAACCTCTTGACCCATGTTCATATGCTTCTATGCATTGAGATGCTGCCACATGATTGACTAATCCCACACCCCTCCCAGGACACTCCACCCACACCATTTCCAACATCCTTTGCTTCTGCAAGATCTACAAACCCTCTCCTCCCTGCATTGACAAATACAGCACCATGCAAAATTCCTAGACACTCTATCTATATATACATGTCTAAGACTTTTGCACAGTATTTTATGTCAAAGGATTAGCACTTTTCTTATACCAATGTAAATATTCTTCCATTGACTATATTCTCACCTATTCCTCATGTCCCACAAACCCATTAAGAGCTATCGGTCTCTGCTTTGAGTGGAAGAATGAACTGAGATATGAACTCCAAATACTCACAATTATCTGAGCAAGGCCTCGTCCAACTGCTTATTATGGCCCGCTGTCTCCCAATCTAGATTAAACAGAGATATCCTTTCAATAACCTTGCCCGGTTATTCAACTACCAGCAGTTTAATGCTAGGGCACTGGCTGATCTTTGTCTATCCCTGTGGCTGGTGAGTTGCCCCTGAGGCCTTGACTTAAGTAGGGAGAGTAAATGATGGGATGGAGGTTTGGCCATAACTTGCTGGGTTTGCCAGATCAAAACCACTGACACCATCTGCCCTTTAAGATACTTGAGGCTTAGAGCTGCCTCCATTTGAGCAAAAGCAGGCCGTTTAGCTGAAATACTTATTAGAAGCTATCTGTGGAATGGATATCCATCCTTGACCAGGATTGTCAGACACTTGGTATAGCAGCAGCTCTGGATGCACTGTCTGTATTTCTCAGCTTCAGTCTCAGGCAGCAGTAAAGTAGAGATGAACTACAAGGCACAATGCTCTTGTGTTGCGTATTTAGCAAAACTATCTATACCAGGGCTTCCCAACCCTTTTTTGTAACGCCATTGCGCGTCACCAAAGACTCTGTCAAATTTCAGCAGATGGACCATGGAGATCATTCTCAATGGTTGCATCACCTGGTCTGGAAGCTCCAATGCACAGGATCAAAAATTGCTGCAGAGCGTTGTAGCCCCAGCCAGCTCCATCACAGGCACAAGTCTTCTCACCATCAAGAACCTTCAAAAGTCTGTACCTTAAGAAGGCAGCATCCATTATTAAGGACCTCCACCATCTAGAATATGCCCTCTTCTTATTCCTACCTTAGGTAGAGGAGCCTAAAGACCCACACTCATCATTTTAAGAACAACCTTTCTCTATGCCGTCAGTTTACTGAATGGCCCACAAACACAACCTCACTAATTGGCTCTCTTTTTACACTATTTATTTTATTTTATGTGATTTTTATTGTAATTTATAGGTTTTTATCTCTGTTCTGCTGCCACAAAACAACGCATTTCACAATATATGTCAGTGATAATCAATATGATTCTGATTCAGTGGATTGTTTCCCCGAAGAGCATTTGTGAATTTTTGATTCTGAGCAATTTGCAACAGTACAAGGAAAGAGTGAGAGAATGGGCCATATGGGATTAATCGAGGGAAGACCTCCATCAATTTAGTTCTTTTAGGCCGGGAATTGTTAATTGTTCATTGATTTTATAGTTCTATAAACTGTCTGTGACTGTGGTCCCAGAGAAAAATATGTATTTGGAAAAGACTCCATTAAACTGGCATTAGATTGGCATGGGAAAAGTAGCCCCAATCCAAGGTTCTTTGGAAGTTAAGAATGAGGCATTACACTTGTTGCTTACGATCATGTTACAAGAACAAAAAAGACGAAGGGAGCAGAATCATGAGGAGGGACAATGAAGAAAGAGACCAGGGAAAGAGAAAGAACAGAGGGAAAAGAGTAGGGGAAGAGACAGGCAGGGAAAGAGACAAAGTAAACTAAGTGTGGTCTTCTTATAGCAGACTATTGACTATTGAATTTCAATTGAATTTTTGACAGTTAACAGCCAAATTCAAGTAATGTGACACTTCCTACTGAAACCAAAAAGACCCTAGGAAAATAGAATGGTGACTGTAAACTTTGAGAAACTCTGAACAATCACATGTACATTATGTTATATATGTGATTATATAAAAATACAAACTAATGTAAGAAAGATAAACTACAAGAAAAATAGCAATTTCATATCCCTTCTGTGGCATAAATATTTATTGATTGCACATTTGATAACTGGAATGAAAGATTGAAATACAGCCAGGTGAACTCTATGAGTACCACAATACCAACTGCCAGTGATCATATTGTTGGTGGTCTTGGTTAGTCTGCACTCTTTACAAAAAGAAAAAAAAACTTTTTTTTAATTTCAAGTTTGTATTTATTAATAATACAGAAAAATACTGTTCAAAGAGGTCGCTCCATCAATCCTCCAATTCACACCTGTTATTTGTCTACCTATTTGTGAAGACAAGAAACGTTTGAGAGCACCTTCCACAGTTCCATAATCTCCTAGGAGGCGTGATGTTCAATGAATTGTGGCTACTGTTTCAAGAAACCCGCAGCTAACTTGCACACAGCAAGGCCACGCAAATGGCAATGTGGTTGCAATGAGATATTCTGTTGTAGGGCTGGTAGGGCTGGTGGGCCAGGGGAACAGGGCTACTCTGTTAGGGCATTCTAGGATTAGAGTGAATCTAGATGTCCGGACCATAAAAGTATATGTACAGTACATATGTGTACTCTATTCCAGTTGTAATGTAGAACACATTCGGTCCGTCCACAAGCAGGATTTCCCGGTGGCCAACCATTTTAATTCCAATCCCCACTCCCATTTTGGTATGTTGGTCCATGGCCTGCTCTACTGACACGATGAGGCCACTCTCAGGTTGGAGGAGCAAACCCTCATACTCTGTATGTGTAGCCTTCATCATGATGGTATGAGCATCGATTCCAGTAATGTTCCCCCTCCCCTTTGCTCTTTTATCGTTCCCCATATGGCTCTCCTCTTAAGCTTTTTTCTTCTCCTCACCTGCCTATCACCTCCCCCTGATGCCCCTCCTCTTTCCCATTCTCCTCTCCTATTCTTCCTCTTCAGCCTTTTGCCTTTTCGACTTATCATCTCCCAGCTTCTCACTTCATCCGCCCTCCTCTACTCAACTACGTTGCCCCTTGCCTGGGGTCACCTATCACCTTCTAGCTTGTGCTCTTTCCCCTCCTCCCATCTTCCTATTCTGGCTTCCTCCCCCATCCTTTCTATTCCCGATGAAGGGGCTCAGCCCGAAACATCATCTGTTTATTTCTTTTCATAGATGCTACCTGGCCTGCTGAGTTCCTCCAGCAGTTTGTATGTATTACTCCAGTTGTAACATATGGGCCCAGATTATGCTGAGGGCCTGCCGGGGTTTCTCAGTGCAAGTGCCAGTGTACTTTTGTGACTCCAGCAAGATGCAGAGTCCTTAGTTTGCTGACTGAGTTAATGCAGCAATTCACTCACCATCCTCCAGTGTTGGACCTTGCATGGAGTTAACAATGCCACAGAAAATTACTGAGATCCACTAACAATTTTACCCGGGAACTTGGGCCAGCTCAGCATTTGTGAGCCTAAAGTAGAGCTAGAGGGAGGGTAATAAAATACTGTACTTAATATTTATCTGTATTTGGGTTTTATATTTTAATAATTTGTAAGTTTTATGTTCACATTTTTCAAAGTTCTAAGTACATTTATTATCCAAGTATATATACTATATACATCCTTAAGATTAATCTAAAATAAATTATAAAACTGAATTTTGCTTTTATTGGACTACTGGTGGTTCTTTAGAGAACTATGATTGAGCTGCAGTGTATCACAGATCATTATTATCTACTGCATCTAGTGATCATAATGCCATTGGTATCAAAGTAAATATAGAAAAGTTTAGGTCTAGTCTGTAAACTGGAGACACTAGTCTATTCTATTCTATAAACGTCTATTCCAAACTAAGGAAGTAAATCTGGCTATTTTGATTTATCATTTCTGATTTCCATGTATAATTGTATGATATTGCCAAACTTTTAACCTACTCTAAGATCAATCTAACTCTTCCCTCCTACATAGCTTTCCATTTTTCTATCATTCAAGTGCCTATCTAAGAGCTTATTAAATGCTCCTAATGTATCTCCCTCTACCACTAGCCCTGTGAGGGCATTCCACTCTGTGTAGAATGCTTACCCCTGACATCCCTCGCCCCGGCAATTTCCTCCAGTCACTTTAAAACTATGCCCTGTCATATTAGCCATTTCCACTCTGGGAGAAAAAGCCTCTAGCTATCCATCCAATCTATTCCTCTTATTATCTTGTACACCTCTGTCAAGGCACCTCTTGTCTTGCTTCACCCCAAAGAAAAAGGCCTAGCTTGCACTTTTATACCTTTTAGTTAATGACAATTCCATATACTGTATTTAAAAAGAAAAAAAAATTACATTATGATTGAATATTTAACTTTTGCTTTCAACTGTTTCCAATTACTGCAACTGGAGTTTGTCAAGTGTATTCAGGGAAGTTTCCTTAGTAAGTACATAGAAGTTCCAACTAGAAAGAGTGTGATCCTAGATTTCCTATTAGGGAATGAGCAGGTGACAGTAGTTTGTGCAGGTGAACACTTTGCATCCAATGATCACAATGCCATTAATTTCAAAATCGATATGGGAAAGGTAAGTCTCGTCTGAGGGTTAAGATTCTAAATTGGAAACAGGCCAATTTTAATGGTATCAAAAAGGATCTGGCAAATGTGGATAGGGACATGCTGTTTTCTGGCAAAGGTGTACTTGCTAAGTGGGAGGCTTTTAATAGTAAAATTTTGAGATACAATGCTTGTACGTGTCTGTCAGAATAAAGGGTAAAAACAACAGGTTTAGGAAACCTTGGTTTTCAAAAGATATCAAGGCCCTGGTTAAATAAAAAAAGCAAATGCATAGCAGGTATTGGTAGGTAGGAACAAATGAGATACTTATGGAGTATAAAAATGGAAGAGAACACTAACTCAAGCGGGCTAAGAGAAGGCATATGGTTCCCTAGCAGGAAAAGGAGAAGCCCAAGGGATTCTACAGATAGGTTGAGAGCAAAAGGATTGCAAGGGACAAAATTAGTTCTCTGGAAAATCAGAATGGTAATCTATGCATGGAGCCAAAACAGATGGGGGAGATCTTAAATGAGCTTTTTGCATTTGTATTTACTCGGGAGTCTATAGAACTGAGGCAAAGCAGCAGCGAGGCCCTGGACCCTATACGGATCACAGAGGAGGAACTGTTTGCTACCTTGAGGCAAATTTGAGACAATAAATCCTCAGGTGTTCCTTCAGCCCCTGATGCGGAAGGCTCATGCAGAAATGCAGGGCTGTTAGCAGAGATATTTAAATTATCCTTAGCGACCGGAGATATCCCAGAGGATTGGAGGATAGCTAATGTTGTTCTGTTATTCAAGAAAAGCTCTAAAAATAAACCAGGAAATCACATGCTGGTGAGCCTGACATCAATAGAGAGAAAGTTATTGGAAGGTATTCTAATGGACTTGATATATGAGTATTTAATAGACATGGACTGATTAGGGATCGTCAGCATGGATTTGTGTGTGGTAGGTCATATCTAACCAATCTTTTCTAGGAAGTTACTAGGAAAGTTGATGAAGGCAAGACAGTGGATATAGTCTACAAGACTTTAGCAAGGCATTCCACAAGGTTCTGAATAGGAGGTTGATCAGGAAAGTTCAGTCGCTTGGCATTCAAGATGAGGTACTAAACTGGATTAGACATTGGCTTTTTGGAAGCCAGAGAATAGTAGCAGATGATTGCCTCTGACTGGAGGCCTGTGACTAGTAGAGTGCTGCAAGGTTTGGTTCTGGGTCTGTTGTCATTTGTTATCCATATCAAGGATCTGGATGATAATGTGGTTAACTGGATCAGCAAATTTGTGGATGATGCCAAGACTGGGGGTAAAGTGGACAGCAAGGAAGACAATCAGGATATGGACCAGCTGGAAAGATGGCAGATGGAACTTAATGCCGACAAGTGTAAGGTGTTACATTTTGGTAGGACCAACTAGGGTTGGTGTTACTCAGTGAACAGTATAGCACTGAAGAGTGCTGTAGAACAAAGGGTTCTGGTACACAATTCAATGAAAGTGGTAGCGCAGATAGATAGGGTTGTAAAGAAAGCTTTTGGCACATTGGCCTTCAATGTAGTGGGTTCAGGAGAAGGGATGTTACGTTGAAGTTGTTTATGGAGATGGTGAGGCCGCTTTCGGAGTATTGTGTATACAATATCTAAAATGCATCTTATGGAAATGTTTGTTTGATGATGAACTTCAATAAAAATTAAGTTACAAAAAAAAAGAAAGAGTATGGAAAAAATTTACAAGGATGTTGTTAGGACTGCAGGACCCGAGTTATAAGGGAAGTTTGATTCAGTTAGGACTTTATTCTACGGAACGTAGAAGATGAAGGAGAGACTTGAGGGAGGTAAACAAAGTTATGAGGGATATAGGCAAGGTAAACGTATACAGATTTTTCCACTGTGGCACTACAACGAGAGGTCATGTGTTAAGGGTAAAAGGTGAAAAGTTTAAAAGGAACTTGAAGAGAAACCTCTTCACTCAGAGGCTCCTGTGTGTGTGGAATGAGCTGCCAGTGCAAACAGTGTGTGTTAGCTTGATTTCAATAATTTCAGAGATAGTACATGGATAGTAGGGGTGTGGATAGCTATGGTCCCAGTGCAGGTCAATGCAAGTAGGCAGTTTAAATGGGTCAGCATGGATGAGATGGTCCAAAGAGCCTGTTTTTGTTCTGTACTGATCTATGACTCTATATACAGGAATGGTAGAAGGTCATAGTTAGAAGGCTGCTCTAAGAGTTTGTGGGTGAGGCCGTAGTTCCCAATGCCTGTGGCCCAACTGCTGCCGATAGCCCACTGTGTCTTCCATGCATTGATGACCACAGGATCACGGTAGGGCAGAATTTAGTCCTGTTGCAGATCTGACCCAAGCTACGTGATCACTGTGAACCAGACATTGAACCATACAGCACGGAAGCAGGCCCTTTGACCTATTACGTCCATGCTGCTCTTATTGCCGGCACCAGGTTCTATCTTTCTATATCGTGCCCACTTACGTGCCTCACAAGACGCTGAATATTCATTCTGTTGCTCTGGATTCTAGCATTGGTGATCTCTTGTGTCCCTATTTAAGTGCACCTTTATATGTGGTAATTGTATCTGATTCACCATTTTTTCTGGCAACATTCCAGATTTCCACCATTCTGTGTGTAAAAAAAAACTTCTCTCAAATCCTCTTTAATGTTCCATCCTCTTACTTTAAACCAGTGTCCTCATGTTTTTGATAAACCTGCTATGTGAAAGATTCTGACTATGTACGCATGCTAAGCCTCTTATAACTCTAGAATAGAAATTTACTGTCGTTCCTCAAGACGAGATTGTGGTGCTATTCCAGTCAGTGCAAAGCAGATATTTACAATGTATGCAGTATGGCTTAATTTAAAAAAGATATATAGATCTCTATCAATTCAAAATAAAACCATTTTTTAATATGTTTTCTATGTCAGAGTCATCTGGAAGCTTTGAAAATGCTGTTGTTTACATCTAGCTAAGTCTGGCGGGGTGGGAGTGCTTGGAGAGAGTGTCTTTTGCCACATGCCAATAGTATCCCTAGTTGCTTGATAAGATTGGCAGGGGATGTGTGGGAGACTTGACCACACTGATCGAGAATGTCACCAGCTCCAGGTCTCGACACTCAGTTTTGTGGGACGGTGTATTTACAAAGCTCCAGAGAAAGGAAGTTTGTGGGAATGGGGAATGCAAGTGATTGCGTCCCACTCAGAAAAATCAGGGTCATCAAACTTCCTGTTGCTGGTCATTGAGTAGTTTTTTTTATAGAGAAACAGGCCCTTTGGTAAATCTAGCTCATGAAGACCTATTTGTGGATACAGTCAGTGGTCACTATGTAAAGTACCCCCATACCTAGTAAAGTGGCCACTGTGTACATGTTCATGAGGTTCTGCTACTATAGCCCAGCCACTTCAAGGTTCGACGTGTTGTGCATTCAGAGTTACTCTTTTGTACACCACTGTTGTTAAAGTGTGGTTATTTGGGTTATTGTCGTCCTGTCAGCTTGAAACATTCTGGCCATTGTACTCCGACCTCTCTCATTAACAAGACATTTTCGCCCACAGAACTGCTGTTGACTGGATGACTTTTCTTTCCCATACCGTTCTCTGTAACTCTAGAGGCATTTGTGTGTGAAAATCCCAGGAGATCAGCAGTTTCTGAGATGCTCAAACCACCCCTTTTGGCACCAACATTCATTCCACAGTCAAAGTCACTTAGATCACATGTCTTCCTCCTCCTGATATTTGATCTGAACAACTGAAGCTCTTGACCATGTCAGCATGCTCTTCTGCATTGAGCTGCTTCCTGGTGATTGGCTGATTACATACTTGTATCAACAAGCAGGTGTACAAGTACGCCTATCAAAGTGCTCACTGAGTGTATAGTTGATAGTAAAGTGTATTCTAGCTTAGCTTTACTTCTTGTTCAGCCTCTTTCTGTCCTTTCCCAGCAATTCAGTTTGGCTTTTTCAGTTTGAATCAAAGATTGTCCATGTGAATTTTTAACTCTTCTCCAAATCAACCTGTCGTATATGTACAAACACGAGGAAATCTGCAGATGCTGGAAATTCAAACAACAACACACACAAAAGGCTGGTAGAACACAGCAGGCTAGGCAGCATCTATAGGGAGAAGAGCTGTTGACGTTTCGGGCCGAGACCCTTCGTCACCATTCTGTATGTAAGGGTCTCGGCCCAAAACATCGACAGCACTTCTCCCTATAGATGCTGCCTAGCCTGCTGTGTTCTACCAGCATTTTGTGTGTGTTGTCCTATATGTAGAACGTTTTCTGCTTTTATTTTGCTTTTATCAGTTAATGCTTTTCAGTGCCAAACTGCACACAGCTGTTCAAGCAAGTAAGCCATTCAGCCCAACAAATCCTTTCCTACCACGAGCACCCATATTTAAATCAAATCCTCTGCAGTTCATTTTAACCTCTCCACCTTGTTATCATCTCATAGCTAGATTCTGAAACTCATCCGCACTGGGGAGCATTTGTCAGTGGCCAATCACCCTACCAGCCTGCATGTTTTTTGGGATGTGGGAGGAAACTCATGCGGTTCCAAAGAGAATGTGCAAACTCCACACAGACAGTACTGGAGGTTAGGGTTGAACCCAAGCGTCTGGCACAGTGGAACTGCAGTTTTACTATCTGCTTCACCATGATACCCATAGCAGCTGAAGTATGGTGGATTCTGGTTAATTAGGACACATCAGGACCTTGGCCAAAGTGGCTGCTCCTATCATCCGAAGTTCAATGGAAATAATTAAAAAGATATATAAACAGCCAAACTACTGGACATGAGTTGAGAGTTAAGGGGAAAAAGTTTAAGGGTAACACAAGGGGGAGCTTCTTTACTCAGAGAGTGGTAGTTGTGTGGAACGAGCTTCCAGTAGAAGTGGTAGAGGCCGGTTCGGTATTGTCAATCTTAAAGAAAGATTGGATAGGTATATGAACAGGAAAGGAATGGAGGGTTATGGGCTGAGTGCGGGCTAGTGGGACTAGGTGAGAGTAAGCATTCGGCATGGACTAGAAGGGCCGAGATGGCCTGTTTCCGTGCTGTAATTGTTATATGGTTTAACTGAGTACAAATTATAAGAACATAAGAAATAGGAGCAGGAGTCGGCCATCTGGCCCTTCGAGCCTGCCCCGCCATTCAATAAGCTCATGGCTGATCTGACTATGGACTCATCTCCACCTGCCTGCCTTTTCTCCATAATCTTTAATTCCCCTACTATGCAAAAATCAATCCAAACTTGTCTTAAATATATTTACTGAGGTAGCCTCCACTGTTTCATTGGGCAGAGAATTCCACAGATTCACCGCTCTTTGGGAAAAGCAATTTCTCATCATCTCCATCCTAAATTTATTCCCTCGAATCTTCAAACAATGTCCCCTAGTTCTAGTCTCACCTACCAGTAGAAATAACTTTACTACCTCTATCATGTCTATCCCTTTTATAATTTTATGTTTCTATAAGATCTCCTTTCATTCTTCTGAATTCCAACGAGTAGAGTCCAGAGCAACTCATTCTGTCCTCATAGTTCTTCATCTCTGGATCAACCTGGTGAACCTCCTCTGCACAGCCTCCAAAGCCAGTTTTCCTTCCTCAAGTAAGGAGACCAGAACTGCATGCAGTTCTCCAGATGCAGCCTCACCAGTACCTTGTACAATTCAATGAAATACAGAACAAATTGGAACACTACCAATATTACTACAGTGCTATAAAGCTGTGTTTCAGTTCGCAATGGTTACTGACGTAGGATTTTATCAAGTGTACATTGTCATAGTGTTTGATTGGTAAACTACACATTCTTAGCCTCATAAAGCATCAAGTTTAAGGCTTTTTCCAACAACTAACAATTTATTTTTATTAGTTCCTGCTTTATTTTAACAACACAGCATAGTTGTGCTTTCTTTGAACTTGATAGTGTGTGTTTTTAGCAAAGGGAACCATCCGGCGTGGCATAATAGAAAAGGCCTGTTTCATTGACATTGTAAATATCATCTACACAACACTTTTGAAGCAAGTCGGGGAGTTTTGTAGATTTCCATGTTTCTGCGCCTACAAGATCATCATTACCTTCCTCACCATGTGCTTTCTGCAATTTAGTGTGGTGCCTGTATTTCCACCGAGACAACCAACCATTTGTTGCTTTAAAATCTTCATGACCCAGCTTCTTAGCTAGCTCCTCTCATTTGTTTTGGTCCACTAACAGACACGCCTCATCCAATTGCAACAGAAAGCCATTGATTGAGGGCCTCTTCAACATCTGGATCCTTACCTTCACACTTCTGATTTTGGGATGTCCTCTGTGGTGCCTCACGTTTTTCTCGCTGTTTACCTTGCTAATGTATCATGCGTGCAATTGTACATTTCGACACTCCGGTTATCTCTGCCAGCTGATGATGTGCGGTGTTAGGCAGATGGCTTTTGATTTGGGTCAGTAGGGTAATTTTTCTTGGTCAGTGTCATACCCTTTCATGGCAAAGGTCTCAAAACATTATTTTTAAATCAAAATAGAAATAAACTTATCAAAGATCACTGCTTTCTGTATCACCGTTCATGGGTCCAAGTAGATAACGTAACACGAGCACATGCAAATGATGCGGTGTGGTGTCTAATGGCCGTGACTGACAATCTCCTTCCCCAGTTAAATGGCATAGTGTCCCAAATAAATGAAAGGAATCCTGGCTATGTTATTGATTTGTTTTTGTTCTTTAGGGATTGTCCCAAATTAGCATCTGTTCTGATTAACCAATGGCCAAATGAACCGGAACCTGCTGTATGTTGGTAGCCCAATGCAGTAGTTGTCTGAGGCTTACATCCTGTAGGGAGGACAGAGCTTACTCCTGTTCTGCCTTCAAACTTCGAACCCATGTATTTCTTTCATATGAAATGGACATTGCTGACATTGCTAATTTTTTTTTTCACAATACACACAAAATGCTGGAAGAACTCTGCAGGTCAGGCAGCATCTGTGGAAATGAATAAACAGTTGACATTTCGGGCTGAGACCCTTCTTCAGGACTGAGAAGGAAGGAGGGAGAGGCTAGATTAAAAAGGTGGGGGAGGTGAAGGAGGCTAGCTGGAAGGTGACAGGTGGGTGGGAAAGGTCAAGGGCTGGAAAAGAAAGAATCTGATAGGAGAGGAGAGTGGACAACAGGAGAAGGGGATCCTGGGGAAGTAATTGGCAGATGGGAAGTGAAAGGTCAGAGTGGGAAATAGAAGAAGGGGGGCAGGAGGAGGAAATTTATCCACTGGAAGGAGAAATCAGTATTCATGCCACCAGGTTGGAGGGTACCCAGATGGAATATAATATCTCGGCGCAAGAGGAGTCCATGGGTCAACACATCAAATGGGAATGGGAATGGGAGTTAAAATGTTTGGCCACTGGAAAGTTCTGCTTGTGCCGGATGGTGCAGAAGTGCTCGACAAAGCGGTCCCCCAATTTATGATGGGTCTCACCGATGCAGAGAAGGCTGCATTTCTGTGCACTGATTTCAAGATGTGGTTAAGTGTCAACCACATTTTTGGGTCTTGAGTCATGTATAGGCCAGGCAAGTAATGATGGCAAATTTGCTTCTTTGAAGGAAACTAGTAAAGAAGATAAGATTTTTGATTATTAAGGGCATGAGGGTTTACGGGAAGAAAGCAGGAGATTGGGGCTGAGAGGAAAACTGGATCAGCCATGATGCAATAGCAGAGAAGACTTGATGGGCCGACTGGCCTAATTCTGATCCCATAATTTATTTCCATATGATCTTATAAGTTTTTAACAAGAACCCTGGTTACTGTTACTAAGATGCGCCAGATTTATTTATTGCATGAATTCATATTCTCCAACTATAATAGTGGGATTTGAATTTACGACTCTGGGTCAGTAGTCCAGGAATCTGGGTGCTACTCTAGTGATTTAACTGTCCATCTACCAACTACATGTAAAGGGATTAAAGCCTGCATGTGATGTTCAATATCCTAAAAGTGGTCTTGTAATCACATTTCTTAACACAGGGAGAGGGAGCATATACAGACTCTTTGGTTAATCTCATTATGAATGTATTTACTTAAAGGAGCTTCTTGTGTTGGCTTTTCATCCATCTAACCCAAGTAGGTCTTGATTATTGTTCTGTGATATTTGAATCTGCCCAATCAGGTATTGATTTTGAGTGGAAAAAGACTCAGTGCATGCCCAGGGAGGTGTCCTTGGACGTGGGGAAAGAATTTGGGTCAGCAACAAACACCATCTTTAAACCGTCCTGCGTGTCTGTCTACAGATGTGGTGGCTGCTGCAATAGCGAGGGAATAACATGTATGAACACCAGCACTTCGTATGTCAGCAAGACTGTAAGTATCATAATTTCATTTTTACCTTTACATGGCAATGCATAAGCTGCTTCTGAATGTTATTTTTTTTTTGTTTTGCTGCTCTGTGTCACACAGCGGCTACTGTCATAAGAATATAAGGAGCAGGATTGGGAGTAGACCAATTAGTTCAGGAGTGGGAGAAAGCCAATCAGCTCAGTAGTGTGAGAAGGCCAATCAGCTCAGGAGTGGGAGCAGGCCAATCAGCTCAGTAGTGTGAGAAGGCCAATCAGCTCAGGAGTGGGAGCAGGCCAATTAGGTCAGGAGTGGGAGGAGGCCAATCAGCTCCAGAGTGGGAGTAGGCCAATCAGCTCAGGAGTGGGAGTAGGCTAATCAGCTCAGGAATTAAGTAGGCCAATCACCTCCTCAAACCTGTTGCACCATTCAAGTTGATTATTCAATTCTCCTCTTATATGTCTGAGGATAACAGTACCATGTTTTATCTTTTCCCTGCTGAGTTGTGTTTCTAACATTCTGTTGACCCCTCCAGAGGAAGAAAAGAGATTGCCATTTCATTCACCTTCCACTGTGCTTCTTTCCCTTAATATTGCACTGCAGTCTCAGTGAATTGCTTAATTTGGTTGAACAAACGTGCATTTAAAAGGTGCTATATTTAGATCTATATGTGAAGACAGCCAATTCATAGGATTCCCAGATGAAAACGGTGAAGTGAGACAGGACAAAAGATTATCTTCTGTAGCATAAAACTCTCTCATCCTGAAAATGGAAAAATGATAAAGGAATTAATGTGAAATTAGTGAAAGGTTTGAAAAAAGCATGGCACTCTGTGGGATACTTTGATACTCAGAATTGTCATGTCTGCTTACAATGGAGACTTTCTTTAGGTTTTGCTTGACATGTGCTACAAATCTGCATTTGGCATCCAGGACTTGTACAAATGAAGGTTTATCAAGTGTTTCAGTGGAAAGAGGAAAATGAAGTACAAGCAGGGCAACTGGCAATAGTCATTCTGTGGTTGTGTTACAGTAATGAGCTTTAAGAACATAAAAGAGGAAGGTGGGAATCAACTATACTGTTCCCGTGTCTGAGTGACCTTTCACCCCAGTAACACTTTCCGGCCTCAAATTTTTAATGTCCAAAAAGTCTATCAATATCTACCTTGAAAATACTCTGTAACTGAGTTTTCACAATCCACCCCTAGAATTCCAAAGATGAACCATATCACAAATGGCTAGTGCCTTATTTTGAAACTGTGACCGCATCCAACTTGTTACCTTATCCATTGTCATCCTTGCTTCTGTCCTGTCAGGATCTCTAAGAAGTGATCATTCTTCTGAACTTTAGAGGTTGGATTGGCAGGAGTAAACTCTTCCCCACAACAGAGGTATCCCCATAACAGAAAACAAGGTTTTAAGCTAAGGGGAGAAATGATTTGGAGAGGATGATTGGAATCTGGATCATATTTCCAACTTACATATTGCAAGTGTGTTCTCTCACAACACTTTAGACAACCACTGGAATTGCCAAACCATAAAAAAGTCATTCCAAGCACTGGTAAATAGCATTAGTGGAAATTGATAGTTAGTGTGGATATAGTCATCCAAAACGTCCATTGTATGACTCTGCGACTCTAGTATTATCCGCTCTGTTTAACTTCTTCTCAAAGGCCAAGTTCATTTCCCACAAATCAATGTGGTGAATCCTTTTCCACTGCCTTGAGTCAAAATATGGACACCTGATCTGTACAATATATTCCAGCTGACATCTCCCGACACTCTCATATAATTCCAGTAAGGTAGTTTTATACTTGCACTCAAATCTTATTCTGCCTCCCTCCTTCTTTGAATAAGGATTTTGAGCTGGTTTCTTTTCTTTTTGAGTGGAAGCCCCACATGTACACCTCCAATAACCATTGTACATGATGGACCATGGCTGGAATTGTTCTCTTAGGGGGCTGTTATCAGCCCCAATAAATCTGAATCTGAATTTGGAACTGAACCTATGGCTGAAGCACCTTGTATGCCTAGTATATTTTTATTTATTTTAACTTATTTCTGAACCATCCTGCTCTCTGGTTCGACATTCACATTTGGAGCTTTGATTTTTAACAATCGCTAAGTGCTCTTCTTGCTGTAGTACAAGACTTGTAAAAAAAAACAATATCTCATCTGCCCCAAAGAAATTACTCCAGTCAGTACAGAGAAAGTCAGCCTAGAAAGTGGTAACACGACTGAAAAGCCCAGGCTTGTCAAAGGTTCTGGGGTCAGTTTCTGGTCTGGTCACTTCTCAGCCCAGTTTTGGTTTTGAAACAGTGAACGTGAGATTTGCTCATTATTAACTGATAGTGATGAAGGAAAACGAAACGTAAACCATTTCCTCTGCAATATAACATTCCCGCGTGAAAACAGACATAAACAGCCAAACGTGTCTGGTGAAAGCTGTCAGTTTGTAAGTCTGCCTTGCTTGTCGACATGTATGCACCGTCTGGACGGAAGATTACAATGGACTCTATTTATCAACGCTGATATATCTTGCTTATTAAAATACTCTGAGTGAAGCCTGAGAAGGCTGACTGCCACAGCAGTATGTCTGTAATGTGAACTTTATAGTGGAGGTCCAACACAATATGTTTTAATAGATCACAGTCCAATTTGAGCAAGAAATATGAAAATTTCAAACCTTTGATGTATGGAAGAATAATTTAAAAACAGTGAACTGAAGTACAAAGCTAAATTTGTAAAATTTGTTATAAAGTTAACAAATCCAATAAACAGTTCAAAAGAAAGTCTCTCCACAAAAAAGGTGGTATTATTGTGGAACTTGTTGACACATGGAGCAGTGGTGCTAAATTGCCTGGGTGTACTTAGAAGGAACTGTAGGAAATCCCCAGCAAATTGTGGGGAGCACCTTCACCAAAAGGGCAAGAAGATGGCTGGCTACCAGCTTCTCAGGTTTAGTATTGTCAGTAATGCTAGCTACAAGCAAAGTCTGCAAAGAAAGTGAATATATGGGTGGTGCAGTAGCGTAGCAATTAGTGCAACACTTGACAGAGCTAGTGACCCCCAATGGGAGTTCAGTTAACAACGACACACACAAAATGCTGGTGGAACACAGCAGGCCAGGCAGCATCTATAGGGAGAAGCGCTGTCAATGTTTCGGGCCGAGACCCTTTGTCAGGACTTATGAAAGGAAAGATAGTAAGAGATTTGAAAGTAGTGGGGGGGGGGGGGAATGCGAAATGATAGGAGAAGACCGGAGGGGGTGGGATGAAGCTAAGAGCTGGAAAGGTGATCGGCGAAAGTGATACAGAGCTGGAGAAGGGAAAGGATCATGGGACGAGAGGCCTCAGGAGAAAGAAAGGAGGTGGGGGAACACCAGAAGGAGATGGGGAACAGGCAAATGACTAAATATGTCAGGGATGAGGTAAGAAGGGGAGGAGAGGCATTAACGGAAGTTAGAGAAGTCAATGTTCATGCCATCAGGTTGGAGACTACCCAGCCAGTATATAAGGTGTTCTTCCTCCAACCTGAGTTTGGATTCATTTTGACAATAGAGGAGGCCATGGATAGACATATCAGAATGGGAATGGGACGTGGAATTAAAATGTGTGGCCACTGGGAGATCCTGCTTTCTCTGGCGGACCAAGAGTAGGTGTTCAGCGAAACGGTCTCCCAGTCTGCGTCGGGTCACACCAATATATAAAAGGCCACACCAGGAGCACCGGGCGCAGTATACTACACCAGTTCCTGCTGCTGTCTGTAAGGAGATTGTATGCTCTCCCTGAGACCGCAGGTGCTCCGAGTTCCTCCCACAGTCCAAAGACTAAGGATTAGCGAGGTGTGGGCATGCTATGTTGGCGCCAGAAGCGTGCCACCACGTTCGGGGCCGCACCCAGCAGCTCCTCGGCTGTTGATGCAAACAGTGCACTTCACTGTCCGTTTCAATGCTTCGACGTACACACGACAAATAAAGCTAATCTTGTTAAACGGAAACAGGAGCTCTCCCTTCAGCCTGCTCAGTCATCCACTGAGATGATCCACTTACTGCTCACCAATTCTCTTCATGCCCAAGGATCTATTGATTCCGGCCTTGAATATATTCAGCAATTGGTCGTTCAAAACCCTCTGCAGTCGAGAATCTAATGGTTCATAAACCTCAAAGATAAAATTGGATAAATAGTGGGACAGGAATTAGTAATTGATTTATTATTGTCACCTGTTTTGAGATACATCGAAAAACTTAGTTTTATATGCCATGCAAACTGATCATTCCATATGTAAGTTCATTGAGGTAGTACAACAGTAACAGAATACAGACTTATCCCAGTCCCTATTTTAGTTCCCCTCTCACCCTTTCTCTTCCCCTCACATGGTTATCAGCTCCCTATATTGACTCCTCTCCTTCCCTTTCTCCCATGGTCCACTCTCCCCTCCTATTAAATTCATAGTATCATAGAGAAGTACAGCACAGAAGCTGGTCCTTTGGCCCATCTAGTCTATGCCAAAACTATTTAAACTGCCTATTCCCATCGACCTGCACCAGAACAATAGCCCTCCAACTCACTACTATTCACGTACCGAAACAAACTTCTCTTAAATGTTGAAACCAAGCTTGCATAAGTCACGTGTGCTGGCAGCTCATTCCACACTCTCACAACCCTCTGAGTAAAAAAGTTTCCCCTCATGTTCCCCTTAAATTTCTTACGATTCTCCTTTAACTCATGACCTCTGGTTGTAGTCTCATCCAACCTCAGTCGAAAAAGCCTGCCTGCATTTACCCTATCTATACCCATTATAATATACCTCTATCAAATGTCCTCGCAATCTTCTACATTCTAAAGAACACTGTCCTAGCCTATTCAATTTTTTCTTAAAACTCAGGTCCTCCAGACCCGGAAACATCCTTGTAAATTTTCTCTGTACTCTTTCGACCTTGTTTACATCTTTCCTGTAGATGGGTGACCAAAACTGCACACGCCATACTTCAGATTAGGCCTCACCAAAGTCTTATACAACTTCAACATAACATCCTACCTCCTGTACTCAATACATTGATTAATGAAGGCCAATGTGCCAAAAGCTTTCTTTACAACCCAATCTACCTGTGACATCACTTGCAATGTATTATGGACCTGCTTTCCCAGATCCCTTTGTTCTACCACACTCCTCAGTTCCCTAGCAGTCATTGTGTAAGACCTACTCTTGTTGGTCCTACCAAAGTGCAGGACCTCACACTTTTCTGCATTAAATTCCATCTGCCATTTTTCAGCCCATTTTCCCAGCTGATGGAGAGCCCTCTGCAAGCCATGATCGCTTTCTTCACTGTCCACTACACTCCCAATCTTGGTGTCATCCACTGATTTGTTGATCCAGTTAATCACATTATCATCCAGATCATTGATATAGATGACAAACAGCAAAGGACCCAGCACCGATCCCTGCAGCACACCACTAGTCACAGGCAACTACCACTACCACTCTACTATCACTCTCTGACTCTTCCCACAAAGCCAGTGTCTAATCTAGTTTGCTACCTCATCCTGAATGCCAGGCGACAAAACTTCTTAACCAACCTTCAATGCAGGACTTTGTCAAATGCCTTGGTAAAATCCACATAGACAACATCCAATGCCTTGCCTTCATCAACTTTCCTGGTAACTTCCTCGAAAAACTCTCTAAGATTGGTTAGACATGACATACCATGCACAAAGCCATGCTGACATCAGCCTTCTTCTTCAGTTCTTTATTTAATCAACATTTCACCTCACAGCTTTGGCTTCATCTATCACCTTCCAGCTTGTATTCCTTCCCCTTCCGGATCTTCTTATTCTGAATTCTTCCCGTTTCTTCCATTCCTGGTGAAGGGTCTTGGCTTAACACATTGGCTATTCCTCTTCATAGACGCTGCCTGACCTGCTGAGTTCCTTGGCTGGTGCAGCTCGAAGGACTGGAAGGGCCTATTTCACATTGTATCCCAATAACTAAATAAACAAACAATAAATGAATAAAATCAATGCAAATACCTGGTGCAGATAATTGACCGCCTTCACATAACGCTTTTGATGATTGTGTCCTTCTTTATAACAGTCAAGAAGATTGTCGATACCTTCAAATTCTTCGTAGCTCATAATTTGTTGAAGGAGTGAAATAATTTCATTTTCACTCCTGCCGTTTTCTGGCATCTCCTAGCCTGAATGATTGAAACCGCAGAGAGCAAAATAGCTCTGAATTGTCTTACTGCTTATTTCTCGACAACTATCAGTGACAAAAATTATTGCATTTTGAACACAAACACACACGACTGACACTGTCTAAAAACTGTTTGCTCTAAGCGTGATGTGGTTTATAAGCCACACAAGTATGAGATATATAGTACTGTGAAAAAGTATTAAACACACATATATAGCTAGGGTGTATAAGATTTTTGCACAGTACTTTAGTAATTTTATGTATTGTACCGTATTGCTGTTGCAAAAAACCTAATTTCATAACGTGTAAGTGATGATAAATCAGATTGGGTCTCTGTTGTGGACGGAGACTGGGAAGGGGGCTGGAAGCGAGGAATCATGGTGGGAAAAGGGGAAAGGTGAAGGGAGGGAGCAGGAGGCACCAGAGGGACATTCTGTAATGATAAATAAACCAATTGTTTGGAATCAAATGACCTTGCTAGGTGTCTCAGGTCTGGGTGTGTCTACACCCGTGTCACCCGCCATCCCTGGCATTCCTTCTCTGCTACCTGTCCCACACCGCTTCACCCATGCCATTACCAAGATCCTTTGCTCCCACCAGATTTATGGACTCACTCTGTGCTCCATGTTGACAAATACAGTACTGTGCACATGACTTAGGCATCCTAGCTATATATAGGCCATAAGACAAATGAGCAGAAGTCAGCCATTCAGCCCACAGAGTCTTCTCTGCCATTTCATCATGAGCTGATCCAATCTCCCCTTTAGTCCCATTCCCCCGCCTTCTCACCATCACCTTTGATGCCCTGACTAGTCAGATACCTATCAATCTCTGCCTTAAATACACCCAATGACTTGGCCTCCACTCCTACCCGTGGCAACAAATTCTATAGATTCACAACCCTCTGGCTAAAAAAAATTTTTCGCATCTCTGTTCTGAATGGGTGCCCTGCAATCCTCAAGTCATGTCCTCTGATACTAGACTCCCCCACCATGGGAAACAACTTTGCCACATCCACTCTGACCATGCCTTTTATATGTGCCTAAGACTTTTACACAGTTCATATATATACATATAGCTGCAATACAAAATTATCTGTAAATGGGACATAACAGATAGCATGCATTTGATGAACCGAATGATCCCTTATTAAAGAAACTCATAAATTAGCAGGAGGAGATGACTAGCTGACCATCCAATTAGATTGTGACCAGAACATGATTTGTAATATGAACTTCATGTACCTCCAATGATTCTTACAACCTTGGTGATTCAACTAATCCTCTCAAAAACATGCGGAACCTGGATCCACATTTCTAAAGGTTCACAACCATCTGAAAGAAATAGTTCATGATAAATTTATCTTCTCGCAGTTTTAAACAGTAACCCCTAGATCCCAAGAGGAGAATCTCTTCACATACACTGTAATTCTATGAAATTCCCTCACACTCTTTTCATCCAAAGGGATTTCAAATGCAGCCAAAGAAACTTACCTATTTGGTTCTCAGAGTAGAAAGGCTCTAGGAAATGCTTTCAACATATTTTCATCCTTCTCTAAATACTATTCTGGATAGTCTCACCAACTTCATATATAATTGAAGCATGATTTCCCTATTATTGGGTTGCTTTTTGTTCATCATGCACAGTTGTACAGAAGTTAGTGCAGCTTCCTTAGAACTCCAATGACCGATTTTTGATCATGACTGTGAATACTGTCAGTGTGGAGTTTGCAGATTTGACCTCTGACTTGGTTTCCTCTCACATCCCAAGGAAATTCAAAGTTCAAAGTACTTTTATTATCAAAGCATGAATACACAATACAACCTTGAGATTCATGTCCTTACAGGCACAACAAAGAAACATCCAAAGAACCCACCAAAAGATAGATGTCAAACACACAATGGACAGGGAGAGAAGAAATACGAGTTGCACAAACAACAAAGCCTGCAAATAGTTTCAGAACTGGAATTTTATGTATGACACAAAGCCAGGTATCCCTGCAGCTGGTGCAGGCAGCAGCCAGAGTTCACTCTAAAGCCCAGTAAACATTGCAAGAACAGGCTTCACTGCAGCCAGCACTGTAAACATCTCTGAACAGCAAGCCAAACCGACCCATACCTCACCTCCAGTCCAGACACCCTAACCTTTTCAATCTTACCCGGTGCTTAAATTGGCCAAACAGCAAGTCAGTCCTCACTCTGGGGCCTGGGCCAAGGAAGTGCTTGTTGGTTGATTTAATTTTGTAAACTATGCTGTAATATAGATGATTGAAGGGGTATGTCAAATTTAAGTTCTTTGTGCAGAATGATGGATATGTGAAACAACCAGCCGGGGTAGTGGCAGGGGTAATAAAGGGACTCTTATATAGCCACACGGATGATAGAAAACTGGGTGGCTACATAGGAACAAATGAAAATCTGCAGATGCTGGAAATCTGAACAACACACACAAAATGCTGGAGGAACTCGGCAGGCCAGGCAGCATCTAGAAAAAGAGTACAGTCAATGTTTCTACTCTTTTCCTAGATGCTGCCTGGCATGCTGAGATCCTCCAGCATTTTGTGTGTGTGGCTACGTAGGAAGGGAGGGTTAGATTAGAGTGGATTAGAAGGTCAGCACAACTTCATGGGCTGAAGGCCATGAGGGGCCTTGTCCGTTCCATAACAAGTAACTCTCAAGCATGTTAGCAGCTTTTGACTTAAGCATGCGTTGTGGACCTACGCCAGCTAAGAGTGCAGAACTGGACAAACATAATACATTACAATTGATGAATTTCAGAATGTCTGCAGGATAAGTTTCATCTGAAGCCTCAGGTGTGAAATAACAACTTGCTTAAATACCCAAGGTATTCACTTCCTCCCTAAAAGTATTTAACATGTTTTACACTGAGGTAACACGAGAGTCAGGAAAGCTCAGTAGCTGCTGCAAACAGTGAAAGGTGAGATAACAGCACTAGAACTGCAGATTTGACGCAGTGACATTAACAGGACAGGATCCCTTAAAATGAAAATCTGATGGGAACCCGTACATCTAAGGGGGCTGCAGATTTAAGTGCAGTAGACAGTTTATCAGAATCAGATTGTGTTATCTTCTTCTTTGGAGACTCTCCACTCAATAAAACTACCAGCGAATCTAATGAAGATAAGTTTGAGATGCAAAGTAGTGCATCATGTCTTACAAGCCAGTAAGGCTGAAAGGAAGGGAGGTTTGATTCATGACTTCAGGATGCCCTGAAACAAGCACAGCCGATCAATGTGGTGTAGTCGTTGTTGCAAAATAAAAATTATCAATACCAAACAAATGTTTGTATTGTAGAGTAGTGGTTAGCACAATTTACAGTAGAAGTGACCCAGGTTGAATTCTTGTCACTGTCCTTAAGGAGTTTATACCTTCTCCATGTGACTGTGTTGGTTTCATCCCATGGTCCATAGGTGAGCTGGTTGGTAGGTTAATTGATCATCGTAAATAGTCCCACGATTAGGATAGGGTTAAATCAGGGGCTCAATTGGGCAGATGGACTTACTCTGTGCTGTATCTCAGTTTTAAAAATGGCAAAAGCAACATGCTTATCATAATTGAATAAACAATGTTGAGCTGTGGTATAACAAGTTAGTCATTTGACTTAATATGAATCATCGCTGTTTGAATTTGAACGTACTGTTTGGATTTGTGCTCAATGCTTTGTGATCAGTGATCTTGTACGCATATCAACACGTACATGCTAGATTCAAATAGTGAATTACTTGTAGCTGGCTTTTCTCAACCCATCTTTAAAACCTTACTTTATGTGTGGGTCATCTGGCAGCAATGTGACTGAATATTTCCAAAGCATCATAAGACTTTGGAACAGAATTAGGCCATTTAGCCCATTGAGTCTCCTCCATTATTCCATCATGGCTGATTTATTATCCTTCTCGGCCCAATTCTCCTGCCTTCTCCCCATAACCTTTGACACCCTTACGAATCAAGAACCTATCACCTCCACTTTAAATATACCCAATGACTTGGCCTCCACACCTTTCTGTGGCAATGAATTCTACAGATTCACCACCCTCTGGCTCAAGAAATTCTTTCTCATCTCTGTTCTAAATGGATGTCCCTCTATTCTGTGCCCTCTGATCCTACAATCTTCTGCTATAGGAAATATCCTCTCCACAGCCATTCTATCCAGGCCTTTCAATATCCAAAAAGTTTCAGTGAGATCCCCCTCATTTTTCTGAATTCCACCAGGCACAGTTTTGGAAAACATTGGTTTCACAGCAGCTAATCATTAGGAATTTAATAATGTCACAAGTTATATTTTGATGTACCATGGAAAGAAAGATTATCATATCTGCAATTATAACACATAAATGTACACACAGTAATGTGTTTTTACTTAGGGAGTGATTGATGCCAAAGTTTTTTAAGTTAACTGACTGAATAAGAAATACTGCTTGTTCAATTTTTTTGGGGGGAGCGTGCTCTGTTCCAGAAAATGATGAATAATAAATGCTGGCCTTGACAGTAAAATCCATATCTTGGACATGAATAATAAAACTTCTGATAAATATTTGAAGCAATTGCAGATCCAGATCCATGTGGTATTAGCAGTGGGATTATATTGGAGCACAGCTCTAACAAATAACCAGCACAGAGATGTGGGGAGCTAAACGATCTCCATCCCTTATGTATCATTTAGCGATCATATAAAAAAAAACAGGATATCAGCAGCGAAATAGATAAAATATTTCCTTTGCATAAAAATGTGAAAGTTTATAAATAATTGTAAATATGTAGGTTAAGAGTGAAAGGTGAAATGTTTAAGAGGAACATGAGGGAAACTTATTCACTTAGAGGTGGTGAGAGTGTGGACTGAGCTGTCAGGGCAAGTGTGGATGCGATTTTGATTTCAACGTTTAAGAGAAGTTTGGATAGGTGCATGGATGGGAGGGGTATGGAGGGCTATGGTCTGGGTGCAAGTCGATGGGACCAGGTCGTTTAAATAGTTTGGCAGGGATTAGATGGGCGGAAGGGCCTATTTCTGTGCCATAGTTTTCTATGACTCTCTTATAGACAGCAATGGGAAAGATCTGCTACACTACAAACAATATTGCAGATAATGGAAATCCAAAGTAACGCACACAAAATGTCGGAGGAACAGCGGGTCAGGCAGCATCTACACAGAGGAATAAACGGTCACATTAAAGGCTTGAGACCGTTTATTATAAAGATCAGCTAATTTTCAGACATCTCCGATCATTAGCTAGTCATTTTGGGGATTTAATGGGTGTCCTTAACTGCCAGCTTCACGTTACTGTTACCCCTTGGTGCTTACATTGAGAGACAGGAGAAATTGGGTTAAGAACAGAGAATGGTACAGCGCAGAATGGGCCTTCGGCCTACAATATTATGCCAACTGATGTAAACCTACTCTGCGATTAATCTAACCCTTGTCTTCTATACAGCCCATAATCTCTATTTTTCTTACATCCACTTGTCTATTTAAATTCTCTGTTGAATCAACCATTACTACCACCCTGGGCAATGTGCTCTGTGCGCCACTACCCTCTGGGTAAAAAAAGCTGCCTGTGCTATCTCCCTTAAATTTTCCTCCACTGGCCTTAAATGGATTTCATCTAGTACTTGCATTGCCCCCCCATTCCTGATGAAACGTGAAATGTTTGTCCTGAAAAGTTGGCTATTCTTTTCTCACGGATGCTGCCTGACCTGCTGAGATCTACCAGCGTTGTGTACGTATTCTGGGAAAATGGTGCTGGCTGTCCACGCCATCCACGCCTTTCATAATCTTCTAAACCTCCATCAAGTTTTTTCTTGTTCGTGCCTATTCTTTCTTGTTGCTGAAAGGCAGGCTGGGGGTTTGGGGTGATCTGTTAGTTTTTGTGAGAGGGAAGGGTTGGGGTTTATGAGTTTTTGCTTTTTTTGTGTGTGGCAAGGTATTGATGTCAGTCTTCTAACTTCTGTGGTTTTCTGTATTTTGTGGCTGTCTGGAGAAGACAACTTTCAGAGTTGTATTCTGCATGCACACTTTGATAATGAAATGAACCTTTGTCAGGTGGCTTCTCATCTTCATTCACTCCAAAAGCGAGAAAGCCTTTGTTTGCTCTGTCTTTCCTCTTACAGCATCCTTTCTAACCCAAGCAGTACCCTGTGCTAAATCTACGCCACCTCGAAAGCTTCCACATCCTTCCTAAAATGAGGCAACCTGACTGATTGCAAATGCTGAATGGTTATTGTCCAGCAATTCCACGATCTTCCCAACATCAAATGCAATGGGATGGAACAGACAGGTGCACAGGTTGAAAAAAAATAATGTATTGCAATTTAACATTTAAAATGCTAGAGGGACTCACGAGGTCAGGCAGAATTTGAGGAGGGAAATGAACAGTCGACATGGACTGACAATAGAGGGGAGATGGTAGGGATAAAGAGGGGGGGAGGAATGAGGCTGTTCAAGAACCAGCAGGTGTTAGTTGGATCCTGATGAGTGAGGGTGGTGACAGGCAGAGTCGGAGCAGCCTCAGAAGTTGGAAAGTGATTGATGGAAGTCGCAAAAGACTGATGGAATCTGATGAAAGAGGATGGAAAAAAAGAGAGGGAGGGGGGATGAGCAGAGGGGAACGGTAGGGGAGGGGAACCAGTGGAAGGATCGTGTGGGTGATGGGCAGATGGAGAGGGTATGTGGAGGGAAATGAGACTTAGTGACAAGTGCCAACTGGACAAAGAGGAGAGAGAACTGAGAAAACAGGTTGGAGGCAATGATTTTGTTTATAGGGGTAGCACTGGCAGGGCCAGTATTTCTTACCCACCCCTAACTGTGTCGAGAAATAAATGGTCTTTCAGAGGTCAATTGAGAGACAAACTTCAGTGTCATGGATATGAACTCACACGCAGACTAGATGAGGTAAGGATGTAAATCCTTCACACACTCCGGTAGTTTCATATTGATATCCATTATCTTTGTTCATCCCATCCATCATTTTAAAATTACCGTACTGGGCATCTGGCTAATTAGCAAATATTTTGAAAATCATGACCAAGAGTCTTGTAGGAATTTGACCGAGGTTACTCCCATTTGCTTCAGTGCAGATCTTTCTGTTCCAGTAGATATGGTAGAGCTGTGAGGTGTGGAGGGGCTACAACGGGGCAGTGGTTAGTGCTGCTATCTCACAGCTGGGTGCAAGTGCTGTGTGTGTGGAGTTTGTACATTCTATTTATGAACAGAGATGTTTCCCTAAAAGTCCACTTTCCTCCCACATCTAAAGGCATGTTGTTAGATTAACTCTCTATTGTAAATTACCCCTTAAGGTAGGTAAACAACAAATTAATTTAAAGAAAACAAGTGATGGGTACATTGAGTTTATTGTCATGTACACAAATACATGTACAGAACTATGGAAAAGATTTAGGCGCATATACATAGCTAGGGTGCCTAAGACTGTATTTGTCAAAGTGGAGCGGAGAGTGAGTTTGTAAATCTGGCGGAAGCAAAGGATTTTGGGAATGGTGAGGGTGGAGTGCTGCACGAGGGGTGTGGGACAGGTGGCAGAAAAGGAGTGCCAGGGGTAGGGGAATGGTGCGGGTGCAGGCACACCAGGCAAGGAAATGTGATTCCAAAAAATTGGTTGATATATAGTTATAGAATGGCCCTTTGGTGCTTCCCTCTCCCTTCTCCCTTTCCCAACTATGACTCCCCTCTCCCTGCCTCTTTCCCACTCTCAGTCCACAATAGACACTCATATCAGAATCAGGTTTATCATCACTCACCTATGCGGCAGCAGTAACAGTGCAAGCATAACACTATTACAGTACAGTGCAAAAGTCTTAGGCACCCTAGCTATGTACATGTTCAATGGTTCCAATGAATGTATACAGTATACAACCTGAACTTCTTACTCTCCACGGACATCCATGCATCAGAAGAAAAACCCCAAAGAATGAATGACAGGAAACTACGAAATCCCCAAACCCCCCCACTCCTACGCACAAGCAGCAAAAAAACATCAACTCTCCCCCCTCCCTCCACCTGCCTCAGCAAAAGCAGCAACCCCACTCACCCCCTCACCTCCAGCATGCAAGCAATAGCAAAGCCCTCAAAGAGACCATGACCTAGAGTTCATCAAAGAACACTGTTCACCCCAGCAGTTCAAATTGCCACAGGTTCTCTGTCTCTCACTAATGAGGGAAAGAGAGGAATCCACAGTGAGAGAGGCAGCTCACTGCTTCGATGTTGCAGTCTGCAGCGCTGCTTTATTTCGAGTTTCTCCAGCTCGAGAGTTGGCAGCAAACTCTCCCTCACTATTGAGGGAAGAAGAGAAAGAGCAACCACTCGAGAACAGAGGCCTCAGTCAGCCGCACCTGCCCCCTCGACGTTTCGATCTCCTGCGACGCTTCAGTTGGCGACACCGACGTGGAATCAGATTATCTGCTGGGCCGTGCAGGGCCGCAGCCTGAAGGTGCACATCTTCCAGGCTGCTCTTGGAGATACCAAAATCGCTAGGCTGCTCGGCGAGCTCTGAGAGCTAGAACCCATGGCCGTGAAGACTGCAGATCATGCGCTCCGACAGGACCCCAGCTACCTTGAAAAGGAAAGAAGTGGCATTAGAGTGAAGAATTTAAACTGTTTCACAGACAGATTGGGAGAAGTTGCCCTCTGGTACCATCTTTAGCTCCTCCCCCTTTTCTGTATGTGCCTGTCTTTTAAACAGCACTGGCTCAATGAAAAATCTTACTTGCACCAGCATCACAGCTACATAGCATTAGCGATCCAACATTCACAAGAAAAAATATAAATTAAGCAGAAGTTATGTAAAATTATGACACAATAGGAAAAAAAATCCTACAAGGTCCATTGCAGTGCAAAATATTTATAAAATTGCTGTACTGAGAGAGGGATCAGGGGTATGCAGTTTGGTTGAAGAACCAAATAGTTGAAGGAAAGTAGCTGTTCTTTGAACCTGGTGTTGTGGGACATCAGGCTTCTGTACTTGCTGCAAGAAAATGCCATATCATGTGAGAGAGAATAATCTGTAAGTCTCTATCAGCATGGGCTGGATAGGGTGAATTACCTCTCTCTGTAAAACAGCAAGGACAAGACTTTCCTCGGCTATTAAATTGCTCTGTCTGTGTTCGAGCAGGTGACACATCTTTTCACCCCAACCAAATTTAACCTGCCAGTTTCCATGGTATATTATCAGTGATTAATATGTCAAAATGGAGAACTTATCTCAGTCAATTACTGTATCCATTTTTGTCACAGCTGCCCACAGTGGTGATATAATCCAACCTACTCTGTAACCAGACATTTGTTACCTATTCCAACCCAATAATTAGCATCAAATCTGCTGTAGGTCGTTGTGTGCTAACTCTTGACTTGTGTGGTGAGGTTACAAGGTAACAACTTCTGCTTGAGTTGTGTATTTAATATTTCAGAAATATTTGTGTAATCTTGTATGTATATTGGTTGATTAAACAATGTTGTTTGTTGAAGTAATTCTTTATGGGTTATACGCATAAATACGTGAATTGTATATGTCATCACACACTGCCAAGTGATACATGTGTGCCTCACTTAAAGTAAACTTGAGTTAGGCCCACATTTTTGGACTCCCATATCTTCCTCTGAATCAATTTAATGTTTTGAAGTTACAAAACATATATAGTACTTTAATGAAGCAAAATGTCCCACATCCTTCAGAGGCAATAGTCAGATAAATATTTGTGAAAAAACATTTGTGGTGGGAGATTAAAGGTTGGCGTGGACTATGTTTGCCGAAGTTCTTGGTTGTCTGTGTTATATCCCTGTGACTGTATAAATCTCTGTGTTAAAACACAAGAGGGGCGTAAGCAGTCAGAGAGTTAGGGAGGTTTCCAGAGCATAAAACTTGTACAGCCAAAGGCACAGCCACCATTAAAGAGGTGAGGGCGATGGGAAATGCATAATAGGCTGAATCTGGAGAAATGTAGAGTTCTCAGATGCTGGAGCAGGCTACAGATATAAGATGTGATGCCACCAAAAGACCTGAGCATGAAATTGGAACATTAATATACTCGCAGTCCAAGAATGAATGTGGGCAGAGACTACCAAAATGATGAAGGAACTCAGTGTAATGCATGCAAAATGCTGGAGGGACTCAACGAGTCAAGCAGTACCTGACCTGCTGAGTTCCTCCAGCATTTTGTGTGTGTTACTCTGGATTTCTGCCGAATTTCTTGTATTAATGGAACTCAGTGCAAAAATCTGTACAGTAGAGCTTTTGATGAACTAAAGCCCCTGAAGAAAATAATTCATACTATTCTGATATATTTGTAATGAAAAATTCTGATATTATCTTATTTTGCTTGCATATATTTATTCTTTTATTGATTAAGGTAAGCGTAGAATAGAACCTTGCAGCCCTTTGTGGTGCCCCACCCAGCAAACCCTTGATTTAACCCTAGCCTAATCACAGGACAGTTTGCAAGACCAATTAACCTTTGGACTGTGGGAGGAAACCAGAACATCTGAAGGAAACCCATGCCATCACGGGGAGAATGTACAGAGAGTTATGGGAATTGAACCTGGGTCTCCTGCACTGTAAAGCATTGTGCACTATGCTACCAACATGCTTAATACAAGTTAAAAGCATGAGAAGGAAATAATGACCTAGTTAATTGTGATAATTTACTGAGTATAGTAACAGAATTTGTTGGACAGAGGTTGAAGTATAAATAGGTTTGATAATTAGCTAACTTTATCTTCTTATATATCTTCACAACTATTAACTCACAATTAATCTCCTTTTTGTTCACCAGCTTTTCGAGATCACTGTACCAATATCCCAGGTACCAAAACCCATAACAATCAGCGTCGCAAATCACACGGCTTGCCGATGTATGTCAAAGTTGGATTTCTTCAGGCAGGTCCACTCCATTATCAGACGCTCCATATCTACTTCCCAGTCAGAGTAAGTACATTCTTGCCTGTCACACATATCATGCCACTGTCTTTGCTCACAAGCTGCTATTGCAGGAAAATCAGGGGGACTGTGCTCACAATTCTTTGACATTCTTCATCAGCAGACAAGATGCCACACCTTGCAACATGGAAACTTGTATATTAAAATATAAGAGCAGGGCAAGGACATTTGACCCTTATAGCTGCGCTGTCACTCAAATCATGACTGCTCTGTCTCGGTGTAATCTTTCCGTACTATATAATGATTATTTGATTGTTTAATATCTAGTAATTTATTGATTTCTGTTGATTGAGCCTGTACAGCTGTCTAGAGTGGAAAATTCCAGAGGTTCACCACCTTTTGGGCAAAGAAATTTCACCTCAGTCCTAAATGGCTCACCCTTAGTTCCTTTATCCTGAGACCGTGGCCCTCAGTTCTCAGTTTTCTGCTAAGGGAAATATACTTCTTGCATCCTTGTATGAACTTTGTAACCTTCAATGAAATCTCCTTTCTTTCTCCTATCTCAGAAAAATTTATGCCTAGACTAATTAATCTCTCCCCATAAGACAATTCTGCTCTTCCCAGAACAAGTCTTCATAAACACGAGAAGTTCTGCAGATGCTGCAGAACCAAAGCAACACACACAAAATGCTGGAGGAACTCAACAGGCCAGGCAGCATCTATGGAAATGAATAAACAATCAACATTTTGGGACCAAGATCCTTCTTCAAGACTGGAAAGGAAGGAGGTATAAAAATGTGGGGAGAGAAGGAGTATACCTAGAAGTTGATAGGTGAAGCCAGGTGAGTGAGAAAGGTAAAGGGCTGGAGAGGAAGGAATCTGATAGGAAGGGGAGCGTGGACCATAGAAGAAGGGGACCCAGGGGGAGGTGATAGGCAGCCGCCGGGAAGTTTGACTTTTGGTGGGTGAAGCGGAGATGCTCGACGAAGCAGCCCCCCCCCAGTTTACAGCGGGGCACACCAATGTAGAGGAATCCGCCTCCGAAGCACCAGATACAACAGACGACCTCAACAGGTTCGCGGGTGAAGTGTTGCCTCACCTGGAAGGACCGTTTCGGGCCCTGAATAAAGGTGAGGGAGGAGGTGAATGGGCAGGTGTAGCACTTTGCCTAAATGGAAATGAGGGAGGAATCTTCACTGTGGGAAATATATTCATTTTTTGATAAAGAAACTAAATTAGTGGTGCTTTGTATAATTACCGTAAAACATCTTCACTCTTGCACTTCTCTGAATACAAAGCATTTTACCACTTGCCTTCTCAGCTATTTACTTCACCTCTATTTTGACCTCCAGTGCTTTGTGTAGAAGACACTGGATTCCTTTGACCATCAATGATACTCAATCTCTCACCATTAAAAAAAATGTACTTTTCTATTCCATGTGGCAAAGTTAAGCTCGAAGGCAAATCTGATTTGTTTGCTGGTCATAATAGTATGATTCCCTGCACACAACTGTCATCTGTCAACTGACACCAAGAGTGAAGGATCGCTCAGAGTCACAAAGGAGAAAATCTGCAGATGCTGAAAATCCGAGCAACACATACAAAATGCTGGAGGAACTCAGCAGGCCAGTTCCTGCCGAAGGGCCTTGGCCTGATGAAGAGTCGACTGTGTTCTTTTCCTCGAAACGGCCTGGCCTGCTCTGTTTTGTGTGTGTTGATAACACAGAGTCACTGTATTTACATCTAAGAAATTTGTTACTGATGAACAGCTGTCACCTCACCACTTACCTCAAAAGCTTCGCATTTCAATTTATAGTTCTTTCAAAATGTTACATATTAGGCAAACAATTCAAGTAGGCTTTTAATCTTCCATGAATCATAATCTTATTTGTATTGTAAACTCTGTTGTCTTATCCATATATTCATCATTTCCTCAAAGCCTTTAGGTTTTATAAATCAACTATGGTCAGTGTTTCAGTTTAACATTGATGGTGTTTTCCGCAGACTCACATAGGTGATGTCATATGTACAGGTATCTTCGGTTTCCACCCTAAATCTTCAGCACTTCTTCTTACATTTGTATGTCCTACTATTTATAAGTGGGTAATGGGGCGCAGATGTGTCTCCAGCAAAGGAGGTGTAAGTTGCTCCTCTCCTCCATTGTCCTGGGCAAGGTGGAGCACCTGCTTAGCCTCCCAATCAGGGTCAGATGAAACCATGGGAGCAGCTGGTGGATGGTTGTATCAGCAGCTGGTGCTTATCACAAGCTCTGGTTACGCGACCACTGATGCCAGGCAGATAATCTCTGAAGAGTATTGATAATGGCTGGGGTCTCCCCTCTTGTAAAGACACTGCCCAGAAGAAGGCAATGGCAAGCCACTTCTGTAGAAAGATTTGTCAAGAACAATCATAGTTATGGAACGACCAACGTCGCCCACATTATACAACACGACACGTCATGAAAGGACAAATTATTTATAGGAAGCCATTGCTTCAAAATTCATTTCAGTCACTAGCAATGAATGTGAAGCAGAGCAGTGGAAGTGTGCTATAAACTTATAATAAACTTTGTGATAAAGGCTTGTCATTGGGGATGACTGTTCATCCAACCTGCATTTTACTTACTCCAATTCCAATCCCTTCAAAATTTTAAGCAGTTTTACAAAAAACATCCAGTGAACTATAGAAAACACCAAGCCTGATTGTAAAGGCACATACACATAAATTAGTAACCTTAGCCGAGGCATTACTGAGAATGCAGGAGGAATTGACCTGATAGGTGCCAGAAGCAAGCAAGAGTAGCCCTCAGCAAATGAGGTTGTAGCCTTGGGGACTGAAGCCGAGGTAATGTTTTTGGTCCTTGACTGCTGAATATTTCTGCTGATTCCTGATCTTAGTTCAGATTTCCAGCATCTGCAGATGGAAATCCTTTGCTTGTGTAGAGTCCCAGGAGAAACCAAGGAGCTAGCCTAAGGTTCTGGGGAGATTTGACAGAGGTGTTCAAAATTAGGGATGGTTTTTTTCAGCACAAATTAAGGTTGACTGTTCTCAGTGGTTAAAAAGTAGCAGCAAAGAGACTGACCTTTTTCAGCTCCCTTAACTACTCTATCACAAGTAGATAAGGCCATAAAGAGAGCTTTTTGCACATTGACCTTCATAAATCAAAGTACTGAGTACAGGAGTTTGAGTGTTACGCTGAAGTTGTATTAGACATTGATAAGGTCTAATTTGGAGTATTGTGTGCGGTTCTGGTTGCCTTCCCACAGGAAAGATAGCAAAAAGATTGAAAGGGTACAGAAAAATATTTACAGGGATGTTGCTGGAACTTGAAGATCTGAGTTATAGGGGAAGGTTGAATAGGTTAGATCTTTATTCCCTTCAGCATAGGAGAATGAAGGACGATTTGATAAAGGCATGCAAAACTATGAGTGGTATAGAGAGGGTGAATATCTATACATTTTCCACTTTTTTTTCCAGGTTTTTTTTCCACTGAGGTGAGAATTAAAGGTTAAGGGTGAAAGGTGAAATATTTAAGGGGAACCTGAGGGAAAACTTCTTTCAGAGGGCGGTGACAGTGTGGAATGAGCTGCTAGCAGAAGTGGTGAATGCGAGTTTAATTTCAACATTTAAGAGAAATTTGGATAAGTACAGAGATGGGAGGGATATGGAGAGGTATGGGCCAGGTCTGGGTCAGTGAGACAAGGCAGAATCATAGTTTGACATGGACTAGATTGGCCAAAAGGCCTGCTCCTGAGTTGTACTGCTGTATGACTCAATGGCTCTTTTAGAGATGATCTCTCAATGAAGTAATATGATGAAATGATATTGCCTAATATGTTGGTGGAAGAAGAATCAATAATAACTTTTAAATTAAATTCTATGGATAAATAAAGGAGTGAAATAAGGTTAAGAGACAAAAGCCTAATTGGATAATTCTTTCAAAGGACCATTATGAGATGTTTGGCCAAATAGTTTCCTTCTGTGGTGTAACATTCAGGAGCTTCGTCCACTCAGGCATAGGGAGTAACGAGTTAGGGTTGCATCTGAGCAGTGTTGGGTTAACTGCTCCTGTAGGGTGTAGGCCAAAAGACTACTCACGCTTTTAATTGGAATTTGCACAGAGTGGCTTACTGTTACAGATGACATTGGCATATCAGAAAATCCTCGTTTAGGTATCTATTTTTGGTTTACAAAATCTTTCTCCAAGTATGCTGAAGGCACATTCCCAGATAAGGTCAAACTAAACACTGCCCTACTTGGCCATATGGACCTACTTTTGATATCTGTACTGAACTACTGATGTGTCTCAGCTGTTTGGACCACACGGTGATATTATACAGTATCTATACACAGAATCAGCAGCAATGGGTTCTGACTCAGTCAAGCCCTATCATAGACAAATAGCCTTCCATTCACACATTAAAAACACCCCTCTGAACATGAATGCTTGAGAGTGTTGGCTAATGTGAAACAATTTATCTGAGACCATGGAAGATTCCAAGAAAGGAATGTGTTACTGGAAACGAAAGTTTGTTAGAGAATGAAAGAAATGCCAAAAACACTCACAGAATTAAAAATATCAGCATTACCCAGCTTTCAAGAATATTTTTATAGCTATACAGCCTCATATGAAGAATGAGGGGGATCTCATTGAAACCTATTGAATATCGGATCAAGTAGACGTGAAGAGGATATTTCCTATGGTGGGCGAGTCTAGGACCAGAGGGCACAGCCTCAGAATACAGGGACATCCATTTAGAATAGAGATGATGAGGAATTTCTTTAGACAGAGGGTAGTGAACCAATGGAATTCATTGCCAGAGAGAGCAGCGGAGGCAAAGTCATTGGTTATCTTTAAACCAGAGGTTGATAGGTTTTTGATTACTATGGGTTTCAAAGATAACGAGAAGAACGCAGGAGAATGGAGTTAGGAAGGTTAATAAATCAGCTGTGATTGAATGTGGAGCAGACTTAATGGGCCGATTGGCCTAATTCAGATCCTATGTCTTAGCCTGTGGTCTTATTACTGTAATCATGAATCCACTTCCAATGCTTTAGAGTTTGCAGTGGCACTCTTTCAAGAATAGGTGAACATGTGACAATTAAATATTTCCTTTATTTCCTCAAGTATAAACTACTTCTTATCCTGCTTCCCTTGGCTTGAATCTAAACCTCCAGTACAGTGAGAGATATTGTTGATACACTATGTTGACTTAGCAATAAGCAATAAATTGCAATGTTGCCAAGAAAGTGCACCTCAAGTCCAAGTCCTCTGCTTTACAGCACAATGTACTGTATATTACTGACTGCCAGAACACTTGGTTAGCAAATCTGAATTGCTCCCATCACGCTCTGTGAACTATGTAAAATAATACTGAGGCTGAAGTCACAGCGTGAAAACAAGCTCTGCAGCTGGAAAAACTTTGTGTGTCTTTCGGGTTCTGAGGAGTGCTCTTAAGGTCCTTATGTTTGCTAATGCTGAGTGCACTTGTTCGGCCAAAGAGTTTCTAATCAAAAAGGCTCTTTCAGATCAGTAATGTTTAAGAGCACTGCTTTTTGGCTAGCTTTTCTGCATAAGCACAATTTGATTTGACTAACTATTATTTGGACCTGTGCGACAACCTGTGTTTCATGTTCAAGGACTCCTAAATCATAATTAATCACCTTGCTCTATTTCAATCATACTCTACTTTTTGATTCTTCCCACTGAAGTGGATAACCTCATGTGATACTCTTTTTCCTCACTCACTTCCCTAATTTACACTCAGTGGGCACTTTATTGGATACCTCCTGTACCTAATGAAGAGGCCACAGTGTGTGTGTGTGTTCGTGGAATTCCGCTACTGTACCCCGTCCATCTCAAGGTTTTGCTTTCAGGGGTACTGGCACCAACAATCATTCCACAGTCAAAATTACTTAGATCACGTTTCCTCCCCATTCTGAGCTTGCCATGTCTGCGTGCTTTTATTCATTAAGCTCCTGATTAGATACTTCCATTAACAGGCAGGTGTACAGGTGTACCTAGTATAGTGGCCACTGAGTGTAGATATTACTAGAAGATATAGGAACGAGTTGAAGGATATACTCAATCCCCATTGATTCCAGGGATTCGCTGACCTGGGGGTCACTTAGAGTCGAAGTGACATCTTCATAAACACAACTTGTCCACGCTGACCATTTCACCCATCTGCACAAATCCTATTTGCCGACATTAGATCCATTTATGCCTTACCTATTCAAGTGCCTTTTTATTATTTCTTAAACACGAGTCAGTCTGATTCTTCTGGCAATGTGCTCTTGCTAACAACCAATCTCATGCTTCTAAATCTGAATTCTTTCATGTTCTCTCACGAAATTTTAAAGCTTAAAGCTACCTTCAAAGCATAAGAAATAAAATTAAGTGGCAAAAGCAAATATATGGTTCTGGTTTCAGATGGCAATGTAAAGAAACCTGAAGGTATTCTTTAGAATAAAATTTGCTTCTTTGGAAACCTTCATTTCCTGAAGAGTGTTTCCAATGTTGGAAGCATATTGAGCATTTCAGTGCACCCCAATCTCCAAATGTCCGCCTCCTCTTTATCCACAGCTCTACTGTTGGTGCCCAAATCCACACCCATCCACACTGCTTCTATCTTAATTAAAGGAATTGGCTCCTGATCCAGAAATTTGTGTTCAGATCCCACTCTGTCCTCATTACATCACTACCTCTCCAACCCATCCCCCAGCTCTATATCTCATTGAAATTTTTCCAGTGCATATTCCCAAACTCTGCTTACCCATTGGCAGCACATGTTTGGACTCAAGAGGGTGTAACACACTAATCAATTCTACCCCAGCTTTGAAAAGTGACAATTATCTTTCTACACCCATCTCATACTCCCTTATGCATGTTCCTAGCTTAAGCCAAGGAACTTGGCTATATCTCTGCCCCATCACAATTGGATCAAAGTGGGTTTGCATTGGGCAGGGCAGTTAGAGGTAGCCAACGTCTGGTCACTCCACATCACTAATTCATTACAGCTTAGGCGAGTCAAGATTTATGGTATTGGCCTCCCCAACCATAGTGTACAACACAGTACATATAACTCACACACAACACATAACGTAATATTACCACAAATAAATAAACATGTAATTACATGTATTCCAGAAGACTGACATTTAACAAAAGGTTTTTTTTAACAACACTAGTTTAAAAGCAAACAGCATAATGCTACTGATGCTTCAAACGAGATGAGACCAGGGCGGTGATAGCAAGTTCATTAGTCTCTTTAGTACTCCTCAGGCAACAAGAAGTAGAGTCAGAATACCTTGAGAGTAGGGAGGTTGGGGCTGGTTTCCTTGATGATCTGAGCCGTGTCTGGAATTTCCTGCAGTTCCTTGTGGTCTTGGGCAGAGTGATTGTGACACTGCTAATGGATCTAATGTCGGCAAATAGGATTTGTGCAGATGGGTGAAATGGTCAGCGTGGACAAGTTGTGTTTATGAAGATGTCACTTCGACTCTAAGTGGCCCCCAGGTCAGCGAATCCCTGGAATCAATGGGGATTGAGTATATCCTTCAACTGATACTCTATCCTAGTTAGAATGGACATGGAGAGGATGTTTCCTATGATAGTGGAGTCTAGGACCAGAAGACACAGCCTCAGTATGGAGGGACATCCATTTAGAACAGATATAAAGAGGAATTTCCTTCAGCAGAGAGTAGTGAATCTGTGGAATTCATTGCCACATGCAGCTGTGGAGCCATGTCCTTGGGTGTATTTAAGGCAAAGCTTGATGGGTTGTTGATTAGTTAGAGCATGAAAGATTATGGGGAGAAGGCAAAAGAATGGAGTTAAGAGAGAAATGCATCAGCCATGATGAAATGGCAGAGCAGACTCGATGGGGCGAATGGCCTAATTCTGCTCCTATATCTTCTGGTCTATATCATATAAGGAGATACTAAGGCTGATTGATAATAAAGCGTAGTCATAGAGATTGGCTTTAAGAAGCATGTTAAGAGAGGATAAAAAAATAGAAACTCTCAGAGATAAGAAACAAGAGCCTTGGGACTTGGCAGCTGAAGGCATGGTCATCATTGGGGAAGTGACTCAATGAGAGGGTGGACAAAAGAGCTGTTGTAAATGAGCACCAAAATCTTGGTTCAGTGTAGTCCTAAAAAAACATTACAATAATAGGGAGGGGTGTGACCAAGGAAGAATTTGGACATAATGATGAGAATTTTTAAATCAGCATCTTGCACAACCAGGAATGCAATCTCTTGTGATTTAGGCGAAGAGGAATGAGGGTGAGTTGATACATGAGTGGCAAACATTTTGATGACCTCAGGCTTACAGTAGATAGAACGAGGAAGAATGCAAAGGAGTAATCCTTTTTTGACATTACGAACATGGCACAGCAGTGTATGAACTGAAGCAGAATTAAGTTTAATTTGCTATTGTGTAAGCTGAAAATGGGAATCCTTAAGATAATTCTGGATTTCTCTGGATATCCCAGCATAGGGTGAAGATGCTGCAGTTAAATTACCAGGGCAGTAACCTAGTTACTTCGACTAAAGGCTAGAGATGTGAGTCCAAATCCCATCATAGTGGCTACAGAACTTACATCCTGTTAATAGTGTAGATTTTTTAAATGAGTAAAAATAACTGAAAAATTACTGGATTGTTATATAGAAACCCACATTATACTTCAGTAAGGAATGCAGTAGAACAGAGTGATCTAGGAATAATGGTGCATAGTTCCCTGAAGGTGGAATCTCATGTGGATAGGGTGGTGAAGAAAGCTTTTGGTATGCTGGCCTTTATAATTCAGAGCATTGAGTATAGGAGTTGGGATGTAATGTTAAAATTGTACAAGGTATTGGTGAGGCCAAAATTGGAGTATTGTGTACAGTTCTGGTCACTGAATTATAGGAAAGATGTCAACAAAATAGAGAGAGTACAGAAGAGATTTACTAGAATGTTACCCGGGTTTCAGCACTTAAGTTACAGAGAAAGATTGAACAAGTTAGGTCTTTATTTTTTGGAGCATAGAAGGTTGAGGAGGGACTTGATAGAGGTACTTAAAATAATGAGGGAGATAGAGTTGACGTGGATAGGCTTTTTCCATTGAGAGTAGGGGAGATTCAAACAAGAGGACATGTGTTGAGAGTTAAGGGGCAAAAGTTCAGGGGTATCACGAGGAGGAACTTCTTTATTCAGAGAGTGGTAGCTGTGTGGAACGAGCTTCCAGTAGAAGTGGTAGAGGCAGGTTCAATTTTGTCATTTAAAAAAAATTGGATAGGTATATGGACAGGAAAGGAATGGAGGGTTATGGGCTGAGTGCAGGTTGGTGGGACTAAGTGAGAATAAGCATTCGGCATGGACTAGAAGGGCCGAGATGGCCTGTTTCCATGCTGTAATTGTTATATGGTTATATGTGCTGCTGTAATGGACTCCCTGACTAATGTTGCATGGCTGTCTCCTACTATAAGTGATCCAGCCTTGCCTGCTGGATATACAGTGATCATTCATTACTTGCTGTGACGTAAGACATGGACAATCGTGGTCTTTCCATGGCCATGATTGTTCTTGGCAAATTCTGCGACAGAAGTTGTTTGCCATTGCTTTCTTCTGGGGAGTAACTTTTCAAGACGGGCGACCCCAGTGATTATCAATACCCTTCAGAGATTGTCTGCCTGGCATCAGTGGTCACATAAACAGGACTTATGACCAGCCGCTCAATACAACTATCCACCACCTGCTCCCATGGCTTCACGTGACCCTGATCGGGGGTGAGTGGAGTGGGGGGGGGGCTGTGCAATTACTACACTTTGCCTAAGGGTGAACTGGAGGCTAGGGGAGGGAAGGAGCACCTTCCTCCTGATTTGGTAGAGATTTATCTCCGTCCCAACATCCAAACATACAGTATATCCGCGTGAATAATAAAGCTGGCTCTAACTATGACGCTGCAGTCCCTGAGATGGGAAGCATTCAGAGGTAGATCCCCTTCCTCTAACCATTACCAGTGATCTGAGCCTCACCTCAGACCCGAATGGACTTATTTTGAACTTCTAACACCCTGGTCAACTCAGAAAGAGGAAACATTCTTGCTGTATGTTCAACAAGACAGCCAGGGACTTTTTCTTAGGGCAGAGATGGCTAAGAGGAACATTATTTTAATGTGATTGGAGAAAAGTATAGAGGGATATCAGAGGTAAGATTTTTACACAGGGTTTTCTAGGTTCATGGAATGCTCTTCCGGAGCTAGGGGTAGAGGCATTTAACAGACTCTTAGATAGGCATCTGGATGAAAGAAAGAGGGTCACTTGGGAGGGAAGGATTAAATTGATCTTAGAGTAGGTTAGAAGATCAGTACAACATCGTGGGAGGAAGAGCATGTACTATGCTATATTGTTCTATGCTGCCAAGCTCTGTAATTGTTATGTTTGTTTTTACTGAGTTCATCTTTCATTCTTTGAAATTTAAGAGAGTCTCGGCCCTGTCGACTTAATCTTTCCACATGAAACAAATAGGATACCAGTCCGGTGAACCTTCAATGCAATTGCCTTGTCACAAGCAAATCCTTCCTTTACTAGAGAGATAAGAACTGTACACAATATTCCAGACATGATCTCAATAAGAACACATATAATTAAAACAAGACATCTCTCCTCTTGTGCTTAAATACTCTTGTAATAATGAACAATGTACCATTTGATATCCTATCTATTTTCTGTACCTGCATTTTCACTTTCAGTCATAGATGGACTCTCACGTTCCCATGAGCATCAACTTCTCCTTTTAATTTTTAATATAAAAGTGAAAGAGCTCATATCTTTCCACATATTTCTTTTGCCATGCACTAAGGATGTGGTGGAGAACATGAACAAGAGCTGAGTCCATATTGAGATGTGGTTGTGGTAAACTGAGCAACGTCTGACTTCATTCCTGCCCTTGGTGGAATATGTCATTTGAAGATGCAATCACTGGCTTTGACCAGTTGAATCATGCGATTGACCTCCAGAGGCAATGTTCTCTCCAGTGTGGCCACATCATATCCTGGCTTCTTGTGGATATTAAGCATGTCTCTGTTGCAAATCTTTTTTTAAGATCTTCCTTGTATTGTGTAACCACCTAGAATCTCCTCTCTTGAAAGTTGCATCATTGGAAATTCCAAGCTGGCGACACACTAACTCCATTAACCTCATTATTGCCAGCTGGGACTTTCTACCAAAAGGCAGCATCAGGAGAAGTCAGCGCCGGTGAAGGCTAGACCTTCCTGTCAACTGGTATTATTATATCAACTAATATTATTCTTATTGTCCTCTCTCTTCACCTTTCACATTCCAGCTAGCTTCCTTCCCTTCTCCCCCACTTTTTATTCAGGGATCTTCCCCAATCCTTCTCAGTCCTGAAGAAGGGTCTCAGCCAGAAACATCGACTGTTCATTTCCGTAGATGCTGCCTGACCCACTGAACTCCTCCAAAATTTTGTGCGTGTTGCTTTGGATTTCCAATATCTGCAGAAATTCTCATGCTTTAGTAATATCATCAATAGCCAACACTAGTTGGGCGCTAAAGTAGTGTAGTGATTGGCAGAACATTATTACAGTTTGGGGCATCAAAGTTCGATGTTCAATTCTTACATACTCTGTAAGACGCCTGGATCACCTCCCCGTGGAATGCTTGGATTTTTCCCAGAGGCTCTGGTTTCCTCCCACAGTCCAAAAGTGTGCTGATTAGAAAGTTCATTGGTCATTGTAAATTATGGCATGATTAGGCTAGGGTTATATCGATGTGTTTTTGGGTGGCGTAGTTCAAAGGGCCAGAAGGGATTATTTCACGCTGTATCACAATAAAGTAAATAAAATATTTAAGGCAGATGCTGCAAATATGCAGCAAGATATTCTGCAGATGCTGCAAATGTTGAGCAACACACAAAACCTGCTAGAGGAACTCAAGCAGGTCGGGCACCTCTATGGCGGGAAATAAACAGTTGACGTTTCGTGCTGAGATTCTTCATCAGGACTGAAAAAGAAGAGGCCAGAAAGACTACCCACCACCTCTCTCTGATTCGTCATCTCCCCTTTGTTTCATGGACTACCGCCTTCTCCTATCAAATTCATTTTCCTTCAGTCCTTTGCCTTTTCCACATATCCCGTGCCAGCTTTTCACATCAAAGTTCAAGGTAAATTGTCAAAGTCCAGATATATCACAGTATACACATACTACCTTGAGATTCATTCCCTTCCATTACCACTCCCCCACATATCTACCTTACCCCTCATCTGGATTCACCTATTACCAGCCAGCTCGTGCTTTCCCTCACCCATTTTATTCTGGTTTCTGCCCTCTTCCTTTCCAGCCTTGATGGAGGGTCATGGCCTGAAATGTCGAGTCCTTCCAGAGATGATGTCTGACCGGCTGAGTTCCTTCAACATTTTGTACAGTATGTGTTGCACTAGTTATGGCTAGACTTCCATGCCAACCGATATAAATAATGGTCATAACAACCCAGCTGGCTCACTTGTGTCCTTCAGGGAAAGAAATCTGCCAACTCTATCTAGTCAATAGCTGGAGAGGTTTAATCTCAATTTCCTTAGAGATTCATTGAGTCATACGGCACAAAAAACAATCCTTTCAGCTTACCGTATCTGTGCCAATTGTCAACAATACTATACAATTTTCCAGTACTTGGCCCATAACATTACATATCTTGACAAGTCGAGTGCTTATTATTCACTCCTGCCATCAGGAAGGAGTTACAGAAGCCTTAGAACCCAGACCACCATGTTCAGGAACAGTTATTATCCTTCAATCATCAAGCTCCTGAATCAAAGTGCACAACTTCACTCAACAGTGAACTGATTCCACAGCCCATGGACTCACTTTTCAGGGCTTTGCAACTCATGTTCTCAATATGATTTATTTATTTCCTGAAGGAGGGTCTTGGCCCGAAACATCAACTGTTTATTCATTTCCATGGATGCTGCCTGACCTGCTGAGATCCTCCAGCATTTTGTGTTTCGCTTTGTATTTTCAGCACCTGCAGATTACATATTTATCTGTTTATCTACATGTTAATTTACTTATTTATTGATTGATAGTTATTTGTAATTTTTTGTATTTGCACAGATTGTCTTCTTTTGCGTATTGATTATTTATCAGTATTTCCTTGTGTCTATTTTTTCATCGATTTTATTGTATTTGTTCTACAGTGAATGCTCACAGTAAAATGAATCTCAGGGTAGTATATGATGACAGATACATACTTTGAGAAAGGGTCCAGTACTTTACTGGTGTATATGATGCATGAACTCTTCTTGGGCTTCCAGAAGTGTTCAGGTGTCGATTTTAACCAACTTTTCAATGACAAACTCCACTATCTTCATCAGGGACGATGCCTAGGCATGTCTAGTCTGGTGATATATATACTCAATTTCCATCATCCGAACCTCATGATTGGTTAGTCCTCAACCAATCAGGTTTCCACTGCCCCACCTTGATTAACCCACAACAAGAAGCAGAGAAGGTGTATCAGTTTGGGTTACCCAGAGAAATTGATGGTTGCAGAACATTATATAAGCAACGACCACTGGTGCCACACCAGTGGCTTGTGGGACTGCCTGGTGAAGGAAACCATTGAAGTAAGACTAGAGAATAAGAATTTCAGCTTTCACTGAAAGTTTCACTCTAAGTAGGAACGGGAATACGATTTTAAGCAAGGTGGAACAGTGGAAACCTGATTAGTTGAGGACTAACCAATCAGGAGGGACAGACAATGGGAGTTGAGTATATATAGCACTGGACTAGACATACCGAGGCATTAACCCTGATGAAGCTGGCAGAGTTTGTCATCGAAATGTCAGTTAAAATCGACATCTGGACCTAGCTGGAAGCCCGAGAAGTGTTTGTGCATAAATATACTTTGATAATAAATTCACTTTGAACTTATTTTAGATACTTACTAATTGTTGTAAGAGTTGCGGCCTCTTCAGGCAGTGAATCTCCGGAATTCTCTGAGAGTAGTGGAGATCCGATTTGGATTTGGATAGAGGGAAGATAGATACATATCTGAAAGAGCAAGTCGGGGGAACTAGCACAGAAGCGGAAAGAGCATGGAGGCTATGGTCCACTTGCCTAGGCAGAATCATATTTGAACATAGATTAGATGGGCCAAAGGGCCTGGTTCCATGCTGCAGTGCTTCATGACTCTATGACTCTCTTTTAAAGAGGTGTTTATTACCATATGCATAAGAATCTGAATATACCAGTGAAATGAATATCTTGCAGCATTTACAGGAAAAGGTAGACTTAAATGTAAATTTTTGACAATTTTGCAAGAAAGAAAACAATTAGAAGATAAAAGGTCAATTTTAGTTCAAATTGATAAAAGTGATCATTGTATAGCTAAACTGTAGAGATTCACGTTTTGCCAGTTGGTTTAAGAACCAATTGGGAGAAGAAAAATAGCTGTACTTGAACATGGTGGTATGGGACACCAGGCTTCTTCTGTGCCTCCTGTTCAAAGTACAAAGTAAATTTATTATCCATGTACTACCCTGAGATTAATTTTCTTGTGGGCATTCTTGGTAAGTACAGAGAAATACGATACAATCAATGAAAAGACACACAATAAACACGAACGACCAATATGCAAAAGACAAAAACAAATGTGCAAATACAAAAGAGCGAAAAAAGTAACAAAAATAATTATAAATAAATAAGCAATAAATATCAAATGCTTGTCCAAAGCTTGTCAATAGGATTTGGAATCAGTTCATTGTTGGGATGAGTGAAGTTATCCCCTCTGGTTCAAGAGCCTGATGGTTGAGGGGTAATAACTGTACCTGAACCTGACGGTGTCGCACTTGAGACTCCTGTATTTCCTTCCTGATGGCAGCAGCAAGAAAAGATCATGGCTTTAATGGTGGGGTCCTTGATGATAGATGCTGCCTTTCTGCAATAGCTCCTCATGTGCTTTACTTGTGATGGCCTGGACCGTATCCACTACTTTTTGATGCTTTTCCATTCAGGATCATTGGTGTTGCTATACAAGGCCATGATACAATGAGTCAGTATACCCTCCGCCGTGCATCTACAGAAGTTTATCAAAGTTTTTGATGACATACCAAATCTATGCAAACATCTAAGAAAGTAGAGGCACTGCCCTTCCTTTACGTGCTGGACACAGGGCAGCTCCTCTGGATGAGGAATTTAAATTTGCTGACCCTCTCCACCTCTGATCTCCTGATGAGGACTGGCTCATGGTCTTCCTGTTGTACTCATTAATCAGCTCCTTTCCAATAGTAGCTGCGAGAAGATGGCAAGGCCTCAATGGTGAATGTTACTTACTTGAGGCTGTCCTCCTGTAGATACAATGGATGATGGTCGAGAATGTGCCCATGATGTATTGAGCTGATTAGAGGCCATAAAATATCAGCTATGATCAAATTGTACTCCTTCCCTTTGCTCTGCTTCTTCTTCTGGCTTCTTCCTCCTACCTTTCCAGTTCTGATGAAGGATCTCAGCCTGAAATATCTACTCTTTATTTCTTTCCATGGGTGCTGCCTGACCTACTGTGTTCCTCCAGTATTTTGTGTGTGTTACTTTGAGTGAAAGCTTTTTACCCAGCCAATCCTTCTCCCTCTTCCACTCTCTTCTTATTTTGACCCTCAGAATAAAGGATGGGTTGCTCCCATGTAGTATGTGTTCTAGGGTGGCTATGAGACCAACATAAGAACTACTGTGCCTTTGGTACTGGTCTCTGGACCAAAGGAAACAGAATGGGATGCCTGGTAGTGTAGCAGTTAGCGTAATGCTGTTGTGGGGCCAAGACTTTGATTCAATTCCTGCCAATGTCTGTAAGGAGTTTGTGCATTCTCCCTGTGACCGTGTGCCCTTCCTCCAAGTGTTCCAGTATCTTCCCACAGACCAAAGACATATGGGTTGGTAGGTTAATTGGTCATTCTAAATTGTCCTGTGATTAGGCTAGTGTTAAATAGGCGGCTTGCCAGTTTGAAGGGTCTGTTCCATGCTGTATCTCTAAATAATTAAATAAATACAGTGCTCTGCAAAAGTCTTAGGGATATATATATATAGATAGCGTGCCGAAGAATTCTTTACATTAGTATAGTAATTTTATGTATTGCATTGGATTGCTCCTGCAAAAAAAAAACAAATTCAAATATTCAAGGTATAATTATTTTCTAAGTATATATGCAGTAAGCAGCTCTGATAGTCATCTTCCCACAGACAGCCATGAACCAAAGAAACACCATCAAACTTATTTAAAGAAAACATCAAACACCCAACGCACAAAAAAAGAACAAATCACGCAAACAGCAAAACCACAAGCAAATAGCACACAGAATATTCAACATGAAACCGGAGAGTCCTTGAAACAGTCTAATATTCAGTTTAGTTTAGGATAGTTCAATTTAGTGTTGCGTTGTTTTGTTGACTGCAGGCTGCAGAGTCAGTTGCCTCAATCAAAATCACACAAACAAGCAATTTTCGAAAAGAGTAACCAGAAATCAGAAACACATATGACATGAACTATAGAGTCCCCTAAAGACAATTCTAATTGAGAAACTGCGCCAATCAATTCTTGTTCAAGAGCCTCAACTCCGGAAGTAGTGAGCTAGAGGGACAGGGAGACCAAGCCAAATGCAGGCAGACGGCGTATACAACTGCTTGCCTTCCGTTCCCGTCCTCATTGATTTCAATCTTGCTCGGCACTTTCATCAGCACATTGGTTGAGAATTGGAGCCAATCATAGGTTTCCGCTCCACCATTAGGCCACACACTCCGTTTCCCAACATTGCCTCATTCACGTCGAATTCCCTCAGAGACGGCAAAAGCTCCAGCTTGCTCAGTCAGCCCAAAAACACATTATCAAAGTGTAAATTACTAGCTCCAACCATACATAGATTAGTTGTAGAAGTATATTTAAAAGAAGAAGAAGCAGAAAAAGTAGTTTCATGAACCATCAGCAGGACGTCATGAGTAGTCGTTACCTATCATATCTGGTGTCATCTTGCCATCTATGACATATGTGAGTGATGATAAACCTGCTTCTGATCTGGGTCTCATTCGTGGACTGAGAGTGGGAAGGGGGCAGGAAGAGGGGAATCATAATTGGGACGAGGAGAAGGGACGGGGAGGGAATGGGAAGCACCAGAGTGACATTCTATAATGAACAATAAACCAATTGTTTGGAATCAAATGACTTTGCCTGGTGTCTCAAGGCTGGGTGTGTGTGCATCCATGCCAATCCCTGCCCCGGCACTCTTCTCTATCACCTATCCCACACACTTCCCACGGTGCTCCACATTCTAAGACTAAAATTTTTGCAGAGTACCATGAATCCTTACAATGTACCCCTCAAGGTCTTTCTGAATTTTATACCCTTGAAGTTTCAATAGACAATTCCTATATATAACTACATTTGTTAACTAAGTTTATAATTGTGCTCTGTCCTCAATCTGCTACATTCATATTGTTGCCGTAACATTGTGATTAGATTTGAACACAATGTGCTGGCCATACTTTGACATATCTCTTGCATCACATTCAGTAAAAAGCACCTCAAGGCTGCCCTTGTAATGAAAGGTGCTGATAGAAGTCATTCAAATACAATTATAACTGACTTCCAATAAAATTCAGTAAGACTTTCCTGGCAACCTTGTGGATGGCGTAGAACACTTTAAAAACAATTTGTATTTGTTAAAAAAACACCTGATAGCTCTTCCAGCTCTTTGGGGCTGGGAACTGGTAAAGATTTTGAATGCTGGTGTGTGGATTTATACAGCAGCAGAAATCTACTTGCTTAATTGGAAACCGATAAAGAAACCAAGGAGAATAACTTTCTAAAATAAACAAGGTCCCAAAGCAGAATCCTTAATTTCTGGATGATGCAGTCTCCTAGATTTTATTTTCACTATCTTTGAAGGAATAAATAGGTTTGGGGGGAAACTAGGTTTGGAGACTCACAGTCACTTGCCTCTCACAGTTGTGAGAGGGACCAGGGTAGGGAGTGGGGTCACACTGTCACTGGGAGTGAGGGGTCAGACTGTCACTGGGAGTGAGGGGTCAGATTGTCACTGAGAATGAGGTCAGGCTGTTACTGGGAGTGAGGTCAGCCTGTCACTGGAAATGAGGGGTCACACTGTCACTGGGAATGAGGGGTCAGACTGTCACTGGGAATGAGGGGTCAGACTGTCACTGGGGATGAGGGTTCAGATTGTCACTGGGAGAGCACTGAATTGAGATGACGTTAATCGAATTGATTTCAGCTGTCATGTTGAAGGTTCTGAAACAAATATCTGTGCACAGTAAAGAGTGGAATTAAATTAAATTTAATTGATACACTGTATTAGATGTTTGTGCGTCATATATTCTGTGAGCATGGAGATGAATTTACTCTGCCTTTTCCTGTTTCCTACAACCAGTGGATTAAAACACTCAGCAACCTGGAACAGTTCCGTTCTGTTTTGGCTTGTTGCTCATGAATTTCAAGCGTATTGAACCAAATTGTCACGATATCAACTGTAACTGCTGCCTGATTTGAACAAAAACATTTTTTGTTTCCTTCACAGTTGTTTGATGCCAAACAAAACTTGTCCCAAGAACCACATCTGGAATAGTTTTTTATGCAGATGTGTGATGCAGTACGATCTCAGCAGGTTACTGCCTTCAAAAGGTGAATCAGGTTAGTGAGTTTATTTATTAATGGACTCAGGTCCGCCTGTATTACTCAGCACGGTAAGAACTCACCAGGAAATCTCTGTGCTTCTGTTCGTAATCGAGTGTATCGCTTTCATAAGAAATTGAATTAATATGCAACATTTTATTAACCGCCTGAGCACAAAATCACAACAGACTGATTGAGATCAATTTTTCAAGTGCCTGGGTGTAGTTTCATTACCTCCAAGATATTTGCTCAATGTGACCTTTATCTATCCTTTTCGATGGGGTCTTTATATCTATGGTATACTCTTGACATTAAGATTTTTGTATCTTGGTGGCTATCTGATACTTAATCTTCTGTAACTTTGTCAATGAAGTTTGTATAATATACAACAGACAACGTAGCCCCATCTTGTTGGTGAGCATCCCTGAACAGCACTTGGGTCTGTAATTGTCCACCATCTTTGCACATTCATGGCTCAGACCTCAGCAGCTGCCTGGCTGATTTACTTCTTTTACCTCAGCTAGCTATTTTAATTGCCTTCTTGACTTTGTTCTTTCATCTCTTGCCTTTAGACCATAAAACTCAAAGACACAGGAGCATAATTCGTCCATTCGGCCCATCCAGTCTGCTCTGCCATTCCATCATGGCTGATTTATAATCCCTCTCAACTCCATTCTCCTGCCTTCACCCTATAATCATTAATGTCCTTACTAATCAAGAACCTATCAACCCAATGACTTCGCCTCCACAGCCACTCTATCTAGGCCTTTCAATATTTAAAAGGTATCAGTGAGATTTCACTCCCCCCGCCCCCACCACCTCATTTTCATTTTGTCAGCAAATATAGGTCCAAAGCCATCAAATGCTCCTATTACAGCATTCTATTTTATTTGTCCTCAATCAAGAGCATTTATCCCTATGATGTCACTTGTTCATCATGTTTCTTATTCACTCAGTTGGCACTTCATTAGGTACACCTGTACACCTGCTTGTTAAATCAAATATCGAATCAGCATCAACTCAATGTAGAAAAAGGATGCAGATGTGGTCAAGAGGTTCAGTAGAGCTCAGACCAAACATCAGAATGGGGAAGAAGTGTGAGCTAAGGGGCTTTGATCGTGGAATGATTGTTGGTGTCAGACAGGGTGGTTTGAGTATCTCAGAAACTGCTGAGTTCCTGGGATTTTCACATTCAACAGTCTAGAGTTTACAGAGAATAGTGTGGAAAACATAACTTATACAGTGAGTGGCAGTTCAGTGGGTGAAAATGCCTTGTTACTGAGTGAGGTCAGAGGAGAATGGCCAGACAGGTGCAAGCTGACAGGAAGCCAACAGTAACCAAGTAACCACACGTTACAAAGTGGTGTGCAGAAGAGCATTTCTGAATGCACAGCAGGTTGAACCTTGAAGTGATGGGCTAAAGCTGCAGAAGACTATGGACATAGAATCAGAGGCCATGCAGGTACCTAATACAGTGGCTTCGGAGTTTACAACACCCTGATGCATTCTTAGTGTTCTTTGTGCTGTTCAACATTTCTCATCATTGATCTCTGCATCAGCAGTTAAACCAACCCCCCTCACTGCCCCTCAGTTATTTAACACCAGTTCTTCCTCAGCTTCTTCATCTTTCAGATCATTGTCTCTCTGATAGCTACTACAACTTGTGCTCATTTCTGTTTATTTCTCATCAATGTTCACCTTCACTCCGAGAGACGACTTGAGATCAGTGCCAAATTCAGTTGTTCATTGCTCCCAAATTCAATGATATTTGTTCTTACTGGCTCTAGAATTAGTTATCAAGTCAGGTCACTACTTGATAACTAGAAGACAGCACTATGGGGAAAATTATCTGCCCACTTCATTAGGCCCAAAAGTAACACTAACTATCCCATACTTCTGCTTTACAAAAGAGCTAATTATTCAATGTAACACCTATCAGTCCTTTTATACACATCTTTTATTTCTATGGCACTCTCATAGACATTAGGATGTCTTTGAGACATATAGGTGTCATGATCTATTTTTCCTAGATACTTACGATATACTGGGAGGCCTTGTGGGAGCAAGGTGGTGATACATCTCTATCAAAGGAGGTCTCAGACACTCCTTCACTCTAGCCTGCATGTCACCCTTGGGCAAGGTGTAGTCCAATCACAGATCAGGGTCCCTTGCAGCCATGGGAGCAGATGGTGGATGAGGAGCTGGTGCATATGTCAAGGTGACCACTGACACCAGGAAGACAATCTCTGAAGAGTATTGATAACAGCTGGGGGCACCTGCCTTCTTGTGAAGACTCTGGCCACAACAAGGACATGGCAAACCACTTCTGTAGAAAAGTTTGCCAAGAACAATCAAGGTCATGGAAAGACCATGATCGCCCAAGCCATAATGACACGACACGTAAGAAATGAACTGGGTGACCATTTGACCTATCATATCCATGCCAGCCAAACCTGCAGCTACTTTAATTCTACTTGCTTCCCATATGGCATGATGATATTCCAACGCACTTGACTTTGTTCTCTTCCTTGGTGGAGCTTAAGTATTTCAGAAAGTAGTTAGGAAGTGCTATTATATAAAAGGTTGATCTGAATATTTTGGGAAGTTAGGCAGAGTTCACTTCAATGTTCAATCTTGCCTCAGTTTCTTTCTATGACTTTTCAGTAATCTGGAACATGCTGGGGCCAACACTAATGCAGTAGCTCCTGCACCTGTTATATGGTCGTCCCACAGCCAATGTTTGTATCTGCCTCTCTGCTTCTGGCTTTCAGAAGCAACATCTTTGTGACAGAGCAAAGATAGAATTTCAAGATGGCTACTGGACCCTAAGGAAATGCCACAGCTGTAGAAATCAAGCTGATCTCCATTACTAACCACTTCAGCAGCTCTACAAATGAGTGGGAAGGTGGGAAGTGGTGCATACCTTGTTTTAACAGATAGCATCTGAGTTCAGCAGTGAACCCCGCCAACGTCTCCCAAACTAAAAAAAATGATAATAATTGAAACACAGATCCATTCAAGCTTAAGCCCTGCTCTCAGCCACCATTGGATAAGATTATTGACGCACAGATGGCTTGATCCTTCTTATGTGCAGTGACTATTCCCATGGCTTGGGGATTTCAGCTGTAAACTTCAGATTGGAGAAGCTGGAGCTATTTTCCTTTGAACAAAGAAGGTTGAGAGGAGAACTGTATGTGTTTATAGCTGGATTAGAGTGGATAGAAAGAGAGAAGCTGTTCCAATGCAGATTTTATTCAAAAAATAATAGAATCAAATGGAACGAGAACAGGCTCTTCTGGATTGAGTTTCTGCCCACATTTACACTGAACCTTAACCCAAGAGATTCTGCAGATGCTGGAAATCCAGAGTAACACAAACAAAATGTCTGAGGAACTCAGCAGCTCAGGCAGTATCTCAGCCCAAAATGTCAACTCCTTATTCCTTTGCCTAGATGCTGCCTGACCTGCTGAAGTCATTTAGCATTTTGTGCATTTGACACTAAATGCATTTTCTCTCCCTAATTTCCCATTAACTTCCTCAGATTCCACACATCATCTGTACACTGGAGGCCTAAAGCTCTACAAACCCACATGACTTTGTGGTATGGGGTGGGAGGCAACTGGAACACCCAGAGGAGGCACATGCAGTCATAGGGAGAATGTTGAGACACTGGAGTTGAGACACAGCAGCTCTACCAGCTGGCACATATGAGGAAAACATGTTTTTTTTACATGGAGAGTTGTTATCATCCAGAAATCACTGGCTATAAACTTACTTACTAACTTGGGCCCATAATTCCCAGTGGAGCATAAGCCATCAGTGAGCTCCGGAGTCTCCATCATCCTCTGAAGTTGATTATGTGGTTGGAGTTCACCAATGCTTCCACAATCCAATGCATCCAATGTACAGCCGGTTGGCCAATACAACTTCACCGGAACCCTGCTGACTGGTCATACCCATTTTTACCTTGCACGACAGGGACACAGGGTTGGAATTTGAGAGGCTTTGCCTATAAAAGGTGGTAGAAGCAGAGCCAAGGAAGGCCTGAAGGGAAATAACTGAGAGCACTGCTGTAGAAAAAAGATAGAATGGGACTAAGTGAGCTGTCCTAATAGGAACAGAATAGAGCAGAAGGAACAGGCCTATGCCCTTGCAGTATGATGCACAGTGACTCGGTCAATGGTCAAGCAATTTAGAGGATTGGACTCAGGCAGAAAAAGTTCCCCAACATAGGCAGCCAGGGGTGTTCAATGTTTTTCAAGTGTCTGTGGGATTCAATACCCCAGACTGCCATGGAGGCTAAGTTATTGGGTATATTTAAAGTGGCAGTTGATAGGCTTTTGATTAGTAAGGGTATCAAAGGTTATGGGGAGAAGGCAGGAGAATGGGGTTGAGAGGTATAATAGATCAGCCATGATGGAATGGTGAAACTGTCTCAATGGGTCAAATGGTCCAATTCTGCTCCTATGCGTTATGGCCTTATGTCAACTTCACAAATGGCCACATCTGGTCCACTGATGCTTTCTGGTGTAGGAAATCTTTGCTCGTTACCCAGTCCAGTCTTCTTCATTATATTCCCATTTCATTATTCTTCACTCTGTTGAATGGGCAATAATGCTGGAAAAGATTGTGATCTGTAACCAACTGAGTCACAAGTGACAGCCTGAGTTCAGGGCTTTCCACAGTTGGGCGACACAGTGCTGCAGCAATTACAGTTGGTTCTCACACTTCTGATAACCCCTGTTCAATCCTGACCTCCCCTGCTGACCATGTGGTGTTTGCATGAGTTCCTGTGGTTTTCTCCCACATCCCAAGAATGTAGTGCTCAGTGTGCTAATCGGTCACCAGACAGTAGGCTCCCCAGGGTGAGGAGGTCTTAAAAAAATGTGACATCCATCATTAAGAACCCCTGTCAATCAGGACATGCACTCTTCTTATCGCTACCACCAAAAAGGAGGTGTAGGAGCCTGAAGACATACACTCAATAATTTAGGAATAGCTTCTTCCTCTCCATCATCAGGTTTTGTGAATGGACAATGAGCCCATGTACACTAGCCCACTATTTTGCCTTTTTTTTTACTGCTTATTTAACTTAACTATGTGTATATATATATATATATATATAAAATTTTACATTTCGTTTTTTTTTATTATGCATTGCGCAGTACCGCTGCTGCAAAACAAACAAATTTCAAGACTTATGCTAATGATGTTAAGCCTGATTCTGATTCTGATTCACTTAAGTTGCCCTTTGTGAAGGAGTTACAAGATCAGGATGGAGCTGAGAGAACACTGGGGGAACGGCACTGATGAAATTGCATCAACCTGTTGGGCTGAATGGCTTCTTTAACTGACATAATAATATGAAGGCTGTGTTTCTCAATGCAGATCCTGTCTTTTAATCTTAAGCAGCAAGAAAAGAGAAATGGTTAAGAAGGCATACATGCTTGCCTTCATTAGTCAAAACAATAAGTACAAAAGTCAGGAAGTTATGTGGCAGCATTTTAGAATCAGAATCAGAATTAGGTTTATTATCACCGGCATGTGACGTGAAATTTGTTAACTTAACAGCAGCAACAGTTCAATGCAATACATAATCTAGCAAAGAGAAAATAATAATAATAATAAATAAAATAAAATAAAACATAATAATGAATAAACAAGTAAATCAATTACATTTATTGAATAGATCTTTAACACTGTGCAAAATCTCCAGTTAGGCCGCATCTGGAGTATTGCACATGGTTCTGGTTGCCCCATTGTAGAGAGGATGTCAAGGCATCGGAGAGGGTGTAGAAGAGGTTTGTCACACTATTGCCTGGATTTGAGCATGCCATCATTAAACCTTGGACTAACTTGGGTTGTTTTCTCTGGAGAGGCGGAAGTGGAATTAAAATGGGTGCCTCTGGGAGATCCTGCTTGTTCTGCATTGTTCTTGCTATATCTATACTCTGTTCGCCAGGACGAGCAGGATCTCCCAGTGGCCACCTATTTTAATTCCACTTCCCATTCCCATTCTGATATGTCCATCCAAGGCCTCAGCCACTGTCGTGATAAGGTTACACTTCGGTTGGAGGAACAACACCTTATATTCCGTTTGGGTAGCATCCAACCTGATGGCATGAACATTAATTTCTCAAGCTTCCAGTAATTCCCCCCCCCCCACCTCGCTTCACCATTTCCCATCCCCTTTTCCCTCTCTCATGTTAACTCCTTGCTCACCCATTGCCTCCCTCTGGTTCTCCTCTCCAGCACCCCCACCCTCCCCTTTTTTCTTTCTTCCATGGCCTTCTGTCTCTTTCAACAATCAACTTCCTAGCTCTTAGCTTCATCCCTCCCCTCCAAGTTTCACCTATCGCCTGGTGTTTCTCCCCTCCCTGCTCCCAACTTTCAAATCTACTCCTCAGCTTTTTCTCTCCAGTCCTGCCGAAGGGTTTCAGCCTAAAATATTGACTGTGCTTTTTTCCATAGATGCTGCCTGGCCTGATAAGTTCCTCCAGCATTTTGTGTGTGTTGCTCATCCATTTAGGTGTCCTCACAGCCAATGACCTCACTATAAGGACCCTTTATCTAGTTAGGACATGGTCTCATTATTTATTGCTTTTTATTTATATTTGCTTTTCCACAGTTTGTTGTACTCTGCATTCTGGTTGATCTTTCATTGATCCTGTTACAGATACTATTCTATAGATTTGCTGAGTATGCCCAGAGGAAAGTGAATCTCAGGGTTATAGTTGGTGACATATACAGTATATACTTTGATTATAAAAACTTTGAACTTCACTGTTCCCGATGAGGAGGGTCCTTGATGGATGTTGCCTTTTCGAGGCATTGCCTTTTGAAAATATACTCAATGGTGGGGAGGATTGTGCTCAGGATGGAGCTGCAAGGAATTAGTGTAAGTGGGCGCTGGGTGGTTGGCAGGGAACTGGGGTGGGGGGGACGCTTGGGACAAAAGAGGCTTTCTCTGTGTTGTGTGACCAAACAGCATAATACACTGGCAGCAGATGAGTCTTTGAATGCTCCTTAAGCAGCCATTAAGCAGTAAGTTCTGACTACCCGTCCCTAGTTGAGTTAAAGAACAGAAAGCACAGCCAGTAATGATTGGTAGCCAGATCCTAAGCAGTCAGTTACATAACCGATTACATCTGTTATTATATGTGTAGTCTATGTTCATGCTCAGTAGGCCCATAAACTGTTGTTATTTGGCACTGCTTTTCTCAGTGGGAGAAGCAAAGTCACAGAGCAGCAGAAGGGAGCAAAGGGCTAGTAAATAACTGACCTCAGATATGGATGAATAACAGCTTGTGTTCATGTAGTGGCTTTGACTAACCAATCCAAACTCACCATTTGCCCTCTACGAAACTCCCTTTTCCATTCGTCCCTCCCCATTTATCTCCCTCCTGTTACTTATCCTTGCAAGCAGATCCAGTGCTACACCTGCCCCTATACCTCCTCCCTCACTACCAATCAGGGCCCTCAACAGTCCTTCCACGTGAGGCGACACTTCACCTCGAAGTCTGCTGGGGTCATTTACCGTGTTCGCTGCTCCTGGTGTGACCTCCTGTATATCGGTAAGACTTGATGTAAATTGGGAGACCACTTTGCTGAGCATCTACACTCTGTCTGCCAGAACAAGCTGGATCTCCCAGTGGCCACCCATTTTAATTCCACTTCCCATTCCCATCCCATTATTTCTATCCATGGCCTTCTCCACTGTTGTGCTTAGGCCACACTTAGATTAGAGGGACAACACCTTATATTACACTTGGGTAGCCTCCAACCTGATGGCATGAATGTCGATTTCTCAAACTTACAATAATGCCCCGCCACTTCACCACTTCCCCTCCCCTTTTCCCTCTCACTTTATCTCCTTGCCCACCCATTACCTCCCTCTGGTGCTCTTCCCCCCTTTTTCTTTCTTCCATGGCCTTCTGTCTCTTTCACCAATCAGTTTCCCAGCTCTTTATTTCATACCTCCCCACCAGGTTTCGACTATCACCTGGTGGTTTCTCTCCCCTCCCTTCATCTTTTAAATCTGCTCCTCAGCTTTTTTTCTCCAGTCCTGTCAAAGGATTTTGACCCAAAATGTCCACTGTACATTTTTCCATAGATGCTGCCTAGCCTGCTGAGTTCCTCCAGCATTTTTTGTATGTTGCTCGAATTTCCAGCATCTGCAGATTTTCTCTTACTTATATTGCCGAACAAAAGTGGGGAGATACCAGGGAAATTGACCGCATGGTTTATAGTAAGGAGCATCTGAAAAGATGAAAGGGTGGCAATAAAAGGTAATCCCAGAGTCTTTGGAAAGCATGTCAGCCAAAGGCAGAGTGATTATATTTTGTTTGATCAAGAAGCTCAAAAATGAGTGGAGTGTGAAAACCGGAGAACTTTGTAAGGCTAGAGAAGATTGGAGAGATAGGGAGGCATAAGATTATGAAGGTCATTATTTTAAGAGTTCCTATCTCCAATTTTTAACTTTTTGACTTCTTAGCATCTGAAACTGAACAAGACAGTTTGGAACTTTGCTAAGATGTGATTCGGGCATTGAAGGTGAAGTGGGTGATTGCTGTGACACTAAGATCCCTCACTTCCATCACTGTAAAGTTATCGAACTTCTTGTTTCTGATCTTATTCTACTAACACTTTGATTAGAATTAGGGTATAGTCTGGTTGCCCTGCTGTGGGAAGGATGAGGAAGCTATGGAGAGGATGTCGAAGATGCTTCTCAGATGCTGTCTGGATTAGAAGACATGTAGGATAAGGAGAGGTTGGACATATTAGGATTGTTGTCTCTAGAATGGCAGAGACTACAGGAGACCAGATAGAAGTTTATAAGATTATGAGAAGGGTGGATAGACAAGCAGTATCTTTCCCCAGGGTTTAAATGTCTAATATTAGAGAGCAAGAGGTATGAGGCAAGTATTTTACACAGACAATGATGGGTGCTTGGAGTGCTCTGGCGGGAATGGTGGTGAGGCAAATACAATCGAGGCATTTAGGAGGAAGGGTTTAAAAGGGTTTCACCTATCCCAGTGCAAGGTTGGATTGCTCCAAGCACCGATTTGGCGAGATTGAGAATGGCTTTGGGAAAGAAAGAACAAACGAAAAGAGACAACTATGTACAAGTAGGGAGTGATTTTTTTCCTAACAACATATTCATTGATTTGTGAGGATAAAATCAGGCCTAAGAGGTGTTATATAGCTAAACCATTTTTACCAGTATGAATCAAATTGTTTCATCTTATGATTAACAGATGCTGTTATCTTCTTCATTTTGTAAATGCCCATTGTAATTTCCATCCATGCATTTAAAGTTGGGCTGTCCTGTGATAACCATTTCCTAGTAAGAGACTTCTTACCAGCCACCAGTGGTATATTCATTAAATATTTATCTCTTTTCAACCATTCTGGAGATATTTTTTTTCTCTGTTTTCTCTATAAATATTATGTGGAGATTAGTAGCATATATGACTATATGATATATATAGAATATCTGAAATACATCTAATGGAAATGTTTGTTTGATGATGAACTTCAATAAAAAATAAATTACAAAAAAAAGAATGGCTTGTGTTGGGACGGCCCAGGCTTATTGGGCTTTGATGATTTAAATGCTGGCACAAATAGACTGGAAGCCTGAGTGTTGGGTACGGAGGCGAGGGTTAGGCTGATTTCACTCACCGTCTCGTGAATGTTCATTATTCCTTTGTGCCACTGAGGCTGTGAACTGATCCAGCTGCTGTGCGTTTTTGCCCAGCCGGTGTGATGAACTGGCACTGAGGCTCCTCCAGGAACAGATCTGGAATCAGTCTGGTTCGGGATGTTGTTGGCTTCCTTCTATTGTTTGGACAATGTGGGTTATTCAAGCTTCTTGCTTTATGGCTGCCAATAAGCAGAAAAATTTCAGTGTATCATTTATGCATTCTTTAATAATAATTGTTCTTTGAATCTTTGAAGCTGTTATTAAACATTGCATTCCCTCAGGTGAAGGTAAACCAGCCATGTTGTTGGGGTGCGAGTTCCAGGATTTAGTCCTTGAGTTAATGTTTCAGTTTACTGGGCAATAAATGTTGAGATTAAAAATATCAGCCTGAGATCCTTTAGCACCTCTTGAAGGAACAGGTTTAGAAACTGTTATCAGCGCTCCTTAGATGCTGCCTGAATTGCTATGCTCCTCCAACGTGCTGTTCAGACGGAGAAATGCACATGCAGTTGTGTGCTGGAGTATTTTTGTGCTGATGGCTTCTAATTAAGATTTGAAGCCACAGTGTTCTGAGTGACAGGTATTCTGTTAAGCGAACCACACTGACAAGAAAAGCTTTTGGTTTCTGTATGTCCATCGATTGACTATTCAATTTCTCCAGAGTAGTGGTTCAAGGAGACAGCCTGAAGTGAAAGGGGAGACAGAAAACAATTGATTTAGTGTTGTAGAAGCAGAAATATAAGATGGGGATAGCCCTGCATTCATCCAGGGAGCTTTTCTTTTTTATCCAACCACATGAGGAAGCTAAAAGATCTGGTTCTTGTGAACTGGAATTCCTCCAATTCAACCTTATGTGGCCCTACAGTTCAGTGTTCAGTAAAAAGGGTAAGTTAACAGATGTTTGGCTTATTGAGGGATTTACACAAATCTTATTCATTAGACTGCAGCTGCACCCCTACGTACATCTAGGAATGTTCAACAGTCAGCCCTGTGTCCAGCTTCGGAAGTGGGGTAACTCTGACATCCTTATGGAAAAGTAAAAGAAGCTTCTGAGACTTCTGTGTATAAAAATCCAAATATTTACATTTCTAGAGCTCTCTGCACAGCTTGAGATGTTCCAAAGACTATATAGTCACTGTGATCTTATTGAAACCTAATGCCTTTTGTAGTGTAATAGCCTAAAAGTCACACAACAAATGAATGACAGTTTCTTCTTTTTCATTAGGTCCATGTTGTCTTACTTCCTAGTTAACAGCACATCACAAGATGATCTGCAGCACTTAAAGACCATAAGAACATAAGACATAGGAGCAGAATTAGCTATTCAGCCCGTTAAGTCTGTTCTGCCATTTTACCATGAATTCCATAGACTCACTGCCCATTAGCTAAAGAAATTCCTCCTCATCTTTGTTCTAAAGAGACGTTCTTGTATTATGGGGCTGTACCCTCAGGTCCTAGACTCCCCCACTATGGGAAGCACCTTCTCCACATTCACTCCATCTAGGCATTTCAATATTCAATGAGATTCCTCCCCCCCCCCCTCCTCATTTTTCTAAACTCTTACAGGCCCAGAGCCTTCAAACACTCCTCGTACATTAGCCCTGGGTCATTGCCGGCAACCTCCTCTGGACTTTCTCCAATGTCAGCACAGCCTTTCTTAGATAAGTGGCCCAACGCGGCTCACAATACTCCAAGTGTGGTCTGACAAGTGCTCTATAAAGCCTCAGGGTAGTTCTCCACCACCTTCTTAGGGGCAATTAGGGAGGGGTAGAAAATATTGGACTCACCGTCAGCACACATTGTTTGAATGGATTATAAAATGCCGAATTGCGCAGGAAGATCTAAAAGCTGGTAATGAGCTAAAAGCCAGATAATCTAATAGGAGACATTGATTCAGAAGTAAATGTCTGTTTGGGAGGGCTTGAACTGGGAAAGCTATTTAATTTGAGACCGTATGAAATTAAAAAATCCAGGTTAACGTTATATCTACGACAGCAATGGAAATAATCCTTCTGTCCCTATTGTTGATGCACTCTTGAAATATTTGAAAAGTTATTTTTCCTGTTGCGTTTTGTTAAGGTAAATGTTTCTGTCCATGTTCTTGAATCTAGTATAATCAGCCAGGCACATGGCAGCAAAACCAAACTCCCAGAAAGATACTCATAAAAGAGCTATACACAAAAAGTGAAGAAGGAACTTTCAGGTCAGGCAGCATCAATGGAAAGGAATAAAGAATTGATGCTTCAGGACAAGACCCATTGTCAGGACTGGAAAGAAAGGGGAGAGAAAGCCAGCTTCCTTCTAATTTGTGACTTCTTACTCTGGATTTCGAGCATCTGCAGAATCTCTTGTATTCATAGTAGAGCATCCTGTTTTTTATTTACATGTATATGGTGCTCAAAGGATTTTTGCCTGAATTGTCTTGAAATGGATGGATTTACTCTGCCATGCAAGACGGCAGTTGAGTCAACAATAGTCCAATGATTCTACAGTCAAATATTGGCAAGAGGAAGTGAAAAAATTAAGTTTCCTTCCATGATGGGCACAAGTGAAGCAAATAAGTTTTTAAAACCACAAACTAATATTTTCTATGATTACCAAGGTTAAATGTTTAATTAATTGAATTTAAGTTGCCATAATGGGATTTGAACTCCCAAGTCCAGATAATAATCCTATCACATTTTAATCCTTTATCATTTTAATGCTCGGTAATTATGGATTTGTGAGTCCAATGTCATCGATAGTGAAGATACTTTAAAAAATAAGTTCTGAAAGAGAGCGTTAATGATCATATGGAAAGACAGCAATTAATAGGGAAGGCAGGGACAACACTCCTAATAGAAGTTTATGGAACTATAGGAGATGGAGGCAGAGTAGATAGAACCCTTGTCTCAGAGTAGCAATGGAGTGTACTACAGGATATGCATTTTAACATGGGTGGAGGGAATGGCAAAAAGAGAGGTGTGGAGCAGGTCTTTTACAGAGAGATTGATGGGTTGCTTTGGTAATAGTGGAAGCAGACACAGTAGTGTGATTTAAGAGGCTGTTCATAGGCTCAAGAATCAGCAGGAAATGAGGAATTTGGATCACGTACAAACATTAGAAATTTAGTTAAATCAGAATTGTGTTCGCTACAGACATTGTGAGCCAAGCGTTCTGTTTAGAGAACTCTGCGGTTCATGTTATATGTGCTTCTGATTTCTGGTCATTCTTTTTTTTTAATTGTTATTTTGCTAAATATTGATCAGGACAGACTGGCTGTGCAGTCTGCAGTTAACAGCATTAAAATTAACTGGGCAAAACTATTCCTAGACTGTTTCAAGGCCTCTGTGGCTTGATGTTTAATATTCTGTGCACTATTCACTTGTATTTTGCCATTTGCATGATTAGTTCTTTTTTTGCGCATTGGGTGTTTGATGTTTTCTTTGACTGGGTTCCTTAGTGTTTCGTGGCTATCTGTGCAAAGACAAATCTGAGGGTTGAATACTGCATATGTACTTTGATTAAAAAATGTACTTTGGATTTTTAAGTCGTATGCTACAATATTCAGTGTGGCCAGTTTAATTGTGTGCTTTGAGTAGGTAACAAAGGGTAGTAGATTTGATTTACACGGCCTGTAACAAGGTTCCATGGAGGAAATTGACTCAAAAGTTAAGGGCCAATTGGATCAGGTCTAGTTAGCAAACTGGATCCAAAATTGGGTTGGTGATAGGAGAGAGAGGGTGATGACAGAAGGCTGATTTTGCGACTGGATGCCTGTTTTTCATAATGATTCACAAAGATCTGGGCTGGTTCTATTATTTTTCCTAATACATGTGATTAATTTGGATGAGGGAGGCGAGATCAGTAGGCTCAGGGATGACATGAAGATTGGGAGAATTGTTGCTAAAGTGGAAGTCATACTGAGGTTGCAGAGTTTGTGGCATGTCATGAAACAGACTGGAAAATAGCAGATGGATGCTAATCAAGACAAAAGTGAAGTGATACATTTTGGAAGCTCTAATGAGGAACACCAGGACTATTGAGGAACACAGATACATTGGAGTAAATGTCCATAGATCCTTGAAGGTGGCAATGTATGTAGACAAGATGGTAAGATGGTTAAGAAGGCATATGGGATACAGGCCTTCATTGGTTGTAACACTGAACAACCATATAACAATTATATAGCAATTACAGCACAGAAACAGGCCATCTCAGCCCTTCTAGTCCGTGCCGAACACTCACTCTCACCTAGTCCCACAGACCTGCACTCAGCCCATAACCCTCCATTCCTTTCCTGTCCACATACCTATCCAATTTTTTTTAAATGACAATTCTGAACCTGCCTCTACCACTTCTACTGGAAGCTCGTTCCACACAGCTACCACTCTCCGAGTAAAGAAATTTCCCCTCGTGTTTTCCCTAAACTTTTGCTCCCTAACTCTCAACTCATGTCCTCTTGTTTGAATCTCCCCTACTCTCAATGGAAAAAGCCTATCCACGTCAACTCTATCTATCCCCCTCATAATTTTAAATACCTCTATCAAGTCCCCCCTCAACCTTCTATGCTCCAAAGAATAAAGACCTAACTTATTCAATCTTTCTCTGTAACTTAGGTGCTGAAACCCAGGAAACATTCTAGTAAATCTTCTCTGTACTCTTTCTATTTTGTTGACATCTTTCCTATAATTCGGTGACCAGAACTGTACACAATACTCCAAATTCGGCAGTACCAATGCCTTGTACAATTTTAACAAATTAAACAAATGAGGCTACAATCCAATTGTATAGACCCTTGGTCATATCTGAGCTGGAGTACAGCACAGAGTTCAGGTTACCAGGATGTTGTGTGGTTGTGAGCCTGTGAGTTATGAGGAGAGACCGGAGGAGTTAGATCTGTTCTCCTTGGAGTTTAGGAAGTTAAGAGCAGATGTAGTAGAGGTTGCAGGGTAGATGTAGGAAACCTTTCCCCATGTGTGGTAAATAAGACTTGAGGGCATAGATTTAGGATAAGGAGAAAGAAATTTAGAAAGGATATGGGGGGGGGGGGGTTTCATCACCCTGGAATGCACTACTGAGAGGAAGGTGGACCTCTGACAACATTTTGAAATATTAGATAGGCACTTGAATCACTTAAGCATAGAGGGCTGTGGAATAAATGTAGGGTAATGAGATTAATACAGAAAGGAAGTTAACACCGGCTGGTGTAGATTTTCCGCCAAACTGCCTGTTTCCATGGTGTCTGATTCTATGTTCCAAGGTTCTGTCACCATTAATACTCTTATCTAGTTAGCGTAGCTGTAACCTGGTCATCCTTCCATTACTCAATGATAAAGTATTCTATCCCATTTTCTTGTATTTTTGAATAAGAAGTGTGCTATGGAGTCAAATTATATTCTATTCTCGCTCTCTTAGAAAATGCATCTTAATGATATTTCTTTGTTTGCAGAAGATGACCTTGGCTTCCATAGTGTCTGTGGGCCCAACAAAGAGTTGGATGAGGATACTTGTCAATGTGTGTGCAAAGGAGGCCTGCGACACACCAGCTGTGGACAGCACCGGGAGCTGGATAAAGACACCTGTCAGTGCGTGTGCAGAAACGGACTCTATCCTGCTATATGTGGTCCCCACAGGCAGTTTGATGCTGATTCCTGCGAGTGCGTCTGTAAGAAAACCTGCCCGAGGCATCAGCCCTTAAACCCAGTGAAGTGTGTGTGCGAGTGTACAGAGTCTCCAAACAAGTGCTTTTTGAAAGGAAAGAGGTTTCATCGTAACACCTGCAGGTCAGCCTTTTGCCAGTCTGTCTCCTTATCTGGGGTGGTCCGAGTTCAAGTTGCAGTTCTAATTGTGATGCCTTGGCCATGTGGCAGCGCACTGATTGGCTGGTTGTCCGATGATGACGGCTAGATTGGGGCAGTTCCTCTGACTTGAACTGCCTGAAGAAATCTGTGCGGCAGCAGAGCCTCTGAAATGGGAAAGCCTTTGCACTGGGGCAGTTCCACAGTCTCAACCTTGGAAGTCTGAGTCCTGAGGTGTGAGGGGCCTTCCTTGTTTACAGTGGATGACCATGCCTTCCATGGGGGGTGGGTGGAGTACTATTACAAATGCTTAATTGGTCCTTCTCACCCCGGCCATTTTCCTTTCTCCCTTCTATCAGGCAGAAGTTACAAAAACCTGAGATCACGTAAAACCAGGCTCACGGTCAGCTTCTATCTCTATCATATTAGCCTCTGAGATGATAAACTCATTAGCAATTCTAATGCAAAGACCTTTTGTTTCTCTGTGTCAGTATTTGTTCTCAGCTACTTGGTATGGTTCTCTCTTCTTCTGAGTCCATTACTCTGATATCATCAGTGTATCCCGGCTTGGAGCTTCAATATCTCTAAAAGGTGTAATCAGAATCTATGAATGTCGTGCTTAATCTCAGCCGCCTCAAGGTAGTATCCTTTATTCACCAGGACATCTAGCCAGCCTGTTTTTGAATGTTTCATCGTCAATGTGATAATGTCACATTTTTGTTTCTCAATACTGAACACTATACACTCAGTGGCCACTTTATTTGATACAATGAATGCCAATAGTGATAGAATCATAAAAAGGTACAGCAAAGAAACAGGCCCTTTTGTCCATCTAGTCTGTGCTGAACAGTTTAGCTGCCTAGTCCCATTGACCTGCACCCAGACCATAGCCATCCATACCCTTACTATCCATGAATCTATCGAAACCTCTCTTAAACGTTGAAATTGTTTAAGTATCTAATCAGCCAATTATGTGGCAGCAACTCAGTGCATGAAAGCATCCGGACGTGGTGAAGAGGTTCAGTTGTTGTTCAGTCCAGACATGAGAATGGGGAAGAAACGTGAGCTAAGTGGAATGATTGGTGATGCCAGGCGGCGTGGTTTTCTGATCCCCTGGGATTTTCAGCACAACGGTCTACAGTTTACACAGAATGGTACAAAAATCAGAACACATCCAGCGAGCAGTAGTCCTTGTGGGCAAAAATGCCTTGTTGACAAGAGAGGTCAGAGGAGAATGGCCAGGATGGTTCAAGCTGACAGGAAGGTGACAGTAACTCAAATTAAGCATTGGAAGTACCCAATAAAATAGCCACTGAGTGTACTGTATACTTATATACATACATAGCTTGAGTTAACTTGTATTTTCTGTGATTGTTTTCCAAATCACGTGTCGAATGGCTTCCCACTAAGACAATGTGACTTCTGTTTCTGATAGAGTAGTTTTGTTTACTACTGCTGCATCTTATCATTACTTTTTTATGAATTTTGAAGCACTTTAAAGATTAGTTCTTCCTTATGTCAATGGTTGCTATATAAACCTCTACCCACGATGTTGTGCCAACCTTTTAATCTACTCTATGATCAACCTAGCCCTTCCCTCTCACATAGCCCTCCACTTTTCAATCATTCATGTGCCTGTCCAAGAGTCTCTTAGGTGCCCCAATATACAGTACCTGCCTCTACCACCTCCCTCAGCAGTGTGTACCATGCACCTGCCACTCTCTGTAAAAAAAAAACCTACCTCTGTCATTCCCTCCATATTTTCCTCCAATGCTGTCATCTCTGCTTATGCCAATGGTTTTTATATAAACTATTTGCCCAAGACTATGTCTTGCTCAGAATCAGAATCAGGCTTATTATCACCAGCATGTGATGTGAAGTTTGTTAACTTAGCAGCAGCAGTTCAATGCAATACATAATCCAGTAGAGAGAGAGAGAGAGAGAGAGAGAAATAATAATAAATAAAATAAAACATAATAAATAAACAAGTAAATCAACTACGTATACTGAATAGATTTTAAAAATGTGCAAAAACAGAAATACTGTGTTTTAAAAAGTGAGTAAGTGTCCAAAGATTCAATATCCATTTAAGAATTGGATGGCAGAGGGGAAGAAGCTGTTCCTGAATCACTGAGTGTGTGTCTTCAGGCTTCTGTATCTCCTACCTGATGGTAACAGTGAGAAGAGGGTACTGGGGGTCCTTAATAATGGACGCTGCCTTTCTGAGACACCACCCCTTGAAGATGTCCTGGGTACTTTGTAGGCTAGTGCCCAAGATGAAGCCAACTAAATTTACAACCCTCTGCAGCTTCTTTCAGTCCTGTGCAGTAGCCCCTCCATACCAGACAGTGATGGAGCCTGTCAGAATGTTCTCCATGGTACATCTATAGAACTTCTTGAGAGTATTTCTTGACATGCCAAATCTCTTCAAACTCTTAATAAAGTATAGCTGCTGTTTTGCCTTCTTTATAACTGTATCGGTATGTTGGGACAAGGTTAGATCTTCAGAGATCTTGACACCCAGGAACTTACAGCTGGTCACTCTCTCCACTTCTGATCCTTCTATGAGGATTGGTGTGTGTTCCTTCCTCTTACCCTTCCTGAAGTCCACAATCAGCTCCTTCGTCTTACTGACTTTGAGTGCCAGGTTCTCGCTGCAGCACCACTCTACTAGTTGGCATATCTCACTCCTGTATGCCCTCTCGTCACCACCTGAGATTCTACCAACAATGGTTGGTACCAACAAGGGAGTGGAATGTTGGAGAAAGGGAAGGAGGAATGGACCCAGGGAGTACTTATGTTTGAAACGATCGGTCTGGATGGCATGCAGAACAAAGCTTTTCACCTTTTCTCTGTCCATGTGACAGTAATAAACTAATTCCAACTATCAATAAGTGCAGCATTTACAGTATCCTCTTTGCAAGAAGGCAGACACCAAGTATCTATCATTCTCCCTTTATGGCTATAGTTCCACTGGAAGAGATTTCTGATCTCCACTTGGCCATAACTTAGCATTTTTTAACTGAACATTGAAGATTTAGTTTCTTTACTAATCCATTATACTCTCACTACATTTTATTCATTTTTATGTTCTTGTCCACACTATGTCTACAGTCTCTTAAATCTGACATTAAGTACAAGCTTCCCTTAAACATTCCATTCCAATACTTAATCTTCTTGGGAGCTTTGAATGAGGAGGCCCCTACCTAAAATATTTATTGAGAACTTACTGAGGCTAATCTGCAGTTTATAGGTTCTATTTGAACTCCATACCTTTATTACTACAACTAAGAACTCCATGAGCCTTTATGATATTCTTCTTAACTTTTCATGTCACCTTCAAAAATTTGTGTATATGTACACCTCAATGTTTCTGTTCTCCTCAATGTCTCAATTCACCTTTGTTTATAAAATTGCACAGTTCTCTGTTGACAAAGATCTTGCTATTTTGTTGTATTAACTGTGTCCTATCTCAAGGTTATCATTCTCCTTAAGTGTAATATTAAATGCAACTTCAATTAAATCAAATTACAAGTCAATAAGGTACCCCAAAAAGAGAAATGGGCTTAACATTAATTTGTGGGTAATTTGCACAAATTTTTCGTAATTTCCTTATGACATAGGAGACTGCTTAGACACATTTCTTTGTGCACTATTCCTAACAACTTCCCTCATATTCGACTGGTCACCTGCACACTAGGGGAAATTTACAGTTGCCAGCTAACTAGCCTATCAACATGTCTTTTGGAAACGGGAATCATGGAGAGAATATCTCCACCAAGACGAAGGCAGAATTAGGTCACTGGAGTGGAGAGCAACAGTTCTACCAACGGTGCCACTGGAAGCGCGAGGCAGTATTTCCACTAGCCGTATCTCAATGCCATCCAACATCACCGTCCAGTCCAACAAACTTTCATTTGCAGTTTGCCTTCTCTTTGCATATTGGCTGTCACTCTACGCTTCTGTGTAGTTTTTTTTAATTGATTCTATTGTTGTACTCTGAATGTCTGCAAGATGATTCTCCAAGTAGTCCATTTACTTTGAACTTTTCTCATCACTCTCTGCTTCTTACCTTCTTCAATTCTCTTTTTCAACCCATGAGTCACAATTTTGCAAGCAAGTATTCTGAGGGGCTGACATCTACAGCATTACTTACGTTGACTCAAACTACCGATTCATCAAAGTATTCAGTCAATTTGTGAGATTGTACATAAATCTGTTCACACTCCTGGACAGGAATGCCATATTTGCAAGTGTTTCTTGTACCCTAATGCCTTCACCATTGTTTTGGGAGATTTTAGCCAGGCCAGTCTGAAAAAATCACTAAGCAATTACCATCAACAGATCACTTGCAATACTAGAGGAAACAACACACTGGACCATAGCTGCACCACCATCAAGAATGCCTACTGTGCTATTCCACAGCCTCACTTCTCAAAGCTGATCACCCGGCTGTACTTCTATTCCCTGAGTATAGACAGAGACTGAAGACTGCAGCACCAGCAGTGAGCACTAAGAAGGTATGGAGAAGGGAAGCACAGGAGTGACTACAGATGCTTCACTACCAGATGAACTCAACACCTTCTATGCCCAGTTTGAAAGGGAGAACACAACTACAGCTGTGAAGATCCCTGCTGCACCTGGTGACTCTGTGCTCTCAGTCTCGGAGACTGATGCCAGACTATCTTTAAAGAGAGTAAACCACCGCAAGGTGGAAAGTCCCGATGAGTACCTGGTAAAGCTCTGAAAAGCTGTGCCAATCAACTAACAGGAGCATTCAAGGACATTTTTAACTTCTCATTGCTACGGGCGGAATTTCCCACTTGCTTCAAAAAGTCAACAATTATACCAGTGCCTAAGAAGAAGAATGTGATCTGCCTTAATGACTATCACCCGGTAGCACTCACATCTACAGTGATGAAATGCTTTGAGAGGTTGGTTATGACTAGACTGAACTCATGCCTCTGCAAGGACCTGGACCCATTGCAATTTGCCTATCACCACAATTGGTCAACGGCAGATATAATCTCAATGGCTCTCCATGCGGCTTTAGACCACCTGGGTAACACAAATACCTACGTCAGGATGCTGTTCATCGACTATAGCTTAGCATTTAATGAAGTCTTCCCACAATCCTGATTGAGAAGTTGCAGAACTTGGGCCTCTGTATCTCCCTCTGCAACTGGATCCTTGACATCCTAACTGCAAGGCCACAATCTGTGCAGATTGGTGATAACATATCCTCCTCGCTGATGATCAACACTGGTGCACCTCAGGGGTGTGTGCTTAGCCCACTGCTCTACTCTCTGTATACACATGACTGTGTGGCTAGGCATAGCTCAAATACCATCTGCAAATTTGTTGGTAGAATCTCAGGTGGTAACGAGAAGGTGTACAGGAGTGAGATACGCCAACTAGTGGAGTGGTGCATCACTGTCTGGTATGGAGGGGCTACTGCACAGGACTGAAAGAAGCTGCAGAAGCTTATAAATCTAGTCAGCTCCATCTTGGTACCAGTCGCAGTGTCCATTACTAAGGACCTCCAGCAAATAGGACATGCCCTTTTCTCACTGTTACCATCAGGTAGGAGGTACAGAAGCCTGAAGACACACACTCAGTGATTCAGGAACAGCTTCTTCCCCTCTGACATCTGATTCCCAAATGGACATTGAATCTTTCGACACTACCTCACTTTTTTTAAAAATATACAGTATTTCTGTTTTGCACGTTTTTTAAATCTATTCAATATACGTAATTGATTTACTTGTTTATTTATTATGTTTTTATGTATTATTATTTTTTCTCTCTCTCTCTGCTAGATTATGTATTGTATTGAACTGCTGCTGCTGTTAACAAATTTCACATCACATGCTGGTGATCATAAACCTGATTCTGATTCTCCTTACTCTCCAGCCATAGAACCATAGAACATTACAGCACAGAAACAGGCCTTTTGGCCCTTCTTGTCTGTGCCGAACCATTTTTCTGCCTAGTCCCACTGACCTGCACCTGGGCCATATCCCTCCAAACCTTCTCATCCATTTACCTGTCCAAGTTTTTCTTAAATGTCAAAAGTGAGCCCGCATTCACCGCTTCATTTGGCAGCTCATTCCACACTCCCACCACTCTCTGCATGAAGAAGCCCCCCCAATATTCCCTTTAAACTTTTCCCCCTTCACCCTTAACCCATGACCTCTGTTTTTTCCTCCCCTGGCTTCAGTGGAAAAAGTCTGCTTGCATTCGCTCTATCTATACCCATCATAATTTTATATACATCTATCAAATCTCCCCTCATCCTCCTACGCTCCAGGCAATAAAGTCCTAACCTATTCAACCTTTCTCTGTAACTCAGTTTCTCAAGTCCCGGCAACATCCTTGTAAGCCTTCTCTGCACTCTTTCAACCTTATAACCTCTTTCAAACATAACCCTTTACCATTCCTACACAAATGGCTTCACCTATCACCTTTTAACTATCCTCTGTCCCCTTCCCTAATCTTTTTATCCTAGCATCTTCTTCCTTCCTTTCCAGTCCTGAATATGGGTCTTGGTCCAAAACATTGACTGTTTATTCATTTCCATTGATGCTGCCTGTTCTGCTGAGTTCCTCCAGCATTTTTGTGTGCATTGCTTTAGATTTCTAGCATCTGTAGACTTTTCAGTGTTTTGGGTAGAACCCGTCCTTGAACCTGGTGGTGCATACTTTCAAGTATTTGTTTCTACTGCCTAATGGAAGTGGGGAGAAGGAAAGAGAATAATGTGGGTGGAAAGGGCCTTTGATTATGCTTTCTTAGGAGGGCAGAGACTGAATAGTATAAAAGTCAAGAATGTAAACTTTAATGTTATAAATATGTTTTCTTGAGTGAGTTTTTCTCACTAATTTGAACATGTTGTGTATGTTGGGCCCAGAAGAACACTGACTCGTTCAGCTGTATGCATGTATGGTTGCATAGTGATTAAACTTGATTTAATTTGATCTGATTTTGATTTGACATAAGGAGCAGGGACAGGCCACCTTTAGGTCATTTTCCTCATTATTCCTTAGGTGTCATATTTTGTATGGCGATGCTACTGTGAAATAACTTGAGCTTTACAAGTTACTCAAACTTTACAACTCCTCCCTCGGAGTGTCAGACAGTCTGAGCCGATAGGCTGGTCCTGGACTTATTTCCACCTGGCATACTTATTATTATTTAATTATTTCTGGTTTTATTTTGTTATATTTCTACTCTATTCTTGGTTGGTGCAACTGTAACGAAACCCAGTTTCCCTCGGGATCAATAAAGTATGTCTGTCTGTCTGTTTGTCTGTCTATCTGTCTTTCTTGCTACGTAACAAATGCTATAAACATTCTAATTTATAGTTGGTCTACACACGAGTTCAAGGTACTTACACACTTGGCAATAAACTGATGTTATGTCCCTCATGAATGAATTACTACCTACCTTGTTTGGGGGTGAAGTTGCATGATTTATCAATTGTTGTTACACACACAAAATGCTGAAGGAACCCAGCGGGCCAGAGGGCATACAGTTGACATATCAGCCCTAAAATGTTGACTGTACTCTTTTCCATAGATGCTGCCTGGCCTGCTGAGTTCCTCCAGCATTTTGTTTGTATTGCTCGGATTTCCAGCATCTGCAGATTTTCTCTTTTTTGTTTGGATTGCTTAAAACAATAACCATGTGCCATTTACATCCCACAGTTGCTACAGGCCGCCGTGCCGGGTCCGAAGGAGGGGCTGTAAACAGGGACTTTACTTCAGCGAGGAGATTTGTAACTGTGTCCCCACATACTGGAGAAGGCCGTACAGTGACCATTATTGACGGCCATGGTCACTTGGCGACCAAGGAGACACTTGTTAAGACTTTCACGTGGATGCTACTACCGAAAGGAAGAACACTGTATAAAAGAAACACTTAGTATTTGCATCTCTGACTCAGCAGTGCACCAGAGTCACAGGAGGGCCCAACGCTACCCCGACGCCGCATGTTCTGGCAGAAGCGCAAACATAAAATGTAGAAACTCTGCTGGAGTCTATGAAAAGAACTCAACCAGGCTTCGTATGACATGTTGATGGCCAAAAGGTCTAGATCTTTCCAAGCTAATTTTTTTTAAAGATAATGAATCTATATCTAATTTATTGCCACAAAAATATTGTGCAACATTCCTGTTCGTAGCAGTTAACAACTGTAAGAGCTCACTGTGATCTGTATTTTTATATCATGTAAAATATCTTTAAAATAAAAGGCAAAAGTGTATTATATGTCATGAATCCAACATAGAAATTGGCCAGGCATCTCAGTGAAAATCCTGTAAAAGGGATTCAAAAACAACAGGAAAATATTCAGATTCAAGAAATAATTGGTCATTACATAATGTGTAACACATGGCATTTTGACAATGTTCACCTGAGCAGTGGACCTCACCTGATGTTGTCATATGAGCAAAAACTCATCAGGTCAGGCAGTATCTGTGGACAACATTTCAAATTCATTGACATTTTACATATCGTGCCCCATAGATAGTTTGTTGTAGAATTACGTATGGCGGTCTGGGGTAATTTTCAAGTTCAGAGCCCATTAGAAAGGAGTCAAGAGCTCCAAGATCACTGCAAAGTTGATGGTTTCAGTCCAAGACGTAATTGTAGAGTCATAGATAGAGTCAAGAGCAATATAGGCCCTTTGGCCCATCTTGTAAATGCTGACCAAATTACCTAACCCCATTTGCCCGGATTTGACCGTCAGCTCTCTAAGCTTCCTAAACTTCTATCAAATCTCCCTTTTTATCCAGAGAAAATTGTCACTCCTGAGAAAAACAGCCACCCCTTATTCAATGTCTCCTCGTACCACATATTTACCAAACCAGCCTGCATCCTGGTAGGGTCTCACTAAAGCTTTCACGCCTTTCCTATAATGAGGTGGCCAAGTTGAATATAATATTCAAATACTGTCTGACCAGTGCTTTATAAAGCTGTAACATATCTTTCTGGGTCTTGAACTCAATGCCACAAACAGTAAAGGCAAGTTCACCATACACGTTCTTGACCAGGAATTCAATCTGTGCAGGCACTTCCATCAATCCTCATTGCTGGACCCCAAGAACCTTCTGTTCAGCAATACCATTAACCGTGTACTTACCCTTCATATTGAATCTCCCAAAGTGCAGCACCTCACATTGTCTGGATTAAATCCACCTGCAATGTCTCTGCTCTCATCTGTATGTATCCTTATCTTATGTTATATCCTTTGGCAATCTTTTATGGAATCCTGAAATACTTTTGGTTGGTCCTTAAGCCAAAAGAAGATAAGCTTCTTGATAAACTTGGGAACATTGCTCCTCTTGTAAAATCAGAAGTAACAAGGCTGGCTGTTATCCTTGATTCAGAATTCAGTTTTAAATCCTACCAGAGCAGAGTGACCAGAGCAGCATTTCTATACTTAAAGAAATATTGCAGGTACATTCATTTCTGCCGTCTTTCTGTAACGATGATGAAAAATTAATTCACACCTTTATATCGAATAGACTATGTACTTTTTTACTGGCCTTCCAAAGCATTCTATTGACAAATTTCAACATATTCAGAACACTGTTGCTAGACGTTTAACTGAAACCAAGATGAGGGAGCATATCATTATCATGCTCCCATCCTATCCTCCCATCCTAGCTCCTCTGAAGTGGCTTCCTGTATCTTATTAGAATTGATTTTAAAGGTATTTTATTTGTTTTTTAAAGCTCTTAATAGTCTGGAACTGGAGGGCCAGATCAGGTCTTCTGAAATTTAAACATTCCCCCTCAAAAGATAATAGGCAGTTTAACATTTTTTAAACTATGCTCCTAAACTGTGGAATTCAATACCTAAAACTATAAGGGATGCAGCCTCAGTTTACACTTTTAAACACCAACTCTAAACCTATTTATTTAAACTTGCTTTTAACTAACATCTTTGTATCTTTATTTTCATCTTTGCACTTTATCCCATTGTAAAGCACATTGAAGCACATTGTTTCTAAATGGAGAGAAGATACTAAAAACTGAGGCACAAAGGGAATCGGGAGTCCTAAAGGTTAATTTGCAGGTTAAATCTGTGGTGGGGAAGGCAAATGTAATGTTAGCATTCATTCCAAGAGGACAACAAAATAAAAGCAGGGATGTAATGTTGAGACTTTATAAAGCACTGATGAGGCCTCATTTGGGGTATTGTGAACAGTTTTGGGCCCCATATCATAGAAAGTTTGTGTTGAAACTGCTGAGGGTTCAAAGGATGCTCACGAAAATGATTCCAAGATTGAATGGCTTGTGATAGGAAGAGCATTTGATGGCTCTGTGCCTGTATTCACTGGAATTCAGAAGAATGAGTGAAAGGCCTTGATACAGTGAGTGTGGAAATAATGTTTAGTATGATGGGAGAGTCTCAGAATTGAGGGACGTCCTGTTAGAACAGAAATGAGGAGGAATTTCTTTAGCCAGAGAGTGGTGAATCTGTGGAATTCGTTGCCACAGGCAACTGTGGAGGCCTTGATTGGTCAGGGCATGAATGGATATGGGGAAATTTCAGGAGATTGGGGCTAAGAGCAAAATTGAAGCAACCATGATAAAATGGCAGAGCAGACTCAGTGGGTCAGATGGCTTAATTCTGCTCCTATATCTTATTTTCTTATGTAAGAAAAGTACACTATAAATAAATTATTATTAATAATAATCCTCAATGCCATAAATGTTTGTGTCATCTATAAACTTATCCACCCTAACACATTTTCTACAAAATCATTTATATATCAGACCCTTGAAGGGATCTCCTGTACAATAAAACTAACTCTGGAGTTCACAATCTACTCATTATGTTCTTGCAATTTATTGTTACCTGCACATAACTTCTTCAGTAGCTTATAAAACTTCACTCTGCATGGTAATTGTTTTAAAGTATTTTAGCTCGGTGCACTGTGAAATGATTTGATCGGTATGAAGTCAGCCTTTTCACTGTATCTTGCTACATGTGACAATAATTAACTGATACCAATAGCAACATAGCACAAACAACAGTGGATCCAGGACAAACCTGTGTGGAACACCACTCATCACCTACTTTCATCCAAAATAAGACTCATCTGTCACTACCCTCTGCCAAAGTCAAGGTCAATTCATTAGCAAAATAATGTACATACTATCTTCAGATTTGTGTTCTTGTAGGCATTCACAGCAGAACAGAGAAATACAATAGAATCAATGAAAAACTACACAAATCAACTGACAAACAATGTGCATAAAAAGACAAAACTGTGAAAACAAATAAATACTAATAACAAACAAATAAAAACTACTGACACAGAAGTTGTAGAGTCCTTCAAAGTTCGTCCACTGGTTGTGGAGTCAGTTCAGAATTGAGGTGAATGACGTTATCTATGCTGGTTCAGGAACCTGATGGCTGAAGAGTATTAACTGTTCCTGATCCTGGTGAAGTGTGACCTAAGGCTTCTGTACTTTCCTCCTGATGACTGTCGCAAGAAGAGAGCATGGCCTTGATGATGGGGGTCTAAAACTGGTTTCTATGAGCAAACACGAGGAAATCTGCAGATGCTGGAAATTCAAGCAACACACACAAAAAGTTTCGAGCCCGAAACGTCGGCAGTACTTCTTCCTATAGATGCTGTCTGGCCTGCTGCGTTCCACCAGCATTTTGTGTGTGTTGCTTCTATGAGCAAGCTAATTTTGTATCCAATCAGCCAAGTCTCCATGTACCCTAATTTTCTGGATCATACAAAGGTCAAATGATTCTGTCTAATACAAAATTAGACACCTAATGTGTTCACAAATTTTAAGAGCTTGTTTGTTATGCCCAAAGACAAGCCTTAGCAAGATCGAAGAAGCAGAGACCTGATGCAAAGGATCAACTTATAATGCACGAATTGGAGAGACAGCGTAAAGTAGCCGGGAAGTAGTAAATCAGGCTTCCAGGAAAGACTTACTCATCAGCAATCAGAACCTTTAGTTGACCCCATAAAATGGAGCAATATTTCAACTTAACCATTAGCATTTCAGAAACTGCTAATAAAATTGAGTAAAGAGTGCCTAAAGTTTAAAAAAGAAAATTTTACCAGAGGAATAGAAAACTTGCCCTGGGTGTCTCAGACAATCCTTCAGACAACATTTATGGATGGGATTATCTGGGCGTTATTATATTGCTATACAGGTATTTTCACATTTTTGAATATCAAAAACTCTGCAAGGACTGTAAAGAACTTTGGAAAGCTCAGAAGGAACTATGGAAATGTTGGACTATCTTTCCAGCTGGTCATAAACGCCAGAAAGAGAATACTCAGTCCAACTGCTCCATGCTGTGCATGAGGCTGCTGATATCTCACTTTACCCTGCCCCGTTTCTGTTCTACTTCATACTGCCTTGTAATACAACACCTCTTCAGTCCTACCCACACTTCAACGGCAGCACTTTGCACATTCTTTCTATACTCTTGGTATTAGGCTGTAACTCAAATTGCTCATTGGTTGTAAACTCAGTCGTCACTTTGTTTGGTACAAGAGTGAAACCCGGTCTGGTCTTCTGCTTCGTTGTACATACACCTCAACACTTGACATATTGTGCATTCAGAGATGCTCTTAGTATGCCACTGTTGTGTGGTGATCTGAGTTACCGTCACCTTCCTGTCAGCTTCAAACAGTCTGGCCATTCTCCTCTGATCTCTCTCATTAACAAGGCGTTTTCACCCACAGAACTGCCACTCACTGGATTTTTTTTTTGTTTTACACACCATTCTCTGTAAACTCTAGAGAGACGTGTTTGAAAAATCCCAGGAGATCATCAGTTCCTGAAATACTCAAACCACCCTGTCTGGCACCAATAATCATTCCACAGTCAAAGTCAGATCACATTTTTTTTTCTGCTCTGATGTTTGGTTTGAACAACAAATGGACCTCTTGACCATGTCTGCATTGAGTTACTGCTATATGATTGGCTAATTAGATATGTGCATCAACAAGCAGATGTACAGGTGCACCTGATAAAGTGGCCAGTGTGTGAATACTGGTGGCTATTGTATTTTTATTATCTTTCCACAGGTGGGATCATTTTTTTTGCACCTGGTATTTCTCCTGTTATACTCTCTTACCCCACCACCCATATCTTATATGGATAGCAGGGTGGAGATACATCTCTACCAAAAGGGGTGTAAGGCACTCCTTCCCTCCACTAGCCTTGGGCAAGGTGTAACATCTGTTTAGCTTCCTGGTCAGGTTTGTGTGACCCCTGGGAGCAGGTGGTGAATGGTTGTATAAACAGCTGGTGTATATTGCACGTCCTGGTTATGTGACCATTGATGCCAAGTAGACAATCTCTGAAGAGTATTGATAATGGCCAGAGTCACCTGTCTTGTAAAGACACTGCCCAGAAGAAGGCAATGGCAAACCACTAAAGTAGAAAAATTTGCCAAGAGCAATCATGGTCAAAGACAAAGTTTGCCTATGTCATATGGCACGGCACATAATGAAATAACCATTATCTTACAGACCTCAGTCAGAATACCTCCTCTTCCTGAGGAAATAACTTGCACTACCCTTCCCTCAGCACAATCACTAGAAAAGTACAAATCTGACTCTGCAGTACAAATGTACCTTACAAAATCTGATCCTAGTCTTTTCCTTGCAGTATATGAAGAGGCCAGGGAACGGCTGAGTCCTGGGCTAGATGTCCTGTACACTTAAGGAAGGTGAAGCACCTTCCATAGCCTCTCCTTTCCAGGCATAATGATCACCGTAGGACCACTGTTTGGCCTGCCAGAAGAGGAGGTCATTTGTATGTGGCCTGTCCTACTCTACTGTGCCCATACAACACCTTCACATAGCGTCCCTGTTCTGCTGTTCTTACTGAGTTTGCTATGTCATGGTGTGACTCAGTGTCCAGCAGTATAACTAGGCGGGCAGGCTGGACCCATCAGACTTGGTTGGTAGAAAGCCCAGGAGAAGAACAACTCCAATTCCAAACCTGGGTAGATTGGACTCGTTAGCCTTGTTAGGCATTCACCCTGCCTAAGGAGAGGAATCGGTTCTCGCACACCACTCCTCACTATAAATCTACACAACGCAGGCAGAAAGAAAGGTCCTACAGCGATGGAGAGTGGCAAAACAACAGGTGTTAGATGACACTGGAAGTTGCAGTCTCAACTCTGCACATAGACGGCACAGACCCACGGGTTTTCTGTCTGTTGACTTGAGGCAAACCTCTGAGTGGCCCAGCAGCCCTCTTCAGGGACAGCACACTTGGCTCCTGATGGAGGTTGGTTCGCTGTGACCAACAAGCATCTCACTCAAGCAGTCAGAAAAATAAATCAAAGTCAACATATCACAAATGAATGCACAAAGCAGGACGCTAAAGAAGGTGACCAATCCCAAAGACCCTCAGCACTTGTGGCACAAGAACCAGCTCGGCTGGACATTGATATCGCTGCTATAAGCCAAGTACGTTTTGCAGATCAAGGATCTTTGATAGAGCCATGGTGCAGGCTACACTCTCTTCTGGTCAGGCAGAAACAATAATGAGAACAGACCCTCAGGGGTGAGCTTCATGATCAAAAACACCATCATCAATAAGCTTCAAAACCTACCAGTTGGACACTCAGATTGACTTATGTCTCTGCGATTCCTGCTGCAAGACAACCAATTAGTCACCCTTGTAAGCATTTATGCTCCCACACTGCTGTCAAAGAGGTGTTCAAATGGGAGCTGAAGTCCCTCCTACTGGAAACATATAAGCAGGCAATATCATGACTTCAGTGCTAGGATGGGTAGAGGTGCCATGGCTGGGTGTTAGGCCATCATGATGTCGGAAACTGCAACGACAATGGGAGGATGCTCCTGGAGCTCTGCACAGAATTAGGCCTGGTTATAATGAACATGCTGTTTCAACAGAAAGCCAGCTTCAAGATGACCTGGAGACACCCCCCGATCGAAACACCAACACCTCCGGGACTACAGCCTGGTGTCGGGCATTCTACACTCCAGGGTCATACCGAGCCCAGACCGTTATACGGATCACAGATAGATGAGAGCAAAAGTCAGACTGGCTATCAAGCCAGCAATAAGGTCAAGGAGACCTCAGTTGAATAGACTCCAGGTGAATAAGCTCTTTGGCCTCTGAGATGTGTTCCAGGTCAAGCTAAGAGAGATACTGGACAGCAAAGGCACTCCAAGTGCAGACTCTGACACAGGAAAGAAATGGGAGCACCTGAAGACTGCCATCCAAAACTGACCAGGGCCTTTGATATAGTCAGCCGCAATGGTCACTGGAAGATTCTGTCAAAGCTCGGCTGTCCCCTGAAATTCCTCACCATCCTGCAGCAGCTCCAAGAAGGCCAAAGCAGTCAGGTTAAACGTAACGGTGATCTGTCTGACCCACTCCCCGTCAGTACCACCATGAAACAAGGCTGTGTTTTGCCACCAATGCGCTTGGCTATGTTTTTCAGCATGGTGCTACAGAGGGTGAAGGAGACCACCATGGGGAGCATCCACATTTGGTTCCACACTGTCGGAAGTATCTTCAAGCTCTGCCCCCTTCTTAGCTGAACAAAAACCATGCAAGAGCCCATCCTCGAGCTATTATATGTGCATGACTGTGCACTCCTCACACACACAGAGGATGTGCTACAGGCTGCAGTCACAGTTCACCAAGGCTGCAAGGGCTTTTGGGTTAACGGTCAATCTGAAGAAAACAATGATCCTCCATGAGAAACCCTGTCGTGGCCTTTAAAACCCAACATGAATCACTATTGACGACCACCCTTTCACCATGGATGGGCAGTTCACCTATCTGGGCAGCATCATCTCCAACGACACTATGGTAGTAAGGGGCGTTGACAATCGACTCACCAGAGCCAGCAGTGCCTTTGGGCACCTCCAGAAACGTGTGTGGAAGAACCACCAGCTGCATCTGTCCACAAAAATCCAGGAGTACAGGGCTGCTGTTGTCACAGCTCCAAAGCCTGGTTCTTGTACCGCAAGCAAATCCAGTTGCTTGAGCTCTTCCATCAGTGCTAACCCCACTGCATCATGGGTATCAGCTAGAAGGACTGTGTCTCCAACAAAGAGATCCTAGAGAAGGCTCAACTTTCGAGCATTGAAGCCAATTGGCAGATCAAGCAACTCTGCTGGTGAGGTCATGTGTCTTGCATGGACAACTCTAGGTTGTCAAGGGAGATTATGGTGCCTTGCTCAAGAGGTATGGAGACCAACATAAGCAAAGACACTTTCAGACAATATTGAGGTCAATGAGTGGCAGCCTCTGGCTTGTGACAAAGACCACTGGAGAACACTGATCTACGGAGAATTTTGAGGAATCCAGAAGAGCAACTGCTGAAGAAAAGAGATACAGGAAGGATCCTAACACCCAAGTGCCCGCATCCCAGCTGTTCCCATGTCCCTACTGCTGCAGAGTTTGCAGATCCAGAAGTGGCCTCTACAGTCATCAATGTTTGTAACATCACTCCTGAAGATTCTTCTTCCCTCCCGATCTTCACAAGCGAAGAACCAGCCATCATCAATTTGAAGAGGCTATTCAGCCCATCAAGTCTATGAGAATTTTGGGTCTTTTCCAACATTTATTTCACTTTAAGGAAGCACTGTGGCACAGCTAGAAGAGCCACTGCCTTACAGTACAAACATGTCAGGTTCATTCCTGACCTTGGATACTGTCTGGGTAGTGGTTACACCTTCTCTCCGTGTTCACCTGGGTTTCCACCAGGTGCCCAGGTCACAAACCTGTGAGTGTGGTAGAATAATTGTCCCTGTAAATTGGTGTGTAGATGAGTAGTGGAAACTGCAGGGGGAGCTGACAGGAACATGGGGAAAACACAAAATTCAAAAGTCGAGTTTATTGTCTTGTGCACAAGTGCATAGATGGACAGGTGCAATGAAAAGTGTCTGTTACTGAACCACACCTGTGGGATGTGACATAGCATCATAGAAGCTGCAAAAAAAAACGTAAATTAGACTTAAATGCAGAAGGAGGTTACTCAGTCCAACATATCAGCTTATGAATCAGATGCTCAGTGTATTCAACCATCAGGTGTATCTGTTGAGCCCATGATGTACATAACTCAACAAGTCATAGTGGCATACAGACTTTGGCCCACTATACCCATACTCCCTGTTGTACCTACCTACATAATCTCGTTTACCTGCCTTGGATTCATAAACCTCTATAGGGGGCAATTCTAAATGAGGAAGTATATCACAAGGCCAAAGCATAGACTCTGTTTTCCCAGAATTTGGTTATCAAGAATGAAAGAACATAGGTTTACGGTGAGAGGGGAAAAGTTTAAGAAGAACTTGAGGGGTAACTTTTTACACAAAGAATGGTATTTATATTTGATCAGCTGCAGAAGGAATGGTTGAGACAGGTATAATAACAATTGGACAGTTACATGGATTGGAAAGATTTAGAAGGTTACAGACCAAACTCTGGGTCTAGCTTAGATGGGCATTTTGGTTGGCATAGACCAGCTAAGCTGAAGGCCTCTTTCCATGCTGTGGGACTCTATGACTATGACTCTGACATACAGCTTGAGTTGGAAGTTTTCCAGAAGTAAATTGTAAGCTGACCTTGCTGACAGCTTAAAATGATGTTAAATATAGTGTAAAAATAATGTTTTGGAATGGGACATGGTAGTGCCATAATGTAACAATTACATCTCTACTATGTTCAGGGTGAACCTTGAATATATTACAAAAGGAAACTCCCCAACTAATTGTTTAAGTATCCCATGAGTAGAGAAGATTTAAATGCTCCATGGATATTAACTGTACACTTTGGAGAAGTATTGTTTGTGCAGGCAATCAAAATCCCTCATCACCAATTAAGGTTTCTTTAATTAATCAAGCAGACTGAATCTGACATAACCTTTCATCAGTCAGAAACCCAGGCACAAAAGTTACTTTGAGCTTTTGTACTAACATCCTGGCAACTGCTGTCAACCAGAGAGTGTCTAACTTTTGAGGTGAAAAAGTTTTCTTTGAATAAACTCTGCACTGCTTATGCATCTTTTATAATTGTGTTTGATTACGGGCTGTCAAACAATCATTTCCCTCAATGGGCTCAATGATTAAGCCGTCCCCTCCAGCCACAGTGCATTGCTTATGGTCATTTACTAATTTGTTATTACATTGCTCTACACCAGGGGTTCCCATCCTCAGGTCCATGGACCCTTTGGTTCATGGTGTATAAATGGTTAGGAGCCCCTTCTCTACACAAACCACTTCACCTCATTAAATAAAATAGAAATGGGAGTGAATTATTTGGCCACAGGTGCCATTTCTGTCAGTCCGCAAGACCAAGGCCAGTCTTTTACCTCAGTGCCACTCTCTTCAAATAGCTCCATATTTTTATTCTTTCATTGTCTGAATTTTATTGAGTTATAAACATTCTCTAGACTCTGAGTGAAAAAAAAATTTCCTTCTTCTCATCTCAGTCTTGAATGTACAATGACTTATGTTGAGGTAATGACTGCTTCTAGAAACATCGAGAAAACTATTATCCTTGTGTGTAACTATTGGAAATAAGACCATAAGATATAGGAGCAGAATTAGGCCATTTGGCCCATCAAGTCTGCTCTGCCATTTCATCATGGCTGATCTTTTATTTCCTCTCCTCAGCCCCACTCCCCAGCCTTCTCCACATAACCTCTGATGCCATGGCCAGTCAAGAATATATCAATCTCTGCCTTAAATACCCCCAGTGATCCGGCAGCCACAGCTGGCTGTGATAACAAATTCCACAAATCTACCACCCTCTGGCCAAAGAAATTTCTCCATGTCTTGATTTTAAATGGATGCCCCTCTATCCTGAGGTTGTGCCCTCTTGTCCTAGACTCCCCCACCATGGGAAACACCATTTTCACATCTACTCTGCCTAGAATTTTTAACATTCAAGAAGTTTGAATGAGCTCACCCCCAACCTTCATCCTTCTAAATTCCAGCGAGAACAGGCCCAGAGCAAATATTCTTCATATGATAATCCTTTCATTTCAGGAATCATCCTTGTGAATCTCTTCTGAACCCTCTCCAATGCCAGCACATCTTTTCTTGGATAAGGAGTCCAAAAGTACCTAGCTTTTTGAACTTTTTGTAAGCTTTTATTTTCTTCTTGACTAGATTTCTAACAGCCTTAGTACCTCATGGTTCCTGTACCCTTCCATCCTTTCCCTGTCTCATTGGAATGTACCTATGCAGAACCCCACACAAATATCCCCTGAATATTTGCCAAATTTCTTCCATACATTTCCCTGAGAATATGTATTCCCAATTTATGCTTCCAAGTTCCTGCCTGATAGCCTCACATTTCCCCTTAATCCAATTAAGGAGAAGGGGAAGGAGTGCAAGCAGGCAGGTGATAGGTAAAGACTGGTGAGGGGGAAGGTGGGAGATGGGGAATGAAATGGGAAGCTAGGAGATTGATAGGTGGAAAAGGCAAAAGGCTGAAGCTGGAGGAATGTGGTAGGGGAGAAAAGTGAACCAAGGGAGAAAGACTAGGAGGAGGGACACCAGAGCGAGGTGAGAGGGGAGCCAGAATGGGGAACGGTAGCAGAGAGAGGATGAGGAATTACCCCAGTGGGTCAATCAGCATCTGTGGATCATGCCCTACAGGATTTGTCCTTCATGTTGCCCTGAACATCTGTCTGAACCCATCAAGACTACAGCTTACAAAATCTTACAGTGAATACACAGTAGAACTGTTCTGAGTCAGGACTAACTGTGGTGTAAAGATCAGCAAATAATCTCTACAGTGTGGGAGTTACTGCTTATAATAAAAATGATGTGGCGCTATGAGCCTTTAACCAATATACACACCACTGAGCAGTTTGTCTCTTGTTTTAACATGGGTTTAAAATCTAGGTTCTAGGCCATAGCCTTCAAAATAACTATTTAGCAGAAATGAAGTATTGAATGGCTTGCTCAGTGATTATAGCATCACATTATGAATGAGGAGGAAATGAAACTTTTATGGGATGATCTGTAACAAGATCTATCTGGTCCAATTTCCCTGTGGGCAGGAATTCAACAGAAAATTAGTGGAAAGACTTCAAAACACCTCCACAGCATTTCTTATCCACGGTTTAATGGATGTGGAGAGAATGTTTCCAATAGTGAGACAGTCTATGACTAGAGGACACAGCCTCAGACTAGAAAGCTGTTCCTTTAGAACAGAGAATTTCTTTATCCATAGGATGGTGAATCTGTGGAATTCATTGACACAGACGGTTGTGGAGGCTAATTCATTGGGTGTATTTAAAGCTGATGTTGATAGGTTCTTGATTAGTAAGGGTGTCAAAGCTTACGAGGAGAAGTCAGGAGAATGAGGTTGAGAGGGAAAATAAACCAGTCATAATTGAATATCAGAGCAGACTCAATGGGCCAAATGGCCTAATTCTACTCTAAGTCTTATTGACTTTAAGCATAAAAATACAGGTACAAATTAATCCAATTCCTCACCTATCTGTCTGGAAGGAGGTACAGAAGCCTGAAAGCACAAACTCAGTGATTCAGGAACAGCTTCTTCCTTCTGCCATCCAATTCATAAATGGACATTGAATCCATGAACACTACCTCACTACTTTTTTTTATATTTCCATTACTTTGAACTACTTATTTTAACTTAACTATTTAATAGACATACATATACTTAATGTAACTCAGTTATTTTCCCTATATTTATTTATCATGGATTTCATTGTACTGCTCCCATAAAATTAATAAATTTCAGACCATATGCCAGTGATACTAAACTTGATTCTGATTCTGATTCTATAACATCTGACAGACCTAACAGTTCATTCCTTTTGGCTATTGTCACGAAGCAGAGCAATCAAATCCATTTTATTCTTCCTCTCTTTCCTGACAACACTGCAAATTACTCCTCCCCAGCACCAAGCCAATTCCCTTTTGACAGACTGATTTCCACCCAATTTGAGTTTCAGATTGTAATCATTCTCTGCATAAAACATCTCCAGCATCTTACAATCCTTGAAGAGTAATATCCAGAATCAGCCATGATAATTGCCTTGGCTTTCACCTTACAAAATAATTAACATGACTTTGTTAGGCTACATCCACACTACGCCGGATAAATCCGTAACCGAAGCTTTTTCTCTTCATTTTTACCCTCCATCCACACTAAAACGGTGTTCTCGTCCCCTAAAACTGGAGCTTTTCAGAAACACTTTCCATGATATGTAATTTTGAAAACGCTGCTCGGGCAGATCAGTATGGACAGGGTAACCGGAGACTTCTGAAAACGCTGTCAGACGGCCGCGTGCTATTTCATTGGTTTTTTGAATGCAACCTAACAATTTCAGAACAGACGGCAAAGAGACCGAAACCAGAAGAGTTAGAAATGTACTCACCAAATACTTTGACCCATAACTTACTGAATAAATAAGTATACTGTACTCACTTTGCCCTGTTTTCTGTCCTTGCTCGTATGAAGGTGGTTTACCTATTTATGCAAGTACTTCTCTGACAATAGATGTGTAACAGCCTAATGTAACATTGTATGGAAATACAAGATAAACTGATGCAGACATGTTTTATACATTAACAAGGTGCTTTATTAATGCAACAGAGTTAGTCAGATTTTCAATGTTCATCGTCAGCCGGGTCAATCTGTCCATGAACTCCCTGTCAGCTGCCGCCGTATGCTCCAGTATTTGTTTTTTTTTTAGTTTTAAGTTCGCCAGCACGAAAGCCAACAGCTGTCCATTGTTTTAAGTTTTTCTAGTCTGTAACTACACAAACGCACACTTTCACGGTGAGATTCGACACCAAACTTGTTTTCAGTAGATGTATCCTGCACATGCACAGGAGGAGGAGATTCACCGAAACCTCCGTTTCAGTGTGGATAGAGATTTTTCAAAAACGCATAGTGTGGACGCCTATCGTTTTTATGCGAAACTGGCATTTTCAAAATTATCCGGTCTTGTGTGGATATAGCCTTAGTTGTTGGCTACATAGCCAGGAGATTGAATACACATGTCTCCTTCTGCACATAAATCAAACATTATATTCTTATTGTACATGTTTAAAGTATTTTCAGTCACTTTTAATTGAAGACTCACCCACAGGAGACTGGACTGGTGATTTCTGAGAAAAAATTAATCCAGCATAGGTCTCATGTAGCTAACACCAATTGTGCATTTGATGACACCATCATTGTTTATGCAATTCAGCACTTCCTTTCTGAATGAAATTGGATCAAAAGTTCACAGATTGTGACTTTAAATTTTTACTCACATTCAAAGAAGAACATAGAACATAGACCAATACAGCAAAGGAATAGGCCTTCCACTCCAATATGTCTGTGATGACCACGTTGTTGAACTAAACTAATTCTTCTCTGCCTATACACAATCCATATCCTTCCATTCCTCATGTATTCATGTGTCTACTGTAAGTCTCTTAAATATCTCTAAAGTATCTGCTTCCACCACCTCCACTGGCAGCTTATTCTAAGCACATACCATCCTCAGTGTAAAAAAAATGCCCTGGACATCTCCTTTAAACTTTCACCCTCTAATCTTAAAATGCATGTCTTCTCAAACCTGACACATCTACTCTGGGAGAAAACTTCTGTCTTCCCTATCTATACTTCTCATAATCTTATAAAGTTTTATCAGCTCTCCCCTCAGCCTTTGGGAGAACAGTCCAAGTTATTGTTAATGTCTTCAAATCCAGATAGCATCCCAGGCAGTAAACCACTTCTGCAAAGTCTGCAAGGCCTTCCACTAACTGAACAAACAGACTTGCACACAACACACCAAAGGCTGCCTAACCAGAGTTTTATATTGCTGCAACATGGCTTCCTCACTCTTCTAGTCAGCACTTCAACCAAGCCTACCATACACCTTCTTTACCACCCTATCTACTTACGTGTCCACGTTCAGTGAACTGTGGACTTAGAGCTGACAACCCCTCAATGCATCACAAAGCTAGCCATGCAGCAGGTTGGGAATATGTTTTAGTTGATGTTCTTTTCACGACAATTAACACTGACCGTGTCCACTGCACTTCTGAAGCAGGAAATGACCTGGTCTGCAACGGCTCAGAGTCATGACACATGGGACATGATTGTGCTGCTCTACAGGGTAGGTGAAGAGATTAGTGAACCAACCAGATCTGTTTTCTTCCCCTCCCTCTCCATTTTCCATCATCTCCATGTGTATTGAATACTTAAGTAATATTTGAGGAACTCTGTAAATATATTGTTTGCCTAAGCATTCTTTCTTTAAACAATTAATTATGGGTAATATATAAGAATGTGGGAATGGCATACGTCATCTCGCCACTACATCACAAGCGTGCGACTCACAAAAGGTAAAATGAACTAAAAACATATTTTTCCAGCTCTGTGGTTTTCTTAGATAAATTTTATGATTTGTAATACAAAACTTAACAGTGATAACAAGTAAGTTTTAAAACAAACTGTGTTGCCGTTAAGGCATTCGTTTAGTTTATTATATTTTCGCTTTAGTGATTCGTTTGTAATTATTTTCTAGTTAAAGTTAAGGTTGTTGAAAGTAAATTCATTGTCTGTGATGTATCACGGCATGTGACGACGTCACACCCAGTTTCGCCACGTCTTGTGGGAAAATACCGGTTTGGAGAAACAGGAAGGAGGGGGCTTGTGTGTGCAGGACCAGCACGAGAAAAGTTTTCTTCCTACGCATGAAGAAACATCATATAAGTAATGCTATAAGTTCATAAGATAATCGATATGTTGAAGTAAAAAAGTTAATGCTGATTCTGTTAAAAGTAATGACGGTTGATAAAGTTTATGTTCTTTGTTATTGAAAGAGTTGCTGGATAGTTTGTGTTGGTGTATTTAAAGCCAGTTGATGGCGTAGGTAGATTCTGACTGTATGTTGTACTTTAATGTAATATAGTTTGTAGTTTTACTTTTGCAAGTATTTATGATGTAAATGTGATGTCAAGAAGGAAACAAATACTGTATATATTTTGAATTGTTTTATCAACAGTTTTCACCGTACATTAATGTGGAAGAGTGAACAGTAAACAGTTAATCTTACTGGGATCGTGCCTCATTGACTACGGTTTACCTTGGTGTTTAATTCAGAATTCTTACACCTGAATGAGAACACTACACAAACCCAAGAAAACTACTCATGTTGAAAATCAGCAAGATTTTCGAATTAAGAAAAGTACCCAGTGAGATGTTCGTTAAATAAATGCAGCACATTTTTTTCTTCACAAGAGAGGAGAGAACCAGTTGTTAAAAAGGCAGAAAATGGACAGTATTCAAGGATACATAAACAGCGAGTACCGGATGTTTAGAATAATTTTTTAAAAAGCAGAAATAGCTGGCCACATCAGAAAGATAAACACATTCAGTTGCACAATATGTAACTGGCTCAGGCTTTGTCTAATTAATTCGTGCAAAGCCTTACTCTGAATTTTACTCTGGCTCCTCATCTTTTTCTCCAGTCTTGATGAAGGGTTTCAGCCTGAAATGGCAACTGTACTTTTTTCCATAGATGTTGCCTGGCCTGCTGAGTTCCTCTAGCATTATGTGTGTGTTGAGTGAAGTGAGAATTATTTTGAAGTAAATGAAATGATCAATGAGAGATGAATGCCACTTTTAATGAGTGTAATGAGTGGAAAAGCATAGAGTTTGCTTTGAAGTTCAACTGCTCCAACCAAACCAGCTGAAGTGAGCTTTGTTGATATCATTAAAGTAATGCAGGAACATTTAGAGCCAAAAGCATTGTGGATGCTTTAGCTTTCATAAATAGGATCAAATGGAAGGGGGTTCTATTTCAATGCACGTGGCTGAATTAAATAAATTGTCCGAGCATTGTTAGTTTGTAGAATCTTACAAGTAAGTATACTTGATTCTAATAGATGCACAAGTTGCAATTTAAGGAGCAGTTGAAATTGCTGTATCAAGGAAACATCAGGTGGAGATGCAATTGAAGAATGAAAGTAAGTGTAAACAAAATTGTAATGCCTACATAGAAACCTAACCTGGCTGAACAAATTGTGTTACCATTCTGACAAGAGTTTACATACACCAGACTAAAGCAGGTTTAAGGTGAAACTAGTGGAAAATACAACAAAGTAGGACACATACAAAGAGCATGTTGGGCAGACAAAAATAAATGAATTGCACAAAGGGAAGTAAAAGATATAAAGTCAAGTTGCAGTTTCAAAAAGAGCACAGATTAGCATACTGTTCATGAAAAATCTGATAGGGATGAGAGTGACACAGGATTGTGTAGCCTTGAGATTTGCAACGTGAAAACTAACAATTGAGAAGCAATATGACTTTCACCAGAAGTGAACAGCAAATAAATTAAAATGGAATTGGACACTGGCTCGGCTGGTTCAGTCATTCCACAAGATGAGTTTAAATGGCACTTCAAAGATACTGAACTGAAATATGCAGATTTCCAACTAAGAACTTATACTGGGGAAAAGGTAACTCCCTTATAAATGACATTTGTAACAGTGAAATACAACAACCAATGAACTACAAAGGAGGACCAGTATTGAGCGAATGTGGTTGCCTGAGACAACTACACATTGGTTGGAGAGCCATCTACCATTTTCATACCCACAAAAGAGTCAACTGAAAGCAAATTAAGGAAGGTACTGGATGATGTCACAGCAGAGTTCAAGGATACCACAGGAAAGCAAACATATTAAAGGTAAAAGAGTGTTAAATGAAAATGCCACACACAAGTGTGCCAAAGTCCATCCAGTTCCAAATACTATCCATGATAAAGAAGCCATTGAGCTGAATTGCATAGAGGCTGAAAGAATTCTTTAAAGGTTGAATGGAGCCCATGGGTAATTCCAGTGGTCCTAGGAGCCAAGAAGAATGGGTCTGTCAAGATCTGTGATGATTTTATGTTCAATATCAACCCAGTGCCTAAAGTACATCAATACCTTCTGCTCAGGATAGAGGATATCTTTGCAAACCTTTCTGAAGGGAAACAATTCAGCAAAGTGGACTTAGCTGAAGCCTACCTACAGATGGAGATAGAAGAAGAGTCCAAAGTGTTTCTCATCATAAACGCTCACAAAGGGCTTTATCACTATAATAGGCTTATTTTTTGGAGTAGCATCTGCACTTGCACTCTGGCAGAAAGCTATGGAACTCTCATGGAAATCAAGGCTCTTATTGTTAACTGGATGAAATCATTGTTACAGGTAATGATGAGAAGGAACATCTCTGAAATTTCAAGATAGTGTTAAAAAGATCAGAAGATCACGGGCTTAGAGCACAATGCAACAAGGGTGAATTATTTCAACTAAGCAGCTCTTCCTGTGGTCACACCATTGATGCACAAGTATTTCACATACGTGCTGAGAAGTTCAAGCAGTGGTGGATGTCCCAAGGTCAAAAAACGTGTCACAGTAAGTCCATTTTAAGATTTGTCAATTACTATAACAAGTTCCTGACAGACTTGACTACTGTGCACTTGCCCTTGAACTCAGTACGACAGATCTGGAAGAAATCAATGTGAGGTGGCTTCCCAAAAGTCAAAGGAAATGGTGATGCCAGAGATTGTATTCACACATTATGGTTCACATCAGCCAGTTGAGTTTGCCTGTGACACATCACCTTATGGTTTAGATGTAGTCATCTCACATGTTATATGTGATGGAAGTGAACATCCCATAGACTTGGCATCACGTTGCCTTACTACTACAGAGAGAAATTATGCACAAGTTGATGGGGACGCCTTGATTTGGGGTGTAAGATGTTTCAACCAGTACATGTATGAGAGAGTGTTTACCATCATTACTGATCATCAACCACTTGTGTCCATTCTCAATCCACAGAAAGACAGCATGAATGCAGAGATGGGCTTTGTTTCTTGGAGAACACAACTACAAGATAAGTGATCAAGGAAATGTTGATGGATTGTCCCATCTTACCCTTGGAAAAGGAAACATCTGAAAAATTTACTAAAGAGAACACACCTCTTGATGTGTCATCCCTAATGCAAATCTTCCTAATGAAAATCTCCCCGCGATGGCAGAGATGGTCCAATAGGAAACCAGAAAAGACCCCATTCGGTCTCACATCTACCTGGCCACCTAAAATGGCTGGAATATGCAGCAGAAATCAGAATCAGGTTTAATTTCATTGGCATATGTCACGAAATTTGCAGCAGCAGTACAGTGTAAGTCATGCAAAAATAAAAATAAAAAAAGGTAGTGAGGTAGTGTTCAAGGGTTCATTGTCCATTCAGTAATCAGACGACAGAGGGGAAGAAGCTGCTGCTGAATCATTGATTGAGAGTTGTTGTACCATCCAAGCTGAGAACTACAGTGTTGGAGGAACTATATGCCGGATATCTAGGTGTGGTTAAAATGCAAACATTGGCTTGAAGCTTTGTCACTCACTGTACCGATGCCAAAATCTCCAGAAGATGCCAATAACAGTGCGTCCATCCCTAGGAAGGGCCTCCATTGCCCTGGCAGAGGATTCATGCGGAGTTTGCCAGACCATCTATGGGCACAAATTCCTTGGTAGTAGTTGATGCAGCTCCAAAGTGGCCAGAGGTGTCCTCAGTAGATTCCACTACAGTCTTGCAATCAGTTGATGTGTTGAGAAGCACTTTTCAAGGTCTGCTGTTCCAAAACACTTCACCAGTGACTATTAACCACTGTTTGTTGTTGAACAGCTTCAGTCATTCCTGATAATGAATGAAATAAGATATATTACTTCTTCACCATAACACCCAGCTACAAATGACTTGGAGGAAAGGTTTGTCCAGAGTCGAAGGAACGCACTGCAAGCAATGTCAGCAGAGTACACTACACTGACACTGAAACAGAAAGTCATGAATTTCCTTCTTGTATAACACAATGCATCACACTCCACAGTCAACAGCTCACCAGCTATGCTGTTCTGGGGTCATCCATTGCATCTAGGCATGGATCTCCTCTAACCCAATCTCAAAAGAATGTGCAGAACAAACAGCTGAGACAAACTGAGGGCGCCTCAAACAAAGAGGTTTAATGTTTTGCTCCTGGACAAGCAGTCCTGGCAATGGACTACAGAGGTGATCAGAAGTGGGTTCTTGGAAAGATTAAGAACAGAATTGGACCACTCTCCTATTCAGCTGAGATTGTGTCTGACGTCTTCTGGAGACAAAATGTTGATCAGCCAAGAGCCGAGTGAATTGTGAGAGAGGAAATGTGACTGGAGCTGTCAGGACCTCTTCCTGCAGTCTCAGGGTCAACTCCCACAACCAGCACCGAGGAGTCCTCAGGACCCGAGATTGTTTCACAGCCACAAATCACATCTGCCCATCAGAGCGACCTCCTTGTCAGGAAAATCATTATCTCACAAGAGTAAGAAATCCTCCACAGCCATAAAATCTTAAGGCTTGTGTGGTGAACTATGTGCCTGTCGGGACATGCCCCCTGCTGACTGCTCCTGTGGCTCCTCCCACAGGCCCCTGTATAAAGGAGATCTGAGGCCTGACGCTCGGCCTCAGTCTCCAGGACATTGTATGATAGACACTCACTCCTGGTTCCTTCTTCCAGTCAATAAAATTGATGCACCATCAATAACTCACACTGAGACGTAAGGCGAGATAGTCCTCATGTGGCGAAGTTTCTTACAAGTCAAGTCTATCAGGTGGTCGAATCTGTCGCTGCGATCTACGTAGCACCGGCTGTGACCGCATAGATGCCGGCAACATTGGTGATGGCACAGGGGACGGGGGTTGTGCCAGTACTTGCTAGCTAGGGGCATTGCTACCAGTCGGACCACGAGTTATAATCCCCGGGGTAATGGTCAGGTGGAGCGGGAGAATGCCACAGTGTGGAAGGCCACACTTTTAGCCCTTAAGTCAAAAGGGTTGCCGGTCTCTCGATGGCAGGAGGTCCTCCCTGAGGCACTGCACTCTATCCGCTCTCTGTTATGTACGTCCACCAATGCCACCCCTCACGAACGCCTATTCTCTTTTCCCAGGAAGTCTGTCACTGGGACCACCCTACCAGTTTGGCTGACGTCCCCGGGGCCAATGCTGCTCCGGAAACATGTGAGGAGCAATAAATACTCCCCGCTGGTAGAGAGGGTTCACCTTCTACATGCGAACCCCCAGTATGCTTACGTGGTCTTACCTGATGGGCGGGAGGACACGGTCTCCATCCGTGACCTGGCACCCGCAGGTGCAGCAGACCACTACCCTGAAGGCTCTCCGGTAACTATGAACCCTGCACCAGAGTTGACACCGTGCTCACCAGGCCCTACACAGACTCCTCACGACACTTGTATACCGGGCGTTTCGTACGCATTTATACCAGGCGCCTCGCACATGCATGAGGGATCACCGGCACCTAGTGGGCAAGTACAAGCACAACCTCCGTCCCCTGTGCCATCACCAATGTTGCCGGCATCTATGCGGTCACAGCCGGTGTTACGTAGATCGCAGCGACAGATTCGACCACCTGATAGACTTGACTTGCAAGAAACTTCGCCACATGAGGACTCTTTCAAATGAAGGGGGGGTGAATGTGGTGAACTATGTGCCTGTCGGGACATGCCCCCTGCTGACTGCTCCTGTGGCTCCTCCCACAGGCCCCTGTATAAAGGAGATCTGAGGCCTGACGCTCGGCCTCAGTCTCCAGGACATTGTATGATAGACACTCACTCCTGGTTCCTTCTTCCAGTCAATAAAAGCCGATATCTCGCCTTACGTCTCAGTGTGAGTTATTGATGGTACATCAGCTTGAATGGGACAATTTAAAATTTACAATGCTGTGGCTGTCTATATAAGATGACAAGAGAGCAATACATCACATATTTGAGTTGAGATACATATTTGAGTTCTCTATTAAGTTGTTTATAGCCAAGTAGGGAGGATGCTGCATATTTAATATTTCAGTAATATTTGTGTATTGTTGTGATTATATTGTTTGACTAAGCATTCTTTGTTGTTTAAAAAATTCATTGTGGTTTATATATATAAGTATGTTAATGGCAGTTATCATCATGCCCCCACATCATAAGGGCACACTTCACTATAAGTAAAACAAGCCAAGAATGTATTAGTCCCAGCTCTATGTTTTTCTTTTGATTAGTTCTAAGTTTTGGGGTTACAAAACTCTTCATGGCAATGGATTTGGTTGCCATGGACTAGATTGTACTGAGTTAACTTAATTCCCAGAAGGCATTGCAGGAACAATCCTGCAGCAAGCTCTATGAGCAGTCCAACCATTAGTGTCCAAGCTGCATTTCATTGCTCCGAATTAAAGGGAAACATGAAAATGCTGTCTTAAAGCCAGGGTCTTAAGATTTTGGCGATCTTCAGTTGGGTACTACGGAAATGATATTGCTTCATCTCTGCCTTAAATGGTCAATGCGTTATTTTAAAACCATGAACTGTAATTCTTGAATTTTCCATAAAAGGAAACATCCTCTTCACGTCTTCAAGACCTTTCAGAACCTTACTTATTTCCCCACTCACTTATTTTTCTGGATGTCATTGACAAATGTCTATCTTGCCAACCTTTCTCCAATAAGGCAAAATCCCTTTCAAGCACCAATCTTGTAAAGGAAGGAATGGGAAATCACTTTTGCTACTCTCCCTTTATTAAATAAATGTCTAGAGAAGTGTGGGATGAAATATTTGGAGAAGGCAAACAAAAAAAGTGAATACCTAATGTAAGAATTCTAGTGAGATCCAGGAGTGTATACTCACCTTGAAATTATCAAGTCAGGAAGGAAAATGGTAGTTAAGAAAGCTGATGATATACTTAATTTTATTAGTCAAGTTCTAACATATAAGGGCAGGAAGGTCATGTTAGAACTATACAAAACATTAGATAAACACAGCTAGAAAATTATGTACAGTTCTAGTCACCACATTACATGGAAATCAAATATATGCTTAAAGATGGCACAGACTGCATCAAGATAGTGCAATGGTTAGCACAATGCTTTACAGTACCAGCAACCGGGGCTCATTTCTTGCCGCTAAGCTATCCCCCAAGCTACCAGACTCCTCAACACCCAGAACCTGGACTGACACCTTACTGCCCTATTATCCTGTCTATTATTTATTGTAATGCCTGCACTGTTTTTTGCACTTTATGCAGTCCTGTGTAGGTCTGTAGTCTAGTGTAGTTGTTTTTTTTTCCCTCTGTGTTTTTTTACATAGTTCAGTCTAGTTTTTGTACTGTGTCATGTAACACCATGGTCCTGAAAAACATAGTCTCATTTTTACTGTGTGCTGTACCAGCAGTTATGGTTGAAAAAACAATAAAAGTGACTTGACTTGGCTATCTGTAAGGAGACTGTACGTTCTCACCGTGACATGACTGTGTGGGTTCTTCTGGGAGCTTCGGTTTCCTTCCACAGACCAAAGATGTACTGGTTGGAAGGTTAATTGGTTAGTAGGTTAATTGTAAACAGTGGCCCAGTGATTAAGCTACGAATAAATCGGGGGGGTGGGGTGGTTGCTAGGTGATGCAACTCAAAGGGCCTGAAGGGCTTATTCCACAATACTGCTCAATAATAAATAAATAAATTTACAAGAATATTGCTGGTCCTGTAGGGTTTTAGTTTTGAGAAGAGTATATTTAATCTGAAGTTTTATCTTTTGAAACAAGTGAAATAGAAAGGAGAAGAAATCAACGTGTAAAAATTCACGAGAGCTCGAAACAGTCAGGCTGTATGAGAGGTGAATAATTTAGGTCAGCTGAGATGAAAATAATTAGGGGACATGACGTAATCAAGTATTAAAAGGAAGGAATTTTTTCACTCACCATGTAGAGTGCTCTGGAGAAATATTTGTAAGGCAAACACTCCGACAGACTATATATGTAAACTCAGTGTCATTCTATGGGGGCAAATCAGACAGTCTCTAGGCTTTCTTTGAGCATCGGTGTGCCCACTTGTTTGATTGTGGCTTCTAGATCACCAATGGCTTCATTCTGTGTGGTCCAGCTGCCTCTCTTTATCACTACCTAACCTAGATTATAGAGAGTACGGGGATTACTCAGGGAACTCTGAGCAGATCTGGGATATCTCGACGTATTAAGTATCCTTGACCCCAAGGAACAGCCAAAGAAGGGGAAGACCTCAACTGATAACTCAGTCTAAATTGCACATTTAGGGGGACCACTGTTGGGTAGTGTTTGGCAGTATAAAATGCTGTCAAAGATGTGATATAACCCAGGCTCGGAAAGCTTATCTGAATGCAGGCTCATTTATCTGAATGCAGGCTCATTGAACCCTTCGGATGAAGACTGATGGTGCTGGCAAAAAATGGAATTTGCCCTTGGCTCAAAAAACATCTGATGGATCCAAAAGGAAGTGCCAAACTTCATCTCCTGCAAGTATAGAATATTGTCATAAGCAAGGTATAAAAGAGATTATACTAGTGGATATTGAATTTTGAAAGAGGATACCTGAATCTGACCAAAAAGAAATGCACCTCGCAGAATTAAAATATGTGGTTTAAAACCGATATCCATGAGATTAAATTTCACTTTCAGAATTACTTGCAACAAAGTTTTAATGATGAATAATCTAAAACTAATGAATAATATGTTTTGGATGTATTAGATGTGCACATTACAACTGTTAAACCCCCCTCGTGATTTTCTGACTATTGATCAGAAATTACTGGGTGAAGGTGCAGAATTTTCTTAGCATTTGCCAGGAATTTTTCACATATAAAACCCAGCTTTAGAATTCTTATACTCCTATGTAAGGTTTCTCATCTTAGAGAATTTCCTACAACATAAAATCCTCTGAACACTTAAGTTTGATAATATATGACCATAAGACAAAGGATCAGAATTAGGCATTTAGCCTATTGAGTCTGCTCCACCATTCTATCATGGCTAATTTATAATCCTTCTCAAGCCCATTTTCCTTCCTTCTCCTCATACCCTTTGATGCGCTTAATAATCAGGAACTTACAGCCTTTACTTTAAATATACCCGGTGACTTTGCCTCCATAACCAACTGTGCCAACAAATTTCGCACTTTCACTATCCTCAAGCAAAAGAAATTCCACCTCATCTCTGTTCTAAAGGTCATCCTTCAATTCTGATGCTGTGCCCTCTAGTATTCTATAGGAAACATCTCTCCACATTCCCTCTACCAAAGCCTTTCAAAATTCAATGTTTCAATGAAATCCCACCTCATTCATCTAAACTCCCAGAGCCATCAAAAGCTCCTCACTTGCTAAACTTTTTAGTCCTAGAATCACTCTCATGAACCTCAGCTGGACCAATAACAACACATCCTTTCTTAGATGCTTGGATTTTCAGGAGGCTGCTTAACAAGTTATGAGCCCATGGTATTACAGGAAAGATTCTAGCATGGATAAGGCAGTGGCTAATCAGCAGGAGACAAAGAGTGGGATTAAAAGGAGCCTTTTCTGTTTGACTGTTGGTGACTAGTGGTGTTCCACAGGGGTCTGCGTTGGAAGTAATTCTTTTTCCAGTATATTTCAATGACTTGGATCATGGCATTGATGGCTTTGTTGCAAAGTTTTCAGATGATATGAAGATAATGGAGGGGCAGGTAGTTTTGAGGAAGTAGAGAGGCTAGAACAGGACTTTGTCAGATTAGGAGAAAGTGCAAAGAAATAACAGATGGAATATAGTGTCGGGAAGTGTATGGTCATGCACTTTGCTAGAAGAAATGATAAGTCTGACTATTTTCTAAATAGAGAAAAAATATAAAAAACTGAGGCACAAAGGGACTTGGAGTCCTTGTGCAGGATTCCCTAAAGGTTAATTTCCAAGTTGAGTCTGTGGTGAGGAAGGCAAATGCAATGTTAGCATTCATTTCAAGTGGACTAGAATATAAAAGCAAGGATGTAATGTTGAGACTTTATAAAGCACTGGTGAGGCCTCACTTGGAGTATTGTGAGCAGTTTGGGGCTCCTTACCTTAGAATGGATGTGCTGAAACTGGAGAGGGTTCAAAGGATGTTCCAGGTTCCAGGATTGAATGGCATGTCATATGAATAGTGTTTGATGGCTCTTATATTAACTAGACTTCAGAAGAATAAGGGCTGACTTAATGGAAACCTATCGAAAGGTAAAAGACCTTGATAGAGTGGATGGGGAGAGGATGTTTCCTATGGTGGGTAAGTCAGACCAGAGGACACAGCCTCAGTACAGAGGGACGTCCTTTCGGAATGGAAATGAGGAAGAATTTCTTTAGCCAGAGAGTGGTGAATCTGTGGAAACCTTTGCCATTGGCAACTGTGAAGGCCAAGTTTTTATGTTTATGTAAGGCAGAGATCGATAGATTCTTGATTGTTCAGGGCATGAAGAAATATGGGGAGAAGGCAGGAGATAGAACATAGACATCTGCAGCACATTACAGGCCCCTCACCCCACAATGTTGTTCTGATCATGTAACCTACTCTAGAAGCTGCCTAGAATTTCCCTAGCACTTAGCCCTCTGTTTTTCTAAGCTCCATGTACATACCTAAAGAGGCTCTTAAAAGACCCTATTGTATCCACTTCCACCACCAATACCGAAAGTGCATTCCATGCACCCACCATCCTCTGTGTGAAAAACTTACCCCTGACATTCCCTCAGAACCATTTTCCAAGCACCTTAAAACTGTGCTCTCTTGTGTTAGCCATTTCAGCCCCGGGAAAAAGCCTTTGGCTATCCACATGATCAGTGCCCCTCATCATCTTATACACCTCTATCAGATCACCTCTCAGCCAAGGAGAAAAGGCCAAGTTCAAATTTCACTCAGCCTATTCTCATAAGGTACACTCTCCAATCCAGGCAACATCCTTATAAATCTCCACTGCACTCTCTCTATAGTATTCACATCCTTCCTGTAGTAAGGTGACTAGAACAGAACACAGTACTCCAAGTGAGGTCTGACCAAGGCCTTATATAGCTGTAACATTACTTCAGGACTCTTGAACTCATTCCCATGATTGATGAATGTCAACACACCATATGTCTTCTTAACAACACAGTCAACCTGCGCAGCAGCTTTGAGTGTCCTATGGACATGGATCCCAAGATCCCTCTGATCCTCCACACTGCCAAGAGTCTTACCATTAATACTATATTCTGCCATCATATTTGACCTGCCACAATGAATCACTTCACACTTATCTGGGTTGAAGTCCCATCTGCCTCTTCTCAGCCCAATTCGGCATCCTATCAATCTCCTGCTGTAACTTTTGACATAGACTCCAGACTGTCCACAACAGCCCCAACCTTTGTGTCATCAGCAAACTTACTAACCCACCCTTTTACTACTTCTTCCAGGTCACTTATAAAAATCACAAAGAGAGGTGTCTCAGGACAGATCCCTGCAGAACACCACTGGTCACCATCTTCCATGCAGAATACGAGCCATCTACAACCATCCTTTACCTTCTGTGGGCAAGCCAATTCTGGATCCACAAAGCAAGTTCTCCTTGGATCCCATGCCTCCTTACTTTCTGATGGAGCCTTGCATGGGGAACCTTATCAGATTGGGCCTGAGAGGAAAATTGGACCAGCCATGATGAAATGGTGGAGCAGACTCAATGGGCCAAATGGCCTATTTCTGTTTCTATATCTTATGGTCTTATGGACATGCCCTTTTCTCATTGCTACATCAACAAGTAGGAAGTACAGGAGCCTAAAGACACCTACCCAACATTTTAAACACAGGGTCTTCCCCTCCAACATCAGATATCTGAATGGTCAACTTAACCAGTTCATGAACACACACTATCTCACTATTTTTGCTCTCTTTTTGTACTACTTAATTAATTAATTAATTAATTCTATATAGGTTCCAAGATTGTCAAGCCAAGGAGGGGTAGTAGGGACAAGCTCCCACTACCTAAAAGTGCTCCTCACGGCGTGCGCCTCAAATAGCCTCTGACAACCAAGTCCAACTCCTGACCTTCTCGCGTGGCTTAGTCTCTAAGTCCGGCGGAACTGTTTCTACTGACAGGAGAAGGGGTGAAGGCAGGTCCTGGTGCCTTAAAACCAGTGCTTTGGGTAGATTGAGCTCATCAGCCTGGGAAGGCAGTCCGTCTAAGAGAGTGAAAACTCTGATTTCAAACCTCCGCTGCCTTGCGGCCATACCCACTCATGGGAAAGGCTTCGGGAGTGAACCCTGAGGACAAATCTGGAGCTGGAGTCCCGAAAGCAGTCGGACGTTGCCTTCAACTTTGCTCTGACAACTCCTGTGATGACACTGGTGCCAAGCTGTATCAGCCCTTGCCCTTCCCTTGGAAAACATCAGTGGCACGGAGAGGGGAGACTCACTGCATGGGCAACTGCCAGTCTTCCAAACAACCTTGCCCAGGCCTGTGCCTTGGAGAGGCTGAAGCAAGACTTTCCTGGCACAGATCCATGGTCTCGTGAGACTGACGGATGCCATCCAAAGTAATGTAGCACTGTGCAAAAGTCTTAGAAACATAAAATAGCTAGGGAGCCTGTGACCTTTGCACAGTGCTGTGGGAATTTTATGTATTACACTGTACTGCAGCAGATGCAAAAATCAATTTATAACATATAAACCTGATTCTGATATGGCTCTATATTGTGGACTGAGAGTGGGAAGGGGGCAAAGAGCAGGGAGAGGGTAATCATGGTTGGGAAAAGGGATAAGGAGAGGGAGGGAGTGGGAAGCACCAGAGAGACATTTTGAAATGATCAATAAACCAACTGTCTGGAATCAAATAACCCTGCCTGATATGTCTGCAACTGCACCCCTCTTTGCTCTTGGCAGACTTCCTCTGGCACCTGTCCCACACCCCTCTGTGGGACTCCATCCTTGCCACTTCCACTAGATTTTCAAACTCACTCTCCACTCCACGTTCTCCCTAGCTCTCTCTCTCTCTCTTTATATATATGTCATCATCATTATTATGTGCCATGTCATATGACATAGGTGATTATGGTCTCATGACTATGATTGTTCCTGACAAATTTTTCTACAGAGGAGGCTTGCCATTGCTTTCTTCTGGGAAGTGCCTTTACCTTAACGGTGACCCCAGCCACTATCAATACTCGTCAGAGATTGTCTGCTTGACAGAGGTCACATAAACTGGGACTTGTGATATGCACCAGCTCGTTCTACAACCATCCACCACCTGCTCCCATGGCTTCATGAGACCCTGATATTGTAATTGAGAGAGTTTTATGTATTGCTATATACTGTTGTACTGCTGCTGCAAAATAAATTTCATATCTTATCTCAGTGATACTAAACCTGAATCTGGTTCTTCTGATTCTGAACAAGAGGAAGAATAAACAGGTAACACTTCAGTTTCCAAACCCTTTAATACTGGATGGCAGGCAAGAAAAATCAACAGTTTCCTTTTCCACCAATGGATGCTGCTTGACAAACTGATAGTTTCCAGTTTTGCTGCTTTTATTTGTAACCAGATACACTTGGGTGAAGTAATGTGTTAGAGAGAAATGCTATGGTCAGCCTTTATGACTCCAAAACGATCTTGAACAAACCCTGACGAAAGTTATTTCTTATTGAAAGCAGCCTTGATCTGGTTTCAAAAGGCATTCATTTCTGTCCAGTTTTGACAAACTTCATTAGCTATTACTGCAAAGTTTAAATATTCATGGCCTCTGCCGAGATATGGTTCCAATTGTGTTACTAATCCAATAACACTCCAGCGTTCACGTTTCAGTCTGAAAACTTCGTGTCGGCAGTTGATTTGCTTGTTGAAATCAATAGAATTGATCACAAACTACCTCTTCAAACATCAAGGTTCACTGGATGTTTATCAGAGCAATTTTTTTTCACTGAAATGTTAATAACATTGCCAACTATGACCGCACAGTTTCCTGGAAATTTGAGCATATACATTGGCTTGGAAGTTCTACACTTTTCAAGCTTTTGTTTGATCAATACCAGTGATGCAACTTTGAACCTAAATCATTAGAAAGTTAAAGTCATTTACATTTTGTACACATTGAGTTATAAGTTAATGAAGGACATCAGTCAGACTGAACAAATAAAAGGCACAAAATATTCAAGGTGCAGTCGTGTATGCACTTGCATGGAGTGATCTGTTATCTTATCGATCTTCAGTATCTTAGAGAATAAAAAAGATGAGCTCACTAGACGGAAAAGGAAATGAGATAGCTAACCGGCTTTCATCTCATTGAATGGTGTAACAGGCTCCAGGGGCCTAAGTCCTGTTTCTCTTCCTCATAATTTTTTTTTATTAAATTTTAGCACAGACTAAAATGCTTCTTCAAAGCAAATTAGTAGTAAAATATCTCTAGTATTGAAATAGTGCAGTGATATAGAGCAGGACAGTGGTGTAATGGTTAGCACATGCTTTACAGCACAAGTGACCAAGGTTCAATTCCAGCCACTGCCTGTAGGGAATCCGAACGTTTTCCCCATAACCACATGGGTTTCCTCTGGGTGCTCTGGTTTCCTCCCACAGTCCAAAGGACATACTGGTCGGTAGGTTAATTGATCATTGCAAATAGTCAGGCCCATGATTAGGCTAGGATTAAATTGGGGGATTGCTGGGTGCCATGCTGTATCACAATAAATAAATAAATTTGTTCTCCCCTCTGCACGAAAGTAACACAAAAGCACATAAGTAAATTCTTTCCCCTTCATTTTATCTCCTATTGCCAAAGTCACAACATTTTTTTAAAAAATCTGCTTGTAACTATTAATCTACAGAAAATAAGTCTTCCCTGATCTAATTTTTCTGGACCCACAGTGACTTGGAAAAAAATAATTTCTGTCAGGAGTTTATTTAACTTAGATGCAAACTAATTTCCATTTGATTGTATAATTAAGCAAATGTGCTTTTATATTTGGAAAAGAATGAGAATGAAAATATGCAAGGTATACTTTGTTACGTTTTTGCAAAACAGATTGCAAAAATACATGCTGTAATCATTTTTTATATCCCCGTGGACTTGTTAAAATGAGATGTTTCGCCTGATTACGATGTTCTTTGGGACTGAAGCCATGAATTTATACTTTCAACCGGATTGTCAAGAGACTCCCACAACTTGTTTCAAGTTCCATTCCACATTGTTCAGAGGCTTGTATGCAAAAATCTATGAAGATTCTCTAGTGTCGTACTGATGGAATATTACATGGGTGTAAGTATCTTACTTTGACATCTCTTGTGGATGAACTATTAAGCCCCACCCAATCTTTTAGTTAAGTGATATTGTGGTCCCATTGAGATGGTCAAAGTAGTTATCCCAACATGTTTGGATATTATGTGTAGTTCAGTCAACATAATTAAACACAACACATCCAGCTATTTAAGGAGATTGTAGTGTTCAAATTGGCTATCACTTTTCCCCCTTTATAAGTACAGTACTTAGTTTTGTTTCATACCCTTTGGCATATCCTGACCTACTCACCTGCCTATAACTCACCCCGGGTCCTTTCCTCCTTCCATTTCCCCTATGGTCCACTCTCCTCCCCTATCAAGTTCTTTCTCTGGTAGGTCGAATTAATGTTATTAAAATGTATATCCTTCCTATATTTTTATACATTTCAATCTTCACCAATTTTTATTTCTAAAGCTTTTTTTGATTTGTTAGATTCCATTATTTCATCCTATCTATGGAAGGGCAAATGTTCCAGACTTAATAAAGCTCACCTTCAAAAGTCTAGAAAGGAAGATCATATGGCCTTGTCTAATTTTTGTTTATATTATTGGGCAGCCAATATTCATTGTCTTACTTTTTGGTCCTTCTTTTATAATCAGTCTGACTGCCCAAAATAGTTGGTATTAGAATTGAACTCTAGTAAGGATCTCTCCATTTCTGCACTTCTTGGATCTGCACTTCCTTGTCACATGCCTAGACTAATTGTTAATCCTCTTATTAGACACACTCTGAGAATATGGGCTCAGTTCAGAAAATATAATGGCCTTCATTGTTTCTCTCTCTCTCTCGTCCTATTTTACACAATCATCTTTTCCAACCTTCTATGCAGGACTCAACATTTCATGATTGGTACAGAAAGGGCATTAGGTGCTTTGAAGTTCTTTTCATAAATAATCGTTTTGCAACTTTTCAACAACTGTCTGTAAAGTTTCACCTACCTAATACTCATTTCTTTAGGTGTTTTCAAAATAGACATTTCGTTAACCCTTTAATATCAAACTTCCCTGAGATGCCCGAGAAAAACATTGTGGACCTGTTTCTTTGTATTAATCCATTGGGTAAAGGTTTAATATCTACTATTCATGATAAGTTAGTGATCTGGAGGTGTGCCCCCTTCGATAAAATTAGAACTGCCTGGGAGCATGATTTAAATATTTCTTTATCTGCTGCGGTTTGGGATTCAATTCTTAAGTCAGTAAATTCAAGCTCTTTATGTGCTCGCCACTGCCTTTTGCAGTTTAAGGTTGTACGTAGGGCTCACATGTCTAAAACTAAATTGTCGTGGTTTTATCCTGACATTAGTCCTGTTTGTGACAAGTGTAAAGGGGGCGAGGCTTCTCTTATCCATATGTACTGGGCTTGTCCTAGTCTAGAGAAATTCTGGAAAGAAATTTTTTTTAACTTTATCCCTTATTCTTAATTGCTACTTAGAATCTAAACCTCTGATTGCTCTTTTTGGCACCTTGGGTGAAGTAGACATGCATTTGAGTCTGACTAAATGTCAAACATTATTTTTTGCCTGTCTTTTGGCTAGACGGTTAGTTCTTCTTAGGTGGAGAAATGTTGCCCCACCCACTCATGCTCAATGACTTAGTGATGTTATGTCCTGCTTAGACCTTGAAAAGATTTGTTATTCACTTCTCAATTCAGACATAAAGTTTCATAAGGTGTGGGGAACTTTTCTTGAATATTTTCGTAACTCCTCTTTAGATTAAGTTTATCCTTCTTTTGTACTAGAATCCCTTACTTTCAGCTTTTTTCTGTAAGTTTTACGGTTTTTTATGTAAATTACATTATAGTTTTTGTAGTAGGCATTATATTTTCTTTTATATATATATTTACAGCTCTGTGGGGCTGGATGCTCTGGTTATATTTTTCCTTTACATGTTGAAATGGTTGGCTTGGAGTTTTGTAGTGGGAGGGTGGGGAGGACACTAACTTTATATGATTTTATTTTGGGTGCTTTTTCCTTATTGTTATGAACTATATATTAGCCATGTTTGTTTTGCACTGTATAAATTTCCATTTTGTTAATGAGTTTTTTGTTGTTGTATTATAAAAACTCATTTAAAATTTAATTTTAAAAAGTACATTCTTCTCCAGCCCTTGATTTTTTCCAGCCACCTAGCTTCACCTATCGCCTTTCAGCTGGCCTGTTCCCCTACCCCCACCTTTTCATTCAGGCATCTTCCCTTTTCTTTCTGAATGCTTAAGAAGGGTCTCCTCCCAAAACGTTGGCTGCTTACTCTTTTCCATAGATGCTGCCTGATCTGCTGAGTTCCTCCAACCTTTCGTGAGTGTGTGAAGGATGATGCTTAAGCAAAACTCTTTAATTTTTGTTTCACACTATTATATGTTTAAAAGTAGAAATCTTCTAGAACATTGTGATTCTTTCATTTGATTTGTTGCTTCCCAGCTATTTTGTGAGTACATAATTTTTTGATACAGTTGGAATCTTAATAGACTAATCATAATTGGTTATTCTTTATCTCAATCATAATAGTTGATATTAGAGGATCCAAACTTTGATTCAATGACATAACATCATCACAATCAGTCCCATAGAATTTTTGTCAAACTTTGTTTTAGTATTAACCACGTGGATATTGTAAAGCTTACACCTGGTTCAAACCATCTCATGATTTTCACTAGTTTCTATATGCAATCTTGACTAATACATGACCAACAAAAATTAATACAATACTGAGAATGTCTTGACTTTTTATTATATTATAAAGCATGAAAGAAAGGTAGAGGGGAGTATAGAAGGATGTGAGGGGGAGTTTTTCAACACAGAGGGTGGTGAAGGTGTGAAATGCACTGTCTGTGGTGAACAACGCACATATCTTTACAACATTTATTTTTACATCTAGACCGGGACTTCCATACTCACTTTGATTCTATTAAGAAGCTCCTATTTAGCAGCAGAGTTTTCCCAGAAATCTCATTGGTTCAGGCTGAACGGAACATTGTATGATTTTTATGTTCTGCTAAATCCTACAAAGATGACAAGTGTCCTTTAGAAGTGATAGTTTTCTGGTGTCATAGAGCACAAAAAGGCCCTTCAGCCCAACTGGTCCATATCAAGCTTCCCATCTAAGATAGTCCCATTTGCAGGAATCTGGCCCATATCCTGTCCAAGTACCTACTGACATATCTGCCTTTACCACTTCTGCTGGCAACTCATTCTATGTACTGTGCACTGAGCGGAAAAAGTTGCCACTCAGATTCCTATTAAAACTCTCATCTCTGACTTTCAACCTATAAAGGTGGAGAGGGTCAGCAACTTTAAATTCCTCCATGTTACTCATTCAAAAGACCTGTCCTGGGCCCAGCATGTAAGTGCAATTACAAAGAAAGCACAGCAGCACTTCTACTTCCTTAGGAGTTTGTGGAGATTGGTATAATATCTAAAACCTCATTACAGTCATTATTCTATAGATTTATTGAGTATGCCCAGAAGAAAATGAATCTCAGCTTTATATGTGGTCCCATAAATGTCCTTTGATAACACATTTAGTTTGAATGTGTAATTTATTCCTTATAGGCCTTGATTCTCTAAACTTTGATTTTATACATCTCTATAGTATTACACTTCTTTCTCCTACATTACTTTGAATTAAGTCCCATCCTGCTCAGCCTCTGTCCACAGCTCAGTCTCTCAGGTCTTGGCAACATCTCTGTAAATCCACAGGCATTGTCAATTCGTTATGACCACCAGATCATAAGTTATAAACATAAGAGATTCTGCAGCTGCTGGAAATCTTGAGCAACACATACAAAATACTGGAGGAACTCAGCAACTCAGGCAGCATCTACTGAGGGAAATAAACAGTCAACATTTTGGACCAAGACCCTTCATTGGGAAGGGAATACAGGGGAATAAACAGGCCTGAAATGTCGAGTGACTCATTTTATTCCATGTATTAAAAGTTCAAAAAAGAGATTCAAATGTACATTTATTATCAACATATGTATGCAGTATACAACTCTGAGATTCATCTTCTCCAAATAGCCACAAAACAAAGAAAACCATGGAAGCAGTTCGAAGGAAAACATCACCCCCAGACAAAAAAACCCAAATCACACAAAAGGCAACACAGTCATCAACCGTCCCCCACATGCAAATAAAACAAACTGTGAAAATGGCAACAAGAAGATTAAACCCTAACCCCCTGCACAAAAAAAAACTAAGATATTGCACAAGTGGCAACAAGAAAGAACAGATGAAAACAGAGAATAGAAAAACATTAAACTGAAACAGTCCAATTTGAACTACAATAAACAGTCTAACCCATAAATCGCATAAATAACTTGTTTACTGGGCCTTCTATGTCCACTCAGAGTCCGACCTGATTGATTAGGATTTTCTGTCTGGGTCTCTAAATATTTTTCTTTTCTATTTCTAACACTAATGGTTTATAAATGACGTGAGGAAGTTGTTTTACTCTGGACCTGTAGTTAATCTTTATAAAAGGTTGACAACCTTTAGACCCCATGGTAAACAGCTCACTTTAGCATCATAAAACGTGAGTCTATCAATCATTCTTATAGGACACAAAACAATGATGAATGATGTTGGGTTGGTAAATGAAAATTTCCTTACTAATTGAAGTTAGGGTGGTCCGTAAATCATTTCCCCAACATCTCTGGCTCACAGTGCATCATTTCTGCAGATGTCTCCTGCTGTTCGGAGATAATCACTGCCTCTGACTTTGTGACAATTCCATATTGTACTTGGCAACATCCTCAATTAATATCCAGAACAGGATGTTTGGCTGCAACACCTGCCATTGTTCCAGAGTCAAGACTTATCTACTTGAAATCCTACAGGACAGACAAGATATACATCTCGAAAAGTAAACAGATTAATTACATACGCAGTGTTTCACTGAAATGAGGTTTTCTCATATTATTTGACATTTTCCTGACTGACCACGGTAATACCAAACCCATGGTAATATACATGTGTAATACCAGAGGGCATGCATTGAAGGTGAGAGACGGTAGGTTCAAGGGGAATGTGAGGGGTTAAGTTTTTTACTCAGAGAGTGGTGGATGCCTGGAATGCAATGCCTGGGATGACAGTAGAGGCAAATACATTAGAGGATTTTAAGAGATGTTTGGATAGGCACATGAAAGATGGAGGGATATGCACATGGTGTAAGTAGGAGAGATTAGAATTTGGATGTTTTCAATTTGCCTTTTAGCTGGCTCGGCACAACATTGTGGGCTGAATGGCCTGTTCCTGCACTGTACTCTTAAATTTTCTATGTTTATTCAATATATTCAGTGGATTCCAGATAATTGGCCTATCATCTAATCAGGGTAGCTTGTTATTTTGGGACAACTCTTAAAGAACAAAAACTAACTGAGAAAACTGCTGGACTCCATTTGTTTTCTTTGGACACTATGCCACTTAATTGGGGCAGAAGACTGGTGCCAAGCAGGTTCAAATTAACATCATTCATGAGTGCTTGTGTGGACATTAGATTCTACACCTTGCTTAGAGGGAACGGTTTTTAAATAGCATCACCTGGATATGTTTGCATTCAAAAGGCAGTGATTTTTGTCACTGATAGTTGGTGATAGATAAGCAGTAAGATAACTCTGAACTTTTTGCTCACTGCTGTTTCAAGCATTCAGGGCAGAAATGACAGGAAGCTGAAGATGAAACTACTTCACTACTTCAACAAGTTAGGACCTACAAACAATGTGGAGGTATTAGCGATCATTGAGAGCACTGTATGAAGGCAGTCTTTTATCTGTATCAGATGTCAGCGCTGATTTTGTTTATTGTATGAATTCATTAATATTAATATTTATTTATTTACCTGTTTGTTCATTTATTTATTTGCTGGTTGTGCAAATCCATGGTATGATAAATAATATCCTTGCTATGATCTGCAGGAGATCCAAACCTAATCCCCTGGACTGATTCTTTCAACATATTTAACTAGCTAAATAAAATAGAAGTGGGGGATTTTGCACCAAAATTTATTATTGCCAAACTAAAGTTTAATGAATAACAAGCAACACACACACAATGCTGGAGGAACTCAGCAGGTCAGGCTGCATCTATGGAAAAAAGTACAGTAGATGTTTCAGGCCGAGACCCTTCAACAGGAGTGGAGAAAAAAAGATGAAGAGTAGATTTAAAAGGTGGGGGAGGGGGAAGAGAAGCCCAAGGTGATAGGTGAAACTGTGAGGGGGAATGATGAAGTAAAGAGCTGGGAAGTTGATTGGTGAAGGAGATACAAGGCTAGAGAAGGGAGATTCTGATAAGAGAGAACAGAAGGCCATGGAAAAATGAAAAGCGGGTGGAGCACCAGAGGGAGGTGACGGGTAGGCAAGGACATAAGGTGAGAGAGGGAAAATGGGATGGAGAATGGCGAAGGTGGGGGGGGGGCATTACAAGAAGATCAACAAATCAATATTCATGCTATCAGGTTGGAGACTACCCAAACAGAATATAAGATGTTGTTCCTCCAATGTGAGTGTGTCCTCATTACAACAGTAGAGGAGGCCGTGGATTGACATATCAGGAATGGGAAATGGAATTTAAATGAGTGGCCACTGGGAGATCCTGCTTCTTCTGGCAGGTGGAGCGAAGCTGCTCGGTGAAACGGTTTACTCTAAGTTCGAGAAATCGATGATGACATAAAGCCAAAATACTGAAGGTGCTAATGATTTGAAATAACAATAGAGAATGCTAGAAATGTTCAGCAGGTCAGGAATTATATTTCTGAGGGAAATATTGTTAATGTTTCACATTGATGACCTATGATCAGAAGCTATCTGTCACTGCTTAAAGTCCTCATGACATCAGCATCAGACTCAGAATCAGGTTTGATATCGCTGGCCTTTGCCAGGAAATTTGTTGTCTTTGCAGCAGCAATACAATGCAATACATAATAACAGAGAAAAAACTGCAAATTACTGTAAGATATATAATAGTTAAATTAAATAAGTAGTATAAGAATAGAAATTTAAAAAAAAATAGTTCATGGGTTCATGCAGAAATCAGATGGCAGAGGGGAGAAAGCTGTTCCTGAATTGCTGAGTGTGTACCTTCAAGCCTCTGTACCTCCTTCCTGATGGTAACAATGAGAACAGGGCATGACCTGAGTGATTGGGGTCCTAGTTGATGTAAGCCACTTTTTTGAAGAATCGCTCCTTGAAGATATCCTGGATACCATTGAAGGTAGTGCCCATGATGGAGCTGATCAATTTTACATCTCGCTGCAGCTTACTTCGATCCTGAGCAGTAGCACCCCACCACCCGCCATCACCCCGTCCCCCTACCAGATGGTGATGCAACTAGATAGAATGTACATCTGTAGAAACATTCGAGTGTTTTAGGTGTCAAACCAAATTTCCTCAAACTCCTAATGAAATATAGTTGCTGTCTAGCCTTACTTTGTTATTGTCAAATAAATAAATATAGATTTAACTAAATGGTGTATTATATATTAGCAAGAATTTTGATCCAGTGCCCATGTTAATTATTTAATTGATGTGTAACTCATTAAATTATTTATTTATCTAGTAATTGAGGAATATCTGTGAGATCTGTTCGAAATAGTTTACTTTACATTGTTCCTTTATCATTGCACTTCAATAAATTAGATCTAAATTGATAATGATCCCACAATCGAGTAATTAGACTCAGTGTCCTATAGCAGTCATGGGGAAGTTGAGACACAAGTGACTGCAGGTGCTGTAATATGGAGCAACAAACCGATGACAGAGGAATTCAATAGGTCAGGGAACATCTGTTAAGGGAAATGGACGGTCAATATTTCAGAGCAAGACTAGTAGAAGACAATGTTCTTATTCAGATTCCTTATAAACCTTTATCTTGAACTGGAGTTCTGAAGCCTCTTTTATGGAGAAATGTTTCAAATATCCACCATGTCACCCTTATAATATTGTATAGAACAAACCAAATGCCTTCTGCCTCCTCTACTCTAAGAATGTGAGGAAATACTGAAAATTTTTACTCAACCCAAACCATTGCATAATAGTCATGGTGATGAAATGAAATCTAAGGCCTGATCAAGTGGGATCTGAGGTCTGACCAGGGTCTTATTCCAACAGCCCTCAGTCATCACGGTCTTGTTAGCTTAGAATAGCAAAGGGTTACATTTTTCAAAAGGAAGGGCATGCTTCAATAGTTCACCAGTCAGTGCTTAGTGTGGCTGCAATATTTACTGCTCAATGATTGCCAACAAGCTTGCCAAACTCCCAATTGAGTGACAATTTATAGCTAAGAGATTGCAAACAAGTTCACATGACCAGCCTCTGTGGTGTCAACTTTAAAGCTACACCTCCTTTGCTGACTGTCTGGCTTCCAGCTTACATAGTTTTGCTTTAAGTTCCAAAGAGTAGTTGCCAATGCATACAAAATACTAGAGGGCCCCAGTAGGTCAGGCAACAACTATGGAAGGAAATAAAAAGTTGACATTTCAACCCTTTGGATCTCAGCCCAAAGCGTCAACTGTTTATTCCCCTCCATAGATGCTACCTGACTAGCTGAATTCCTCCAGTATTGTGCATGTGTTGATCAAGATCTCCAACATCTGCAGAATCTCTAGTGTTTATGAGTTGCCAGTGTATATCATATTTTTATCCAATGCATTACATATCTAATATCAAAGTTCCCCGTCATCTGGTCTCATGCCACCTTCTTACAGCTACCATCAGGCAAGGGTAGAGAAGCCTGAACACCAGGTGTTGACCATTCAGCTTTTAAAGCAACCTGCATAATCCTAACCTCTAATTCAGCTAAGCAAAAATATAACTACTCTGCGCTACAATGGACTTTATTCTAATTGGGTTAATTCTTGTATAACTTGGTATAATTTATGTTTAGTTTATGCATTTTGCTTGTGACTGTTGTGTCTTTAATGCCATGTGTCCATCATGCTTGTACAGAGAAGTTCTTCATTTTGCCTGTGCATAGACATACAGGATTTGTTTAAGTGACAATAAACTGGAACTTGTCTTTGACATCACTATTTTCATATAACCTTATCTTCAGTTCAAATTAGGTCGTCATCATGAAGTAATAAGCAGATGTTGAAGGCTGTTTCTTAATTTCATTTGTCTCTGGGTCTCTGGCATTAACAAAAGACATTTCTGTTTGATTTATTATACATTGTAGTCTGAAACTATTAACCAGCAGGCCACTCCTAACTAAACATTGGCTAGAACTTTTGTTTCCATGAAGAACAGCCAATGTGTCAAAATTGTTTCCAACATCATTTTTTGTTCTAACATATGTGAAGGAACTGCTCCCTAACAACACTGAATTTTTTTCCTTTCCTTAAGCAAGGAGACACTTTCAAATGGAGATAACCATTCACAAATCATGCAAAAGTACCTTCCCAGCCACTCAGTAAAAAAAAAATGCAAAATCCTCAAATCTGACTGGTAATGCCTCTTCCTCCCCTTTTAATCCCTGCAGATCTATCATGTCTAAAAGAACGGAACCCTGGAACATTGAGCTGACAATCCCGCCTCTCCTGCAACTAAGTCTCACTAATGGCGTAAATAACATAACTCCAGGAGCTGATCCATGCCACAGGCTCATCGGCATCCCCTACAATACTTCTCGCATTGAAATATAGGCAGCTCAGAACATTGGACATAACGGTACAGCAAAGAAACAGGCCATTTAGCCCATACTGTTGTATCAAACCAGCTAAAAAGCAAATCAAAAATACTCAATCATTAGTCCCACCTACCTGCACCATGTACATATCCTTCCAGCTTCCGTATATCCATGTGCCTATCCAAACATCTCTTAAAAGCCTCTAATGTATTTGCACCTGCCACCATATCAGGTAGCACATTCCAGGCATCTATGACTCTCTGAATGAAAAACTTACTCCTCAAATTCTCCTGGAATCTACCAGCTCTCTCTTTTAAAGAATTCCCTCTGGTATCAGACATTTCATCCCTGGGAAACAGATACTCTCTGTCCACTCTATTCATGCCTCTCATAAGCTTGTAAACCTCCATCAGATCTCCTCTCAGCCTTCGGTGCTCCAGAGAAAACAACATGTTTATTCAGCCTTGTGTGATAGCACATGCCCTCTAAACCAGGCAGCATCCTTGTAAACCTCTTCTGCACCCTCTCCAAAGCCTCAACGTCCTTCCTATAGTGGGGCGACCAGAACACTATGCAATACTCCAGACGTGGCCTAACCGGAGTTTTATAAAGTTGCAACATAACCCCCTGACTTTTGAATTCAATGCCTTGGCTAATAAAAGCAACCCTTCTTAACCAACTTATCAATCTGTGTAGCTACTTTCAAGGAGCTATGAGCTTGGATCCCACAATCTCTCTGCTCAGCAGCACTATTAAAAACCTTGCCCTTGACAGTACACTGTCTCCTTGCATTTGTCCTATTGAAATTCAAAACCTCACGCTTACCTGGGTTAATTTCCATCTGCCATTTCTAAGTCAATATCTGCAACTGGTCTATATCGTGTTGTATCTTTTGCCAGTCTTCTACACTATCCACAACTGCACCCATCTCAGTATCATCAACAAATTTACTAACCCACCCTTCTACATTTTCATTCAGGTCATTTATATACATTACAGACAGCAAAGGTCCCAAGACAACTTCGCTAATTACAGATCTCCAGCTTGAATAAGTCTTCTATGTGTAAGACAGTCCTGAATCCAAACAGCCAATCCTTCGCCGGTACCATGGATTTTCATCTTCTGGATTAGCCTCCCATGAGGGACTTTATTAAGCACCTTACTAAAATCCATGTAGGCAACATCCAATACCCTACCCTCATCAAGCTTTCTTGTCACCTTGTCAAGCAACTCAATTGAATCAGTTAGGCATGACCTGCCACACACAGAGCCATGCTGGCTCTCCCTAATTAGCCCGTGGGTTTCCAAATGCTCATGTATCCTATCCCTGAGACTTTCCTCCAGCAACTCTCCTGCAACTGATGTAAGACTCACCGGTCTATAGTTCCCATATCTTCCCTTGTTCCCTTAAATAGTGGTACAAAATTGACCTTGCACCAGTCCTCTTGGACCTTGCCTATGGCTAGAGAGGACATGTAGACAGAGGTCAATGGCCCAGTAATCTTGTCTCACCGCCTTCAAGAAGCTGGGGTAAAGTCCATCAGGCTCTGGGGAGTTACCGTTTTAATACTCGTTAGAAGGCTCAGCACTTCATCTTCCTTGACCTCTAAACACTCTGACATATTTATAGACTCAGCACTGATGAGTAATGCCACCCTTCCCCTTTAATCCCTCCAGAACTATCATGTCCAAAAGAACAGAATCCCTGAACAGTGACCTGGGAGGTGGGGATCTCTGATGATGGATGCAGATGTCCTACAACGAGATGTTGTACGAGATGTTTCCAACCAAGCCAGCTTCCGAGATTCAGATGCTCTAACTTTTGGGAGTACAGATATGTGACGTGATCCCCTTACGGGTTCAGGACAGTCCCGTTAATTGGTACTCATGCTTCAGGCGCCAAGAATTGAGTATTTAAGGAACAGTGGAACTGAGGTTTGGTGCTCAATCATGAGCCTACTAGTGATATCATCAAGCATTTGTCTTGTGCTTAGATCCGGTTTGATACCATGTCTTAAACCTTCCTTTGGATACCCCAGCATCTGGGTGCATCCTTACCAAGGACTCTTGTCACAGTACGGTTGAGCCAACATTGACCCATCAGGATAACAGAATCTTTCATCTGCTGTGGCCAGCCACAGTGAAAGGATTTCCAAACAAGGTCTTGAAATTCATGACCTCTAGGTAGCTGCTTATCAACTTTCGCAAGGAGGGATCCAAAACCGCTTGGAAGAGTCAGTCAGTTGCTGCGTGGAGCCAGCACATCTTCCAGTCCCGGAGAGGTTCAATGGTGTCCTGGGTTGTTGCCGCGGCTTCCTCATCCAGTGTTCATCAATGTTTGAACTCCCAGTTCCCTTCAGAGTGTGAAAATCTGGACTTCATTATCTCTTCCTGACTGGAAGAGCCCTGGCCTGGGCCACCATGCATTGACTACGTAGGTCAGAGGTTTGCTGGGATTCGGAGGAATTCATGGCCACCATGAGGAAGGTGTTTCATCACCCTGCCAGGGCCAGCCAGCCCTCAGATGTGATGAGGATTCTGCAGGGTGGACGGTCAGCAGCAGACTACATGATCGAATTTCAAACCTTGGTCTAGGAGAGTGGTTGGAACGGGGAGGCCTTGGCCTTGTCTTGGGAGAGCCAGCAGAGAACTTAGAGGTTCTGATTGACCTATCCATCCGTTTCAATAATCACCTGGCAGGGCGAAAGTGGGATCACTTCGGGAGGCCGTAGAGAGGCAGTCCGAGCCATCCCTATGTGTTGCAGTTCCACCCCCCACCCCCAACCTCAGACCATGCCCAGCTCATCACCTGTTCAAGATCCAGTCGAACCCATGCAGGTCAGTTGTACTAGACTTTCCACTGATGAAAGGTCCTGGTGTTGGGGTCAAGATTGTTTCTTTTACTGCGGGGAAGCAGGTCACATGCAGGCTGAATGTCCCAGGCTGTAACCGTTGGAAAACTGCTAAGACCGTCCAGTGTTGGGACAACCGTGATGGCAGTACCCACCACTCCCAATCCCACAGATTCTGGCTTCATGTTGAAGGCAGAGTTCTCCTAGGGTAAGAACTTAAGGCACGTGAAGGCTTTTGTGGATGCTGAGGCAGTGGGTAATTTTCTCAATTTAGGAATCGCCCATCTGTTCAGCATAACACTGCAGGAGGTGAACCAGTCCTCAGTCTTTGCCTGTAACTGTCTTGGATGACCAGATGCTAGGTTCTGGGCGGATCCAACAACAGACTGTGGTTTTGCAGATGAGGATAGGGCATCACGTGGAGAACACTAGTTTCTACATCATTGACTCACCACTCATACCGCTGATCCTTGGGTACCCTTGGCCGTCCCATCATAACCCGTCCATGGGCTGGAGGGAGGGGAGAGCCATTGCCTGCTCCAGTCGCTGTAGGAGGGTTTGTTTGTAGCATGGTGCTCTGACACCCAGACTCTCCCATGACCAATGACCAATAGGGGATCAGCTTTCAGTGCCAGGTAGCCTGAGACCTTCTGGAGACCGAGTCCCGACACTGTCTAGTTGGGACCCCACGGGGACTAGAGAGAGGGAATCTCCAATTCGGGAGAAGACCAAGGAGATGCCAAAGAAGTCTGGGACACTTGCATCTAAGGTATTCAGCTGCCAGGTCTCGAGGATGGGAAAAACACCTTCATGTCGATTCTTGAAGCCTATTCTCAGGGTGGGGGGGGGGGGACAAGGGCCATCTGTAACACCTCACTGCTGTCACTTGAGAGTACAGACTCTTTGGGGGGGGGGGGTCTAAGGTTTGTCGAATCACTCCTGCCACCTAAGAAGCCTCAGGAGTTATCCTTGAAGAAAGGTCAGGAGGAGATAGCAATACCCAAACTGGTTGAAATCCCTTCCATCTACAAGGACCTGGAGGAAGCCTTCAGCAAGGGAAAGGCTTCAACTCTTCCACCGCACTGACCCTATGACAGTGCTATAGACCTGCTGCCCGGTAGCTATGCCCCGCGGGATTGATTGTACTCACTCTCAGGCATAGACAGCGGTGTAATGGAAGAGTATATAAAAGAGGCTCTTGCCATGGGCTTCATTTGGCACAAGCTTCTTAGTATAAAAGAAAAATAACCTGCATCTTTGCAGTGATTATAGGGGATTAAACTGCATAACAGCCGTTACCATCCCCCTTCCACTCATGAATACGGCCTTCAAGATGCTCCAAGGAGCAAGGGTATTCACTCATCTAGAACTACGGAGTGTGTACAGTCTAGCTTATATAAGGGAAGGCGATGAGTGGAAGACTGCATTCAATACACTGACAGGGCACTACGAGTACCTGGTTATGCCCTTCAACATAAACTGGCAAAGCCCCTTTGAATGTTCAGGACGGTCATGAGAATTGATCATGATATTTTGGGTGCCAGGAATTGAGTATTTAAAGACACCTGAATTAAGGTTTGGTGCTCAATAGTAAGTCTATGAGTGATATTGTCTGGAATTTGTTGTGAGCTCAGATCTAGTTTGATACCGTGTCTCGATCCTTGATTCAGATACCCCAGTATTTGGGTCCAAACCATCCTTGTCAAGGACTCTCGTCTCACAACATTGTTTCATGTAAATGGCTAGGGGAGCTTTACCTGTGAAGTACTGGGCCAAATCCACTACTTTTTGTAGCATTTTCAAAGGCATTGGTGTTTCAATACCAGACTGTGATGCAGCCTATCAATATACTCTCCACTACACATCTATAGAAGTTTGTCAAATTATTAGATGTCATGCCAAAGCTCTGCAAATTTTGAACAAAGTAGAGGTGCTGCTATGCTTTCTTTTTCATTTACATGCTGGGCCCCAGACAGGTGCTCTGAAATAGTGACAGATAGGAATTTAATGTTGCTAACCCTCTCCACTTCTGATCTTCCAGTGAGGACTGGCTCATCGACCTCTGGTTTCCCTCTCCTGAAGTCTAGAGTCAGTTTCTTGGTCCTGGTCACATTAAGCTCTGTCACCACTCAGCCGGATATTCATTCTCCCTCCTGTGTGTTGATTTATCACCACCGTTGACTCAGCCTGCCACAGTGATGCTATCAGCAAACTTGAATATGGAACTGGAGCTGTGCTTAGCTGCACAGTCATAAGTGTAAAGCGAGTAGAGAGGGGGCTAAGCGCACAATCCTGTGGTGCTCCTGTGCTGATGGAGATTGTGATTGCGCCGATCTAAACTGACTAGGTTCTATTAGTGATGAAACATAGGATCCAAGGAGGCCAAGGGCTGCAGTTTATTGATTAGTTTTGAGAGCTGTAGTCAATGAAGCACACCCTGATATATGCATCTTTGCTGTCCAGATGCTTTAGGATTGAGTGAAGAGCCAATGAGATGGCATCTGTTGTGGACCTGTTGCTCCAATAGGCAAATTGGAGTGGATCTAAATCGCCTCTCAGTCAGGAGTTGATATGTTTCATCATCAACCTCTCAAAGCACTTCATCACTGTGGATCTAAGTGCATCTGGACAATATGGGCGATAGTCATTGAGGTGGATCACCAATTTAGATCTTGCAATTCACAGAAAGAATGGAAGAATGACCCTTGCACGAATTAGTATCTGCTAAAGCCAGATAACTTCAGAATACTCCCTAACACTTAATAAAGTGGCCACTGAGTGTACGTTTGTGGTCTTCGGCTGTTGTAGCCCATCAAAGTTCAAGTTGTTGTGGGTTCAGAGATGCTGTTCTGCACATCACTGTTGTAACGTGTGGTTATTACTGCTGCCTTCATTACTGCTGCCTTCCTGTAGCTTGAACTAGTGTGACCATTCATTTTCCTCTGACCTCTGTCATTAACAAGGCATTTTTGCCCACAGAACTGCTGTTCGAGAGATTTTGTTTTTTTTTTCTTACCCTTCTCTGTAAACACTAGTGATTGTTGTGCAAGAAATTTCCAGGAGATCAGCAGTTTCTGAGATACTCAAACCACCCCATCTGGCACCAACAATCACTCAAAATGGAGTTCAAAGTAAGTTTATTATCAAAATGCATATATGTCAACATGCTGCACCCTGAGATTCATTTTCTTGCAGTTATTTGTAGTAGAACCAAAGAAAGACAATAGAATCAATGAAAAATAAACTACACACAAAGACATACAACCAACCAATGCACAAAAGAAGATCAATTATGAAAATACAAAAAGAAAAACAAAATAGTAAATAAATAAATAATATAAATTGCATGAGCTGTAGAGGCCTAGAAAGTGAGTCCATAGGTTGTGGAATCAGTTTGATGTTGGAGTGAGTGAAATTATCCCCTCTGGTTGAGGTTTAATAGCTTTTCCTGAACCTGGTGGTGTGGGATCTACTGTAAGGATCCTGTACCTCCTTCCTGATGGCGGTAGTGGGAAGAATGCAAGTCTTTCTAGCAATGTCTACATCCCACTGTTGGATAAAATGTTTCCCAAATGCCGTCCTTTTATACAGGAACATCCAAAAACTTTCTTTTTTCTTTTTTTTCTGCTTTGATTTCAACGTAATATATAAACTCAGTCAAGAGTTTATCTACAAGAAAAATCGTTCCTTTGTTTCTGCAGCCAGCTTATTGCGATGCGAGCTCTCACATTCAGATCAGGAGTCAGTACTGTCAGGGTTAACATTAATATCAAAATATGATGCCAAAATTCCACTTTCACCTGCAGCAAATGGTTCCCTCACCTCCCACTTGTTTGATGACTCAGGGAAAAAAAAGATTCTGGTCCACAATAACTACCACTCAGAGGCTCTCATTGTGCGAGAGTGGCTCTTTCAGCTAGTTAATCAATCAGCTGTCACACGCTATAAAGAAGCCCTGCAGAAACCCTAGCCATTAGCAAATGGAAATATGGCAGGAGAAAGTTCAAGCCAACAAGAGCCATTGAAGCTAAATGGTAAACCACTTCAAATGCCAGGTACTCTTGTTAAATGAACAGCTACCTAAAAATAGTGTGTCATGTGAAAACACTTGGACAATGGAGATTTAGATTACTTTTATGTCAGGCCCTCTCAAATTCAGGTCATCTATTAACAAGACTAATTTACATAATTATTGTGCTGCTCTTTTTACCCTTTGTTTTTGACAGAATAAGAGTTTCTATCACATGACAGTCAGAACAAAATCTAAACAAAAATTTTCCAAACTTATTCTACTTTAGTAGTCTATTTAGTAGTCTGTTGCCTAGAGTTTGCAATGTTGCCGAGATATTCCAGGGTACCTAGGAATGGCCTTTTCTCAAGTATCAACAACAGCCAATTACTACCAACGAGACAAAAGCAGAATATGCTGGAAATATTTGGCAGGGTAGGCTGTGCATTTGATAGGAGAAACAGAGTTAATGTGAAATACTAAAGATTCTACAAATTGTGAGCAACGCACACAAAATGCTGGAGGATCTCAGCAAGTCAGGCAACGTCTGTGGAGGGGAGTAAACAGTCGACATTTTGGGCTAAGACCCTTCATCAGGATCAGGAAGGAAGGGGGTAAGAAACCAGAAAAAGAAGGTGGGAGAAGAGGAGGCTGTACAAAATGGCAGGTGTTAGGTGAGCAACACACTCAAAGTGCTGCAGGAACAGCCCAGTCCTGATGAACGGTCTCAGGCCAAAATATTGTCTCTTTGTTCATTTCCATAGATGCTGCCTGAACTGCTGAATTAGGCCATAGACCATAAGACAAAGGAGCAGGATTAGGCCATCTGGCCCATTGAGTCTGCTCCGCCATTCAATCATGGCTGATCTTTTTTTTAACTCCTTTTCAACCCCAGTTCCCAGCCTTCTCCCTGTAATCATTGATATCATATCCAATCAAGAATCTATCAATCTCTGCCTTAAATACATCCAACGACCTGGCCTCCACAGCAGCCTGTGGAAACAAATTCCAGGTGGGTGGATGGCGGAGGGGAACTGAGGTAAGATGCTGGGAGATGACAGGTGGAGGAAGTAATATTTTAGGTTAGCTCTGTTTCATAGAAATATAGAAAACCTACAGTACAATACAGGCCTTTCAGCCCACAGAGCTGTGCCAAACATGTCCTACCTTAGAAATTACCTAGGGTTAACCATAGCCTTCAATTTTTCTAAGCTCCATGTACCTATTTAGGAGTCCCTTAAAAGACCCTATCGTATCTGCCTCCACCACCGTTGCTGGCAGCCCATTCCACGCACTCACCACTGTCTGAGTAAAAAACCTACCCCTGACATCTCCTCTGTACCTGCTTCCAAGGACTTTAAAACTATGCTCTCTTGTGCTAGCCATTTCAGCCCTGGGAAAAAGCCTCTGACTATCCACACGATCAATGCCTCTCATCATCTTATACACCTCTATCAGGTCACCTCTCATCCTCCATCAACCACGCAACCTATTCTCATGAGGCATGTTCCCCAATCCAGGCTGTGTCCTTGTAAATCTGAGTCAGATTTTAACTCTGCAAATGATGGGAGGTAGCCGGGTGTTAATTCACCTACACCCTTACAAAGAAGGGAAGTCACATGCAGAGTTCCCCAGAGGTCAGTGGAAAGTTACACTTCAACAAACTTCAAGCACATCTTTGAATTGTTTTCCTCAGTTTATCCCAGTGTCACATAGGTAGCATTGCAGTTTGGTACAACAACTGCTCTCCCAGAGACTACAAGAGGTTGTAGGAAGTTCAATCCATCACAAAAACCAAACACTCTTTTATGGACCAAGTCTATATTACCATCTGCCTGGGAAAAGCAACCAACATAATCAAAGACCTATCCAGGCCATTCTTTCTTCCTCCCACCTCCCCCTTCCATCATGTAGAAGATAAGACTGAAAACACACACCATCAGGCTCAAGAACAGTTTCTGTCTCACTGTTCTGTATCTTTAGTACAATAAAGATGAACTCTTGCCCTCACAATCTACCTCAATGTGGCCCTTGCACCTTATAATCTGCCTGCACTGCACATTCTCTGTACTGTAACACTGTATTCTGCAATATGTTATTGCTTTGTACGACCTCAATGCACTTATGGTTTGAGATAATCTGTATAGATGCAGGCCACTGACCCTCTGAACGTGAGATAATAATAAACTTATTAACAATATCCTCTCACTACTGAGTTGGGAAGAGACTGTCTGGTTTGAGTGCTTGCTGGGAAAGAACCATAATCAGTACAGTAGATGAGAATGAGGTTAATAATATCTTAATAATGGGGTCACTGGACTGAGAGAGAACTCTGTCTTCAAGTGCATTTGGAAGATTTTGTGGAGACAACATTAGTAGCATTTTCCAGTGCCTGGACATGACTGTTACAGGTAGTCCAGACCTCAGAAGCAGATAGGACCGCGTGCATCCATTGTTTCACAGAATCCTGGTTATCTCCATCCGTACTTGATGCAGCGTTGAGATTGATGGGTTTACTATACACCATCAGGATAGATCTATAGAGCCTCTCAACAGCAGAGGTGGATAGATACGCCTCATGATCAACTTTACTTGGTGCACAAATATATCAGTGCTGTCCCAATTCTGCTCACCAGACCTCAAATATCTAGCAGTAAAGTGCCGTCCTTTTTATCTACTAGGAAAATTCTCTGGGGTAATTTTGGTAACAGTACACATTCCATCTCAGGCCAATGTCAAGCAAGAGTTAGATGATCTGAGCAATGGGATCAACATACATGAAACAACACACCCGAATGCCTTCACCATGGTCTTGGGAGATTTTAACCAGGCCAATCTGAAAAAAATCACTGAGCAACTACAATCGACAGATCACTTGCAATATCAGAGGAAGCAATACACTGGACCATTGCTGAAGGCTAGATCTGTGGCATTCAAGTCTGGTGACCCAGGCCTGTACCAGAAAATCAGGTATGATTTGCAGAGGGCTAGTTCAAGGGTGAAGAGACAATTGTGAATGAGGTTGGAGGCAACATCAGATGCATGGCAACTCTGGCAGGATCTGCCAGACATTACCTCCTACAAAGCAAAACCCAACAGCATCAATGGCAATGATGCTTCACTACCTGATAATCTCAATGCCTTCTATGCCTGCTTTGAAAGGGAGAACACAACTACAGCTGTGAAGATCCCTGCTGCACCTGATGACTCTGTGATCTCCGTCTCAGAGGCTGATGTTCAACTGTCTTTAAAGAGAGTGAACCCTCGCAAGGCGGAAGGTCCCGATGGAGTTCAGGGTGAGGCTCTGAAAAACTGTGCCAACCAACTAGCAGGAGTATTCAAGAACATTTTCAACCTTTCACTGCTACAGGCAGAAGTTCCCACCTACTTCAAAAAAGCAACAATTATACAAGTACCTGAGACAAATAATGCGGGCTGCCTTAATGACTATTGCCCAATAGCACTCATACCAACAGTGATGAAATGCTTTGAGAGATTGGTAATGACTAGACTGAGCTCATGCCTCAACAAGATTCAGGATCCACTGCAATTTGCCTTTTGTCACAATAGGTCAACAGCAGATGCAATCTCAGTGGATCTCCACATGACTTTAGACCACCTGGACAAACAAACACCAATGTCAGGATGCTGTTCATCGACTACACCTCAGCATTTAATAACATAGTTTCCACAATCCTGATTGAGAAGTTGCAAAACCTGGGCCTCTGTACCTCCCTCTGCAATTGGATCTTCGACTTCCTAACCAAAAGCCCACTATCTGTGCAGATTGGTGATAACATATCCTTCTCGCTGACGATCAACACTGGCGCACCTCAGGGTTGTGTGCTTAGCCCACTGCTCTACTGTCTATATACTGTGTGACTGTGACTGTGTGGCTAGGCATAGCTCAAATACCATCTGCAAATTTGCTGACGATACAACTACTGTTGGTAGAATCTCATTTGGTGACGAGAGGGTGTACAGGAGTGAGATATGCCAACTAGTGGAGAGGTGCCACAGCAACAACCAGGCACTCAACGTCAGTAAGACAGAAGAGCTGATTGTGGACCTCAGGAAGAGTAAGATGAAGGAAGACATACTAATCCTCAAAGGGATTAGAAGTGGAGAGAGTGAGCAGTTCAAAGTTCCTGGGTGTCAAGATCTCTGAGGATCTAACCTGGTCCCAACATATCAATGTAGTTATAAAGAAGGCAAGACAGTGGCTATAATTTATTAAGAGTTCGAAGAGATTTGGCATGACAACAAACACACATGAAAAATTCTATAATTGTACCGTGGAGAGCATTCTGACAGCCTGCATCACTGTCTGGTATGGAGGGGCAACTGCACAGGACCAAAAGAAGCTGCAGAAGGTTGTAAATCTAGTTATCTCCATCTTGGGTACTAACCTACAAAGTACCCAGGATATCTTCAGAGAGCGGTGTCTCAGAAAGACTTCGTCCATTATTAAGGACCTCCGGCACCCAGGGCATGCCCTTTTCTCACTGTTACCATCAGGTAGGAGGTACAGAAGCCTGAAGGCACACACTCAGCAATTCAGGAACAGCTTCTTCCCCTCTGCTATCTGATTCCTAAATGGACATTGAATCCTTGGACACGACCTCACTTTTTAAAAAATATACAGCATTTGTATTTTTGCACATTTGATTTACTTGTTTATTTATTTATTATTATTTTATTTTATTATTATTATCATTATTATTTTCTCTCTCTCTCTTCTAGATTATGCATTGCATTGAACTGCTGCTCTTAAGTTAACAAATTTCACATCCCCTTTTTTCACACCTGTCTTTGTAAATGTCCTGAATCAGGGTAAGTTCACAACTACAGATGTGCTGGTCTGTCCACACCACTCTCTGCAGAATCCTGCGATTAAGGGAGGGTCATTTCCCACACCAGGCAGTGCTGCAGCCAGTCTGGATGTTCTCAATTGTGCCCCTGTAAAAAGTTTTTAGTTTTTAGGTGAAAGAGGTGCTGCTGTGCCTTCTTCACCACACAGCTGGTGTGTACAGACCACGTGAGGTCCTCGGTGATGTGGATGCTGAGGAACTTAAAGCTGTTCACCCTCTCAACCCCAGATCCATTGATGTCAATAGAGGTTAGCCCGTCTCCATTCCTCCTGTAATCCACAACTGGCTCCTTTATTTTTGCAACATTGAGGGAGAAGTTGTTTTTTATTGGCACCACTGGGTCAGAGAGGTTTTTAAGGCATAACTGAGGCTTTGATCTTCAAATAAGCTCATACTCATGTGACTGATTAGAATCAGGTTTAATATCACTGATATATGTCATGAAATTTATTGAGCCAGCAAAACAATGCAATACATAATAATAGAGAAAAAACACAAATTGCAGTAGGAGTACATATAAAATAGTTAAATTAAATTGGTAGTGGAAAAATAAATATGAAAAATAGGAAGATAGTGTTCATGGCTCTTCTGCCATCATTGTAATATGGACCAACCAAGTGGGACCCTCTGCCTTGGAATTCCACATGGTAAGTCAAGAGAGCTACCTGACCATTTGCCTCCCAGTTATGGTCATGGCCACAACCGATGGGCTGACAGTCACCTGTTTTGTATTCAAGATGTTGAAAACTCAGTGCGTTTTCATTCTCAGAGATACTCTTCTAACTGATCTTCACTGTGTGATGTTTGTAGCGTGCTGAAAGTTCAAAATTCTAAGTGAAATTATTACCAGAATACCTACATGTCAACACATGCAACCCTGAGATTCTTTTTCCTGCAGGCATACTCAGCCAATCTATCCAAAGATAACTATAAAAGAAGATGAATAAATAACAAGCTATGTAAAGGCAGATATAATTAAATAGCAATAAATAATGTGAGCATGAAATGATACGATTAAGAGTCCTCAAAGTGAGATAATTGTTTGTGGGAACGATGAATAAAGACTCAATGCATCTATTACTCCAGTTTCCAAACGGCTTTTCATTTCCAACATGGGTTCTAAAATATCTTCAGGCATGGAATGATCTGGGTGTATTTGTATATAAATCTTCAAACACTGAGACAGAGATTAATGACCAGAAACAGAACTGAATTAGTCATATACACAATGGGGCATCAAGAGCTGGTCAGAGGTTAAGAATCCTTGCCTCCTAACTCTGCAAAGCTTATCTACCATTGACAAGGCTCAAATCAGGTGTGTGAAGGAATTCTCTCCTCATGCCTGGGTAAGCCTAACTTCACCAGCAGTCTCAAGAAGCTCACAGGATATAGCAATCATTTACTCACTTCATCATTGACACTCCGTAGCAGTGGTTTATACTATCTAAAGAATTCAGTGCAACAGTTCACCATGACTCTGTACACAGCACCTTTCAAAGCCGTGACCTCTACCAACAAGAAAGACAATGTCAGTGAAAGCAAGGCAAGGTGGAGGTTACCCTCTAAACCATATAGCATCCAGACTTGAAAATGTATTGCCGTCCCTTTCCTGTCACTGGGCAAAATCCTAGAATTTCCTCTCTAACAGCTTGTGTACTATGCTGCCAAGAGGACCACAACCTATTGGTGGTTTGGAGGCTTGTGTTCTTCAATGACCCAGAGAGCTATGTTGGCTCCAGTCAGGGCTTTATGCTTTGGTTCTTGGTAGAGTCACCCTTGCCAAACAGGTCAAAGAGTAGAGGCCAGGCTAAGTGTGGTCCACTGGGCCTCCAGGTTTTGGCTTTCAGCTCAGGGCTAACAACTGGCACCAAAAGAAGCTGCAGAAGGTTGTAAATCTAGTCAGCTCCATCTTGGGTACTAGCCTACAAAGTACCAAAGACATCTTCAAGGAGCGGTGTCTCAGAAAAGCAGCATCCTTTATTAAGGACCCCCAGCACCCAGGGAAAGCCCTTTTCTCACTGTTACCATCGGGTAGGAGACACAGAAGCCTGAAGGCACACACTCAATGATTCAGGAACAGCTTCTTCCCCTCTGTCATCTGATTCCTAAATGGATATTGAATCCCTGGACACTACCACACTTACTTAACATACAGTATTTCTGGGAGTTTCGCATGATTTTTAATCTATTCAATACACATATACCATAATCTATCTATCTATTTATTAATTTATTCATTCATTCATTCATTCATCTATATTATGTATTGCATTGAACTGCTGCTGCTATGTTAACAAATTTCACAACAAATGCTGGTGATAATAAACCTGATTCTGTTTCTGGTAAAACAAAATTTTTATGGAAACAGCAATGAGGAATTCTACTACATTTGAGTGTGATGATATTCCGGAGTCTCCACCTGGGACTCGCATGACTGACGGTGGGAAGCTACCGACATGATGAAGGAAGCTTTAAACACCGCCAGAGATGGAGGACCTTCATTGCTGTCCTAAACATCATTGATGTAATGGCCAGTAAGTAAGTCAGGGTCTGCAGCAGTTCAAGCAGGCAGCTCACCACCATACTTTCAGGGGCAACTAGAGACTGTGAACTATATCCTGGCTCATTTTGTGAAGCTCACTTTCCTTGAATGAATAGTGAAAAAGATATATGGAATTGTGAAATTCATAAACAGGAAAGTAAAAATGCTTGAAAGTTATGTTGAGCTTATACAAAGTACTAGTCAGGTCACATCTGGAGCAGCATCTAATTCTGGTGACCATGCTTTAGGAAGTATATGAAAGTCTTAGAGAGAATGCAGAAAGGATTCATGTGAATAGTTCCAGGGATGAGGGAGTTCAGTTACAGGTTAAACTGTCTTGAGACTATGGCAGCTAAGACTAGTTGCCCCACTCAGAGCAAGATGAAGAGAAGTCTGACAGAAGCTTCCATGATAATGATTGCTTTAAACTGGGTAAAGGTAGACAAACAGTCCCCTTTACCAGCCTACACAAAAGACCAAGTAGTAGAGGTATAGACTTTTGGTTGAAAGATACAAAGTTCAAAAGTCAAATTAACTTTGTTATCAATGTATATAAATGTCTCCATACACTACCTTGAGATTTGTTTTTTTGCAGCTATTTACAGAAAAATAAATAGAATAGAACTATTGAAAAATCTACACGTAAACAGTGACTGAATAACAACAAATGTGCAAAAGAAGACAAATCGTGCAAATTCAAAACATGAGTAAATTACTAACACTAGTAGCGTTCTTGAAAATGAGTCCATAGATTGCGAAATCAGTTCAGAGTTGTGGTGAATGACTTTATCCACAATGGTTCAAGAGCCTGATGGTTTAGTTAGAGGTGGTACAACATCACCTACAGGACAAAGTCTCCTGATTGTGCGGGTGATGCCTCCCTCCCAGATGCGCTGAACTACACTCATTCTGAGGCGGAAAATGATGTGGCGGCGAGGAAGTCCACCCCTCCTACAAACGACCAGGTGCTGTGTCTCACCATGGCCGATGTGAGGAGAACCCTGTGCAGAGTCAACCCACGGCAGGCTGCTGGACCAGACAATATTCCTGGTAGAGTGCTCAGAGGATGTGCAGACCAGCTAGCAGATATTCTCACCAACATCTTCAACATCTCCCTGAGCGGCGCCACCGTTCCAATGTGCTTCAAGGCTGCCACCAATGTCCCTGTGCCGAAGAAGTCTTCAGTGTCCTGCCTCGATGACTATTGTCCCGTTGCACTCACATCCATCATCATGAAGTGTTTCAAGAGTCTCATTATGAGGCATATTAAGATCCTGCTGTCCCCCCTCAGTGGACCCTCTGCAGTTTGCATACCATCCCAACCGTTCAACAGATGATGCCATTGCCATCACCCTCCAGCCAGCCCTAACCCACCTGGGCATAAAAGACACATACATTCGAATGCTGTTCAGACTTCAGTTCAGCATTCAACACAATCATCCCGCAGAAACTGTTTGGAAAGCTGGGCGTATTAGGCCTGAATACCTCCCTCTGCAACTGGATCCTAGACTTCCTGACTGGGAAACGTCAGTCAGTCCGGATCGGGAGCAGCATCTCCAACACAATCACACTGAGCACGGGGGGCCCCCCAGGGCTGTGTGCTCAGTCCACTGCTGTTCACTCTGCTGACCCATGACTGTGCTGCAACACGTAGCTCAAACCACATCATCAAGTTCACCGATGACACAACCGTGGTGGGTCTCATCAGCAAGAATGACGAGTTGGCTTACAGAGGGGAGGAACAGCAGCTAACAGACTAGTGTAGAGCCAACAACCCGTCTCTGAATGTGAAAAAAACAAAAGAGATGGTTGTTGACTTCAGGAGGGCACAGAGCAACTACTCCCTGCTGAACATCGATGGCTCCTCAGTAAAGATCATTATGAGCACCAAATTTCTTGGTATTCACCTGGCAGAGAATCTCACCTGGTCCCTCATCATCAGCTCCATAGCAAAGAAAGCCCAGCAGCAACTCTACATTCTGCAAAGGCTGAGTAAAGTCCATCTCCCACATCCCTATCCTCATTACATTCTACAGGGGTTGTATTGAGAGCATCCTGAGCAGCTGCATCACTGCCTGGTTCGGAAATTGCACCATCTCAGATCGCAAGACCCTGCAGCAGCTGAGAAGATCATCGGGGTCTCTCTTCTTGCCATTACAGACATTTACACCACATGCTGCATCTGCAAAGCAAACAGCATTATGAAGGAGCCCACACACCCCTCATACAAACTCTTTTCCCTCCTGCTGTCTGGGAAAAGGCACCAAAGCCTTTGGGCTCTCACAACCAGACTAAGTAACAGTTTCTTCCACCAAGCCATCAGACTCCTCAATACCCAGAGCCTAGACTAACACCAACTTACTGCCCTCTACGATGCCTATTGTCTTGTTTATTATTTATTGTAATGCCTGCACTGGTTTGTGCACTTTATGCAGTCCTGGGTAGGTCTGTAGTCTAGTGTAGTTTTTTTTTTTCTCTGTTGTTTTTTATGTAGTTCAATCCAGTTTTTTACTGTTTCATGTAACACCATGGTCCTGAAAAATGTTGTCTCATTTTTACTGTGTACTGTACCAGCAGTTATGGTGGACATGACAATAAAAAGTGACTTGAATTGACTTGACTAGTAGGGTTGTAGTGATGTGGGAATGAAAGCTCCACACCTCCTGGCAAATGGTAGAAGCAAGAAGAAAGCATAGCCTGGATGATGGGGTCCTTGATAATAGATGCTGCTTTCTTGTGGCAGTTCCCATGAAACAAGAACAACGTGAAGAAAAGAGTCCAGAGAATAGTTAAGATCCAGAATTCAATGGTGGAAACAAATTAGTTATGGCTTCAAAAATCAACTGGAAAGGCAGGAGGGAAAATATTTTGCAACAATTTACAGGGAAAATGTGATGGGTTTGAGATTCTTGGAATAGTTCTTCTTCTGAGCTGGACAGGCAACCAGAACAACTGTGCCAATCCTATCATTCTCCAATCTGTGCTTGATTAACTTTCAGAGTGAGTTTTTTAGCTCAACCTAATGCTAAACTCTTAGAATTTATCTCTAAGAAGGCCGAGCATGCTTTGGGTTCTTTAATAGAAGATATCCCTGGTGTTGACTCTGAAAGTGCTCACTAACAATGAGAGTTGGAACTTAAGCAATATGTTTCCAAATATTTACACGTCTTTTGAAAATCCGATAGTCCTCTGTAGAATAACAGTTGGGATTTATTCCCCTCTCATCACTGAACAGTCAATATTCAAACTGGCCTTTGATCTTTGAATTCCATTAATTTTAATCCCAGATGTCTGTTTATCCTTCTGATCCTGAAGGCAATAGTAAGTTTCCATGCACTCACTATACAGATACTTGATCTCAATTTAATCTGCAGAGTTAGTGCAGGTGCAATAAATGCTCGGTCTGCATCTGGTCTACACAAACAGACAGGCCTGTAAAAGCCACTTGACTGTAATCAGGGACTGTGGCCTTATCAGTATCCCAGCTGTAATCACCTAATTTGGCAGAGACCAAATTTTTAACATTGTCCATTCTAGCCTTTTAAATTTCAATATAAAATCATGTTACATCGAAACCCAATCAAAGAAGCTATTCAATTTCTTTTAAGTAAAATACGGTATATAAATTGCTTAATTTTCTTTAAATAAGTGACGGTATACTTCATCTTAAGAGAGCATCTCTCTGAGTTGCAATGCCAATTTATATGGCTTCTCACAGGCAGACCAATGTGAGCTTTACAAAACTCTGTGTGTAATTTTAAATGCAAGAGACTAGTTGTCCACCCTGTTGAGTGCAGACTTTCATTAACTCTGTTATGATAATTTCATTTATTGAATATGCCACAAGAAAATGAATCTCATGGGTGGTTCTAGTCAAGATGGCGCAAGCGAGCAATTCCTAAGGTGACATCTTTCGGATAGCAAATCTCTTCAATTATTGCACTGTTACTATGCCTTCTACTTGTTCTTTTTGTCTTGTTTCTGTTACAGAAACTGTTGGCACCTGTAATGTGCAGCTTGGAACTCAATTGAATGACATAACACTCTGCGTTGTCCATAGAGCTGCCTTGTGGTGATCAGAGACGGGGACCCCAATAGGACCGAGAACACGACTCATGGAAAAGACCGGAGACGGGGTTATGAACAACTCCATCACGAAGTGGCAAGGTTGACTCAAACATGGAGGTGAATATGGAGGGGGTCAGTGATTACTCCCAACAGAGGCCGCCAGGGCAGTGACGGTCAGCAGCTTTCAGACGGGGGGGGAGGGGGGAGTTGGCAGTCGCTCTTCATGGAAGGACTGAGTCTATGTGGCCACTCAACTCGTATGCTAATGGAAAGATAGTTTCAATATTCTGAGTCGTATGTGATTATTGGACTGTTGGTCTCTTGGTCTCCTTCAATTTTTTGGTGTTTTCTTTCTTGTGGCTGATTGGCAAGTGGGTGATCTGCTAATTTTTTGTGTGCAAGAAGGGGAGTTGGGGGCTTTGATGCTACTGGCTTTTGAAGTTAATAACTCATCTCCTTCTACCTTAGGCCACAAACTTATCAAACACCCCTCATATTCCTCTCCATAGATGCTAACTGACCTGCTGTGTTCCTTCAGAATTTTGTGTGTTGCCCTGCATATTTTCGTTTTACACAGATGAATTCCATTCAGTGAGTCCTGGTGAACAATAAGCAATGGATATATAAACACAAAGCAGCTGGATTGAGTCATGGCTGTAGCCCTTCTCCTTTACTCAGACTTTATACTGTATCTAGGGGATGACTGCTTCTACCACTTCCTCTTGAAGTTCATTCCATTTACACACCCCCTGTAATAGAATATTGACAATTGTTTCCTTTAAAACTTTCCCATGCACCATTCCCACCTCATATTTAAAGGTACCTTCCAGCTTTAAGCTCCCCTACTCTTATCCCTCTTTCTCGTGATTTTATAATCCTCCATAAGGTCATCCTTCAGAGTCCTTCATTCCAAAGGAAACAGTCCCAACCTATGCAATCTCTCCTTATAAGTCAAGCCCTGCAGTCTGGAAAACATCTTTGTGAATATCTTGCCTTCTGCCAAGGTAGCCTCCAACCTAATGGCATGAATATCGATTTCTCCTTCCCATAGAAAAAAATTCACCCCTCGCTCCCCTCTTCTTCTGATTCCCACTCTGGCCTCTTACCTCTTCTCACCTGCCTACCTGCTCCCCCTGGACCTCATCCTCCGTGCTTTTCTCCTATGATCCACTCTCCTCTCTGCTCAGATTCCTTCCTCTCCAGCCCTTGATCATTCCTTCCCTATCACCTTCTCGCTAACCTTCTTCCCCTCCACCCACCTTTTATTCTGGTGTCTTCCCCCTTCCTTTCCAGTCCTGAAGAAGGGTCTCGGACTGAAATGTTGCCTGTTTATTCATTTCCATTAGACTCTGCCCGACCTGCTGGGTTCCTCCAGTATTTTGTGCATGTTACTTCGGATTTCCAGCATCTGCTGAATTTCCTGTGTCTGTGAATCTTTTCTGCAAACCCTCACTAATTTAGTCACATCCTTCTCATAATATGTAACCACGGCTATGCACAATATTGTAAATACTGTCTCAGCAATACCTTGCACAGTGGTGACATGACATCTCAACTCTTGAATGCAATGCCCCGTCTGATGTCACCATTTCCATGGAGCTATGTACTTGCACCCCAACATTTCTCTGTTCAACAATACTTCACAGGGCCCTCTCATTTACTGTGTGCGTCCTTCCTTGCTGCAACTTCCCCATGAATCACTTTGCACTTACCTGAGCTAAATTCCGTCTGCCATTCCTTTGTTCCAATTTCCCAGTAGATCCAATGTCACCCTTTGTTGAACATTATCTTGATGCCAGGCGATTCCCATCTTGCCCTTGGAGTTATTGGCTCTGATTTGTATTAAGTATATTTTACTCACATCTAAACGATTCTGTTTGCTTTTTCTGTAAGTTTTAAGTGGATTAAGTTGTCATTTTGTATGACAGGTGTTTTGCTCTTCACACCTTTTTGTGAAGCCACTCCCCTTTTGGTTCATGATGAAGACTAGCCCTGGCGGGGCAGACAAGAGTCTGCCCATTCAGGAGCTGGGGTTGGATCAACCTTCCAACATGGGTGGCCCTGACTTGGCATCGCGTGGTGGAGTCCTTGAAGCATACAAGCCTCCACATGGCATCAATGTGGTGATCCAGGTCATGGATAAATGGATTAAGTGGAAGATTTTAATAAGGAGGGATAATGTTTCTAAATACACCGAAATAAAAGTATTCATAAAGTCATAAACCACAAAACATTGCGCAGATTCTGGAAATCCAGAGCTATAAATACAAAATGCTGGAGGAATTTAGTAGATCAGGCAGCATCTATGGAGGGAAATCAACAGACAAAACTTTGGGCTGAGACCTTTCATCAGGACTAAATAAAAGGGGAAGAAGGGGGGAGGGGAAGGAGTACAAGCTGGACTGTGATAGGTGAAGGGAGGGTGCGATTGGTGGATGGGGGAGGGATATTGAAGTGACAAGCTGGTTGGTAGTAGGTGGTAACAGTAAGGTGCTGAATAAAAAGAAATCCGATAGGGAAGGAGAGTGGATCTTGAGAAAAACGGAAGGAGGAAGGGCACAAGAGGGAGGTGATGGATGGACAGGTGAGGAAAAGAGAAGCGTAAAAGGAGAGCCAAAATGAGAAATGGGAAAAGAGGAAAGGGGAAGAGGTTGGGGGGTGGGATGGGAGAAACCACCAGAAGTTTGAGAAATCAATGTTTATGCTGTCAGGTTGGAAGCTACCAAGATGGAATATGGGGTGTTGTTCCTCCAACCTCAAGCTGGCCTTTTGATATGTCAGGCACAGATGATTGTATTGCACGTAATTCTGAGAAGGCCTGACTGGAAACATTGCATGTGATGCACCATCAATAACTCTCTCTGAGACGTAAAGGTGAGATATCGGCTTTTACTGACTGGAAGAAAGAACAAGCAGTGGTTGACAACCAGACTACATCCTGGAGACAGAGGCCAGGCTCAGACCTCAATCGCCTTTATACCGGGGTCTGTGGGAGGAGCCACAGGAGCAGGGGGCATGTCCAGACAGGTATATATAGTTCACCACAGCATGCATGAGGTGTAAAACTGCTATTGCTAAAATAAATAGGTTTCTTCTAGATTAATGAATCAACAGCTCTCTGACAGCATCTATGGAGGGAAGTGGACAATTGACATTACAGGCCAAGAGCTTGTGTGTTGCTATAAAAGTAATTGGTAAGTTTGTAGTTATATAAATTCTATTCCAAACAAATCAAACTTTCCAGGAGAAGGGGAATGAAAATGAGTTTCTTCCTGGAAATAGTTGTGCTTTCTGATGTATTTACATACATATAGTATATTCACCAATCTGCAGAGTCCAGATTTGAAAGGCAGGTGGTCCAGGTCGTGCAGATTTTTGGGCAAATGCATGAGCTGTGATAAGAATATGCAGAAGGCCTTTGCCCACCACAGAACCTGGTTCACCTCTTCATATTTTGGAGATGCAAGTGGTAAAACTGGCCTTTACATAAGCTCATACCAGGCCCACACATCCAAATATCTCCAGAACCAACACAGACAGTCACTGGTACTCACCAACAATCAAGATTACGTCAAGAGCAATTCACTTTGTATCATGCTTCCCTCAAAGAGAGAGAAAAAGGAACAGCATAATAAAGAAGTCTTTGTTTCCCACGCACCCTCCCTGTTTGAAAGGTTTTTTTGATTAATCTGTTGCCAGGTGAGCATCAATCACAAGAGGAAACTGTTAAAGATGTTAGAATTCCAGTCAGTTATTTAATTATTTGCTCTTACAACAAGCACAAGGTACCTTTAACCACAAATGCAATTATCTTCTTCTGTTGACTGGTTAGATCCTAGGACTAAGGAGCAATAAAGTGTAATTGCATGATGCATGCCATACACTTCCTGAAGGCCTACTCTCCACCTATCAACCTGGACTCATCACGTCAGAGGACCTCAAAATCTTGATTTAATTCAAACTAATTCTCACATTGGCATGAATAGAAAAAAAAAATCAAACATTTGATTGACATGGGAAAATGAAATGATTATAGAAAAGACTGGAAAAAAAGTCAAACAGCTGCCCATATCCTATGAATCTACCTCCCTCAGAAATAAATGAACCGTGGAACATATACACTTTTTATTACTATGCATTATGCGACACCATTCCAGCTAAGTTCTGATCAGTGGGATACATTCCCTATTATCACAATTTCATCTCCAGAGACTTAACTGCTCACTGGAAATGGGTGGCTAAGTGTCAATCAATCTGATGCATTAATATTCATCTCTTATTTTGCTGTTAATCTCAAACTTCAGCAACTGTCTTACTTCAGTATTGTTGCTATAGTATTGACTATTACAGGAGTAATAATATTACTATTAGGATAGAGGAAGAGAGAGCGAGCGAGACAGAGAGTTGCAGGGAGAAAGGGAGAGAAAAGATATAGGCAAACACGAGTGAATCTGCAGATGCTGGAAATAAATTTTAAAAAACACAAAATGCTGGCAGAACTCAGCAGGCCAAACAGCATCTATGAGAGGAGGTAGTGACGAAACCCTTCATCAGGAGTGAAGTAACATGGGATGGTCGAGGGGGGAATAAGAAGTGGGGGGAGGGATGAAGTAGAGAGCTGGGAAGTGATAGGCTGGAGGGAAATGGGCTAGGGGGAAGGTGGAGAATTATGGGAAGTTAGAGAGAAAGAAAGGTAGGGCTGGGGGGGGAGAGATTATAGTGAGGGGGCAAAAGAGAGAGAAAGAGAACCAGACTAAATTTATAGATAGGGATGGGGTAAGGGGGGTCAGGGGTATCAACGGAGGTCAGTGAGTTGGATGTTCATGCTGGCAAGAAGGAGGCTACCTAGGTGGGAGATAAGGTATTGCTCCATCGACCTGCGTGTGGCCTCATCTTGACAGTAGAGGAGGCCATGGACAGACATGTCGGAGTGGGAGTGGTCCGTGGAATTGAAGTGTGTGGCCACAGGGAGATCCCGTCACTGCTGGAGGACTGAGCGCCGGTGTTCTCTGTGGAATTGAAGTGTGTGGCTATAGGAAGATATAGGAAGGGTTTAAAAGAAGCACCCAGCCAAAATTCACAGAGAGGGAGAGCGAAAGAGTGTGTGTGTGTGTGTGTGTGTGTGTGTGTGTGTGTGTGTGTGTGTGTGTGTGTGTGTGAGGAGAAGAGAGACAGAGGAGAGAGAGAGTGAGAGAGAGAGAGGGGTGATGAGGCAGGGTGTGTAGAGAGGGAATAATGAGACATAAAAGTAAGAAAGGAATACAGGGAACATTCTGCCAGAATCAAGAGAGTTTGGGAGCAAGTAAAGGAGCAGTTACATGTGAGAGAAAAGAAAATGAGGAAGAAGAGAGTGTAAGACTGAAATATCAAAAGTGTTCAACTACAATCCAAAGAGCGGGTGCTGTGGTCCGCCTTCCGGTTTGCGGTCCATGGGCCCCGGACTCCAGCTCCTCCAGCTGTCCCTTGTTTCAGTTGGACTAAACCATAAACACATGATGCTCATCTTGTTGGCTGGAAATATTAGTGGCCCTGGGATTAAGTGGGGTTGGGGCAGTTGTTTTGTCAAGCTTCCTTGGCAAGATTCTTGTGGAGCAAATGGCTGGTGGAAGGCTGGTATGGCTTCTTGCTATCTTTAGGCTGTGTTGTCCCTAGTTGGAGCTGTCATTGCGGTATGGATTCAGCTGTTTCCTGGGCCAGCTGGGTGGGCGTCACCCACTCCGAGCCAGGTAGGGATCTGGTTGTTTCCGTAGCCAGCCAAGATTGCTGGGTGTAACTGTGACTTGGAGCAGCCCCAATGCAGAGATGGAACTGTCTGTTGCTCTTTGGTGTTTGTCTCTTCCTGTCCTTACCCTGTGGGGTAAATTGGGCTGTCCTGCTGTTGTCCTATGGGATAATCTGTCTTGTCTTGCCCTTGCCTCTGTGGGGTAAGTCAGGCTGTTCTGCTGTTGCCCTGTGGGGGGAATCTGTCTTGTCTTGTTGCCTCTGTGGGGTAAGTCTGGCTGTTCTGTTTTTACCCAATGGCTAGTCCTGTCCCACCTTGGTGTGGAGTGAAAGTTGAGTCCTGGCTTGTTGAAGGAGAAGTCCTTGCTCTATGTCTATGTTCTGTCCAGTCTCATATTAGTGTCTTGTGAAAGATAAGTCCTGGCTTGTTGAAGGAGAAGTTCTGGCTCTATGTCTATGTTCTGTCCAGTTTCATATTAGTGTCTTGTGAAAGATAAGTCCTGGCTTGTTGAAGGAGAAGTTCTGGCTCTATGTTTGTGTACAGTTCCTAGTCTGCTTCAAGCCAAGCCTTGACCCCAGCTTCAAGTCTCTAGCCAAGCCTCAAGACCCCAACTCTCTAGCCTCTAGTGTCACGTCTTCGCCTGTGTTTGGGGATCTGAGCCTGAGGCAAGACCCAGGTTCTGGGACCTTGTCCAGTCTCAGGCTTGGAGTCCACCCCAGGCCCTTGTTCCCAGTCCCTCGTCCTGCCCAGTTCCTAGCACAGCAGCGTCAGCGTCCTGCACTTGGATCCTGATACAACACCCCTGTATGACAGTGGGAGGAAGGAGGAAAGGGAGAAAAAGAGAGAGGGGATGGAGAGAGGGAGAATGAGTGAGAGAGGGAGAGGAGAGAAGGAACCACAAGAAATGGGAAAGGAATACAGAAATATTCAACCAAAATCTAGAGGGAGGAGAATATGTGTGATATGTGTGTGTGTGTGAGTGTGTGTGTGTGTGTGTGTGTGAGAGAGAGTTTGAGAGTGAAATTGTAAAAGAATTAAGAAGTGTTCAGCCATAATTCAAAGAGTGAGAGAAAGGAAGGGAGAGAGAAACAAAGATAGCTGGAGAGAAAGAGAGAGAAGATAGTGTGAGAGTGGAATGGTAAGAGAATTAAGAAATGTTCAGCCATACTTGAGAGAGAGAGAGAGAATTAAGTGTTCAGCTATAATTCAGAGTGGGAGAAAGAAAGGAAGAGATAAACCAAGATGGAGAGAGAGTGGGTGAAGGGAGAGAGAGGGTGGGGGAGGGAGAAAGAGGGAGGGAGTGAGAAAGGAGAGAGGTGGAGAAAGAGAGGGAAAGTGGAGTGAGATATAAAAAGCATTCAGCATTATTTACATTTAAATTCAGGTTTTGATGTGAGCTGTTGCTTGCTTTTTCCTTTCTCTCTCTCTTTTCTCTATCCCTTCTCTCTCTTTCAGTGTTGCACTTTGGCAAAAGATTTTTTCCCCTGTTAGCAACTTCTGCAAGAATTCTCACAATACTGCATTATTGCAGACTGGCTCTATGTCTATGTTCTGTTTCTATGCAGTCAATTCTGTCTCACTATTGTAAAACAATAGTACAATACAGCTGATTGGCCACAGCAGGAGCCTGTCAGTTTCAGGGAAGGAAACTTGCCATCTGACTCCTGAATCAGCATTTCCATTGGACTCCTAATGAAGTCACTGGCACAGGAGGTCTGTTCTCTGATTCTAATGCCAGGTAAGGTTAAACAACAAGGAGGCCTTGTTTGTTAATGAGGTTATAATCCTATTGATTAATTTAATTGCTGTCTCTTACCACACAAAAAAAGTTGTAAATCACAAATCCAGTCATCTCCCACTATGGATTTGAAGTCATCACGCAGAGACTGATAAAACAAGTTGTATAAGTTCAGGAGGGACATTTCCTCAACAATTAGACATTGTGATGATAACATTAGGGAAAAATCTCACAGCCACCCCTTCAAGCCAGATAAAAAGGGCAATAAAACTGGCTTTATGAGAAAACTCACAAAAGACAACTCTGCTTTTGCAAGATAAACTACAAATGTTATGTTTTTTTCAGTTTCAGCTAAAAATTGAGTACTTCTCCAAACATTCTCACAATACTGAAGAGACATATTCAAGGCACAGTGCTTCAGAAAGGTGGCATCCATTATTAAGGATGCCTGTCAAACAGGACATGCCCACTTCTCATGGTTTCTGTCAGGCAGGATGTACAGAGGCCTGAAAGCAAATATTCAGTGATTCAGGAACAATTTCTTCCCCTCTGCTGTCTGATTATTTTTGTTTTACACTATTTTTAACCTGATTATTTAATATATGTATACATGATTTACTTATTTTTTCTATATTCAGTATTGCATTGCTGCTACTAAGTTAAAAAATTTCATGACGTATGTCGATGATTCTGAGTACATACACTCCATCTTCAAATTTTCAGATATTCCATATTCCCTTCCATCTTTCCATTCACACTTCCACTGTTTTTATTTACCATTGGAACATGGATGCCAGAAATAAAGACAGCTTTTATGGCCCATCCTTAAAAATGTAGCATTTTCTTGGCTCATCCGGATGGATTACTGGACCTCATGAGTCAACTCTATGAGTGTGTGTCTAGAGTTACAGACTGGCAGACAAGATAGGGAAACTCGCTTCCATTCCTTGCATCAGACAGAGTTTTATATTTATGTTATTGACTGCCCAAGGGTCTTTCCAAGAAAAGACAAAACTCATCTGTGGCCTTTTATGTTATTATGTGGAGAAAATGCTTCTACATCCAGGATTGCTCACAGTCAAGTGAAGTAACCAGTAGAAAGTTCATCAATAAAGTAAAACATGTGTAGAACTCCTTTATACAATGAGGAGATATTTCATGATATCACAAAGAATGGTTGAGACATGTATTTAAAGGTTTGATAGTGAATATAATATAATATAATCCTTTCTCCCACAGATAATCCCAATTGATGATCAGAATCATAAATTTCATAGAACATAAATTTCAGAGCACTGTACAGGGTCTTCAGCCCACAATGTTGTGCCAACCTCGTAACCTATTCTCAGATCAATCCAAACCTTCCCTCCAACATAGCCCTCCATTTTTCTATTCATCAATGTGCCTGTCCAAGAGTTTACTAAATGTCTCTAATGTATCTGCCTCTTCTATACCCCTGTAGGGTGTTTCAAACACCTCCCACTCTCTGTGTAGAAATACCTACCTTTGATATTCCCCTATACTTTCCTCCAATCACCTTCAAATTATGCCCCTCCCCCCATATTAGTCATTTCTGCCCTGGGAAAAGGTCTCTGGTTATCCATTTACCTATGTTTCTTACCATCTTGTACTCCTCCATCAAGTCACCTCATTTTTCTTCACACTGAAGAGAGAAGTCTTAGTCCACTCAAGGTATCCTCTTCAGACACGCTTTCTAATTGAGGCATCATCCAGGTAAGTCCCCTCTGCATCCTTCCTATAATGAAACAACCAGTACTGAACCCAATACTCCAAGTGTGTTCTAACCAGGGTTTTATAAAGCTACACCATTAGCTTGCAGCTCTTACACTCAATCCCTGACTAATGATGGACAACATACCATGTGCCCCCATAATAACCCTAACAACTTCTTTGTAGAATTGTTAGGGAACAAATAAAAACTATTCAGGCTACTGATTGCATGTTAAATCCTTATAGAGTGAATTTGTCATGCACTGTTTCATCAGCATGTTGAGTGTTGCATACAGAAATGCGTAAAAGTCTTAGTCACATATAGCCAAGATGGCAGCGCGACACAGCTTGCAGCAGCCACTCCGGAGCTGATATCTGCTATTTGTTAAGCGGGATGCCGTGCGCAATCCTAATCTGATGAAAAACGGACGTGGGAGCACGGAGAAACATCTGGAAATCTCCAGGAAGGCCTTCTTCGTTGCTGCTGCTGCTGTGAGGTCCGGGTCTCTGTTGAGAAGAACAGGCTCAGTCCTCGGGGTCGCGTTGCCGGAGGCCGTTGGTGGGGGAGTCCTAATACGCTCGGCAGAGGATGGTGCTCGGAGAAGCTGTGCCGGAGGGGATGGTTGGAGGCTCAGAGGTTTGACGGACTCAGAGTCCGCTGCGGTCGGGGCGCTTTTCACTGTGTGCTGTGTCTGTGAGGCTGGGTTCGATGGAGCTTTCATTGTGTGCTGCGTCTGCGAGGCTGAGTCCGGCCGCAACATGGAAGTCCATAGTGGGGGTATTCCCTTCTGCCGCCTGCGTGGGATGACAAGTCTATCGGGACCCTGGGGACTTGTGGAAACTGTGTGGTGGTTTCTTTCGAACTTATAGACTATTAACATCTTTGGACTATTTTTACTGTGCCCATGGTCTGTTTTTTTTATCAATTATGCTATTGTTTGCACTGTTGTAACTATATGTTTTTGAGCTATGTGATTTTGTGCAGGTCTTGTAGCTTTAGTTTTTGGTCCTGTTTTGTCTGGTGGGATTGGAGCTCCTTTCCGGGGAACGCACTAAGATAGTAGCACGATATTAATATGCAGGAGCCTCTCGGGACTCTGGATTGGGGATTGCCAAACGTTATGTGGATTTTCTGGTGTAGTCTGTTTTGTCACGGTTTTTGTGATATCATTCTGGAGAAACGTTGTCTCATTTTTTAACTGCATTGCATTTGTGGTTTCTAAATAACAATAAACTGAACTGAACTGATATAGCTAGGGTGCCTAAGACTCCTGCACAGTATTGAATTTGTCAATGCAGAGTGGAGAACAAGTTTGTACGTTTGGCAGAAACAAAGGATGTTGAGAACGGTAAGGGTCGAGTGCCTCAGGAGGGGTATGGGTCAGGTGGAAGAAAAGGATTGCCAGGGGTGAGGGGTGACACTGGTGCAGTCACACCCAGCTCTGAGATACCAGGCAAAGTCGCTTGAGTCCAAACAATTGATTAACTGATCATCACTGAATGTCTCTCTGGTGCTTCCTGCTCCCTCCCTCTCCCTGCCCCCTTCCCACTTTTAATGCACAACAGAGACCCATATCAGAATCAGGTTTATCATCACTCACATATGTCATGATATTTGCTTTTTTATTTACAGTGCAATACATAAAATTACTACAGTATTGTGCAGAAGTTTTAGGTACTATAGATGTATATGTGCCTAAGATTTCTGCACAGTCCTGTAAAAAAAAATTGCATGGAGCTCTTAGGTGAAATTGCATAAATTCTGTGTAACTTTACAGATTATTAGTTTAATTTAACTTTTTTTACTTACTGTCATTGTAAGGTCTATTTGATGCAGCACATGTGATGGTTTCACTTTCTAAACAAAATGCCTGAGGTATTCTCTCAGGCTTCAATCTCTGGTGCAAATATCTCTTTACCTTCATTAGGACCTCCACTTCCTTTCTTTGCTTAGGATTTTTACTTTATTTTCTTCCAAGAATGTTGTTTCCCTCCACAGGTCAATTGACTCATATTAATCTGTCACCATGTGTAAACACCAACAGGGGAATAAAGGGTTATGGAGATCAGTCAGGAATGTGGATGTGAGGCCAAAGATCAGATCAGTCGATTTTATTGCAGACGCTTGAGACCAAGTGGTCAACTCTTGCTCCTATTTGTTATGATTGACAGTCCAGAAGTCTTTCTTCAGATGAATTAATGCCAGTCTGCAGTTGCAACTTCAGCTCTCTAGGCCTGCAATCAATTCATTCATAGAATATGCTGGCATAGCAGAAAAAATTTAGTCTAAAAACTACAAGTGGACTCTTTTATAGATCCATTGAATTTATCTCACTGTCCTGCTATTTCTACATTGTTATCTGATTATTACCAGGCAAATCAGTTTTGAATCATATTTGAGCACATACTAAAGTCCACATGAAGCACCATATGTAAAATAAACCCATTTGGTCCCACTCCCGTGCCCTCTTCCCCACAGCCCTGAGACTTCTTTCCTTTCAGATACATAATCCAATTCCTTTTTCAATGTTACTATCAACTCTGCCACCACTGAGGTCCATTCTGGACATGTGCCTGTGAGCTTTGCAGTGATTTACCCTGCTGTGTGATGGGCCTACTCTGGCACCTCCAGACTCCGGGTCTATGGACTCAATTTGGTTCAGAAAGCTGTTCCTTACTTTTATTGTTTGTATAATTTGTATTTTTTTTTTCCGTTGTCAGTGCATTGGGCATTGGTCTTTTTTTAATTTGGGTTCATTCAGGTTTCTTGCTTTGTGGGCACCTGTGAGCAGATGGATTGTATCATTTATAACTACGTGAATCGTATCTTTGAACTGCTCGCTGTGTTTTGCCAATCACCTTCAATCTACGTCCACTTTCTGATAAATGGGAGGAGTTTGACTTCATCTTCATTATTAAAACTCTTAATGATTTTAAAACCCTCCAGCAGATTCTGTCATAACCTGATCTGCTGGAAGGAGAGCATCCCCAGCTTGTTCTCACAATTGAAGTTCTTCATCCCTAGAGTTAGTCTAATATTATTTTTTTCCTCCAGCCTCCGGTACTTCTCCGGTCTGTACGATGATGCAAAGATCATCGCCAAAGACTCAGCAATCTCCTCCCTCATTTACCACTGTGGCCTGGGATATATCTCATCCAGTCCTGGTGACTTATCTAACTTAATGCTTTTCAAAAGCTCCAGCACATCCTCTTTCTTAAAGTCTATATGCTCAAACATTTTAGTCCACTTTAAGTCATCCCCACCATTGTCAAGGTCCTTTTCACTGGTGTATAAATCCTTTTCTACATTAAGTTGCTGTCACATGATTCACTGATCAGGTATTTGCATTAATGACTTGGTGTACAGGTGTACCTAATAAAGTGGTCATTGAGTGTATATTAAGAACATATTGGTATTTAGTAAGATAAATATATAATAGGATAAACTATAGGGAACTCCATTTTTTTAATGTCCCTCCTGTTGAGAAAATAGCTTCCTCACATTTCCCCACATGACTGTGTCAATTTTCTGTCCAAGCTGCTACAATCAATTTTATTCCATAGCCTCTTACCTTAGTGACAATCTATTAGGCAATACCTTGTCAAATGGCTTTTGGAGGTCTATACCTACCATATGTAAGAAAATCCAGTTGTTCCTCACCCATGCTCTCTCCCTAAATCCCTGAAAATTCTTTTCTTTCAAATAGTTAGTCAAGTTCACATTTAAATGCTGTAATTGGCTCCTAATCACCAATGAAAGAGTTGCTTGTCTCCTAGAGCTGGAGCAGGGACATTTTCATTGGAGCATAGGAGAAAGAGGGAAGATCTTATAGAGGTGTACAAAATTATGTGAGGCATAAATAAGTCAACGCACACAGTTTTTTTTTTCCCCCAGTGTTTGGGAATCAAGAACTAGAGGGCATTACTTAGAGTGAGAGGGGAAAGATTTAATAGGAACCTTTGCACAAAGATGACTGTGAATATACAGCTAAACTGATAGAGGAAGTGGTTGAAGCAGTTACTTTATCAACATTTAAGAGATACTTAGACAGGTACATGAATTGCAAATGTTTAGAGGTAGATGGGTCAAATACAGGCAAATAGGAGTATCTTGCATGGGAATCTTGGTTGGCACAGACCACTTGGTCTGAAGGGCCTGTTTCTATGACTCTAGGAATCCATATTAACCAAAGTTTCCTCACCCATTATATCTTTACTACTTCAAAAAATGCAGTCAAGTTTGTTAGAAATCTTTTGGCTTTTACACAGTTGCCTATCTCTTGCTCAAATGGCTGTTTTTTTAGGGAATTTCCCTGCCACCAAGATTGCACATGCAATCCACATGTAAGCCTTTCATCCTATCCAGCACATAAGTTACTGTTCAATGAGATCATGGGTTAACCAGGAAAGTAAACCAAGATAAATAAACAGAGAATTAAGTTTGCACAATCTCCTGGAAAATTACATTCTGCAAACTGCTCTAATGTGGTTTTCAGGACGGTGACTGGTAATGAGATTTTCACTTATGACATGTTACTGCAGATTGGTCATGGAAGAAGCACAGTGCAAACGTGCAAAATCAGCTTGACTCCTGGTATGATAGAGATGTTTTTCAAATGGATTTTGAATTTGCTGGAGGACTAAGGGTTCTTGTGGTTGAATCTTTCAACTTGTAAAGAGGAATTCAAAGACATTTACAGCAAGGAAACAAGCCATGCCCATGTTGACCAATGTAGATCCTAATTAACCCCATCTTCCAAGCAGCTGGCCCATTGCATTCTCTGCATAGGTGGAACAAGTGCTCATCTAGACCACTCTCTCAGGATCCATTTGTAGACGGAGCTACAGAGGCCCAGGTTTTGGAGCTTGTTGATTAGCATTGAGGGTATGGTTGTGTTGAACGCTGAGCTACAATTAATAAATAGCAGCCAATGTATGTATTGTCTTTGTCCGGGTGATTCATGGCCAACTGGAGAGCCAGTGAGATTGTATCTGCTGTAGACCTATTGTGGCAATGGGCAAATTGCAAAGCATCCAGTCCTGGCTTAGGCAAGAGTTGATTCTGGTGATGATCAACCTCTTGAAGCACTTCATTGCAATAGAAAGGTTTCAATTCTTCTAATCTCCAGCAACTGCAGGCCCAAAGGCATCAAATATTCCTCATTCCTCATACATTAACCCCTTCTTTCCCAGGATAATTCTCATGTACCTCCTCTGGACCCTTTCGAATGTCGGTACATCCTTTTTTTTTGATAAGGGACCAATACTCCAAGTGAAGGAGCTGAAGGACTTATCCTTGTGTACAATATCTGTAATTCAATCAGCATATGATTTCTACATGCATACATTTCTACATGAAAAGCATGGCTTTCCCAGTCAGAATTGAGTCAAGCCTTATTTCTGATTTTAAATCTGGAATTGTTGTTAATCTCATACTCAGAGGGTTTAAGGAATATGAAGTTTAGAAGTATGGAGCAGGATCTTATTGAAACCTATCAAATATTGAAAGGCATTGAAAGAGTGGATGTGGAGGGGATGTTTCCTATACTGGAGGAATATAGGACTAGGAGGCACAGCCTCAAAATACAAGGTTATTCCTTTAGCACAGAGATGATGAGAAATTTCTTTAGCCAGAAGATATAGGATCTGTGAAATTCAGTGCCACAGATGAATATGGAGGCCAAGTCATTGGGTATATTTAAATTGGGTTTGATACATTCTTGATTAGAAAGGGCATCAAAGTTTATGGGGAGAAGGCAGAAGAAAGGGATTGAGAGGGTTAATAAATCAGCTATGATAGAATGGCGGAACAAACTCAATGGGCTAAATGGCCTAATTCTGCTCCTGTGTCTTATGGTCTTATCATATACAGTATTTATGGGGCTGGCGGGATTGGTCAATGTTTTCAGTTGGAAGCAACACACACAAAAGACTGGAGGAGTTCAGCAGGCCAGGCAGCACCTATGGAAAAAATAAACTGCTGATATTTCAGGTTGATGCCCTTCTTCAGGACTGGAAAGGAAGGGGAAATTCCTCTTTTTTAAGTATAATTAATAGTATATTATTAGTATATAATTATATATGCTTATATATAAGTAATAAATTAAGTATAATTAATAGACTAACTAGTCTATTAATTATACTTTTTCAGGACTATGATCACTGCGATCCACAGCCCTTTGCGAGCTGTGCTTTAGAACTGTTTGTACGACCTGCAGTTTTTGCAGTACCCTGAAGGATACAGTGAACTAGACTGCCGAGAATGCAGTTCCGACTGCAGCAGCCATTGCTGGAGTGGATTCTGGGCTGGATTGAAACTTTGGGTTGGATCGACTTTGCCCAAGAGCAGAAAGAAAACTGATGCTTAACCATTTAGAGTGCCAAACTGGATTAAAAAGATTGAAGTGTCAAGGACAAACTGGTCTTCAGCTCAGTACTCTGAGAGGTTTTCCTTGCCTCAGTGCTGAACTGTCTCTGAGCCTGTGGCCTGCATCCCTTAGGCTCCTGGACCTGCTGCAGCAATGAAACAGTTCTGTGGCTGTGGACTAATTTTCGAGAGTTTTGCAGTTCACGTTCTGTGTGTTATTTGTTAATGGTTTTATTGTTTACACGATTGTTAATTTTTTCAAATGTACAATGTCTTGTGTATGTGACTCAGAATGGCTTCTTTGGTTTGTTAAGAGCAGGAATGCTTCTTTGTCTGATAAGTGTTTCTCTCACAGTTGTTTAGCTTTAGACTTACTGATATGGGGATTGTATTAATTTGTTAACCAATGGGGAATGTTAGTTTGTCTTGTGAGGCTGGGAACTTGGGGGAGGGGGGTTTCACGGGTTTTCGGGGGAGTTGGGAGGAAGACGCCGAGGAAGGTGGACGTGCACTGCACTGCTTGGTTGACCACCAGGGGTGGTCCCAGGTGCGAAGATGTGGAGGTTGGAGGCAAGCAACGAGGGGTCGAATGGTTCAATGGTTGAGCTCCAACGATGTGCACTAAACTGACTGAACTTTGATAAGTTGGCGCCTTTTGCTTTTTCTTTTCTTTCATATATATTGTATTGCCTAGTACTCTTTTAGTTTTAGTAAACTCTTTAAAGTGTATTTCATAATGGTATCTGGAGTGAATTTGATACTGTTGGTGGGCGCGAGGCATAAGCTTGATTCTCACAGCACCTGCGTGTACGGGAGGTGGGGTTGGTGAGTGGCTGGATCTCCTTTTCCCCTAGACATTACCAGCCTGTTGGGTAAGTGTTACACAAAGAACAGGTGTTTGACGATCTTTTTGCATGGGGTTTTATAATAGGTTTTATTGTGTTTCTTTGTTTTATGGCTGCCTGCAAGAAGAAGAACCTGAAAGCTGTATAGAATATACAAACTTTGATAATAAATGTACTTTGAATTTTGAACTTCTACCTAATCCTCTTCAAGCAGCAGAATTCTGTTAATGTCTTTCTCCTTGTTTTTGTCCAACTAATGGCTGCTATCTGATAGCAAGAGAGGAGGATGGATGCTGTTAAATGTCACAAATAATAACAGTAAAATTCCCAGACATTTTGACAGTGAATAGCTCAGGTGCTTCATTCAAACTACCATAACTGGTAGCTGGAATCTCAGCCGTCACTGGCACTTGAACCTGCCAGCCGGTTTTGTGTAATGAATTTGAACAGTCCCCCTCCAACATGCAACAAGGCAGAGAAATGAACAGAAGGACACATTCCTTACAATCGCTCAGAGTGAGAACTTGTAGCTAGCTGATGGATTGTGTCCACTAGAAAATTAGTCACAACTGCGATCCTTAGGGAGGCTAATACATATTATGGTTTGAACCGAACACTTGAAATTTTATTGGACATCTTTGTGGAGCTCCTCCAGCATAAAATAACCTAATGTCGACATTGCTTCTCCCTATAGACTCTGCCTGGCCTGCTGCGTTCCGCCAGCATTTTATTTGTGTTACATAACTTAACATATTTTTATGTGGATCATTACTTTCCTCAATGGGCAAAATAGCATGAACCCATCATAAAACTGATCCAACCATTCATAAATATTTATTTGGTCCCACTGTCCCACCAGACAGCACTAATAATCTCCCCTTAGGAACTAGGACTAACAACTATTTATTCTCTTCCATAAATTAACAAGGACATGATGCACAATAAACAAAATGTACATACATAGTCTTCCAAAGATAACATGATTGAATAATGCTTTGTCATTTGTGAGTGCTCTCACATGAGAAAGTGCAAATCACATGAGAGGTGAGGAATATGAGAACAGAAGAGAGCTACTTAGATTCTCAAGCACGTTCAGACAGTGACGCAGCCTGTCAGAATGCTCTCCATGGTACAACTATAGAAGTTTTTGAGTGTGTTTGTTGACATCCCAAATCCCTTCAAACTCCTGAGTGGCAGCTTGTTGCTGTGGCACCACTCCACTAGTTGGCATATCTCACTCCTGCACACCGTCTCATCATCACCTGAGATTCTACCAACAATGGTTCATAAACTTTCTAAAGTGCCTGGAAGAAAATTCATCTCACGACAACATACACTCAGTCGTCACTTTTTTAGGTACCTCCTGTACCTTCTGTACCTAATAAAGTGACCACTGAGTGTCTGTTCCATCTTCATGTTTCTATGCATTGAGTTGCTGCCATATGTTTGGTTGCTGATTTTTGCATTAAGAAGCAGGTGTACAGGTGTATCTAATAAAGTGGCTACTGTGTGTATACATAGTTCGATAATAAATTTACTTTGTTTTAAGTGAGTTGTTAGGTTATTTCAAGGTCGACCATTTGTTATGGGTCTAGAGCCAACCATTAGACCAGGTAGAGGTGGCAGATTTCGTTTTCTGAAGGTGATTAGTGAACCAGATGAGCTTTCAAAAATTGAAAGGAATAGAAAGGAAGATTCTGGAGCTATTTATTAGGTCAAGCAACGTCAGTAGAGACAAGGAGATGGCTGACGTTTTGGGTCGAGAATGTGCATCGAAGTCGAGAGTGCATAAGGGAAATATCCAGTGTAAAGAACATATTTAGCTGAGGGGGAAGGGGTAAGTCCAGTGTTAGGTGGATCCGGTGAGGAGGAGTTGATGGGCAGATAGAGTAAGATAGGGAGGGCAAGTTGGAGATGGCACCAGAGGCTGGGAGTTGATAGGCTGAGCCAACAGAGGGCTTCAGATAATGGAATCTGATCAGAAACAAAAGTGATGAGTGGAATCAGATGGTCCAATGTTCAGATAAGCAATAATTACACAAACGTGAAGCGAGCTGCAATCTAATGGATGTGACATATTTGGTGAAACAGCACAGCCCCAGCCCAGCTAGTCGCACTACCCAGCAACCTACCTATTTACCCCTAACCTAATCACAATGCAATTTATAATGTCCAATTAACCTGCAGCTGGGACATGATATGAGGCAGTGGTATTGCAGAGGTAACCCATTCTGCCACATTTGGCATCGCATTCTGCCAGTTATGTGAATTATTCTCCAATTTACAACTCAATTTTCAAACCTAGGAAATTCTAATCTTCCAGCAAAAGCTCCCCCGGAGACTTGTCACCTTGTCAAGCTTTCATACAGGGAGGGGTGGGTGCCCGGGGTGGAGGTAGAGGTAGAAACATTAGCAATTTTTAAGAGACATATGAATGCAAGGAAAATCGAAGGATATAGACATTGTGTAGACAGAAGAGAATAATTTAGTTAGCCATTTAGTGAATTGTGTTAGTACAGCATTGTGGGCCAAAGGGACAGTTCCTGTACTGTAATGTTATACGTTCTATGTTCAATTGATGGACTTATCGTAGTTTGATTTCTGTTACCTTTGTTCAAATCACATCCTGATAGAATTCACAAGGTGTTTCCAAAACAACCCTGTTGAAGGATCAAACCCTTTCTGTTTACCTTATGTGCTATCTTCTAATCAACACGAAGAAATTTGATGTGACCTTAAATTCTATTAAACAAGAGGGTACTATTAATTTTAGGAGTGTGGAAGCTCAGGATTTCAGGTCTCTTTGATATATAAAGAAGCACAATTAGATTGATGATGTCAGCTTTGGCAGCAACTCTTATGTGAAGTTCATTTTGACTTGGAACAACTTCTCAAAGCTTAACAAAGAGTGCAGTGATGTATGGATAATTACTGATCTTTCCCAGGGTCATTGTCAGGATGAAAAAAATCAAGTAATGGGAAGTCAGAAGTCATGTTTAATGTTATTAAGTGCTATAGTAAGCCCATAGATATGGTGGCCAAGGATGGAAGGAGAATAGATTCACTCGTAAGAGCACAAAAGAGTGAAACAGAAGACCAAATAGACATTCGTGTCTGATCCACAATGAATCAAGAACATGTTTCTCTACTTTTCATGTTTCTGTCTGATTCACAGATTTTGAAAATCTATCAATCTCAACACCTGAGCATTTGCACTCTCTGAGGGAGAAAATCCTCAACTTGCAACATTATGAGTAAAGAAAATTCTCCTCTTCTTAGGTAACTCCCTCCTCAGCCTAAGACAGTACTACCTAATTCGGTGCTCAGCAGCCAAAGAACATGACCTCCCAGAGCCTACCCCATCAACCTATCCCATAATCTGGCACCTCTCAATGCAATCACAGCCTGCTATGGAAACGTCAATGCCCCTGAACAGAAAATACTACAAGAAGTGGTGGATATGGCCCAGTCAATCATGTATAAAGTCCTCCTACCATTGAGCACTTCTACATGAAACACTATCTCAGGAAAGCAGCATCCATCACCAGGACCTCCACCACCCAGGATATGCTCTCATCTCACTGCTGCCATCAGAAAGAAAGTACAAGAGCCTCAGGACTTCCATCATCATGTTCAGGAGCAATTATTTACCCCTTAGCCATCAGGCCTTTCAACAAAAGGGGATAACTTCACTCAACTTTACTTGCCCACTCCTTGAAATGTTCCCACAACCAATTGACTCACTATCATGGAACACCTCATCTTATAGTCTGAATATTTATTCCTTATTTGTTTAGCAGACATAGATGCACCTTGATAATAAAACTTACATTGAACTTTGAATTTTTGAACTTTGAAATCACCCCTCATTCTTCAGAACTGCAGGGTGAATTTTGATCAATTTTTTTTGGGTAGCTCACTCAACCCTGAAATAAGTCATCAATCCACACTCCACTGAAATTTTCTCCAGGTGTGGTCTCACCAATTAAGTGAAGACTCCTTTTCTCAAAGCTGTGTGATTAGTATGTGTGAGGCTTTGCAAGAGAGCACTGCATTTTTTTCAAGAAGACTTTACATTTGTCATTAGAATTTCATTAATCTTTTGCCTTTTGTATATAACAACAAGTCAGCCATTTAACATGAAAATGTAACATACCTGCAAAACCTTCAGACCACACAGGGCCCAATGCCATTCTTTCCTCTTGGGCACTCATTTGGCATTACTTCTGCCCCATTTCTATGAATCTCTGAGGTGGCAGATAAGATCAATGTGGACCCTTCACACGTGAGGCATAAGCTGCCACATGGGATAGGTGGTTGGGCAGTTTGAAAGCTGGTGCCTTCCCTGCATTGTCTGTGCCACTCTGAAATGCCTTCTCTATTTTAAGCAGTCGTCTCCATGGATTCCCTGAATCAGTGGGAATGGTGCCCCTTTTCAATTGTGCATTGAAAGCAGGTCCACCTGCTAATTTCTTGCTATCAAAAATCACAAGAGTAGAGAGACAGAAGAATCAGAATCAGGTTTAATATCATTGGCATATGTTGTGAAATTAGTTATTATGCAGCCTGAAATTACACACCACCAGGTTTAAGGACTTCCTGCCCCCTCACCTCTTTACTCTGGATATTTTTCCAGATGAAGTATTTGTTTGTTCTATGTGCTATGTTGTACGTTGTGGGAGATCATGGTTTTTCCATGACCATGATTGTTCTTGGCAAATTTTTCTACATTTTTCTACACTGCCTTCTTCGGGGCAGTGTCTTTACAAAACGAAAGACCCCAGCCATTATCAATACTCTTCAGAGATTGTCTGCCTGGCACCAGTGGTTCATAAACAGGACTTGTGATATCCACCAGCTGCTCCCATGGCTATGCGTGACCCTGATCACAGGGGTGGTGTGGGAAGGGAGACTAAGCAGGTTCTTTGTCTCCAAGGGGAACCTGCAGGCTAGTGGAAGGAAGGAGTGCCTTACACCTCCTTTGGTAGAGATGTATCTCCACCCTGCCGCCAGTGATGAAGGGCGTTGATGCAAAATGTCGATTGTCCATGCTGTCCACAGATGCTGCTTGAACAGTTGAGTTCCTCCAGAGCTCATTTTGTTTTTGTTGAAGGAAGAGGGTTAGCTGACTCTTTGAGCCGTGACCCTCCCTGCCACTTCTCAGTGAAAATACACATTGATAATATTATCACTGTGTCCTTTAGTGAGCCAGCAGAGTGTTTAGCGAAACAAGGAAAATGCTTTGCAGATCATAGTGCCAAGGTCACCACAATGTCCATGGCATACATTACATTAGAAATGGAAAGTAAATGTTGGTCTTGCCAATGATGAAATCTATATCCATAACCCAATAGGAATTTTAGTCAAAATGAACAGCAACACTGAAAGATTAGAGAAAGTGTTATGCAACATCACATACGAGCAATCTTAGTGAGATTGGTCCATTCTCGACCCATAGGTTAAGCTCACAGTTTACAAACTTCCAAGTAACAGTCATAAGATGGAGGTGAATTTCTGCAGGCAGGCAAAGTCTGAGGTTGGATACCCAATGTATGTGAATCTGGGAGTCCAGGTCCAATGGCCTGAAGGCCTAGTAGCAACCTATCCTTTGGCTGGAGGTTATTATGTGTGTGTGACTGGGTGGCTGGGTGATCACGGGAGGGAGGGGAAGGAGCTTCTTTGCTGTTGTTTTCTTGTTTTGTTTTGCTATTGCCACTGCTGCTGGACATTGTGAATGTGCTATGCTGGCGTTGGAACGTGTGGCAATATTTGTGGGCTGCCACCAGCGCATCCTTGGGTGTGTTGGTTCTTATTGCCAATGGCACGCTTCTCTGTGTTGTAACATGTGCATGCAATAAACAAGTGGATCTGAATCGGAAAGTTTAGAGGAGGGTGTATATATTTTTTGCACAGAGAGTACCAGGAGCGGGCTGCCAGGGGTTTGAGGAAACAGGGATCATCAAGAGGTTGTAAAATAGAATGTGCAAGGAATGGATGGTGCAGACATTGTTGGCTGAAGGGCCTTTTCCTGTGCTGTACTAATCTATGTTTTATATTCTATGGGTCATGAAACTCATTAGGCTTGCTATTTCCTGTAGAGAAATATAGTTGAAGAAAGTGGAACTTATTTGCTATAAATGCCTGAGAGAGGAAACATAAAGGTACAGTGTTTACTCTTATTATGTCCAGCATCTCATAAGCACTCTGTATTTCTAAATTAAAGGTACAAGCTGGTCATTGTTCCTGTGGTCATTTTGGGAATCCTAAACCAGGGCCAAAAACATACATCTATCAATCTTAAACCCAAGAAGGAATTTGGAAGAAATGTCATTACCCAAAGAGTGGGCTTGAATGTAAAGTACTTCACCACCTGCAGCAGATCGAAAAAAAATAGAACAGATGTGCTTGACAGGAAGATAGAATAGAATAAAATAGAATAGAATAGAACTTTACTGTCATTGCTCAAGAAAACGAGATCGCAGTGCTGCTGCAGTTCGTGCAAAACAGATATTTACAATGTGTGGTACGGCTTCAGGTGTAATATCATCAACATGTGTTGTGAAATTTGTTAACTTTGTGACAGCAGTACATGAAATACATGCCAAATAAACACAGAGAAAACAAAGCTGAATTACATTAAGTATGCACAGTATATCTCTAAAATAAGTACTGCAAAGGAACAGAAATAAAAAAGTATTGATGTAGTGTTCATGAGTTTAACGTCTATTTAGAAATTGTATGGCAGAGTGGAAGAAACTGTTCTTGAATCGCTGAGCATGTGTCTTCAGGCTTTTGTATCTCCTTACCGATGGTAACAGTCTGACAAATTCCATAATGGCTGCCGTCTTCCTAAAGTACTGCTCCTTAAGACCATAAGATATAGGAACAGAAGTAGGCCATTCAACCCATCGAGTCTGCTCTGCCATTCAAGCATGGGCTGATCCAATTCTTCCAGTTATCCCCACTCCTCTGCCTTCTCCCCATACCCTTCATGCCCTGGCTAATCAAAAACCTATCTACCTCTGCCTTAAATGCACCCAATGACTTGGCCTCCACAGCCGCTCGTGGCAACAAATTCCACAAATTTACCACCCTAAAGTAATTTCTCCACACCTTTGTTCTAAAAGGACATCCTTCAATCCTGAAGTCATGCCCTCTTGTCCTGGACTCCTGTACCATGGGAAATAACTTTGCCATATCTAATCTGTTCAAGCCTTTTAACATTCGGAATGTTTCTATGAGATCTCCCTTCATTCTCCTGTACTCCAGGGAATACAGCCCAAGAGCTGCCAGACATTCCTCATGTTCCTGGAATCATTCTCATGTATCCTCTCTGAACCCTCTCCAAAGTCAGTATATCCTTTCTAAAATAAGGAACCCAAAACTGCACACAGTACTCTGTGTGGTCTCACAGGTGCCTTATGGAGCCTCAGCATTACATCCCTGCTCATATATTCTATACCTCTAGAAATGAATGCCAACATTGCATTAGGTTTCTGCACCACCAACTCAACCTGGTGGTTAACCTTTTGAGTATCCTGCACAAGGACTCCCAAATCCCTTTGCATCTCTGCATCTTGAGTTCTCTCCCCTTCTAAATAATAGTCTGCATGTTTATTTCTTCCACCAAAGAGCATGACCATACATTTTCCAACATATGTCACTTCTTTACCCATTCCCCTAACCTATCTATGTCTCTCTGCAGGCTCTCTGTTGCCTCAACACTACTCACACCTCCACCTATCTTTGTATTATCGGCAAATTTAGCTCAAATCCATTAGTCCCATAGTCCAAATTATTGATATATATCGTAATAAGCAGCGGTCCCAACACTGATCTCCACTGGTAACCGGCAGCCAGCCAGAGTAGGATCCCTTTATTCCCACTCTCTGTTTTATGCCAATCAACCAATACTCCACCCATGCTAGTAACTTCTCTGTAATTCCATGGGCTCTTAGCTTGCTAAGCAGCCTCACCTGTGGCACCTTGTCAAAGGCCTTCTGAAAATCCAAGTACACCACATCTACTGCTTCTCCTTTGTCTACCCTGCTTGTAATCTCCTCAAAAAATTGCAGTAGGTTTATCAGGAAGGATTTTCCTTTCGGGAAACCATGCTGGCTTTGGCCTTCTTGTCATGTGCCTCCAGGTACTCTATAATCTCATCCCTAACAATTAATTCCAACAACTTCCCAACCACGACGTCTGGCTAACAAGTCTATAGTTTCCTTTCTGCTGCCTCCTACCCTTCTTAAATAACAGAGTAACATCTGCAATTTTCCAGTCATTTGGTACAATGCCATAATCTATCGATTCTTGAAAGGTCATCATTAATGCCTCCTCAATCTCTTCAGCTACTTCCTTCAGAACCCAAGGGTGCATTCCATCAGGTCCAGGAGATTTATCCACCCTCAGACCATTAAGCTTTCTGAGCACCTTCTCAGTCGTAATTTTCACTGCACAAACTTCACTTCCCTGACACTCTTGAAGGTCTGGTATACTCCAGATGTTTTCCCATGTGAAAACTGATGCAAAATATGCGTTCAGTTCCTCTGCCATCTCTGTGCCTCTCATTACAATAGCTCCAGCATCATTTTCTATTGATCCTATATCTACCCTCAACGCTCTTTTACCCTTTATATACTTAAAAAAAGCTTTTAGTATCTTCTTTAATATTAGTCGTCAGCTTCATTTAGTAATCCATCTTCTCCTTCCTAATGACCTTCTTAGTTTCCTTCTGAAAGATTTTTAAAGCTTCCCAATCCTCTGTCTTCCCACTGCCTTTGGCTTCTTTGTATGCCCTCTCTGTTGCTTTTACTTTAGCTCTGACTTCAGTTGTCAACCACAGTAGTGTCCTTCCTCTATTTGAATATTTCTTCTTATTTGCAATATATCTGTCTTGCACTTCCCTCATTTTTCACAGAAACTCCAGCCATTGCTTCTCTGGTGTCCTTCCTACTGGTGCCACTTTCCAGTTAACTTTGGCCAGTTCCCCTCTCATGCTATTATAATTTCCTTTATTCCACTGAAATACCGACACAATGGAATTTAGTTTCTCCTTGTCAAAGTTCAAAGTTAACTTGATCATATTCTGATCACAGTTCCTAAGGGTTCCTTAACCTTAAGCTCTCTTATCACCTCTGGATCATTGCACAACACCCAGTCCAGCACAGCCCATCCCTAAGTAGGTTCAACAACAAGCTGTTCTAAAAAGCCATCACTTAGACATTCGACAAATTCTCTATCTTGAGGTCCAGTACAGGCCTGGTCTTCCCAATCCACTTTCACGTTAAAATCCCCAACATTTATAATGACATTCCCCTTCGGACATGTTTTTTCTATCTCCTGCAGTAATTTGTAATCCACATCCTGGCTGCTTCAAGATGTCTTGTATACTATGGAGGCTAGTACCCATGATGGAGCCAATGAATTTTACAAGTCTCTGCAACTTACTTTGATCTTGTGCATTAGCCCCCTTATGCTGGATGGTGATGCAGTTAATCACTATGCTCTCCATGGTACATTTGTAGAAGTTTTCAAGTGTTTTAGTTGACAAACCAAATCTCCTCCACCTGTCTATTATGGGGGGGTGGAGGGAGGGAGTTGTTACTGCACAAGTAAGTTGAAGAATGTTGCGGAAACTTGTAAATTTTTTTAAAATCCTATATTCATAAGTAATATGTGACCTTGATAGTCCATGACTCTCAAAGGCCATTGGCAAGACAAGCTGTAGCATTATTCAGCTGTAAAACAGCCCTCCAGAAGAGGCAGTTTTTCAGTCCTACTGTTTTGGCTAAGATGTTTCTGTATTTCCATCAGATTGAACAGACTGTTTCTCGGATGGGATGGGCGTTGATGATGCCATACAAATAGAGGAGAGAGAAAGGCACATGAGGATGAGTTGGTGGGATGGAATGAAGGAGGTTAATGTTGAGCCAATTCAGATTCAAATTTATTTGCATTTACATTGAAGAATACAGTGAAATGCATCATTTGTGTTAACAACCAATGCAGGATGTGCTGGGGGCAGCCCACAGTACTGCCACATATTCTGGCACCAACATAGCGGACCGACAATGTTTAACACAGCAGCAAAACACTGAACAACGCAAGCAACATCAACAACAACAGAACGAAACAAGACAGATTCTTCCCAGTTCATGGCAAGGTTTCAGTCCTGTGAATAGTTCATAACCTGGCAACTTACAAGTCAGAAAAGCAGCCACAATCCAGATTTCCATGCAGCAGAGTAAACCTACAGCTGGAAATCTGTAACAGCATGCTCTCAAAAGCTTGTTCATATGTATAGGCAGTACAAAGGTTGGGTGTTCATGAGCTGGGAAACACCTGTAGTCACATGAATTGGGCCAAATTTTCTTGCTTCTGGTTGTAAATTCAGTGTGATTTGCTTGGCTAAGCTGATGCCTGAGTTATTCTGTACATGCTAATGGAAAAATAAAAAATAATTCCAGCTGAATTTTCCAATCCTCATTAACCTAATTCCATACAGGGATGTGGGATCTGCCAGCTGGAAAGAGTTCACGGCCAAATTAGTTATCTTCAATTATCTTGGTATTCAGTGGTAAGAGAATTGCTGACTTGACTAATAATTACTCTCCAAAAACTCATCAACAGAACTCTCAAATCCAAAGGGAGGGATGAACCAAAGGTTGACAGCTTTCGGAACGAGAAGTCCAGTTATAATGAGATATTGATTTCTGGCTCGATAATAGAAAAGAGCAAAGCAACAACTTAAAACCAGCTTGTGCAACAGGAGCACCACTGAACTAACTTCACTGTGGTGTGTTTCAAAACCCACACAGTCCATATCAAGAGCAAGTATAAGTCCAACAGGCTGGCCACCTCTAATTGCAACTTATACTTTTATTGCCTAAAAATTCTTCTTCTATCAGAAGTGGTAAAAGCATATATCAGTGTATAGTCTATCTCCAATTTAAGTTAATTTAAGTTTATGATATCTTATGTTTGACCTCATAACATTTTGTCCTGCTGTCACAAAAAGCTATGTTTTGAGGCTCTTAAAACCCTGTGAATGTACACCTATGGCAAAAATAAGCTTCAACTTGAGCATCCCTTCCACTGATTTGAGGTACATCTCCTTTAATCCAGAATTAATTGCTGGAAGTGATTTCTTCAGTTGCCGTTTTGCTTCTAGGAATGGTGTCTCCACTGTTTTGCTGAAATCTTTCTGAATTCCTCCTTCTCTTTTATAAATAAACAAAAGCAGTCCCAATGCATGCATTTTTGTATGACATCCCATCAACATATCATTCTGACACCAATGACTGTTGCCTAGAAGTCCATATGGTAAACACTGAATCCAAGACTGAATAACTGGAAAACTTCGTCAAAACTTCATGGGAGTAGATCGGTAGATCTGTTCTAATGCTGGAAACTGTACTGAGTTGGGGCTGGCCCCTCCAGTTGGTGCTGCCCTCCAGTGTTCACACAGTGGAAGTTTAAGATAGACAAGGACAACTTCCCATGTATGGGCCATGTCACTCAGAGACATGGGCTATGTATATTTTTGTGACTATGTATTTCTGCTATCACAGCCTTATGTGCTATACATGCTGTGTGTTGTTGGTAATTCACTTTGCACCTTGGCCCTCGAAGAACACCATTTTGTTTGGCTATATTCATGTATAACAATAATTAAACTATAACTTGAACTTGAAATACAGAGAAACATTTCAAGTTTTACCACTGGTATCAAACTTCAGGTTGTGTCAGTGAGGGTGATAGTATTGACTGGAACAGACATAGATAACTTACCTAAATGGGAAGACAAGCAGCAGTTGAAATATGGTAACCATGCCAGGTGAAACATTTTGGCAGAAGACTGTAGTCTTGATGACACAGTTCCACAGAGGCTTTTCAGAATTCACTTGCATAGGTGTTTAAAGGTGGGAGAGAAATCAACAAAGTATATAGGATCCTACGCTTCATAAGTAGTTGCGTTGAGTACAAAAACAAGGAACCTATCTAAACCAGCAGTTAGGTATCCACTTCTGATCACCGCAGTTTAGCAAGAATATGAAGGTCCTTAAGAGAACAGAGATCTTTACCATATCAGTTACTGGATAGGAAAGGATTCAGCTGCAAAGTTAGATTGGAGAAGCTGGGGTTCTTCTCCTTGCAACAAAATAATTTGAGAGACAAATTTTACAAGGTTGCAAAACTTTGACAAAGTTTTACAAGATTGCGATGGGTTTGGCCAAGTAGACAAGTGGGACGACTTAGATATGCAACTTAGATGACATGGATAATTTGAGCCAAAGTGCTTTTAGATTCTCAGCATACAGTATACCTCTATGAATCTATAAGCCATTCCCATGAACTGATTGCCGCAAGGACCATCAAATATAGATGGGGTTACAAAAGGAAATTTCAATTTCAGTGAGTAACAATGACCTTGGACTTACTACTTTCAGGCTTAGTGAAAGGAGAGAATAGGAAATACTACTGCATCTCCACCCTCATTGGTTCTTTTCACCAATTCAACATATTCTGTGACTGTAGAAATTATACTGATTGCTGCCACAAATCTCTCACTTTCTAGGAGCTAAATGGAAATATCATTGCTTAGGGGTGTATGGTAATGTAGTGGTTAGTGTAAAGACTGTACAACACTAGCAAGCAGGATTCATTAACCTCTGCTGTCTGTAAGTATGTCTTCCCCATTGACCATAAGGGTTTTCACTGCATAATCTGGTTTTGTCCCAAATGGGATGTTGGCCTTTCATTGCTAGAAGGATTGAATTCAAGAGCAGGAAGATCATGCTGCAACTATTCAGGGTACTGGTGAGGGCACACCTGGAGTACTGTATGCAGTTCTGGTCTCCATACTTGAGGAAGGATACACTGGCTTTGGAGGCAGTGCAGGGGAGATTCACCAAGTTGATTCCAGGGATGAAGGGGTTAACCTACGAGGAGCGATTGAGTTGCTTGGGGCGATACTTTCTGAAATTCAGAAGAATGAGAGGGGATCTTAAAGAAACATACAAAATTTTGAAAGGGATAGATAAAATAGAAATAGGAAAGTTGTTTCCATTGGTAGGTGAGACTAGAACTAGGGGACATTACCTCAAGATTCAGGGGAGAAGATTTAGGACAGAGATGAGAAGAAACTGTTTTTCCCAGAGAGTGGTGAATCTGTGGAGCTCTCTGCCCATGGAAGCAGTTGAGGCTTCTTCACTAAATATATTTAAGATACAGTTAGATTGATTTTTACATAGTAGGGGAATTAAGGCTTATGGCAAAAAGGCAGGTAGATGGAGCTGAGTTTACGGACAGATCAGCCGTGATCTTATTGAATGGCGGGGCAGGCTTGATGGGCTGGATGGCCTACTCCTGCTCCTATTTCTTATGTTCTTATATTAAGATCAGAATCAGAATCAGGTTTAATGTCACTGGCATATTTCATGAAATCTGTTGTTATGCAGCAGCAGTATATTGCAATACGTAATAATAAAAGCTGTGAATTACATTAAGTATATATATATATAAATCAAGCTAAGTTAAATAAATTAAATAAGTCATGCCAAAAGAGGGAAAAATGTAGTGAGTTACTTTTTTTTAATGGGTTCAATGTCCATTCAGAAATTTGATGACAGAGGGGAACAAGCTGTTCCTGAATCATTGAATGTGTGCCTTTCGGCTCCTGTACCTCTTCTCTGATGGTAGGTTAATTGGTCACATCAACCATTAGGTTCTTGAACCATAGGGGATAACTTCACTCAACTTCACCTGCCCCATCATTGAAATGCTCCCACAACCTATAGACTCACTTTCAAGGACCCTTCACTTCAGGTTTTTGATCTTTGTTGCTTATTTATTATTATGATTTCTTTTTCTTTGCATTAGCACAGTTTGTTGTCTTTGACACACTGGCTGAATGTCCAAGTTGGTGTGATTCTATTACGGTTATTATTCTATTATGGATTTATTGGTTGTGCTCAGAAGAAAAAGTATCTCAGGGTTGAATATGGTGACATCTCAGTTTTTTCATAATAATTTCACTTTTGAAGTTTGAAATTTGGACTTTAATTGCATGGCACAAGCTTGTGAGCTGGTAGAGCCTGTTACTATCCTGCATCTCTAAATAAAACTAAATCAAATAAATGATTTCATGATTGGTTACTGAAAGTTCAATACTTGCTGGACTGAAGTAGCGAAAGACAGAGACACACCTAAAGTTTTATGAGGACTATCTTAGGCACGCTAGGTAATAATTGCACTGGTTGGATGTTCAATGAAATTAGGCCCATCTGGGACAGACTTGTAAGACTATATTGCCTTGTCTTGCAAGGTTATTTTTCTGCCCATTATAAAGCTCTCTGCAAATATTGCCTCTCTACAGCATCAAGTAAATTGTCCTCTGCCGAGCAGTTCAGACTCAGAGCAGGCAAAACAGGAAAGGCAACAAAAAACTGAAAACTGTTCAACATCAGAGCTAGTGATTTGTGATCAGCTGGAGCCACGAGGTAAGGTTTAAATCTTTTATTTTTCCCTTGAACTGGCAGCTGGAGATGTTTCTAATAAACACAAAGTCATCACAGGTTCTGAGTTTATGCTTGGTTCAGACAACCTGAAATGGAAAACCAGGTGGTCCAGTTTGTTATTCATTAGGTCTTTGAACAGGAATTAAGTGGAATTGTATTTAAGAAAAACAATTTCTTTTCTGTCTGTCAGAATTCTATTTGAAGAAAAATGCATGATAATGAAATATTTTTGGAAGTCAAGTGTTTAGATTGGATTAGATTAGATTCATATATTGTTATATTCTGTACACTAGTGTGCAATGAAATTCTTGCTCATGGCGTAAACAGTGCACATGGTAATTGTTGTAACTGTGAACAAAGCCACCGGAGAGAAGCAGCTGGTAGATATAAAAGTCTTTATTTAATTCACACACAGTCTGACAGCTGTTGAAGTCATGAGAGAGAGGGAGAGAGACAGACAGAGAGAGAGAGATTCCCTGACCCAATATTACAGCATATTTTAATATATTAAAGAACAAAGGTAACAGAATAATTTCTATAGTTACAGTACCCTCATAATGCTTCTTTTGAATTGCATGTAATTTTTCAAATTCCTAGATGCTGTAATTGTTATATGGTTATATGGTCTTCCCACCAAAGCACCCAAAATAAGTGTTAATTACTGTGATCTCGGAGTCATAATTACACAATGGGGTGTCAATTGCATTCATGCATATACAGACATCTCTGGCCAATCGGATGTTTCTTGGTCTGTAATTTACTCTGAAATGCTGCCCCAGGAAGGCTATTCTTCTGAGCTGCATTTTAAATTTAATCTACAATCCATATTCACAGCTGAAGACTGGTTCCTGTTGAAATTAATATTTGTTATGTAACACCCTGGTAAAGATTTTACTGCTAATGTTGTAGGGTATTTAATATAATGGTTTTTCTGTAGAAGCAATGTGTTCTGTTGGCAGTGTTTGGGTTACCGCTAAAGATAAGGGATGCTTAGGAATGTTGTGTCATCCAAACAGTTAGGTGGAACTGGGAAAGGTTCTAGAGGATGCTGGGGAAGAATTTTTGTGATGGGCACTGAAGTGGTTCGAGGTCTTTTTTGGCAGGGATGGAGAGAGAAGAAGCTTGAGAGAACCGGCCATATGATTCTCTCCAGTGGTATTCTCTGATCTGATACAGCCCAAGAGGGGGATTTCTATCAGGGATCAGTGAATAGAAGTTGGTGCCATAAGTACATAGACACATTGGCTTTTGGAAGATTTGAGTTCCAACCTGTGGAGATTTCACTGTTTAATTATGATGGGCCCTTTTGTGTTTTTTTTTTCTTCCTTTCTTTGATAACTGTTTGGTTAAGTTAACATTCATAAATATACTTTTTTTTAATTATTGTATGCAGTGTTTGATCTGTGATTTCTTGCTGACAGGCGATTGCATGGGAGCAGTAAGTTACACAGTATTCACATCAGTCGGGGTTCGGGTGGGTGAGACATCCCAACCTCATGGGTTTGGTGGGACCCAAGTCATATCTACCCTAGGTGTATGGAGTCTGAGAAGCTGGTTTTCTCGCTCCTAAGTCCAGGAGCTGTTAGCAAGGGGCTAATGAGGTGCTGCATCTCTAGAGACGCCCAGTAAAAAGGGGTTTCAATTATGTTGCATATCTCCGGAATAGATCCTAACAGTAATAATAAAGGAACTTAACCTGTCTCATAAATTGCTGCAACACACACAAAATGCTATTGGAATGCAGCAGGCCAGGCAGCATCTATAACGAAATGTCGACAGTGTTTCTCCTTATAGATGCTGCCTGGCCTGCTGTGTTCCACCAGCATTTTGTGAGTGTTGCTTGAATTCCAGGCATCTGCAGATTTCCTTGTGTTTGCGCTTCATAAATTGCTGGCCAACTTTGATTGAGAGCACAATGACATATGGAACAACAGTATGCTACCCTAGCTGCAAGAAGATAAAGCACTCCAGTGGGTGATCAGGACAGCTCAGCACATCTCAATGCTTACAGCATGCTCGTAAAGACCCATCCCCATCCCAGACACTCTCTGGTCAATCTTCTGTCAAAAGTAGATGCAGAAACATATTAGCCAAGGTAGCAAGACTGAAAAACAGCTTCTTCCTGAGGGTAGTTGTGCAGCTAAATAATACTACACCTCGGATTGCCAGTGGCCTTTGAGTGTTATGGGCCTATGAAGTCACTTGTTGCATGTAAATATGGGAATTTACATTTTTTATTAAGCCATACCGCAAGTATTGTAAATACTTGTTTTGCACTGACTGGAGTGACACCGTAATGACAATGAAGTATTTTAATAACTACAACTAGTTCCTGCTTTAAAACTACCCACTTTAGTTCCAAGCCCCTCAGCACCTAAAGACTCTTCAGCCTTGCTGTTAATTACATTCACAGTCTTTATTACATCACTCTAAAATGCTTCAAGGATATAATTCACAGAGATGGGCATTCATCAAGATGTTGGATTGTGGCATTACATTTATAAGGAGAGACTAAACAGAAAGGAGGCACAAAAGACTACAGATGCTGGAATCTGGAACAACAAACTATTAGCTGGGAGAGTGCATGGATTGAGCAGTATCTGTGGGGAGAAATGAATTTTAGACATTTTGGGTTTTAACTCGCATCAGAGTCTGGTGCAAGGTTTCAGCGTGAAATATTGATGTCCTTTTCCCTACTTCCTACCCCCTCCCTACCACTAAGATGGAGATAACAGCCTGAGTTCCTCCAGCAGATTGTTTGCTGATGAATAAAAATGGCTTGCTTTGCAGGAGAGGAAGAGGCTGAGGGGTGATGTGATGTAAAATTATGCAGATATAGATTGAGGAGAGAACATGAATCTTAGAGTCAGAGTCATAAATTGGAAGCAGACCTATCAGCCCATCCAGTCCACACTGAACTGTTTTTCTATCTCGTATCATCAACCGTAGCCCTCCATACCTCTCCCATCCATGTACCTATCCAAACTTCTCTTAAATGTTGCAGTTGAACCCACATCCATCACTTCCACTGTCAACTCATTCTACAGACACACCACCCTTTGAGTTAAGAAATTCCCTCTCATATTCCCTTAAATAATTCACTTTTCACCCTTAACCCTTGACCTCTTGTTCTGGCCTCACCCATCCTCAACTCTTTCTATGGTGGCATCTCTCTGAGACCTAAAAGCAGCCTAGTTATAAAATGAGAAGTTAGTGGTTTAGAGGAGATTTGATGGGAGTGTTTCCCAAACAGAGTGTTGTTAGAATATTAAATGTACTGCCTGACTCAGATGGAGGCAGACATTCTCAAAGCACTTGAGAAGCATCTGGACAGGCCCTTAACTTGCCCAGGCATAGTATTCACAAGACCTAATTCAAGTGAATGGATTAGTGTGGAAAAGTACAATATTGAAGCCTGCGTGTGCTAGATCATACACACGATCTGTGCAGTATTAGTCTGTGTTGTATTAATCTCTGACTCTATAATTCTACTTCCCTGACATTCTGACAAGCTTGCTGTGCATCTATCCTCAATTTCCCTGATATTGACTTCCAACTTTTTAGCATATCCTCTTTACAATATCCTCCCTTAGAAAATGCTAGTTTTCCCTCTCATCATTCGAGATTCTACTGAAGACTAGCTGTGATCAATATTTTACTGTCTAGTTCAATTTCAAGTTACAAGCTCAAATTAATTGTATTTCAGCCATATAAATGTACACCACCAAAAGAAATAATGTTCATCCGGACCAAGGTGGACCAAGAGCATGTAACTCCATACAGCACATAATGTAATATTACCACAAGTAAGTTAGCAAATAATAAAGTGCATTTACATCACAAGTTAGAAAGTACAACACTCTACTTCATTTCTGCTGAGACCTGGGTGATAGCAGGGAGTTCAGTAGTCTCACGACCTGGGGGAAGAAGCTTTTTCACACCCTAGCAGTTCTTGTTGTGATGCTACGGTGTCTCCTACCTGATGGTAGGTGTTCAGAGAGATTTTTGGACAGACGGCAGGGATCATTGACAATGTTAGGGGCCCTATGAATGCAGTGCTCCTGGTAAGTACCTCAGATGGGTGGAAGAGAGACCCTGATGATCTTGCAATCTTTTGTAGCATCTTGCAGTCTGTGCCTTGCAATTCCCATACCAGATAATGATGCAAATCAATGCGTTGTTGACTGATCACAGTGCAATGAAGCCTTCAGTGATGATTTACGAGAAAGTTTCCAGAGCTGAGGAAGATGAGAGTCTGGGAAAGTTGAGACTTTTCTCTGGGAAACTGAGAGCAGATCTGATAGAGGTGTATAAAATCATGGAAACACAACAGATAGGCTGGAGTCTGGAACGAGGTCTGACATTTTGTGTTGAGACCCCTTATCCCACCCAGATAGCCAGTTTTGACCTGAGATGTCAACTGTTCATTTCTCTCCTGACCCTCTGTGTTCCTCCAGTATCTTGTTTTGTGTATAAATTCAAGATTTGTTTAAGTAGAGGGAAGCTGCTCCCAGTAAGCAAATGTTTGAAGGAGCAGATGTAACATAAGCAAAAAAGCTACCAGATGAGATGAGGAGAAGAACCTTTACTCATAGTATAACGATTGTTAGGGCGTATTCTGGAGTTATGGTACAGAGCAAATACTAATTTTAACAGCGCACAGTCTTCATACCTGAACATGGATTGTAGAGTGAATTTAAAACGCAGCTCTGAACAATGGCCTTCCGTTTGACTGCAGAAGCCTGCATATGAACGCAGCACAGAGTCGGTCGGAATTATCATTCATTTTGGGTGTGAAGAAGGAAGTGATTGAAGACTATATGTAATTCAAAGGAAGCATTGCAGATTTATTGTAACTATAGAACTGTCCTGCTGTTACCTTTGATCTTTAGCATATAAAATGTCATGTAATATTGGGTGAAGCAGGCCTCTTCCAACAGTGTCTCAATATGATGTCCGTTGCTTGCTGTTGCTAAATAAAACACTTCTATTTCCACTAGCTTCAGAATCTCTCCAGTGGCTTTGTTCAGTCACAACAACAATTACCTGGAATTCACTACCTGTGTAGTTGGTGCAGAACAGGCAAAAGGGAATGAAAGCACTTTGCACAATGATCCCATCTTGCAACAACACAGAAAGAAGTTATTCAGCCCATCCAGTACATGACTGTTCTCAATCAGAATAAGAATCAGGTTTATTATCACTGAACGTGTAATGAAATTTGCTGATTTGCAGCTGGAATGTAAAAGAAGTTCAAAAAGTGAGGTAGTGTTTGTGGGATCATTCAGAACTCTGATAGTGGAGGGATCCAAAGTGTTCAATGCATGGCTTCCGGCTCCTGTATCTCCTCCCTGATGGTATTAATGAGAGGGGGATGAGCCCCGAGTGATGGGGATCCTTAATGGTGGATGCTGCTCTCTAGAGATTTCCTTGATAGGGAGATTAGTGCCATGATGGAGCTGGCTGAGTTTACAATCTTCTGCAGCTTTTTCCAATCCTGTGCAGTGGCCCGTCCATATCAGGCCGTGATGCACCAAGTCAAAATGTTTTCCACACTACGTCAAGGGAGCAATACCACTCATCCCATTCCTTCATTACTTTTTCCCTGGCCCCTCCATTCTCTCTCACACATGCCCATAAAATGCTATTTCTTTCCTTTCTTGCCGTTAATCTGTGTTAAGAAGTAATTTATAGTGGCCAGTTAACCTTCTGACACAAGCATAAGGAGGTGGGAGGAATCCTCAGATGGTGATGGAGAGAATCAGCAAACTGCTGACAGGTAGCACACGGATCAGGATGAAACCCAGGTCACTGCCCTGTCAGGCAGCAATACTCACCAACACAAGAGGTTCTGCAGTTGCAAATACACAAATAGGTTGCAAATAGGTCATGCAGTATCTATGGAGGGGTGAGCTTTGGGTTGACACCGTTCATCAGGACTGGAAAGGGATGAGGAAGAAGCCAAAATAAGAAGATGGTGTGGGGGAGGGTAAGGAGGAAGGGTAGAAAATATTACTGGACATTAGGGAAATTGATGTATGCATCATCAAGCTGGAGGCTACTTAGAAGTGAAATGTTGCACCACCTAGCTACCCTATAATAGGGAAACGGCTAGAAATAGGTCTGATGTTGCATCTCTACCAGGAATCAGCACAGACTTAATGGGCTGAATGGCCTCCTTTCATTGCCACAATCATTCAACAAGCCTTGATTTCAATGCAAAACAGGCGAGTTTGATGACTGACAGCTTGTTTTGCACACACTGCCTTTAACCAATTTAATGCAGAATGATTGCCACAGTATGTAACGTGATCCAAGAACAATCGACAGTTTGTTTTTGAAGAGATCATTAACATGAAAAACATCTTCTGGCCTCGTGAAATGCAGCAAGAATACCAGTATTTGTGTGCCAAATAAATTGCAATGTTGCCTATAACCCACACGCATTCTGCCAAATGATTTACATCATCTGTAAATTAGCTGCACTTTATATTAGTTCAGCAGCTTTGACTGCAGCAACATGAGCTGCCGAAGACTAATTTAGAGGCACTGTAAGGGTAGCAGCCATTTCCTCCTTGAATGACTGAGTGCCAAGCAAGTCAAGGAGAGACAGAGTGACCTTGTGTCACAATCTGAGAGCTGCTTCATCACTCAACCTCTCTATGGAGCCTCCTCAGAGTAAAATGATTAAAAACAGAATGAACCTAACACTGATAAAAAAAATCTCACAGTGGGACCAAAAAATTAATAAAATGATTTGATATAAAACATAAAACTTTATATGTTTTAGTAGTGACTCAATCTCATGACATATAACTTGGGCACAGTTCTTGTCTAGTTTTAAACTACTTATTAGTTGTATTGCCCTAACTTGTCTGTGCTCTCCATCTAAATTATTCCTATTTTCCCACTATTTATCTATATCCCTCTAAACTTCAGGTATCTATGTTAATATCCAATTGCCTGCAAATGCCTTGACTGTATCTACCTCAATCACTTCCTTTGGCATCTTGTTCCACATATACACGACCTCTTGTGTGAAGAAGTTGCCCCTCTCTTAGATACGTGGGTTACGACCAAAGAGAAAAATGGCTGGATTTGCTTGGACTTCAGTGCAAGTGTGTTTATTGGGTGCGTCAAAAATCAAACTTATTAGTGGAAGAAGTGAAAACTGCCAATATTTACAAACAGATAACTACAAGAAAATATAATAATAGCTCCGCTCTTATCCTTGTCCAGTGTAAACACCGGGCAGCCCCCCTCTCTCTCGTCTCTCTTTACTGAGGGCAATGAGCTCCTTTTTATTCAGCACCAGAACATCACATCTTTAATTACCAACAAAGTTAGCTTTAGACTACACATGAATGCACCCCACAATGTAGTTACAATCATATTACAAAATAAACAGAACGATCTATCTTAAATACAGTACGTAAACAGCATATACATATTTACACATCCTCATTACCAAAAAAATGGAATACTCTGCCATATTTGGTTGGAAAGGCACCGTAAGCCAACCAGAGTACATCAGCTTGCTTTAGGACCCATTATTTGAATATACCAGGGAAGACAGTAGAGTGCGCACACTCTCCACAAAGACAGCAGAACAACGAGGCAGTGTGCGCATGTGTGTGTGTAAAGAGTACATTCACCCAGTATCCTCTGTTACATTCTCAGATCCCTTTTCTCATCCTATGAACCTATGCCTTCAAATTTTTGATTCCTTTACCTTGAGGGCAAATACCCTGCATTCACACTAAACGCTGGAGGAACTCAGCAGGCCAGGCAGCACCTATGTAAAAGAGTAAGCCGTCGACATTTCAGGGCGAGGTCCTTCATCAGGAGATAATCATCAACTGTAACTAATGCCACCGTTGAGCGCACCTTTCCCTCCCCGCCACCCCCCACTTTCCACTTGCACAGTGATCACCCCCTATTTAACTCCCTTGTCCATTCATCCCTCCCCACTGTTCTCCCTCATGGTTCTTATCCTTGCAAGTGGAACAAGTGCCAAACCTACCTCTACACCACCTCTCTCACTACTATTCAGGGTCCAAGCAGTTCTTTCACGTGAGGTGATGCTTCACCTGTGAATCTGTTGGGGTCATCTACTGTATCCGGTGCTCCTGGTGTAGCCGCGTGTATATCGGTGAGCCCCCACGCAGATTGGGAGACCGCTTCGCTGAGCACTTATGTTCCAGCCACCAGAAAAAGTGAGATCTCCCAGTGGCCACGCATTTCAATTCTACTTCCCACTCGAATTCCAACATGTCAGTCCATGGCCTCCTCTACTGCTGCGATGAGCCCACGCTCAGGTTGGAGGAGAAACAATGTATATTCCATCTGGGGAGCTACCAACCTAATGGCATGTACATCGATTTCTCAAACTTCTGGTAATTGACCCCAACCCACTCCTCCACCATTCCCCATTCCCACTTCCCTGTCTTACCTTATCTCCTTGCGTGCCCCTCACCTCCCTCTGGTGCTCCTCCTCCTTCCCATTCTTCCATGGTCTTCTAACCTCTCCTATCAGGTTCCCCCTTCTCCAACCCTTTATCTCTTTCAACAATCAACTTCCCAGCTCTTTACAGCACCCCTCTCCCTCTCCCAGTTCCACCTTCCACCATTCTTTCTCCCCTCCCCCTTTTCTTACTCTGACTTCTCATCTTTTTCTCTCCAGTCCTGATGAAGGGTCTCGACCTGAAAGGCCGACTGTTTATTCTTTTCCATAGATGCTGCCTGGACAGCTGAGTTCCTCCGGCATGTTGTATATGAACCTTGAGATTTGTCTTCTTACAAGCAGCCACAAAACAAGGAAACCCAATGGACACTAGTAAACACCTAATGTGCAAAAAGAAAACAAGTCGAGCAAAAAAATATAAGTAAGCAAATACCATCCAGAACCAAAGTTCTCAAAAATGAGTTTCCAGTGACAAAGCCAGGCATCACTGCAGGCTGATCAACACTTCTGCCCTTTGACCCACCCCACCACCACTACATACAGATCAGCCACTTCTCTCCACAGGCTCCCGGCACCACCACTTCCACTCCACACCTCATACCTACGCTGACACAGTTACTGTCCTACCCTCTTTCAGATGCCCTGCTGCTATCTAGACGAGATCCTCTTACCCGGAGACTCTTTGTCACTTTATCATTTCCTTTCAGGAGTACATATACTTCTGCACATAATGATTTTTTATGTACATACAGGCAGACATACTTTATTGATCCTGAGGGAAACTGGGTTTCGTTACAGTTGCACCAACCAAGAATAGTGTAGAAATATAGCAATATAAAAATTATACAATCAGTCCATGCATATAAGCTATTCTAATGTATGTATGGCTGCTCTCAACTATAATTTGCAAATTGTGTTTTCTAGGATTGCTTTTATTGTGTTTATTGTGTTTTTTAAAGCTGCATTGGATCAAGAATAACAATCATCTTGTCCTCCTTTACACTCAAGTACTGAAGAATAACAAAAAACAACCTTGAACTCGAATGTTGAATCTTGAATGTTCATTACTGAATTGTATGCAATCAAACTGGAAGCCCCAAAATATCTGACCAAAGGAAGCAACCCTCCACTTGTCGAGAAAATTTACATCCAGCACAAATTAAGTACTGTACTCATTACATGTTGAAACCTGCACTTATCCCTGTAATAAGCACGGCAATTTAAAGCCACAGGGAGTTTATTAAATACAATACTATCTAAGTAAAGACAGGATGGTGAAGCTGTGAGTGATTTGGAAAAGTCTGATACTTAGGTGAATTTGTAAAACCCACATAGGTTCATAAACACAAGGGATTCTGCAGATCCACGGGGAGCAACACACACAAAATCCCAGAGGAACTCAGCAGGTCAGGCAGCATCTCTAGAGGGGAATAAACAATTGGCATTTCAGGCCCAGACCGTCCATCAGGACTCAACATAGGTTCAACTGCTCAGTTATTCGTTATTCACAGCTTTTACCCTCCAAGATAATTAAATGTAATTTTGAAGGAAAGGTTTGAACAGATAAACACACAAAAGACTTCGCGTCGCTGTGTGATCAAGACTTTCAGTGAGTGTACTCCAGGTGTGGTGGGGAGGCGTAATGGATGATAGAGAAAAGACAAACAGTAGGTCAGAAAGATCCTTGGAGGGAAGTTGCCAGAGGCTCTTCTGAGAGGCTGAGGCTTCTCTTGTGGTTTAGATAATGATGGCTTCTTCATACTTCAAGTCTGATAGAGTTTGTGGCCACTTGACCGTGCTCCCTCTAGATAACTGCTAGAAATTCTCTGGGTTATCTGGGTCTTTCCTGGCAATTATATATTATTCAAACTTGGAGAAAGAAGTAGGTGAATGGTAGGGAAACTGTATCTGTATGTATAAACATTAGACCATAAGACATAGGAGCAGAATTAGGCCATTCAGCCTATCGAGTAAGCACTGGCATTCCATCATGGCTGATCCTGGATCCCACTCAACCTGCCTGTCTGCCTTTTCACCATATCCTTTGATGCCCTGACCAATCAGGAAACAATCAACTTCCAATCAACATTTTATTAGTTTAACCAATGAAAATTTAAACACCCTTGAGTTCTGACCCAGATTTTATTTTCTATCTTGTTGGCAATAAGTATCAACTACTCAGAATTCATATTTCATTCTGGTCCATTTAAGAATGCAGTGTGCAACCACTGACCAATCACATCTGTTTATCAGATGTGCTCGTTTCTTTAAACCACCACTCTCCACCAACACCAAGGCTTTATCAATTCCTGCCAGAGTCTCCTTATGTTCAGACACTCCTGTACCTAGCATCACTTTATGTACATCCAATCAATCTATGTACAGTATACATCCACTGTATATAAATACAGTCAGCCTTCCTTATCCGTGGGTTCTGCACGTGCGGAGTCAACCAGCTGTAGATCAGGAAAACCCAGAAGTTCTCTCTCCAGCACTTGTTGTTTGAGCATATACAGACTTTTTTTTTCTTGTCATTATTCCCTAAGCAATGCAGTATAACAACTATTTTACATAGTATTTACATTGTATTAGGTATTATAAGTAATCCAGAGATGATTTAAAGTATATGGGAGGATGTGAATGGGTTATCTTGAATCAGGATCGAGAAAAAACAGAAGTTCTCTTACTAAGTAAGTCAGAACATCTGGTATTATTTAGCGTCAGTTAGTCAAATGTTTGTCTTAGTATATAGTATATATTTTACATTACATGTAAATACATGTATTTCAATAAATAAAACTGCGTTGCTTAGTAATAGTTGTAGCTTTCATTGGGGCAGGGCCCTTCTCACTTTATCATTTAAAATTGCTTTATTATTCCCAATTTATTTTCAATTGTGATCGTGATTATTTTCATGAACAGAACGACTGTGGATTCAGAGCTCCGCTGGGTCCTAAAGTCCACTGCACTGGGACAGCTTAAATAAGGGACTTGATCATTCACGTTTTTGGTATCCGTGAGGTTCCCGGAACCAATCCCTCGCGGATATGGAGGGCCTACTGTATATAAGCTATCTTACGTATTTATATTTATCATGTTTTTTATCACTGAGTTCTTTATCTTATGATTTTTTGTACTACATTTGATCCAGGGTAACAATTACATCATACCAAAGGATGTAATACTGAGGCTTTTTAAGGCATTAGTCAGACCACATTTGGAGTATAGTGAGCTGCTTTGGACCCAGTATCAAAAAAGTGGATGGACTGGCACTGGACAGGGTCCGGGGAGGTGTATGGCAATGATCCCAGCAATGTTTCTTGTAGTGGGAGATTCTAGAACCAGGGGGAACAGCCTCAGAATAGAAAGATTTCCAGTTAGAACAAAGATAAGGAGGAATTTCTTTAGCAAGAGGTTGGGTGCCACAGTACTGCAGTGATTAGCGTAATGCTGTTATGTTAGAGTTCAGAGTTCAATTCCAACATCATCTGTAAGGAATTTGTGTGTCCTCGATCCAAAGCTGCTCACTATACTCCAAATGTGGTCTGACCAATGCCTTATAAAGCCTCAGTATTACATCCTTTGGTTTTTAGCTAAATAAATTAAATCCATGGAACGTGTGGGTTTTCTCAAGATGATCTGTTTTCCCCCCACAGTCGAAAGACCTGCTGGCTAGTCGTTAGTTGGTCATTGTAAACTGTCCCAGGATTAGGCTAGGACTAAATCAGGGGTTGCTGGGAAGCACTGCTTGAAGGACCAGATGGGTAAAAAATCATTGGATGTATTTAGATATATTTAAAGAGAAGGTTGATAGTTTCTTGATTAGAAAGGGAGTCAATGGATCAAAGTTTACAGGAGAAGGAAAGATAAAGGGGTTGAGAGGGATGATAAATCTGCCATGGCTGAATGGCAGCGTGGATTTGATGGGCCAAAAGGCCTACTTCTGTATCTGTGCCTCATTGTCTTTTGGTGTTATGGAAATCAGTGTTTTGGTGTTTTGTCTTAGTCATGAAATCAGTCACTAAGTCACCTTAAGGAACAGACAAATGAGATCGTAAATGTAAGAAACTGAAGCAACTAACAGTCTGCTGGAGGATCTCAGTGGGTTGGGTGGGGTGTTTGTGTGTGTGTGTGTGTGTGTGTGTGTGTGTGTGTGTGTGTGTGTGTGTGTGTGTGTGTGTGTGTGTGTGTGTGTGTATGTGTGGGTGGTTAGTGGAGGACAGAATTGTCTAAGTTTTAGGTTCGAATCCTATGTGAAGACTGAGTTAGGCTTTAGACCCAGAACAATTTCTTACCCACCCCTCCAATCCGAATAGATCTTGCTCGAGCCACTGAGTTTCTCCTTCAGATTGCTTGTTGCACCAGTAATGTTACATTTTTTTAATCCTACATGTACAAGGCCACCATAACTACAAATGTAACGTTGGTTTGAAATGTCTCAGAGCCAACAATATAAACAGAACAATCCCATAAATTCAAGGTGTGAAGAGTCTCACATCATTTCAGCAGCTAATTAAACTTTCTTATAATGGAAAGTGATGAAATAATATTCCTCTGAAATTTTACTTGACAATTTTAATTGACGGAATATTTATGATCGGCCACCTATTTCCTGCTTGATGACTCGGAAGAGCAACCTATTGAGATCTTTAGATTCCACATTACTGCTTTGACTGAGGACAGTTAAAATCATCTTAAATATGTACAGCAAGATTCTGCATTAATTCCAGACACCAGAAGTAGAGTTGATCGTAATAAGGGCAATTTGCGCTAATTCTTGATACCCTTTCCCTCTCGTCCATTAATGAAGTAACCAGTAATGCATGAGGAATGCTGTTGCTGAATTTTACTTCCATTTGTTGTTTGCTTATTACACAATGTTCCCCTTCAACTGTTCAGATGAAAAGTAACTGTTGGAATAGAACCAATTGGCATGTGGGGAAAACCAAATCCAAATTTCCACTTAGAAGTCTTTCCTAATCCCATTCCTGAAAGACCTGGCACGAGCTCTTAAACCAACTGCTTTGGCCTCCCCACACTCAACTATTTTGATGGAATTCAAGGCAAGACTAGAGGTTAGTGTTATGTTTTCTAACTTCAAAGCATTAAACTAATTCAAAGGAAGGCACGGCAGGCCGCAATGTGTGTCTAACTTCATGTTGACTTTAAGTGAGGCACACATGGTAGCGTGGTAACATATGTAAGTCATGTATTTATACAAATAACCTGTACTGAATGATTTAACTGAACAAGGATGCTTAATCAACTAATATATATACAAGATTACTCAAATATTATTGAAATACTAAATACACAACAGTAAGCATACAGATTTAGCAAGAAACTGGGCAGGCAAATAGCCGATCTTGATTGCAAGAGATTATTCCTCATTTTAATCTACTCTCAGTTAAGTTGTAAGTTTCTGCTTCTGCAGACCCAGATGTTGTCATTAAACCTATTGGCAAGGATTAAGCTACAGTTGTTTATCAAACCAGCTTTCACCATTTGAGCTTGGATGTCTAAACCTTGGTTACAACTTGCTGCATAATATGGATCACAGTCACTCCTCTCCTTCCCCTCACCTCACACACTAATAACCAAACTATTGTTTCCTGTAGGACCACTGATGGCTTTGATGACCAATGCTGACATCTTGCAGACAGTTCACAAAACTACTAGACACCTTTCTTCATCTAAATACACTTATGAACTATGATTGTAATTTCTCTTTTTTAAGGACATATTTTTGAGTTGACTAAATGACCTGGTGCTTCTGTGATCTCTTGGGAGATTCAGCATGGATGAGGGCAGAGAGTGCAGCTTCAGCCACAGCCAGGGGTATATGCAGTGTCGATTCATGATGGCAGAAGACAAACCCATGGTCATCTCCATTACTCCATGCCAATTAAAGCATCAAACAAGATTAAAATTGTCGAGGACAAGAGCTGAAAACAAACATTAAGTTCTCTGTGCTGTCTCCCTGCATTTGACTAGTCTCTTCTCTCAGTTGCCAGTGGGTGAAATGTGCAGGAGTCTTGGAGTTTACTGGGCTGGCTTCACTTACCTCAGTGCTGAACATGCTCTGCAGTTGTGCACTCACTTTGGGGACGAAAATTTATTGTTTGCGCTATTTGCTCTTTTGTTCATAGATCGGGTGTTTGATGGTCTTGTCGCATGGGGTTTTTCTTTAAACAGGATATATTGTGTTTCTTTATTTTGTGGCTTCCTACATGAAGATGAATCTCAAGTTGTATACTGTATACATGCTTTGATAATAAATGTAGTTTGACCCACTTCTTCTTGACCTAAATTGTAGAAGCAGAATTAGGATTTTCAGCCGATTGAGACTTCCCTGCTATTCTATCATGGCTTATTTATTATTCCTCTCAATCCCATTCTCCTGTCTTTACCCCATAACCTTTGAAGCCCTTACTAATTAGGAATCTATCAAACTCCCCTTCAAGTATACCCAATGACTTGACCTCCACAGACATCGGTGGTAATTCCACAAATACACCACCCTTTCGCTAAAAAAATTCCTCCTTGTCTGTGTTCTAAAGGAAGATCCTTGTATTCTGAGGCTGTTCCCTCTAATCCTAGGCTCCCCCACTATCGGAATCATCCTCTCCATATCCATTCTATCCAAGCCTTTCAATATTTGATGGGTTTCAATGAGCTCCCTTTCATTTGTCTAAATTCGATTCTTCTAAATTTTAGAGATCTTCCTGCCACATTATCTACTCTCAATGGCCTTGTTGTCCTTCACTGGATATCTTACCTCCTTCTGATGTTTTTTTCTTCTGAAAGAGGATCTGCTTTACTGTGCCCATTGTTTTAGTCGGTCTTTTCATACGGAGTTTATTTCTCCTACCTTGAGTTACTTTTCTGCCAGTATCCCAATCTCTTTGACAAATATCCACAATGATAAAGGTGAGAGTGTAACAGGACTAAGGCCACACTTAGAATGAATTGAAACAACAAAGAGAGAATCTTCTCCTAGATATCAGGTATGAATTAAGATCTTCATCTGTTACCACCTCTCCCTTACAGTAATGTGGTTTGGCTGCTGGACCTGTATTCAGAAGTAATGAACTGGAAACCAACCACAACATCCGGGGAATTAAAATTCAAGTAACTAAATAAATAAGGAATTTTAAAAATAGTACTGGTAGCAGTCGCCATGAAATTCCTTCTTTCTATAGAAAATCCTTTTGCCACACTGTTGTTCTTTTGCCATACTTGATAGCCCGTATGTAATTACAGACCCATGACAATGAGGTTCACTCTCAATGTGAGGCTAATCATGAATGCTCAATACATTCTTGCCTTGCTAGTGATGTTTACATTAAATAAAAAATCTGCATTGAATCCACATGCACTATCAACATTATCCCAGAAATTAACTGGAGGAGTCACAAGAACAGATCAGGAGCTGGGTATTCAATAGGTAATGACAGGTCTTGACATTGTTGTGACATGGGCAAAAGTCACCAGAGAGACACTGAAGCTAGTGTAAATAGAAGTGTTTTATTCAACAAAATGAGCAACAGCCATCATATTGAGACCCTCTCGCAAGAAGAAGCCTGCTCAACCCAATATTAGATGACAATTTTGTATACTAAAGGTCAAAGGTAACAGCAATTCTATAGTGGCAATGTATCTATAACATTTCCTTTGAATTACATATAGTTTTCAAATACATCCTTCTTCACAACCACACTCTAAGCACCCAAAATGAATGTTAACCCCCATTGACTCTTGTCTCTGGATTCATGCATATTCAGATATCAAGTGAATAGGTGCTTCCTGATTTGTAATCAAAGCTAATATGCAGCTCCAGGGAGACTTTTGTTTAGAGCTGCATTTAATCTACAACCCACATTCAAATCTAAAAATTGGTTGCTAGTGAAATTAGTATTTGCTATGGACCCTAACTTCAGAATGCATCCTTAACAGACATCTTAAAGAGATTCCACTATCTTCAAGAATCATTGCGTTTGGATGAAACATCCTCTACTTACCTCTAAAAATGCTGAAGAAACTTGATGGCATCCAGGATAAAGCTAGCGTTCTTTTTCACATTCATAAACTCCGTCAAGCACTGGCTGCAGTGTTACACCATCCACATGCAATGCAGTGACATATCAAGGCTTCTCTTTGTGCTTCTCCCAACTCACATCGTTGGAAGAAAACAGCTTGGATCTGTGACCAGCACCATCCAAAAGCTCACCTTCCAATCGTGGTTCAACAAGACTTGGAAATACATTGCACTTCTTCTATCATTATGGATCACAACTCCGGGGATCTATCCCTATGGATGCCTTGGAGTCACCACTAATTGGACTGACAATAACTGTTTGCTTTGGACCATGACAGTCAAAAAATTAAAGAATTCTAAAGCGAGCATGTCAAGAATCTTACACATGGTGCAAACTCTGTGCAGTTATTTTCTTAATGCCTTGATGCCAAGAATGAATTAAACAAAGGTCTTCATCACTTTGGCAATCATCTGAGCTCCATCTGCCAGAAAAAGCAGGTTCTCCCAGTGGCCACCCATTTTAATTCCAATTCCCATTCCCATACTGATATGTCTATCCATGGTCTCCTCCAATGTTGTGATGATGCCACACTTAGGTTGGAGGAACAACACCTTATATTCCGTCTAGATAGTCTCCAAACAAATGGTATGAACATCGATTTCTTTAATTTCCCATAATGCCTCCACCCTTCATTATTCCCCATTCCCTTTTCCCTCTCACCTTATCTCCTTGCCCACCCACTGCCTCACTCCAGTGCTCGTCCGAAATTTTCTTTCTTCCATGGTTTCTGTCCTCTTCTATCAGATTCCACCTTTTCCATCCTGGTATTTCCTTCACAAATCAACTTCCCAGCTCCTTACTTCATCCCTCTCCTTCAGGTTTCACCTATCACCTTGTGTTTCTCTCTCTCCTTGCCCCACCTTTTAAATCTACTCCAGATCCTGTTTCCCTCCAGTCCTGATGAAAGGTCTTGGCCCGAACCATTGACTGTACCGATTTCCATAGATGCTGCCTGGCCTGCTGAGTTCCTCCAGCATTTTGTGTGAGTTGCTTGGATTTCCAGCATCTTCAAATTTTCTCTTGCTTGTGAAAGGTCTTCGGCTGATAGCAAATATGCCTTTGGCAGCTAGTATCATATCATGCACTATAGTTGGAGTATGAATCTTTTCCAGAATTGATAATGTTAGCAAAACATTTAAGAGGTATCTGGGTAGATGCTTAAATAAACTGGGCATAGAAGGATATAGAATTTATGCTGCTGTATATTATAAATCAGGGCTTCCCAACCTGGGGTCTATGGACCCCTTGCTTAATGTTATTGGTGCATGACATAAAAAAGTTTGGGAATCCCTGGTATATAAATAGACATGATAGTCAGTATATACTCAGTAAGCCAAAGGACCTGTTCCGATGCTGTATAACTCCGTGCCTCTCTTACTCTACACAGTTGTGCAACTAGATCAGCACAGTTTAGTTTTGTTATTAGAGCTGCTGTTTAATCCCGTGTTAGATCAGGAAAAAGATGCAGTATTAGTCCAACGCGTGTGTATTTCCTTACAGATTTCACAGTGACTTGGAAGCATTTGACAGTTAGGGATGTTATTAATAAATGTCAGAAACTTCACACAAGTTGTTCCCACTGAAACCAGACGAGCAACAACAAAAAGAGTCCTTAAATGTCAGTCCAGAATGGTTCAAGCTGCCTAAATATGCCCCATAGGAATTTCTACATCAGTCAATATTTCAAGTGATTTTTACAACTTGACAAGGTCTCTCTGGGGTTAAAAAGTAAATAAATATAGTAAGAAATAAGATACTGTTTAGAAGTTTAAATGCAGCCTATTCATTTCACACATAATGCTTCGGATACATTAGACTGTTTAAGAAAGGGAAACTCTGGATCAGTAAAATTTGAAGAACAGTCATTGAGGAATAGTTTAACTCTCGTAGTACTTTCAGTTTCCTAATGTTATAAGAAAGTGCTCAAAGAGTGAAGTGAGCTTACATTTTAAGATTAGGCACTGTAATGGGTTTGAATTGAAACTGACATCAAAGAAAAGAGAGTGAAAAAATAACTCGAGAACATTCCAAAGTGACAATGAAGTTCTTGTGGACACTGTGGAGGCATAAGGAAATAGAACAGCCATATGGTGCGCAGCAGGAACACCACAAAGAGCAACATGAAAGTGACAGTCAGCTTCTTTGTGATACTATTTAAAGGGAAGACATTTAATGGTCATTTTATTCGCTATCTATATATGCCCATGGTCCCCTGCTGCTGTAGCCCATCCACTTCAAGGTTAGATGTGTTGCGTATTCAAGGATGTTCTTCTGCACACCACTGCACACATGGTTACTTGAGTCACTGTCATCCTTCTGTCAAATTGGACCAGTCTGGCCATTCTCCTCTGACCTCTTTCATTAACAAGGGATTTTCACCGACAGAACTGCACTCACTGGAGGGTTTTTTTTTGGTTTTCACCCCATTTTCTGTGAACTCTGGAAACTGTTGTGCATGAAAATCCCAGGAAATCAGCAGTTTCTGAGATACTCAAAATGACCCATATAGCACCAGCAATCATTCGGCAGTCAGAATTACTTAGATTGCGTTTCTTTCCTAGTCTGATGTTTGGTCTGAACATTAACTGAACCTCTTGACCATGTCTGCATGCAGTTATGCATTGAGTTGCTGCCATGCGATTGGCTGATTAGATATTTGTGTTATTGAGCTGGTGTGCCGGTGTGTCTAATAAAGTGGCTGCTGAATGTATGCCAGAGGGGGTGGCCTACTTCATTTTAAACTTTCATCCACCCAGAAGTGTGATTTTAGGTTTGGAGAGGGTTGGTGCTCCTAAGCCCAGGGGCCAGGTAAGTTTCTGGAAAGGGGAAGGATGGAGGAAAATGAAGAGGCATCACAGGCAAACCCCTCCCCAACATTGAGCACAATGAGCACTGCCAGAAGAAATGACCATCCATCAACAGGACCCCCACCACCCTGCCAATGCTCTCTTCTTGCTGCTGCCATTGGGAAGGAGGTACAGGAGCCGAAGGTCCCACACCATCGATTTCAGTAACAGTTATTACCCTTCAAACATCAGGCTCCTGAATCAGTGTTGATAACTTCACTCACCTCAACTCTAAACTAATTCCAGAACCTATGGACTCACTTTCACGGATTCTACAACTGTGTTCTCAATATTGTTCATTTACTTATAATTGTTATTATTATCACTTTATTTCTTTCTTTCTTTTTTTCGCAGCTCAAGCTGAGGTACGGCGTAACGAGGCGCACTCATTTGTCAATTGCTAGGAACCTTCAGACTATTCTAGTGGTGTTTAGTTTTGTGGCTGTCTGAAGATTTACATAGATGTTACTGTGTAGTGCTAATTGTTTAATGCTATTGTGCAGTGCCCTTGGGATAACACCAGTTGGAGGTATGCTATCGGGACAATGTATACCTTGTTCATGATCCAAAATCTTTTGGTTTCTTCTTTTAATTCAGCTATTTCTGGTGTTTTCACTTACTGATTTCTGTAAGTTTTGTGTGTTTGGAGTGGCCATATTTATTAAATACGTAATTCTTGCTTGTATATCCTATACCTGGACAGTTGTTATGGATCGTGCCATCTGTAATAACTGATCCGTCATAATATAATTTGTGGTAATCTGATTCTAAAACAGGATCAGGCTTGTATTTATAGTAAGGTGTGATTTTATTTATGAGTTTGCATTTTAAAGCAGGTTTTTGATGACAGATACTTGCCACTTGATTGTGCCTGTGTAAGTAATCAGATTGAGTTAAACTGCTATGGGATCCTGTAATGTGTTAGATTGTTTTCTTTTTCTTGGTACTTCCTGTATTTATTATCTTGAATTTGTTGGTCTTTTATGATGTATTTTTGATCATTTTCTGTGTTAACCACCTGGCCCTGCATTGCCACGAGGAACGTTTCTGTTCCTGGGAGAGGTCTCCAACTCTGAGCTGGGCATTTGTCAACATCTAGTCTGCTCAGACCATGGGGATGGATTCCATGGAGTGTCATGCTCTTCCGTTGGTTATTTTTTTCTTCAATAGTGATAATTTTTTCACTTTTCTGGATTATGGTCTCATTTAAGTTCAGTGATGTATATTTCTTATAGGAATTGCATATGCTCGCATAGGGTGCTGAATCTTGTTTTCGTTAATGAGAGTATATCCGTAGAAATTTTATCTGACAGATTTTTAATGTCTGTTATTATTATTACTATTTACACAATTTGTCCTTTGCACGCTGGTTGCTTGTTGGACTTTGTGAGTGGTTCTTCATTGACTCTATTGCATTTCTTTGTTCTCTTGTGAATGCGTGAAAGAAACTAAATCTCCATAAGACATAGAAGCAGAGTAAAGCCATTTGAACCATTGAGTCTGCTATTAAATCATCAAGGCTGATTTAATATCTCTCTCAGCCCCACTGCCCTGCCTTCTGGCCATATATGCCACCATATACGATCATATCTCAAGGTTGTACATGGTGACATATATATATACTTCCATAATAAATTTACTTTGAATCTTTGAGTTAGAGTATCACACAGCACAGAAACAAACCCTTCAGCCTGCCATGTTCCTCCTGGCCATCAAGTATCTGTCTACACTCATCCTACTTAATAGTACTTGATCCATAGCTCTGATGATTCAAGTTTTCATCCAGATGTTTCTTCAGTGTCAGGAGAATACCTGCTTCCAGCTCTTTCTGAGACAGTGCTTTCCAGATCGCAACAACCTTCTGGGTTAAAACACTTTTCCTCAAATACCCTCTATATTCCCCACTTCTCACCTTCAATTTACATGCTCTGATCCAGGACTCTTATCAATAAGGAAAAGTTACTTACTTTCTATCCAGTCCACTTAAGTCATGTGGTTTATAAACAGTACACATAGAATAATTCTGCAAAGCGAAGATGCTTTCAAAAATAATGAAATGATTTAGTTTTTTTTTACTGTTTATTCCTCTTTGTAGTTTCTTTTTGACATTCAGAAACTTTTCATTTCATTATTTGGTGTGACCACCCTTTGCCTTTAAAAATGCATCTCTTGGGTAGACTGTCATGCAGTTTTATAAGTAAATCAGGTGGTAGATTGTTTTATGCATCTTGGAGAACTTGCCACAGTTCTTCTACAGACTTTGGCTGTCTTAGTTGTTTCTGTCTCTCCAGGTAATCCCAGCCAGCCTCAATGATGTTGAGACCAGGGCTCTGTGGAGGCCATAGCATCTGAAATTATACAAAAATCTGGGATGCGTAAGACGTTTCTACAGTACTGTTCTGTCTATCAGATTCTCCCTCAGCCTTCTTTTCTCCCTGTAAGTTAAATTCTTCCTATCCAGTTTTTCCTTTTAACTGACTGATTTCATCCCAGGTAACATTCCAGTGAAACTTCTGTGCACCCTCTTCAGTAAAATCACTTTCCCCTGATAATGTGGTCAACAGTATTTTAGACAACCTTCCAGGTATTACAATGGCCTGTTTCATTTTGCATCCTCAATGTTAAGATTTATTTCCAAAGGACATAATATAAAAGCAATATTATAATGCTGAAGCTTTATAAGGCACTGGTCAGCCTGCACTTACTGGAGTTTAGAAAAATAAAGGCGGATCTCATTGAAACCTGTAAAATATTGAAAGACCTGGATAGTTTGGACATGGAAAGGATGTTTTCTATAGTGAGGAAGTCTAGGACTAGACAGCACAGCCTCAGAATAAAATAACATCCTTCAATTTCAGAAATTTTTTGGGTTGAATCAATTTGTTTTAACTATTCCTATTGTATCCAATTTCTTTTTTCATCCTTCTATTATAGACCAAGCTTATTCAGCTTAGAAGACTAAAGGATTCCTATGATTTTCTGACTTATTTTTGGATAATTGTTTTATGTCTTTTGAACAATTATCTAATAAATATAATTTGCCTAGATTTCATTTTTTTAGATATTTACAGATTAGGAATTTCTTAAATACTGTAATTCCTACCTTTCCAAATCTTGAGTCTTCGGGTATTTTGGAGAATTTGTTAGAACTAAATCCTTCTCAGAGAGGTGTAATATCAAAACTTTATAATATAATTAGGAAAATAATTAGAGGCCTTTTATAAGATTAAAAATGATTGGAAAAGAGAACTTAACCTTACTATCCCTATTGAGAATTGGGATAAAATTCTTCAATTGGTTAACTTATCATCTAAACATTCTGTGCACAAACTGTGAACCGTTTAAAGTTGTGCACAGAGCTCATATGTCCAAGGATAAATTGGCTCATTTTTATTCCCACATAAATCCTATATGTGACAGATGTCATTCTGAGATAGCGTCTTTAACTCATATGTTTTGGTCATGTCCACTTTTGAAAAAATATTGGAAAGACATTTTTGATATTATTTCCACGGTACTGAACATTGATTTACAACCTCATCCTATTACTGCAATTTTTGGTTTACCAATGATGGACTCAATCCATTTATCTTCTTCTGCTTGTCAAATGATTGCATTTCTTACATTAATGGCTAGAAGATCTATTTTGTTGAATTGGAAAGAAATTAATCCCCCTACCGTATTTCATTGGCTTTCTCAAACAATGTTATGTCTAAATTTGGAGAAAATTAGAAGTGTTGTATTTGACCCTTCTATTAAATTTGAAAAGACATGGAGACCACTTATTCAATATTTTCATGTGATGTAATTTGACCCTGTTCCAAGCCTACTCGTTTTTTCCGATTTTGATTATATATATGTTGAGAGGATCGGAGTTGGCGACACTGATGATTTTGTACTTTTTTTATATGCACTATAAACAGCCCATTATTCAATTTTTTTCTTCTTTTCTTTTTTCTTTTTTTCTCTTTAATAGTTAGTGTTAGGTTGTTAGATTAGTTTTTCTTAGGGTTAATTATTTTTTCTTTTTCTCTTTCCTGCTTTTTTTATATATATGATATACTTAGTTTTGTTTTGTTTATATGATATTTGTATCATTCATGATTTGAGAAGACTTAACTATATTGTAACTATTGCTTATGTATCCTTTTATGTTCAGTTTAACCTTGTAAGTTTGTAATTGCACTATTTATGTACTAATCTGATCATGTTGATATTAATAACAATAATAAAAAAAGAAAGAATAAAAGAACATCCCTCTAGAACATCTCAGATTGAGTTTTCAGCATTCTTTACTGGGAGCATGAACAGCCAGAGGCCATGGCCCATGTAGGTACCAATGACATAAATAGGAAAAGTGATGAGGTTCTGCAAAGTTAGTCCAAAGAATTAGGTGCCAAGTTAAAGGACAGGATATCCAGGATTGTGATCTTAGGATTTCTACCCATGCCATGTGTTATCAAGGCCATAATTAGGAAGATTATACAGTTCAATACCTGGCTAAGGAATTGGTGTAAGGGGGAGGGTGTCAGATTTTTGGATCATAGCGCTCTCTTCCAGGGTAGGTGAGACCTATACAGTAGAGACAGCTTGCACTTGAACTGCAGGGGGACTATTATCCTGGTAGGAAGGTTTGCTAGTTCTGCATGGGTGGGGGTTAAACTAGAGGTGCAAGGGGAATAGGAACCAAGATGCCAAAACATGTAGGGGAAGCACTTTGCATCTAGTTATTATAATGCCATTAGTTTCAAAGGAAATATAGAAAAAGATAGGCCTTTCCCACATCTTGAGGTTCTAAGTTGGAGGGAGGCCATTTTTAATGGTATCAGAAAGGATCTGGTAAACGTGCATTGAGACAGGCTGTTTTCTGGCAAAGGCATATCTAGTAAGCGGGAGGCCTTCAAAAGTGAAATTTTGTGAGTATTATGCTTTATGTGCCTGTCAGAATAAAAGGTAAAGATAGTTAGTTTAAGGCACCTTGATTTTCAGGAGCTATTGAGCCCTGGTTAAGAAAATGAGAGAGGTGCATGGCAGGTATAGGCAGGTGGGAATGAATGAGGTACTTGAGGAGTATAAGAATTGCAAGAGAGCACTTAAGAAAGAAACCAAGAGGGCTAAAATAAGGCATGAGGTTTCCCTAGCAGGCAAGATAAAGGAGGATCCTAAGGGATTCTACAGATATGTTAAGAGTAAAAGGACTGCAAGGGATAAAATTGGTTTTCTAGAAGACCAGAATGGTAATCCATGTGTAGAACCAAAAGAGATGGGGGAAATCTTAAATTAATTTTTTCCATCTATATTTACTCAGGGATGGACACTAAGTCTGTGGACATGAGACAAAGTAGCATTGATTTCATGGATCCTATACACATTACAGAGAAGGAGCAGTCTGCTGTCTTGAGGAAAAATTATGGCCTTATAATTTGGTGCTGTGGGAGGAAATCTGGAGAAAACCCCAGACAGCTACAAGAAGAATGAGCGAACTCCATACACTCAGCATCAGAGTTTACAGTCTGGTTGTCCTGTGGGGGGTGGCTGATTTTGATTGTCAAAAGTTGCTTCCATTGTGATTGGATAAATTAGAAACTACAGCTGCTTTTCCCGCTGCGTAGTTGCCTGGTGTCCAATGTCAAATATCCTCAGTATATAGAGAGCATGTGTGGGAGGTGCTTTCTCTCTTCCTTTGTTCAAGACAAGAGGTGCACATGACCATCGGGAAGGTATGCTCTGCACACATTTTTAACTAAGTATATTTGTTGAATGTATGGTTGATAAATATTCAACTTTGTAGTTTCTGTAACTTGGAGAACTTGAACGTTAGTTGAATTTTTACTATTTGTAAATAAATGATTAATATACTTATTTGTAGTCAGCATTTTCTGTCTTATTCACCAGACCCATGAACCCAATTCAACATTACGCAGGTATGGGTCCGTAAGAACATAATACATAGGAGCAGACTTTGGCCATTTGTCCCATCAAATCTGCTCTGCTGTTTTATTAGCCTTCTCAGTCCCATTCTCCTGCCTTCTCCCTATAACTTCTGATGCCCTGGCTAATCAAGAACCTATCAACATCCACTTTAAATATACCCAATAACTTGGCCCCCATTGCCATCTGTGGTAATGAATTCTCTAAACGATTCTCTGTTCTAAAGGGACGTCCCTCTATTCTGAGGCCATGCTCTCTTATTAGTTTATTGTCATATACTGTATACCAGGGTTCAATGAAATTCCTTTCTTGCATGACCCCCACAGAGTAAGTCAAGTCAACTCAAGTAAAATCAAGTCTATTGCCGTTTAACCATGTGCATGTATACTGCCTAGCGAGACAATGTTTCTCTGAACCAGGGTGTAAAGCATAGTCATACACATAACACACAATAACTTGGGAAAGTAGGGATTAAATATCATAGGGTAGAGTACAAAGTATCCAGGTACACTTTGAATACAATGCGGCAGGAAGTTCAGAAACCGAATGGCCTGGAGGAAGAAACTGTTTCTCATCCTGAACATTTTTGTTATGCATTGAAGTCTCCTGCCTGATGGTAGAAAGTCAAAGAGAATGGTGGATGGATGGGTGGGATCCTTGATAATACTAAAGGCCCTGAATACGCCTAATAAATGTCCCCTGATAGATGGTAGGGAGACCCCTATGATCCTCTTGGCTGTTCTCACAATCCTTTGAAACGTAGAAACATAGAAAATAAGTGCAGGAGTAGGCCATTCGGCCCTTCAAGCCTGCACCGCCATTCAGTATGATCATGGCTGATCATCCAACTCAGGACCCATTACCTGCTTTCTCTCCATACCCCCTGATCCCTTTAGCCACAAGGGCCATATCTAACTTCCTCTTAAATATAGCCAATGAACCGGCCTCAACTGTTTCCTGTGGCAGAGAATTCCACAGATTCACCACTCTCTGTGTGAAGAAGTTTTTCCTCATCTTGGTCCTAAAAGGCTTCCCTTTTATCCTTAAACTGTGACCCCTCATTCTGGACTTACCCAACATCGGAAACAATCTTCCTGCATCTAGCCTGTCCAATCTCTTTAGAATTTTATACGTTTCAATGAGATCCCCCCTCAATCTTCTAAATTCCAGTGAGTATAAGCCTAGTCGATCCAGTCTTTCTTCATATGAAAGTCCTGCCATCCCAGGAATCAATCTGGTGAACCTTCTCTGTACTCCCTCTATGGCAAGAATGTCTTTCCTCAGATTAGGGGACCAAAACTGCACACAATATTCTAGGTGTGGTCTCACCAAGGTCTTGTACAACTGCAGAAGAACCTCCCTGCTCCTGTACTCAAATCATTTTGCTGTGAATGCCAACATACCATTTGCCTTTTTCACCGCCTGCTGTACCTGCATGCCCACTTTCAATGACTGGTGTACAATGACACCCAGGTCTCATTGCATCTCCCCTTTTCCTAATCGGTCACCGTTCAGATAATAATCTGTTTTCCTGTTCTTGGCACCAAAGTGGATAACCTCACATTTATCCACATTAAATTGCATCTGCCATGAATTTGCCCACTCACCTAACCTATCCAAGTCACCCTGCGTCCTCTTAGCATCCTCCTCACAGCTAACACCGCTGCCCAGCTTCGTGTCATCCACAAACTTGGAGATGCTGCATTTAATACCCTCGTCTAAATCATTAATATATATTGTAGACAACTGGGGTCCCAGCACTGAGCCTTGCTGTACCCCACTAGTCACTGCCTGCCATTCTGAAAAGGTCCTGTTTACTCCCACTCTTTGCTTCCTGTCTGCCAACCAATTCTCCATCCACATCAATACCATACCCCCAATACCGTGTGCTTTAAGTTTGCACACTAATCTCCTATGTGGGACCTTGTCAAAAGCCTTTTGAAAATCTAAATATACCACATCCACTGGCTCTCCCCTATCCACTCTACTAGTTACATCTTCAAAAAATTCTATAAGATTCTTCAGACATGATTTTCCTTTCACAAATCCATGCTGACTTTGTCCGATGATTTCACCTCTTTCCAAATGTGCTGTTATCACATCTTTGATAACCAACTCTAGCATTTTCCCCACCACCGATGTCAGACTAACCTGTCTATAATTCCATGGTTTCTCTCTCCCTCCTTTTTTAAAAAGTGGGGTTACATTTGTGGTGAACTGCATATACCTGTCTGGACACGCCCCCTGCTGACTGCTCCTGTGGCTCCTCCCACAGACCCTGTATAAAGGCGATCAAGGCCTGAGCCCGGCCTCTCAGTCCCCAGGATGTAGTATGGTGGTCACTCTCTGCTTGTTCCTTCTTCCAGTCAATAAAAGCCGATATCTCGCCTTTACATCTCAGAGTGAGTTATTGATGGTGCATCAACATTAGCCACCCTCCAATCCGCAGGAACTAATCCAGAAGCTAAGTAGTTTTGAAAAATTATCACTAATGCATCCACTATTTCTTGGGCTACTTCCTTAAGCACTCTGGGATGTAGACCATCTGGCCCTGGGGATTTATCTGCCTTTAATCCCTTCAATTTACCTAACACCATTTCCCTACTAACATGTATTTCCTTCAGTTCCTCCATCTCACTAGACCTTCGGTCCCTTACTATTTCCGGAAGGTTATTTATGTCCTCCTTAGTGAAGACAGAACCAAAGTAGTTATTCAATTGGTCTGCCATGTCTTTGTTCCCTATGATCAATTCACCTGTTTCTGACTGTAAAGGACCTACATTTCTCTTGACCAATCTTTTTCTTTTCACGTATCTATAAAAGCTTTTACAGTCAGTTTTTATGTTCCCTGCCAGCTTTCTGTCATAATCTTTTTTCCCTTTCCTAATTAAGCTCTTTGTCCTCCTCTGCTGGTCTCGGAATTTCTCCCAGTCCTCAGGTGTGCCACATTTTTTTGCTAATTTATATGTTTCTTCTTTGGACTTGATACTATCCCTAATTTCCCTTGTCAGCCATGGGTGCACTACCCTCCCTGGTTTATTCTTTTGCCAAACAGGGATGAACAATTGTTGTAGTTCATCCATGCGATCTTTAAATGCTTGCCATTGTATATCCACCGTCAACCCTTTAAGTATCATTTGCCAGTCTATCTTAGCTAGTTCACGTCTCATACCTTCAAAGTTACCCTTCTTTAAGTTCAGAACCTTTGTTTCTGAATTAACTATGTCACTCTCCATCTTAATGAAGAATTCCACCATATTATGGTCACTCTTACCCAAGGGGCCTCACACAACAAGATCGCTAACTAACCCTTCCTCATTGCTCAATACCCAATCTAGATAAGCCTGCTCTCTAGTTGGTTCCTCGACATGTTGGTTCAGAATACCATCCCGCATACATTCCACGAAATCCTCTTCCTCAGCACCCTTACCAATTTGGTTCACCCAATCTATATGTAGATTGAAGTCACCCATTATAACTACTGTTCCTTTATTGCACGCATTTCTAATTCCCTGTTTAATGCCATCCCCAACCTCACTACTACTGTTAGGTGGCCTGTACACAACTCTCAGCAGCATTTTCTGCCCCATCGTGTTATGCAGCTCTACCCATATCAATTCCACATCTTCCACGCTAATGTCCTTCCTTTCTATTGCGTTAATCTCCTCTCTAACCAGCAATGCTACCCACCTCCTTTTCTTTCCTGTCTAGCCCTCCTGAATATTGAATATCCCTGGATGTTGAGCTCCCATCCTTGGTCACCCTGGAGCCATGTCTCTGTGATCCCAACTATATCATATTCATTAATAATTATCTGCACATTCAATTCATCCACCTTGTTACGAATGCTCCTCGCATTGACACGCAAAGCCTTCAGGCTTGTTTTTACAACACTCTTAGCCCTTATACAATTATGTTGAAAAATGGCTCTTTTTGCTTTTTGCCCTGGATTTGCCTGCCTGCCACTTTTACTTTTCACCTTACTACTTTTTGCTTCCACCCTCATTTTACACCCCTCTGTCTCTCTACAGTTGTTCCCATTCCCCTGCCACATTAGTTTAAAGCCTCCTGAACAGCAGTAGCAAACGCTCCCCCTAGGACATTGGTTCCAGTCCAGCCCAGGTGCAGACCGTCCTGTTTATACTGGTCCCACCTCCTCCAGAACTGGTTCCAATGCCCCAGAAATTTGAATCCCTCCCCCTTGCACCATTTTTCAAGCCACGTATTCATCTGAAATATCCTCCTGTTTCTACTCTGACTAGCACGTGGCATTGGTAGTAATCCAGAGATTATTACCTTTGTGGTCCTACTTTTTAGTTTATCTCCTAACTCCCTAAATTCACCTTGTAGGACTTCATCCCGTTTTTTACCTATATCGTTGGTACCTATGTGTACCACGACCACTGGCTGTTCACCCTCCCACTCCAGAATGTCCTGCAGCCACTCAGAGACATCCTTGACCCTTGCACCAGGGAGGCAACATACCATCCTGGAGTCTCATTTGTGGCTGCAGAAATGCCTATCTATTCCCCTTATAATTGAATCCCCTCTCACTGTAGCTCTCCCACTCCTTTTCCTTCCCTCCTGTGCCGCAGAGCCACTCATGATGCAATGAACTCGGCTACTGCTGCCTTCCCCTGATGAGACATCTCCCCCAACAGTATCCAAAACAGTATATCTGTTTAGGAATATCTGTTTAGGGACTTCTGGTCTGATGCTTAGCTGCTTCCATAGCAGATAGAGATGCAGCTTGTCAGGACGCTCTCAATGGTAAACAGTATAAGTACAACACATACAATGAGCACAAGACAACAGGATGTTACAATGATAGTAACACTGTCTGAAGTAGAGTGCAAAAAGAAATGCCAAAGTGAAATTATTAGAATAACCAAGAGAGGTAGAATTAAGAGCCCTAGACCATGGCAACATCACCGGGAAGGAGATGTGAAAGAGGTGATTGGTTCAGTAGTCAGATATCAACGGGGAAGAAGTTGTTTTTGTGCCTGGTTGCCCGAGCTTTCAAGCCCTTCCGTCTTTGCCCATAAGCCTGGGGAGAGAAAAGGGAACAACCAGGGTGGGAGGCTAGAGCTTTATTTTTGTAATGAAAAATTAGGCCTTTTGTGGCAGATCTTATATGCACCAACAAAACTTATCTTTTTGGTTTCAATAAACTTACTTATCTTTTTGGTTTCAATAAACTTACTGGGTCTCCCTACTTTATAGCTAGCTTATCTTGGTTGTTACACAAGCTCCATACTTCAAGCACTAATGAGACACACACATTGTAGCATTCCAGCTTCCTGGCACTTTAAGTGATTATTTGTTCAATTTGACAATGTTAAGAAAGGCATTCAGACTTCTAAAGCCACTGACCTTGAAATGACACTGTGCAAATATTAGCCTACTGTTCAACACTGTTCCTTTCCCTGCTTCTGAGAGAAGAGACATTAACCCCATAAATGCTTTAATTCACAAGTGTAATTTCAAGATCCCTGATTATATGCAGTTATAGACTAATATATTTGAGTCTCATTTTTGTGAGTGGTTGGGTTATTTCTGAAATCTGAAAACTTTTCTGTTTCATAAATTTTTTGTTCACCTGAGAATTGTGGATTAGCAAGGTCAGTACATATTGCCCATTATAATTACCTACAATACTGAGGTATCTGAGTCTTCTACGTGTCTTAAGGTTTCTTTAAAAAGCTAGCCCTTAGGGCTGTGTACTAAGTCCCCTCCTTTACTCCCTGTATGCCCTTGACTGTCGCCACCCACAGCTCTAATCTGCTAATTAAATTTGCCGATGACACTACATTGATTGGCCTAATCTCAAATAAAAACGAGGTGGCCTACAGGGAAGAAGTCATCTCTCTGACACAGTGGTGTCAAGGAAACAATCTCTCCCTCAATGTTGCAAAAACAAAGGAGCTGGTTGTGGATTACAGGAGGAATGGAGACGGGCTGATCCTATTGACATCAATGGATCTGGGGTTGAGAAGGTGAACAGCATCAAGTTCCTCGGCATCCACATCACCGAGGACCTCATGTACACTCCAGCTGTGTGGTGAAAAAGGCACAACAGCACTTCCTTCATCTCAGGCGGTTGAGTAAATTTGGTATGGGGCACCAAATCCTAATAACTTTCTACAGGGGCACAATTGAGAGCATCCTGACTGGCTGCATCACTGCCTGGTATGGGAACTGTACTTCCCTCAATCACAGGACTCTGCCGAGAGTGGTGCGGACAACCCAGCGCATCTGTAGTTGTGAACTTCCCATGATTCAGGAAATTTATAAAGGCAGGTGTGATGAAAGAGCCCAAAGGATCATTGGGGACCTGAGTCACCCCTGTCACAATGTATTCCAGCTACTACCATCGGGGAAATGGTACGGCAACATAAAAGCCAGGACCAACAGGCTCCGGGACAGCTTCTTCCACCAGACTATCAGATTGATTAACTCATGCTAATTTGAGCATATTTTATGTTACATTGATTGTTCTATTTATTATAAATTACAATGATTGCACATTGCACATTTAGACGGAGACATCACATAAAGATTTTTACTCCACATGTATGTGAAGGATGTAAGAAATAAAGTCAATTTAATTCAATTCAATATTTTCCAATTAACCACCCTCAATCAACCATGCCACAACAGGTCATCGGCAGATGCAATCTCAATGGCTCTCCACACGGCTTTAGACCACCTGGCCAACACAAACACCTACGTCAGGATGCTGTTCATCGACTGTAGCTCAGCATTTAATACCATCATTCCCACAATCCTAATTGAGAATCTGCAGAACCTGGGCCTCTATACCTCCCTCTGCAATTGGATCCTCGACTTCCTAACCAGAAGGCCACTATCTGTGCGGATTGGTGACAACATATCCTCCTCGCTGATGATCAACACTGGTGCACCTCAGGGGTGTGTGCTTAGCCCACTACTCTCTATATACACATGACTGTGTGGCTAAACAACCATTGTTTGTACAATCTCAGGTGGTGATGGAAGAGCATACAGGAGTGAGATATGCCAACTAGTGGAGAGGTGCCACAGCAACAACCTGGCACTCAACGTCAGTAAGACAAAAGAGCTGATTGTGGACTTCAGAAAGGATAAGATGAAGGACCACATACCAATCCTCATAGAGGGATCAGAAGTGGAGAGAGTGAGTAGCTTCAAGTTCCTGGGTGTGAAGATCTCTGAGGATCTAACCTGGTCCCAACATATCGATGTACTTATAAAGAAGGCGAGACAGTGGCTATACTCTATTAGGCATTTGAAGAGATTTGGCATGTCAACAAATACACTCAAAAACTTCTATAGTTGTACCATGGAGAGCATTCTGACAGGCTGCATCACTATCTGGTATGTGGGGGGAGGGGGGGGGGTGGTTGCTACTAGACAGGACCGAAAGAAGCTGCAGAAGGTTGTAAATCTAGTCAGCTCCATCTTGGATACTAGCCTACAAAGTACCCAGGACATCTTTAGGAAATGTTGTCTCAGAAAGGCAACATCCAACATTAAGGACCTCCAGTACCCAGGGCATGCCCTTTTCTCACTGTTACCATCAGGTAGGAGGTACAGAAGCCTGAAGGCACACACTCAGTGATTCAGGAGCAGCTTCTTCCCCTCTACCATCCGATTCCTAAATGGACATTGAATCCTTGGACACTACCTCACTTTCTTTTAAATATACAGTATTTTTGTCTGCACTTTTTAAAAAAATCTATTCTACATACATAATTAATTTACTTGTTTAATTATTATTATTATTTTTATTTTATTTATACATTTTTTTCTGCTAGATTATATATTACTTTGAACTGCTGCTGCTAAGTTAACCAATTTCATGTCACATGCCAGTGATAATAAACCTGATTTCGATTCTGATTCTGATCTGTGATCAAACAGGATCTCAGGACAAAGTCTCCATCATTAATTGATAATTTGTTTCAATTAGCTATTGTTATTTCATGTACTGATATATAGTGGGATGCTTTGTTTTGCATGCTATGCATTCATATCAATTTAAAATATAATACCCCAAGATATTTCATTGGGAAAGCAATGACAACATGCAAAGTATGGTGTTACAGTTACAGAGAAACTGCAGAACAGGCAAACAATCAAGATGAGGCAGATTGTGAGGTCAAGGATTCATCATTATCATACAAGAAGTCCATTCAATAGGTTCAATAGTTTCAGTAGGTACATTTAATGTCTGAGAAATGTATTCAATATACAACCTGAAATTCTTTCTCTTTGCAAACATCCATGAAAACAGAGGAGAGCTCCAAAGAATGAATGACAGTTAAATGTTAGAACCCCAAAGCTCTCCCCACACGCACAAACAGCAGCAAGGCAATGAAACCCCCTCCCTCACCTGCAAAAAAACCATCTGCGCCCTCCACTGGGCACCAAAGCGTGCAGCAAAGCATCAATAAAGACACAAGACTTGCAGTACCCCAGAGGCCACTTGTTCACCCGGTAATTCGAAATACCACATGCTCTTTCTCTCTACCTAATAAGGGAAAAAGACGTGAGTCCCATTTCACAGCGAGGGGAGACATAAAAAAACAACTCACTGATTTATGATGTTAGGAGTCTGTTGTATCGCTTTTTCCGCGCTCTGTGCCCAGAGTTGGCCCCAAGGCTCAGGTCTCTAGACCCTCAGCTCACGGCAGCTAACCCAAAGCTCCTGATGTTCTGTGTACTCGCGCAACTCTTAGTAAAGGGCACCAGCCTTATAGCAGTGTCTTATAACATTGGGATCAGCATTGTCCTTGAGCCCAGTAAAGTATGTTTCCATTGTGATTATAGTAACAGGGCTCTTTCTTACACTCATCATCAGGCCCCATTTTGACAAGGCAAAAACGTAAAGAAGGTGATATTAGTCTGGCCCATTTTATCCAACTCTTTGACTTTCAACTACTCTAAGTTCATCGTAATTGAACATTAGGGAAGAGCACAAAGTGGGGGTTTTGCCCACTTCTTATTCAACTACAGTTAAAGAGAGCTTTTGCATATTGGCTTCATTAATCAGAGTATTGAGCACAGGAGTTGGTGTGTTGTGTTGAAGTTGTATAAGATATTGCTGAGGGTATTAAGTGCAGATCAGAAATATGATCAGAAGAGTACAGAGAAAATTGACAAGGTTGTTGTCGGGGTGTTGCAATGTTCTATGACTAGAACTCCAAAGATGTGACAGGACCATCACTCCAGGATGAATACTATTTCTGAAACTGTTGGACAGGGACTGGGCCTGACTCCAATTATTGTCCTGTCTGAAATTTCCAGCATCCAGTCAAATTCCATTATTAGTGGTAGTCATAGAGCACGACAGCACAGAAGCAATTCCTTTGGACCATCTAGTCAAAGCTGAACTGTTATTCTGCCTAGTCCCATCAATTCACATATGGATTATAGCCCTCCATACCCCTCTCATTCATGTGCTTACCCAAACCTCTCTTAAATTTTACAATTACACCATCATCCTCCACTTCTGCTAGTAGCTCGTTCTACACTTGCACCATCTCTGAGCGAAGAAGCTTTCCCCTCAGGTTTCCCTTAAATATTTCACCTTTCATGCTTAACCCATGACCTCTAGCTCTAGTCTTACCTAACCTTAGTGGAAAAAGCCTGTTTTCATTTACCCTGTCCACACTCATAATGTTGTATACTCTATCAAATCTCATTTTATTCTCCAGTGCTCCAGAGAATAAAGACGTAACATATTCAGCCTTTCTCTGTAATTTAGGTCCCGAAGTGTCAGCAACATCCTTTAAAAATGTAGCAGTACTACTTCCCACACTTGGGAACTTAGAAATCATTGAATCATTTGGATCACATTACATCATGGGCATAGTCAGTATAGACTACCAAGTGCTGACTTTTATCCAGTCAAAAAAATAATTAACAATGAAATTATTCAGGTCAAATAGCTCAATGTTCAATTGGATGACCAAGTGCTGGAAACATTCAGTAGGTGAGAATGAGGAATATTGAATGAGGAATATTTTATGTTTCATGTCTAAGACCCTTTTGTCTGAATTGAGAAAAGGAGAAACTTATTGAGAAAAAAAGTCATTTTTGTTTGTTCAAAATCTGACATTTCCCCATCAAACATCAAAGAAAGTGACCTCAATCATTTGACTAGATAGATAGTTTATTGATCCCAAAAGAAATTACAGTGTCACAGTAGCATTACAAGTGCACAGATATTAATATTAGAAGAGAAGAAGAAAGAATAAAAATAAGTTACCACAAACAGTCTAACAGGAGGCGGTCATCACTTTTCCAGCTATAGATTGCCTCATTATAGAGTCTAATGGGCAAAGCTAAGAATGACCTCATATAGCACTCTTTGGAGTAGTGCAGTTGTCTTAATCTTTTACTAAAAGTGCTCCTTTGTTCAGCCAAGGTGGCATGAGAGGGTGAGAAACATTGTCCAGAATTGTCAGGACTTTCTGTACGGTCCTTCATTCTACCACGGCCTCCAGTGTGCCCAGTTTGACTCCTGTAACAGAATCCGCCTTTCTAATAACCCGTGTTGAGGCCATTGCCACAGCACACCACCGCATAGAAGATTGTACTGGTGACAACAGACTGGTTGAACATGTGAAGGAGAGGCCTACATACTCCAAAGGACCTCAGTCTCCTCAGGAAGTAGAGGCGAATCTGGCTCTTCTTGTACACAGCCTCTGAGTTGGTGTTCCACTACAGTGACTTAAGAAATCTCAAGGCAACTTCCTCAAGGAATAGGCAATAAAAATATTATATTATATTATGTTATATGCAACATCTAATAACTAAGAATCTGCTGTTGTGCTCCAGTGCAATGCCTGTTAGATAGTTCGGGACTTGCTCAAACTATTTCACTCTGCATACTCCAAAGGGAGTGTATTTTCCATGACACTTGCTAACCTACAAATCTACAATTTTTTTAAGGCCATTTTCTTGGATGGAAGAGCAGAGTATGTCAATGTTCTCATGCAACATAATATTAATTATTCTATTTCATAAATGGCCTTTTCAGCTCATTCCATCCAATTTACCACATGTTAAAGAGCCTGGATCACTCAGAGATTAGAAAAGCACATTCCAACAGTTTAGCAGCTCAAAATAAAGTTTTATGTTAATCTGAAGCTAATCTACTTAGAAGCTAAAACTGTTAATTATTCATTTTGGGGATCACTGGACCAAATAGGTGCTTCTGATGAATGAGATATAACTTGTTGCAACTTGCAAACTGGCAGAGTATTACTGGCGAGTGTTGGATTGGATTGCATAATTGGAATTTTCTTTGCAGTTTAACTTTCTTAAGCATGTTTGTATTTTTATATAATTACTTGTATACATATAATTGTTTAATGTGTATTTAGTGGTTGCTCTTGTCATTATACCTTTCAGGAAACCTCCAGTTTCAGCGGTGGGTAAAGCAATACAAGGATAGTGGTTATCTTATTGGTTAATTTAAGCAATGGAATTTGAATGGAATGTATGCTGTTAAGAAGATCACACCACCTTTGCTCCCTCTTTCCCAGCATCCCTGCCCCCATCGCTTTCTCTTTCTTCATTCTCTCTCCTCATGCTTCTTCTCCCTTCATCTTCTTTGTTCTTCTAACAAGATCATAAGCAGCAAGTTTTATGCCTCATTCTTGACTTCCAAAGAAACTTCAGATCAAAAAAAATCATGAGACAGCAATATTAACTATGTTGTAGACTGCAAACAAATCCTTTTATGAGCAACATCAATCTTTTATTATATGTTGAGGAAGATTCTCTCTCTCTCTCTCTACCCCATTCCTCCCTCCTCTCTCTCTTCCTCCCCTCCCATCCCCTCTTCTGCCTACCCCTACCCTTCTCCCTCTGCATCCGCTCCTCTGCCCTTTCCCATTCCCCTTCTCCTTTGCCTCTCTGTCTCTCTCCCTCTCCCTTCCCCTCCTCTGTCTCCCTCTTTTTCCCCTTTCTCTTCCTCCCTCTGCTTCAATACTCTCTCCCTCTCTCTCTCTCTCTCTCTCTCTCTCTCTCTCCTCTCTCTCTCTCTCTCTCTCTCTCTCTCTCTCTCTCTCTCTCTCTCTCTCTCTCTCTCATGGATGAGATGGGTATGGAGTACTATGGTTCCTGTGTGACAGATTAATAGTTTGGCTGAATGGGGTTGATGGGCTGAAGGGCCTTTTTCTGTGCTATAGTATTCTGTGACTCCATAACTTGAATCTCTTCAGATGGGAGACAAGGAGAAATAGGGCATTACCCTGCTCCATGCCAGGAAAGGATTACTAAAAACTAGCAGGTCAACCCATGACTTCTGTGCTGGACCCCATGTCAAAATTCCATGTTTCAGAGGAGAACTGGTACCGCAACAGTGCAAGGAATTGCAGAAAGCTATGAACACAGTCCATTCCAACAAGCAAGCCAGCCTCCACTTTATTGAGTTCATCTACATCACAGAAAAGCAACCAACATTAACAAGCAACCCTTCCCGCCCTGATCATTTTCTCTTCTTACTTCTCTTATAAGGCAAAAGGTAAAAAACTTGAGATCATGAACTTGGATTTACTGTGTATGCCCACAAGAAAATTAATCTCAGGGTTGTAAATGGTGACGTACATGTACTTTGATAATAAATTTACTTTGAACTTTGAATTTGACAAAGATGAATAGCTGATCTCCAAATCTACCTTGCACCTTATTTGCTCACCTCATTGTGCTTTCTTTCTAACTTCAAAACTATTCAGTATTTTGCTTTTATTTTTACTGTTTTGATCTGAATGGATGGTGAGCAAAGAAAAAGCTTTTCACTTTATTTCAGTACGTGTGACAATGATAAAGCGACACCAGTACTGATGGATTCTGGCAAAAGAGAAAGTTCAGAGAACTTGACCAACCCCTTCAGAGATGTTCAACCAGGCTTCTATCAAGCCTCTCTGAGGCAGTAGATTGTGATGGTCAGCTGTAGCCTGAGTAGAAAGCTATGCATGCCCAGCACATCTGTAGATGTGAACTTCCCACTATTCAGAACATTTACAAAGACAGGTGTGTAAAAAGGGCCTGAAGGATCATTGGGGACCTGAGTCACCCTAACCACAAACTGTTTCAGCTGCTACCATCCAGAAACAGTACCACAGCATAAAAGCCAGGACCAACAGGCTCTGGGACATCTTCATCCACCAGGCCATCAGACTGATTAATTCACGCTGATACAACTGTATTTCTATTTTATATTGACTGTCCTGTTGTACATACTGTTTATTATAAATTGGACATTACACATTTAGACGGAGACATAACATAAAGATTTTTACTCCTCATGTATATATGAAGGAGGTAAGAAATAAAGCCATTTCAATTCAATTCAATCCATTCATGTTAACCTGAACTTTGTGGCAGTGATATCCAAACTTATATATGTATTTCTGTGCTTATTTAGAACAACACAGAAACCCATTCAGCTCATTCTCAGCAGAGAAATTCAACCCATTCCTTTCTCTCTTTTTCCTTTGACTCCTGAAATGTATTCTCCCACACATACCCTTTTATTCTTTTGTCATCAAATTGCATTAAGAGGTCATTTACAGTCACCCATTAATTTCCCAACATTAACCCGATTGAGCATCTCTGGCAGGACCTCAAGATTGCAGTCCACTGCTGCTCCCCAACTAACCTGGCACAGCTTAAGCAAATTAACAAGGAGGAATGAGAAAATTTTGCTCCATCACATTGTGCAAAGCTAATAGAGACTTGCCCAAAAAAACTACAGGCTGTAATAGCTGTGAGAGGTGGTTTAGTTAAGTATTTGAGCAAAGGACGATGAATACGTTTGAATTGCTGACATTTCAGGTTTTGAATTTTTAGTTTCTATGCTTTGCAATTTCCCTGCTTTCTGGGCTCTAAAAAGGAGCACATGATTCACAAATGAAAACTCTCAGTTAAGTTGATCAAAATCGCTGGTTGTAATACTCATTTATGTGAACAAGGTGTTGGGAGCTGAGTACCTTTACAAGGCACTGTATTTTCATCCAATCCATCGTTACCATTTGTTGGAGTTGGCCAATAGCAGACTTGTGTGTATTGTGTGTTGTGCAATAGCAGAATAGAACCAGCTCAACTGTAAAACTTAATAGAAGACAATAAATAAAAGTTGGAACTGCCTGTCTGGCCCCTTAGGCCTGTTCTGCTCTTCAGTAAGATGTCAAACCTGGCTCCACGATCTTGTTCATTGTTCCCTCTGCCAAGCAGAAACCCATCCATCTCAGGCTTTGTGTTTATTCCAGGTGATTGTTTAAAGTGCGGGTTACTGGTTAAATGACTTTTGTACTTAGCTACATGTATTCAACTTGCTATGTTGAACATCCCAGAAGCAAAGTAGAACACAGATATTCTGTTGCAATATTTTGTGCTTAGTACCTGGGACTGAGGCCAGATTTTTTTGATGCAGGATAAAGTTCCATATTCTCAACAGCAAGGGAGAAGTTATAGAGTCATAGTATGTACAGCACAAATTAGGCCTTTTGGCCCGCTACATCTATGCGAACCATACTTACCCACATTAATTCTATCTCCCCGTATTTCAAGATTGTTTGTCATTTTATAGAATCATAGAAAAGTACAGCATTGAAATAGACCCTCCAGCCCATCTAATCCATGCTGAACTATTTAAATTGCCTACTCCCATGACCTGCACTGAGACTATAGCCCTCCATACCCCTACCACCAACATACCTATCCAAACTTCTCTTAAGTGTTGAAGTCAAGCTCGAGTGCATCCCTTGTGCTGTCAGCTCGTTCCACACTCTTACAACCCTCTGAGTGAAGGAGTTTCCCCTGAGAGCAAAAGATTCTCCTTAATCTTTTCAACTTTTACCCCTAACCCACGACTTCTGTTTGTAGTCCCACACATTTCCAGTATACGTGAGTAAAGGAGAACATAATAATTGCTACTCCGGCTCTGGTGCAGCATAAAACAAAACACAATAGGATAAAGATCACAATAATAATCATAATAACAATGAATATAAATACATCAGATAATTTCTTTACAGAGATTAATGTATTCTCTTAAAATGACACCAGGCACAAGAGTGACAGTACTTAAACCTGACTAACAGGAAATGATAAAGTATTAGTGCTAGGGATTGTGGAGGCGTGGGTTAGTGGGTGGAGTTGTTGATCAATTTCAATGCCTGGAGAAAGTAATTGATTCTGAGTCTGGTTAATCCTGTGTGGATGGTATGTAGGCTCCTCTCTGTTTCTCATCTTATTCGCTCTTGTTTTAGATACCTCAGAAGCAGACACTAGCTATTTACACCTCTCATGACCTCATATACCAATATCATGCCACCTCTCAGCCTCCACTCTGGGGAAAACAGACATTGCCTATCCTATCTCTACTGTTTACTCAACCCCCCAATCTTGGTCTTTGTGAATCTTTTCCTGAACCCTCTCTGGCTTAATCAGGCCCTTCGGACAGTGCGGTAACTGCACTCAATATTCTGTGTGGGCTGGTCAAAGATTCATACACAGTGCCGCCTAGCCAAATTCTGAATTATCTTAGATATAAAAAAATAATGAAATTCATATTGCCAATAAAGTGTGACCCTTGTATTTATTGCAGCAAGTTACCAATATTCTTACATGCTCCCCTGCTTCATTCTTAGTTTTTTTATAGTCTCCTGTGAGATAATCTCTTTAGCTTGTTTTACTGTTTTGTTTCAATCTGAGAGATTCTTTCCAATCACTGCAACTATTTGACTAGGGTACTCCTTTCTTATTTGCATTTTGATTTCCCATTTCTCTTTTGTTTCATTTTTTCCTCAGATTTTTTTCCATGATTCTGGGGTAATAATTTCTGGTTCTTCTCTTTGATGAGGTTCCCTGATACTGAGATTCACCAACTTATAGGATGCTGCCTGTTCCCTTAAAATGGAATCACAAACCTAGTGACATCTTTGGAAGAAATCTATTCATGGTTTTTAACCATTTCTCTTACGTCTAGCAATTACTCTCCATCTACTAAATCACTTCTTCAATTCCCCATTCTGGCTTCTGTCTCTCTTCTTTTATTCTCCTCACCTGCCTATCACCTTCCTCTGATGTCCCTTCTCCTTCTTTTCTTCCAAGGATCTGCTGTCTTTTCCTATCAAGTTCTTCCTTCTTAACCCCTGTACCTTTTTCACCAATCATTTCCTAGTTTCTAACTTCATTCCCCATCCACTTTCCCCCTCGCCTGTCTTCATCTGTCACCTCACACACACCCCCCCCCACCATTTTCCTAGTCTGGCTTCTTCCCCTTTCCTTTACAGTCCTAGTGAAGGATCTCTGCCCAAAATATCGACTGTTTATTTACCTCTATAGATGCTACCTGACCTTCTGAGTTCCTCCAGCATCTTGTGTGTGTGTGTGTGTATTGCACTGGATTTCTAACATCTGTAGAATCTCTTGTTTTTAGAGCCATAGTTGACAGCAGCATACTGGCCATATCCATTAACCAGTTCGACGATAGATAGGGTTTATCAGGTTTTTATTTTGTTGCTATTTATAGTGTATAAATTGCTGTAAAATGACTTGTATAATTGCCTTTAGGTGAATACCCAGAAAAGAAGGCTTAAACTCTGTTTAACAAAGTAAAGACCATACATTTTTCAGTTCAGTAGCTTTATTGAGATATCATAGTTTCAGTATTTTACATTGGGTTATCCTGACTTTGTGAAAGGCTTATTATGAACAGTTACTCTCTTACTTCACTGTTTCACACATTCAGTTGGTGACATTTTCCATACTACTAACCCTTGTATCTTGGTTAGCATTCAGACAGATAGGCTAAAAGGTTTAGCATTAATAGCTCCCCATTCCTCTTACATTACTCTGTTCCTGTGAACATTTGTTTTTTCAACTGGCTTCTATGTTATATCTTTGAATAGTTTTAGTCTCTTTCCTTCCTCCATTAGCCAATATTGCACAAGTCATTAAACTGCAAGAAATCTCCTCTCTGCAGCATTCCTCAGACAATGAAGGATCTCGGAATACTTCAATGGGCAATGGGAGGCTTGGGAATCTCCGCTGGGTAGTTAGGAACAGGCGGGGGAGAGACAAAGCAAAGCAGGAAGCAGGGGAGCATGTAAGGCAGTGTTCAGGTGATTAACTTTTAGGAGGATTTTGAAGAAATGAGATTTGGTGCCAAGGCAAAGTTGTTTTGGAATAGAATTCCAGAAGTCAGGAATGTAATGACTGACAGATGGTTAACGGAGCAAACAAAGGAAATGAGTAGCAATCCAAACTTAGGGGAATGAATCATGTAACTGCCTTTCGGTGATTACCCGGGAGAGAAGGCTTACACACTTGAAAGAACACGCTGATAACTGAAAGACCATACATTTGTATCAACCTTTGAATTTATTTGGGTCGCTTTACTGAGCTGCCATGGCTTTGTCTTTGTATTAATTGTTTGGATGACACAGAAACTTAAAATCAACAACTCGTGAGCCAAGAAAACATGTTCTCAGTATTGTTTAATTTTTTATTTACATAATTTGTTTTCTTTTGGCAGTTTTAGCTCATGTATGGTTTCTCATAAACTTTATTGCTTTTCTTTATTTTCCTGTAAATGACAGCAAGAAAATGAATCTCTAAGTCAAATATGGTAATATATACTGTACATACTTTAATAATACATTTACTGTGGCTTTGCCAACAATCAGAGAATAGTGTTAGCCATTTGGCCCATTGTCATTGAGTCATAGTCTGATACAGCAAGTACACAGGCCTTTCAGCCCAATAAGTTCATGCTGAACATCAAGGGCACATTTACCCCAATACTATACCTCTCCTATTTTATTGCTCCCTCATCCCATTCAATCTTCCCTCGCCCCAAACCCAGTGGATTTTACCACTCATATACATACTAGATCCAACTTATAGTAGCCTGTTAAATAACCGACCTACATATCCTTGTTGTGTGCAACCAGGAGAAATTGACATGGTCAACAGAAGCATGCGCAAATTCCACATAGATAGCACCAGAGGTCAAGTTCAAACTGGTTTGCTGGATCTGTGAGACAACAGCTCTACCAGCTGTGCCACTGTGATGCTCTTGTGGCTGTACTGTTTCCTGGTAGAACAACCTCTTCGGTCCCAATACCCTGCTCTATATATCTCTCTTTTATGATGAATGAACCTGTTGCACTATATTTTAAGACCATCTTATCCATATTGTGTCCTTTGTAAAAGGAAACCTGATACTTTTTCCCCAGATTAGTCCATGTGTCACTCCAATGGAGGTTCAACAGATGCTGGAAGAGTCAGTAGCTGCTGGGAAAGTCTAGGACCAGAGGGCACAGCGTCAGAATATTCCTTTAGAACAGAGATGAGGAGGAATTTCTTTAGCCAGAGTGTGATAAATCTGTGGAATTTGTTGCCACAGACAGCTGTGGTTGACAGGTTTTTGATTAGTAGGGGTGTCAAAGATTACGGGGAGAAGGCAGAAGAATGCTGTTGAGAGGGATAATAAATTGGCCATAATTGAATAGTGGAGCAAACTCGATAGGCCAAATGGTCTAATTCTACTCCAATGCCTTATGGTCTTGTGGTCTCACCCAGGGGACGTGCATATGGTTACTGGGAGAAAGTGCAAACTCCACACAGACAGCTCCAGAGGTCAGATTTGAACATGGGTTGCTGGAGCTATGTGATTGTAGTTCTGACAGCTGTGCTATTGTGTTGTGCTTGTGTCTGTACTCTCCTGCAAGAACAATCTCATTAGGTCCATTCCACTACTCAATATAAGCCTGAGAATTATTCTCTTTCAGGTAATTAGTCTATTCTCTTTTACCGATTCTCATTGATTTTATTTCCATCATCCAAAAGGTCAATGAATCCATAGTTCTGATGAATTCTTTGTTAAGGGCTTATAATTCTATTCCCACCTGGTTAACTGTCAAGTCAAGAGCTTTCCATTTCAGTTGAAACAATTTACTTTCCAAGTTCTAGCCATGATTTTAATTGAGTTGAAATCTTGTAAAGGACCTCTTCTGTCAAGTTTTAAAAAAGATGAGACGGTATTGTGCTTGATGCTTGTCCTGAGCTGAGAAAGATTACAATAAGACAACGCAAGAAATTAAATGATCAATTTATTTTGCTACTGTTTCCAGACACTAGTTAAAATTCCTCATCATAAATCTCTTTAAAAATATTCCAAACTTCTTACGGTATTCTTGAATCCTTTGAAAAGACCAATTTAAAGGCAATGATTATTGTCTGAAATGGCAGTTTCCAGACACCAGTTGAGCTTTGGACTTTAGAACAACACACAAAGGGGTTGGTGGAACTCAGCATTTCAGATAGCATCTGTTGTGCATTTAATATTTTGATAATATTTGAATAATTTTGCATATAAATTGATTGATTAAGCATTCCTGTTTATTTACATAATTCATTACATGTTATATACTGTATAATAATACATTAATTACATAAATCATCATGCCACTGTGTGATACGTGCGTTCCTCACCAAAAGTAAAGACAAAGCTACATCTGTATTTTCAGACTCCTGTGTCTTTCTTTGAATTAGTTTTAAAGTTACAAAACAAAACAGCAACTATGGAGGGGAATGAATGGTTGATATTTTGGGTCGAGACCTATTGCTCAGACCCTGATGAACAGTCCTGTTGAAGGATTTTGACTTTTGTCTGTCCGTTTGCCTCCATAGTTGATGCATGAACAGCTGAGGTCCTCCAGCTCGTCTTTGTGTGGGTCACTTTTGGTTCTCATTTTCACATAACAAGACATCACAAATGAGCATGTGCAACAGGATTCTGCACTAATGCACAAGAGGGTATAGTTGTAAGATAGATGATCATGGGAGAAACAGAACAAACTCCCTGGCCCTCCGAGCATTGCAGTTCAACATGCCTTTGAATGTACAGAAGAATTTCAAGATCCGAGATTCAAGATTTTTTGTTGTCATGCTTCACTACACGACGCTAAAGAAAGAACAAAATAATTGTTATTCTGGATCTGATGCAGTATTAAAAAAACACAGTACGCATAAAGAACATAATACAAACATGTATTAAAAATACAATTAATATAAAGATAAAAGCAATCTGATAAAACACTATGTAGAAGTCACTGTTATATGCATAAATGGATTGTATGTACGTAAAGTGATGCTTGGTGATGTTGGGATGGGCTAATGGATGGAGAAGCTGATTAGTCTGATGCCTTGGGGAACTTACTGTTTTTAACACTGAGCGTCATAGGAAGTCATTCCTGCCTGTGGCCATCAAACTTTACAACTCCTCCCTCGGAGTGTCAGACACCCTGAGCCAATAGGCTGGTCCTGGACTTATTTCCACTTGGAATAATTTATTTATTATTATTTAATTATTTATGATTTTATATTGCTATATTTCTACACTATTCTTGGTTAGTGCAACTGTAACAAAACCCAGTTTCCCTCGGGATCAATAAAGTATGTCTGTCTGTCTGTCTGATGAGTCTAGTTGTCCTGGCATGGACGCTGCATATTTGCAGTTTTTATAACAACTTTCATGGTAAAACAGCTCTAAGTAATGTAACAAAAATAAATCATGTAACAAACCTTAGATTTTCATTTTAAATTTGCCTGTTGGCTGTTCAAGTAAGTGGAGCTGTCTGTTTAGCTTTCCTATAATCGAATGTGACAACACAAAACCCCCACCACTTTTCCATTCTGATGTCTGCCACCACTTCAATACTAATATCCGAAACCACTTGAAAAATCTTCAATACTTATGGTTGCAAAGACTGAGCCATCAAACTCAGTTTTATCAAAAGATTTTGCATCACATCACCAGAAAGAAATTCAATGAGGCAGTGATCAGTTCTCACGAAGGGACCAAGGAGTGAAAGATTGTTTCTTTTTCCACAGATGCTGCCTGATCTGCTTAGTGTCAGTGTCTCCTGCATCTTCTGCCCTTAATAGAGTGGCATGAGTCTCCTCCCACATTCCAAAGAAGTACAGTTTAGGGTTAGTGAGATATGGGCATGCTGTGTTTGCACTGGAAGTATGGTGACTCTTGCAGACTGGCCAGCAGTACAGTCCTCACTAATGCAAAGGACACATTTCACTGTGTGCTTCAAAATGGACATTACAAATAAAGCCAATCTTTTAATCTTTTATTTTGTTCAAAAGTGTTAGAAGACTAATGGTAAGGGACCATTTAGCATCTCTTTCTCTCTTTAACACGAAAACTAATGGAAACAGAAATAGGAAAAGATGCCCATTTATGTCAGTCACTTTGTTATAAGCTGGTAGAATATTGGCTTATGGTCATCAAATATACTGAGATATAGTGAAAAGCTTTTGTTTTGTACAATTCAGGCAACGGAACCATACATAATTTTCAAGGGATATTAGAAATTTGGTTCAGAAAAAGAGGGATGTCTACAATAGATATAGGCAGCATGGAGTAAAGGAATTGCTCGAGGAATATAAAGAATGTAAAAGGAATCTTAAGAAAGAGATTAGAAAAGCTAAAAGAAGATACGAGGTTGGTTTGGCAAATAAGGTGAAAGTAAATCCGAAAGGTTTCTACAGTTATATTAAAAGCAAGAGGATAGTGAGGGATAAAATTTGCCCCTTAGAGAATCAGAGTGGTCAGCTATGTGTGGAACCGAAGGAGATAGGAGAGATTTTGAATGATTTCTTCTCTTCGGTATTCACTAAGGAGAAGGATATTGAATTGTCTAAGGTGTGGGAAACAAGTAAGGAAGTTATGGAACCTATGACAATTAAAGAGGTGGAGGTACTGGCACTTTTAAGAAATTTAAAAGTGGATAAATCTCCAGGTCCTGACAGGATATTCCCCAGGACCTTGAGGGAAGTTTGTGTAGAAATAGCAGGAGCTCTGACGGAGATCTTTAATATGTCATTAGAAACGGGGATTGTGCCGGAGGATTGGCGTATTGCTCATGTGGTTCCATTGTTTAAAAAGGGTTCTAGAAGGAAGCCTAGCAATTATAGACCTGTCAGTTTGACATCAGTGGTGGGTAAATTAATGGAAAGTATTCTTAGAGATAGTATTTACAATTATCTGGATAGACGGGATCTGATTAGAAGTAGCCAGCATGGATTTGTGCGTGGAAGGTCATGTTTGACAAACCTTATTGAATTTTTTGAAGAAGTTACAAGGAATGTTGACGAGGGTAAGGCAGTGGATGTAGTCTATATGGACTTCAGCAAAGCCTTTGACAAAGTTCCACATGGAAGGTTAGTTAAGAAGGTTCAGTCGTTAGGTATTAATGCTGGAGTAATAAAATGGATTCAACAGTGGCTAGATGGGAGATGCCAGAGAGTAGTGGTGGATAATTGTTTATCGGGATGGAGGCCGGTGACTAGCGGGGTGCCTCAGGGATCTATTTTGGGCCCAATGTTGTTTGTAATATACATAAATGATCTGGATGATGGGGTGGTAAATTGGATTAGTAAGTATGCCGATGATACTAAGATAGGAGGTGTTGTGGATAATGAGGTGGATTTTCAAAGCTTGCAGGGAGATTTATGCCGGTTAGAAGAATGGGCTGAACGTTGGCAGGTGGAGTTTAATGCTGAGAAGTGTGAGGTTCTACATTTTGGCAGGAATAATCCAAATAGAACATACAGAGTAAATGGTAGGGCATTGAGGAATGCAGAGGAACAGAGAGATCTAGGAATAACTGTACATAGTTCCCTGAAAGTGGAGTCTCATGTAGATAGGGTGGTGAAGAGGGCTTTTGGAATGCTGGCCTTTATAAATCAAAGCATTGAGTACAGAAGTTGGGATGTAATGCTAAAGTTGTACAAGGCATTGGTAAGGCCAAATTTGGAATATTGTGTGCAGTTCTGGTCACCGAATTATAGGAAAGATATCAATAAATTAGAGAGAGTGCAGAGACGATTTACTAGGATGTTACCTGGGTTTCAGCAATTAAGTTACAGAGAAAGGTTGAACAAGTTAGGTCTCTATTCATTGGAGCGTAGAAGGTTGAGGGGGGATTTGATCGAGGTATTTAAAATTTTGAGAGGGATAGATAGAGTTGACGTGAACAGGCTGTTTCCATTGAGAGTAGGGGAGATTCAAACTAGAGGACATGATTTGAGAGTTAGGGGGCAGAAGTTTAAGGGAAACACGAGGGGGTATTTCTTTACTCAAAGAGTGATAGCTGTGTGGAATGAGCTTCCTGTAGAAGTAGTAGAGGCCAGTTCAGTTGTGTCATTTAAGGTAAAATTGGATAGGTATATGGACAGGAAAGGAGTGGAGGGTTATGGGCTGAGTGTGGGTAGGTGGGACTAGGTGAGATTAAGGGTTCGGCACGGACTAGGAGGGCCAAGATGGCCTGTTTCCGTGCTGTGATTGTTATATGGTTATATGGTTATATAATTACATTGAGGTGGTGAAAAGAAATTAGAATATATTCTACTCCCATCATCACAAAATATATTTCCCCATTCCCCTACCTGATGGCATTAACTTTGATTTTTCCTTCTGGTAACTTTCTTCTCCCCTTCTTTCTTTTCTATTCCCCACTCTACCCTCTTACCTCTTCTCCTCACCCGCCTATCACCTCTCCCTTGGTGCTCCTCCTCCTTCCTTTTCTTCCATGGTCCTCTCTCCTGTCCTATCATATTCCTTCTTCTCCAGCCTTTTACCTTTCCCACCCATGTCTTCATCTAGAGCCTTCTAGTTCGACTTCATCTCTTTCCCACCCGTCCCACACCTTTTTATTCTGTTGTCTTCCCCTTTCTTTTCCAGTCAAGAAGAAGGGTCTTGGCCCAAAACATTGACTCTTTATTCATTTCCATGAATGTTTCTCTGATCTGCTGAGTTCCTCCAGCATTTTGCATGTATTGAACAGAATATAGCATTGCAGTTACAGGGAAAGTCCAGGGCAGGTAGACAAATACATTCCAAAGGCCATGACAAGGCAGACTGGGAAATCAGGAGTTCAGAAGTTCATCTTTTAGTGTACAGGAGCTCCATTCAAGAGTTTGAAGAATGGCTTAGAAGCTGTCCTTAAGGCTGGTGGTTCACGCTCTCAGGCGTCTGTATCTTCTGTCACTAGGGGAAGTGAAGACACAGTCAATGGAGGAAGACCATAAGACCATACGAAATAGGAGCACAATAAGACCATTCAGCCCATTGAGTCTGCTTTGTCATTCCATCATGGCTGATCCTGGACCCCACTCAACCCCATACACCTGCCTTATCATCATATCCTTTGATGCCCTGACCAGTCAACTTCTGCATTATATATACCCACGGACTTGGCGTTCACTGCAGTCTGTGGCAGATAATTCCACAGATTTGTTACTCTCTGGCTAAAAAATATTCCTTCCTACCTCTGTTCTAAAGGGTCACCCCTCAATTCTGAGGCGGTACCCTCCAGTTCTGGATACCCCCACCATAGAAAGCATCCTCTCCACATTCACCCTTCAGCACCTTTTCAACATTCAATAAGATTCTTCTAAATTCTAGTGAGTACAGGTCCAAAGGTGCCAAACATTCTCATATGTTAACCTCTTCATTCCCAGAATCATCATCATGAACCTCCTCTGGACTCTCCAATGACAACACATCCTTTCTGAGATACGTGGCCCAAAACTGTTGACAATACTCCAAGTGTGGCCTGAGTCATATAAAGGCTCAGCTTTATCTCTTTGCTTTTATATTCTATTCTCTTTGAAATACATGCCAACATTACATTTCCCTTCTTTACCTCAAAATGAACATGTAAATTAACTTTCTGGGTGTCTTGCACAAGGACTCCTAAGTCCCTCTGTATCTCTGATGTTTGACCCTTCTCCCCATTTAACAGCAGTCCACACTATTGTTCCTTTTACCAAAATGCATTATCATACATTTCCCAACACTGTATTCCATCTGCCACTTTTTTGCCCATTCTTCCAATTTGTCTAAGTCCTGCTACAATCACATTGTTTCCTCAGCACTACCTACTGCTCCATCTATCTTCTCATCAGCAGCAAAATTTTGCCACAGAGCCATCAATTCCATTATCTAAATCATTGATAAACAATGTGAAAAGCAGTGGTCCCAATAATGACTCCTGAGCAACACCACTAGTTACTGGCAGCCAACCAGAAAAAGTCCCTTTTATTCCCACTTTCTGCCTTCTGGCTGTCAGCCATTCCTCTATCCATGCCGGTATCTTTCCTGTAATGTTATGGGATTTTCTCTTGTTAAGCAGCCTCATGTGTGGTACCTTTTCAAGTGCCCTCTGAAAATCCAAGTAAGTGATATCTACTGCCTCTCCTTTGTCCAGCCTGTTTGTTGCTTCCTCAAAGAACTCTAACTGATTTGTCAGGCAAGATTTCTGTTTACAGAAACTATGCTGATTTTAACTTATTTTATCATTAGTCTCTAAGTACCCTAAAACCTCATCCTTAATAACAGACTCCAACACTTCCCCAACCACTGAGGTTAGGTTAATTGGCCTATAGTTTCCTTTTTTTTTGCTTTCATTTGCAATCTTCCAGTCCTCCAGAACCATGCCAGAATCAAGTGATTCTTGAAAGATCATGACCAATGCATCTGTTATCTCTTCAGCAACCTCTCTCAGAATTCTGGAATGTAGTCCATTTGGGCCATGTGACTTATCCACCTTAAGACCTTTGAGTATGCCTTACACTTCTTCTTTTGTAAGAGTAATGGCTCTCACTCCTACTCCCTGCAATCACAGACCTCTGGTACATTGTTAGTGTCTTCCACAGTGAGGACAGATGCAAAGCACTCATTAAATTCATCTGCCATTTCCTTGTCTCCCATTACTACCTCACCAGCATCATTTTCCAATGGTCCAATATCATACCTCCCTTTTACTCTTTGTATAACTGAAAAAAACTTTTGGTATCCTGTCCTCATATTTCATCTTTTCCCTTCTTATAGCTTTTTTAGTTGCCTGTTGTTGGATTTTAAAAGCTTCCCAATCATCCAACTTATTACTCGTTTTTGCTACCCTATATGCCCTTTCCTTGGCTTTTATGCAGTCCTTAACTTCCTTTGTCAGCCACAGTTGTCTACCCCTGCCATTTAAGAACTTCTTCCTCTGTGGGACATACCTATCCTGTGCCCTGTGAACTATTCCCCTATCCCCAGAAACTTCAGCCATCTCTGCTCTTCTATCATCCCCACCAGTATCCTCCTCCAATCCACCTGGGCAAGCTCCTCTCTCATGCCTCTGTAAATCCCTTTATTCCATTGCAATACTGACACGTGTGACTTATGCTTCTCCCTCTCAATTGCAGTCTGAATTCAATCATATTATGATCACTGCCTCCTAAGGGTTCTTTTACATTAAGCTCCTTAATAAGATCTAATAAGATCTGGGAGGTTGTTTGCATGATTGACAGGGCTATGTTCATTAAGTCTGCAATCATTTCTTAAGAAGTATCTTTCTAAATACATGGAGCACAAACTGTCAGCAATGAAGGAGTGATTTTCATCATGGTTAATATTTCTCAATGTCACATGGACTACTGATTGTCAAAACAATCTGCAAATAATAGGATCTCATTTCATAACATAATGATTATTATTGAGTATGCTGTGTCAGCTTACTGGCATTTCCATCTCTGATCAAGAAGGCCTGCGGTTCAAGCTCAACTGTAGGGTTGTGGACCTAACCTCAGCTGATGCCAAGGTCAGCACAGAGAGGGTGCAGCATTACAAATATGTGAATCATGGAAAACCCAAAGCACTACTTGAGTTAATTTGGCTCACGGTATCCGTTCAAATTGTGATAGAGCAGCTCAGCCTACTGCCGCTTCCTGAGCACTGTGGGGTGCAGGTTACACGGTCGTATATCAGTTAGTGTAATATTATTACGGCGCAAGCGGCTCCGGATAAATTCTCTCCACACTGTCTGGAAGGAGTTTGTAAATTCTCCCCTGACCATGTGGGCTTCCTCCCGGTGCAACTGTTCCCTCACACATTCTAAAAGCGTATGGGTTAGTAGGTTGTCGACGTTTCAGGCTGAGACCCTTCGTCAGGACTAACTGAAGGTCACTTCATCAGTTTGTTACTTCGTCAATTAGTCCTGATGAAGAGTCTCAGCCCGAAACGTCGACAGCGCTTCTCCCTGGAGATGCTGCCTGGCCTGCTGCGTTCCACCAGCATTTTGTATGTGTTGCTTGTATTTCCAGCATCTGCAGGTTTCCTTGTGTTGGGTTAGTAGGTTAATTGGTCACATGGGTGTAATTGGGCATTGCAGGCTCATTGGGTTGAAAGGACTTGGTATCATGCTGTATAGAAACATAGAAAACCTACAAGCACAATACAGGCCCTTCGACCCACAAAGCTGTGCCGAACATGTCCTTACCTTAGATCTACCTTAGGCTTACCCATCAACCTCTATTTTTCTAAGCTCCATGTACCATCCAGGAGTCTCTTAAAAGACCCTATGGTTTCTGCCTCCACCACCGCCACCAGCAGCCCATTCCATGCACTCACTATTCTCTGCTTAAGAAACTTACTCCTGACATCTCCTCTGTACCTACTTCCAAGCACCTTAAAATTATGAACATTTGTGCTAGCCATTTCAGCCCTGGGAAAAAGCCTCTGACTATCCACACAATCAATGCCTCTCATCATCTTATACACCTCTATCAAGTCACCTCTCATCCACCATTGCTCCAAGGAGAAAAGGCCGATTTCACTCAACCTATTCTCATCAGGCATGCTCCCCAATATAGGTCACATCCTTGTAAATCTCCTCTGCGCCCTTTCTATGGCTTCCACATCCTTCCAGTAGTGAGGTGAACAGAACTGAGGACAGTACTCCAAGTGGGGTCTGACCAGGGTCTTATATAGCTGCAACATTACCTCTCGGCTCTTAAAACTCAATCCTACAGTTGATGAAGGCCAATGCATCGTATGCCTTCTTAACCACAGCAGCTTTGAGTGTCCTGTGGACTCGGACCACAAGATCCCTCTGATCCTCCACACTGTCAAGAGTCTTACCATTAATGCTGTATTCTGCCAACATATTTGACCTACCAAAATGAACCACTTCACACTTATCTGGGCTGAACACCATCTGCCGCTTCTCAGCCCAGTCTTGCATCCTGTCAATGTCCTGCTGTATCTCTAAAGAAATAACACAACCAAGGAGGTGTTAATAGAAACAAATGAAATAATAATGATTCTAAAGAAAAAGCACTCAATGGTAAAAAAAAACATACCAAAAAGTAGTGGAACTGAAGGTTCACAAGTCCCCTGGACCCAATGGATTGAAGTGGCTGGAAAAGCAGTGGATATAATCTCTGAGAATTTCCTGAATCCATCATTAAGGTCAATGACCACCTAGGGCACAAACATTGCGGGCCGAAGGGCTTGTTCCTGTTCAGTACTGCTCTATGGCATACGGACTACTTTCTGTTATTGGGAAAGTCCTGAAAGCCAACTTTGAAGAAAGTAATAGCAGAATATTAGAACATAATAGAGTTCAAAAAGAATTAATGGAGTTTTCTAAAAGATAGATCATGTTTGGCAAACATCATCCATCTTTTATAAGACCAGAACAGTACACAGTACTCAAGCAGTTATCCAACCAGAATTGCATGCCATTCTAACACAACTCCCTGCCCTTATATTCTAAGCACTAGTTAATAAAGGTTCGAGTCCAATGTGCCTTTTTAATCACCTAACTGACCTGTTCTGCTATCCTTAAGGATCTTTAAGGACAATAAATCCGAGTTCCCTTTCTTTTTTCACAATTTTATTGTATATTCTCTTTCCTCTTTACACCTTCCCAAATGCATTACCGCAGCATTGTTCAGATATTTTTATAGGCACCACCCTTGGATGAGAAATTAAATCCAAGTCTCAGCTGCAGACACAGATGAGTGTTAAAGATATAATTAAACTTTCTAAAGAAGAAGAGAAATTTGCCTCCACACACTTCAGTTCATCTTATCAACTATAAAATAGTTTTTGTGTTTGACTTAGTAACGATGATAATTGTAAAATAAATTGTGCGTGGGAATCATTTCATGACTTTTGACATATTCTTTAAACTGCTGTTGTTCCTCTTTGACTGACTTTTCTTTAAAATGAGAAATATTCATTTATATAGCATGCTCTGCAGCATTAGCTTGTTATATACATTGGAAATATGTGACAGAAAAATCATCCTATCCCAATGCATTACAGCAAGAAAGTATACAGCCCATCATGAAAGCCAGTCTCCCCTCTGTAGACTCTGCCTACACTGCTTGCTGCCCTGGTAAAGTAGCCAACATAATCAAAGACCAGTCTCATCCCAAACATTCTCAATTTTGCCTCCTCTGATTGGGCAGAAGATAGAAAAAGGTGAAAGCACATAGTCCCCAGGCTCAAGGACAGGTTATATCCTGCTGTTAAGAGCACTGAACAGTCCTCATAGAGCAGGGGTTCCCAACCTAGGGTTCACAGACCTTTTGGTTAACAGTGGTAGTCCATGGCATAAAAAGGTTGGGAGCCCCTGTTTAAGAGGATAAAATAAACTGATAACCTTTCAATCTCCTTCATCATGCTTCACCAGATATCAGCCTGTGTTTCACCATGGAAGACCACATCGAGTGGGCATTCAATCAGTATGCAAAAGACAACAAACTGCAAATATAAGAGAATAAATAAATAAATATTAAAAATTGAGAATGTGAGATGAAGATCTTGAAAGTGAGTCCATAAGTTGTGGGAACTTATCAGAGATGGGGCAAGTGAAGTTGAGTGACGCTGTTCCCTTTGGTTCAAGAGCCTGATGGTTGGGGGTAATAACTTTTCCTGAATCTGGTGGGGTGAGTTCTGAGGCTCCTATACCTTCATCCTTATGGCAGCAGTGAGAAGAGAGCATGACCTGGGTGATGGGTGTCACTGATGACGGATGATGCTTTCCACTAATGGGTTTTGCATCTAAATTTACTTCCTATTTAGAGAAACAGCACTTCATATTCAATTTGGGCAGTCTCCAACCTGATGGCATGAACATTGAGTTCTCCATCATGACTTTCTTCCCCTTCCGCTTCTCTCCTTTACCATTCTCCATTCTGGCTCCCTCTTTAACCTCTTCCCTTCTCCTCATCTGCCTATCACACCCCTCTGGTGCCATTCCTTCTTCCCTTTCTCCTATGGTCCACTCTTCTCTTCTATCAGGCTCCTTCTTCAGTCCATCACCTTTTCCACCTATCACCTCCCACCTTCTCACATCCTCCTCCTTCCCTTACCCACCTACTTTCCTGCTCATTCGGCTTCACCTATCACCTTCCAGTTTGTATTCCATCCTCTCCCCTCACCTTCTTATTCTGGCTTCTTTCCCCTTCCTTTCCAGTCCTGATGAAAAGTCATGGCCCAAAACATTGACTGTTTATTCTCAGCCTGTTCTGATGAGTACCTCCAGAAATTTGAGTGTGTTGCTCTGGATTTCCATTAAATGAAGAATCTTTTGTGTTCATTATTTCTTAATTTAACATCTTCCCTTCTCCTCCTGCCACAATGAGACAGAGTACAGATGGGGCACAAGTCAGACTGTTCAGCCATTTTATGTAATACCCATTAACCTGGCCTGAAGCCAAGTGAATGATTGTGATTTACTGCTTGTCTGCTTTCAGCATTTAAGTTACTCAGCAGTTAACAGATAGTTACTTGGAAATTCATCTCCATTTAATGATGCTATGCAAGCAATTAAAAAAAAGATGTATTCTGCCTCTGAGGTTTATTCCATGGAAATTAAATGAATTTCTAGGCAATTATTAGATCAAAGTGACTTTTGGTTACTCACATACCAATCATTGCTAAATGTCAAAACATGCTGAGAATGCAGCACAAAAATGCAATATACTAAAGTAATAACGTTTCCTTGCAATGGAGAAAAATACCGGGTTATGAAATCATGTCAATATTTTCTTGTCGCAGCTTTGAAACCTAATCTCCGTACTTCCAGAAGGAAATGGGTTTGAATGCTAAAGAGTTTCTGTGTTTTGATTGTCATTGGGTAATGGAGAGGTTAGCATAACATGGGTAGCAGCTGAGGATCAATTTAAATTGGATATTCATGTCACCGTTGAAGATTGCCTCCTTTTCCAACTCATAAACACAAGAGACTCTGCAGTGGCTGGAAGTCCAGAGTAACACACGCAAAATGCTGGATTTGCTCAGCAGGTGAGGCCGCATCGACGGAAAGGGAAGTCGACTCTGCCTTGAAATCCTCCTTTTTTCCTGATGGATTCTTGCTGGAAAACATCATCAAAGCAGTTGAAAATGCAGAGCAGTTTTATGACATCTCCATGGGTCCGCCAGAGACTGAGTTCATTGTTTTTCAATTGTGCTCCACCTCTCCTATGAAGCCAACCAAGAGGAAATATCACTATAATCTCTGTCTGCACTTGATTGAAATCTGGATTGCAGAGTTGAAAGAGCAGTTCTTTGGAACAATGTGTCACAAGCTCTGCCAGACGGGAATAATATTATCCAGATTTACAGCAATGAAGTGGTTCATGATAAAATGGTGTAGACAGCTCTCAAAATACCTCTTTACAATTCATTTTAGGCTGGAATATGAATCAGATTACCACAGTTCATTAAGGAAGCATTAAAATCCAGTGAATAAAGATGGGCTGATCAAATAAAGATGCCAACATAGCTGCCATTTTTCACTTTACATTATTTTTACAATTGCAACATATGCCTCAATAAGTTTAATGACTTGACGTAGAAGCCAAAGGCTGGAAACTTTGTTATTGAAACCTTACATACACAACCTTCTGTATGACTGACAAACACGGCACAAAAGCCACTTGGGTATTTTTAGCAGGTCATCAGTGGAATGTGCCTCTTAGACCTTGAAAGGTTAAACAATGTAGAAAGCAGCTGCCAGACAGCAATGGGCCTCCCCAAACTATTTGTGTAATCAAAAATAGTAACGTGTTGGTATAAATATCCATAGGTGCATGTGCTTGTGGAATGGCTCTCATTTCCTTTAAGGAAGGGAAGTTAAAGGGGTGTTATCATATCATAAGAAAATATCTTGGCCTTGAGTTGTAAGGTAGTACAGAACATTTGGTACAATCATTTGAAATACACTTATTTGCTATTTTTGTATTTCAATATGCTGACACTTTCAATTGACTATGGAAAAAAATGTGTATTTGCCTCAAACCAAGAACATTCTAGAGAAGCAGAAGAACTATGCATTGTGGACCAAAGGATTCATTCCTGGACAGTGCTGTTATATATTTGATGCAGTCAGTCAATACCATGATCGGAAGTCACAAAATAGCACACCCTCATGTTTTCCCTATCATTGAGGGAGATTTCAACCAGACCAGCTTGAAGAAGCCTCTGAATAACTACCACCAGCATTTACAAGACTGTCACCTAGATTGGGGAGCATGCCTTATGAGATTAGGTTGCGTGAACTTGGCTTTTTTCTCCTCGGAGGTGCGTCGAAGGATGAGAGGTGACCTGATAGAGGTGTATAAGATGATGAGAGGCATTGATCATATGAATAGCCAGGGGATTTTTTCCCAGGGCTGAAATGGCTAACACAAGGGAACGTAATTTTAAGGTGGTTGGAAGTGGGTAGAGGGGCATGTCAGAGTTAATTTTTTCTTGCAGAGTGGTGTGTGCATGGAATGCGCTGCCAGCAGTGGTGGTAGAGGCAGATACAATAAGGTGTTTTAAGAGACTCTTAGGTAGGTACGTGGAAACATAGAAACATTGAAATCCTACACCACAATAGTGACCCTTCACCCCACAATGCTATGCTGAACATATACTTACTGTAGAAATTATCCAGGGTCACCCATAACCCTTTATTTTCCTAAACTCCGTGTACCTATTCAGGAGTCTCTTAAAAGACCCTAACGTATCCGCCTCCACCAACATTTCCAGCAGCCCATTTCACACACTCACCACTCTGTGTAAAAATCTCACCCCTGACATTTCTTCTGTACCTAGTTCCAAGCACCTTAAAACTGTGTTCGCTCATGTTAGCCATTTCAGCTCTGGGAAAAAACCTCCGACCATCCACACAATCAATGCCTACCATCATGTTATACACCTCTATCAGGTCACCTCTCATCCTTCGACGCACCAAAGAGAAAAGGATAAGTTCACTCAACCTATTCGCATAAGGCACGCTCCCCATTCCAAGCAACATCCTTGTTAATCTCCTCTACACCCTTTCTATAGTTTAGACACCCTTCCTGTAGTGAAGTGACCAGATCTGAGCACAGTACTTCAAGGGGGGTCTGACCAGGATCCTATATAGCTGTAACATTACCTCTTGGCTCTTGAATTCAGTCCCACAATTGATGAAGGACAATAGGACAATGCACTGAATGCCTTCATAACCATAGAGTCAACCTGCGTAGCAGCTTTGAATGTCCTATGGACTCAGACCCCAAGATCCCCTTGATCCTCCACACTGCCAAGAGTCTTACCATTAATACTATATTGTGCCATCATATTTGACCTACCAAAATGAACCACCTCAGACTTATCTGGATTGAACTCCATCTACCACTTTTCAGCCCAGTTTTTCATCATATCGATGTCCTTCTGTGACCACTGACAGCTCTCCACACTATCCGCAACACCCCCAACCTTTGTGTCATCAGCAAATTTACTAACCCAACCCTCCACTTCCTCATCCAGGTCATTTATAAAAATCACGAAGAGAAGGGGTCCCAGAGCAGATCTCTGAGGCACTCCACTGGTGACTGACTTCCATACAGAATATGACCCATCTACAACCACTCTTTGCTTTCTGTGAGTAAGCCAATTCTGAATCCACAAAGCAAGGTCCCCTTGGATCCCACGCCTCTTTACTTTCTCAATAAGCCATACGTGGATTACCTTATCAAATGCTTTGCTGAAATTCATATACACTACATGTACTGCTCTACTTTCATCAATGTGTTTAGTCACATCCTCAAAAAATTCGATCAGGCTCATAAGGCACGACCTGCTTCTCACAAAGCCATGCTGACCATTCCTAATCATATTATGCCTCTCCAAATGTTCATAAATCCTGCCTCTCAGGATCTTTTCCGTCAACTTACTCACCACTGAAGTAAGATTCACTGGTCTATAATTTCCTGGGCTATCTTTACTCCCTTTCTTGAATAAGGGAACAACATCTGCAACCCTCCAATCCTCTGGAACCTCTCCTGTACCCATTGATGATGCAAAGATCATTGCCAGAGGCTGAACAATCTCTTCCCTCTCTCCCACAGTAGCCTGGGGTACATCTAATCCAGTCCCAGAGACTTATCCAACTTGATCCTTTCCAAAAGCTCCAGCACATCCTCTTTAATGTCTATATGCTCAAGCTTTTCAATCCACTGCAAGTCATCCCTACAATCACCAAGATCTTTTTTCGTAGTGAATACTTAGAAAAATAAAGGGCTATGTTGTAGGGAAATTATAGGCAGCTTCTAGAGTAGGAAACTCAACATTGTAGACCGAAGGGCCTCTAATGTTCTGTAGATTTCTGTTTCATGTTCTATATCAAATAAACAAAGGCACATGTTCAGAAGAGAAGTTAACATGTATACTCACTTTGCAGAGGGAGTTGCAAATGAATGCGGTAGTTATCAGTCTATAATTAATTCTAAGGGGGAGTCATTGCACAAAAACAGATAGATCCGTACATTACACTTCCTCCCTCTTTAGATTAATATAACATAAAACCGTATATGTAATTTAACATTACATTTCCGTTTAACAGACCATATTCAAATATATATGCCTTCACAATAGCAGTCCAGAAATAACTTCATTATGCTAAGGATTCAATCTTTTGGGCAGAGCTCTGTTTCTTTCAGGATAGCACCTTTGGAACTGTGGAATAGCATCAGGTTTGGCAGACGTTTTGTCAAAGTCAATGTTCTCCCTTGCAAATGTCACATTGCTGTTGGTGCATGATCATTGCTGAGAGGTAATGGTCGATGCCATGTGTCCATCTTGTTGGATGTAGTTGACTCAGGTGTATTCTTCAGTTGAGCATCCAGTATCTGGTCCACATGATGTCTCCATGTATGATCTCCAACATCCACTGTTTACATCAGTGATCCAGTTCTTGTAGCTATCCTACCAGTTGTCCACTTACCTTCTTGGTAATCATGCGCTAGGACTTCCTGTCCAACCTTAAAGTTCCTTGCTGATTTACTTGGCAATTGGTTGAAATGTTTATTCTGTACTTCCCTCCATAGATCTACTTTCAAGAGGTCTATGCAAGATCCCTGACTCCTGTTCATGAACAGCATTGCAGGTGTTTGATTTGTTATCACATAAACAGAATTCCAATACACAAAAAGGAAGTTGTCCACTTTGTGCTGTAGAGAAATGTCTTCCTTGAGCTTAGCTTTAATGGACTCCTTGAAGGTTTGGATAAACCTTTCAGCTAATCAATTCATTGCTGGGTGGTGAGGAGCTGGCTTGAAATGTTTGATGCCATTTTTCTTCATGAATAGTCTGAACTCTTCTGATGTGTATTGCAGTCCATTGTCACTCACAATTTGTTCAGGGAAGCCATTTCTGGTGAAGATAGTCCTTAGAGTAAAAACAGTCTTTCCTGATGTGGTTGGCTTTATAGGTATGGCTTCCGGCCACTTCGAGTGAGCATTGACAGCAATCAGAAACATGGAGTCCATGAATTCCTCAGTGAAGTCAATATGCGCTCTTTACCGTGGTGAAGATGGCCACTCCCACAGGTGTAAAGGTGCCTGTGGGGGAGCATTTTGAACTTTGTGGCATCCCAAACAGCTTTTGGTCAAGTCTTCAATCTGTCTATCTATTTTCGACCACCACACATAGCTCCAGATGAGACTCTTCATATTGACTGTACCCAGATGTCCTTCATGTAGATTTTCTAGCACATAGTTTAGAGGGAACCACAACACAAGATCCGCACATCAGTGTTCTTTGACATGCAGACAGTTGGCCTCCTCTTACTGAGAACTCTGGAAACTTGAGGTTACCCTGAGCTGGCCATCCTTGCACAGTGATGTCATTGACTTTTGGCAACGTTGGGTCATTCCTCATTTCTCTTGTGTTTCACAGTTTCTTACCGGCAGCTGGCCACCAATACTGTGTGGAACACTTCTGCTGGGTTGCAGGATGAAGACTTCTTTTTCTCAGTTGTCAACAGTGGGAGACGTGCAAGCCATCCGCATACATGGCTGTGTTGTTTGGTACCCCTGAACTCTATGTCATAAGAGTGGGCTCCCAGGAACAATGCCCAATGTTGTAACTTGGGAAGCAGTCATCACTGGGATTCCCTTCCTGGGATTGAAAATGGACACAAAGGGCTGGTGATCTGTCACTGGAGTAAACTTTTGTCCACAGATAGTGGTGGAACTTCTTTACTCCCTATACTAGACCAAGGGCCTCTTGGTCGACCTATATGTAGTTGCGTTCTGTGCTTGTCAGTGATTTTGAAGCAAATGCAATCAGACATTCAGATCCATTTTTTCATAGTGTGTGACAAAACCGTACCAATTCCATAAGGGGATACATCGCACGCCAGTCGGATGGGCAGAGATGGGTCATAGTGTGTTAGCAGTTCATCTAATGTTATTAGTCAATTTGTTTCCTTGAAAGCTCTTATACATTTTTCTGACTACCCTCCACCCCCTTGCTCCTATCTGTAACTGTGCATCCAATGGATGCAGCACTGTAGCAAGATCTGGGAGAATGTAGTAGTTAATGTAGTATTGAATTAATGTAGTAGTTTACAAGGCCCAAGTATGACCTGAGTTGTGACGAATTTCTCTGTTTGGATGCCTGCAGCACTGCTTCAGTCTTCTCCTGTGACTTAGGTAAGCCATGCTTGTCCATGACATGTCCATAATATGAGATCTCATTCTTGAAAATCTCACAACTCTCTCTCTTTACGTGCAGACCGTGCTCACTCAGCCTGGTAAGGACTTTACCAAGGTTCTGGAGGAGCCTTTCATCATTTTTCTCAGTCATGCTGATGTCACCAAGCTAACACTCTGTTCCTGGGATCTTGTTGCACTTGGTCCACTGTTCTTTGCCAAATTGCTGGAGCTGATGTAACACCAAAGACAAGGTGATTATACTGGAACAATCCCTTGTGAGTGTTGATTGTGAGGAACTTCCTACTTGGCTCCTCAACCTCCATTTGCAGATAGGCTCGTGACGTCAATCTTTCAAACCCCTCCCTGCCTGCCAAAGATGCAAAACTGTCTTCTATTCATGGCAGGAGATACTGCATGATATGCAGTACAGGATTGTTGCAAACTTTGAAGTCCACACATATGTGAACAGCTCCAGCCTATCCTTTCTTGATCACTGGGACAATGGGCAGGAGGAGGGTCACCAGCGGGAAGCGATAAGAAGGTGTGAAAACAGGATTAGACTGCGGAGTTTCGTCCAGACTTAAAGGTTGGGCACCCCAAATGATCTTCTGTGACGTAAAAATTTCTATCTCAATATTACTTGCCAATTCCATTTCCCAAATTACCTATTCCAGCATCTGCAGAATTTCCCGTGTTTGTGATTAGCTACACCGTGTCCTATTTTTTCATTTTTCATATGATTCAGAAGTGGCAATATTTCAACTTACTTAAATCCAAGAACAAAAAAAAATTCCCTGAATAGCTGAAATCCTTCAAAATTAATTTCCTCGCAGGAATTCATTCGCTGTTTGCAATGTAAATATTTAACTTACAATGATGAAAGAAAAACAGCTTTTTTAAAAAATTCTGACTGCCGTCTATAAATAGCCTAAGCAAATTTAACTTTTCCTTTCTGACATACAGTGTACGTCTGTGGAGAGCTCATTCAAGACCCATGAGCAAACACATTTTTGGCGAATGTCTAAATGAAATATAAATCAACTATGATTAATAATGTGTGCAGGTGAGAACAGAACTGCCACTGGCAGTTTAAGGCTACAAGCTCACATTAGCGAGAATGGAATCCCTTTTGGATATTACTAATAATGTAAGAACGAAGCCTCACTCAAATTGGCATGCATTATTGTGGGTGTTTAGACTATCTCCATGCTGCTACCTAATTGTGCAGGTCAGATACTACACTAGCCTTTGCAAGTCCTCCATCAGTTATACCTAGCAATGTTGGCTGCAATTTACAATTCAGATGAGAGTGTCCGACAACTTTTCAACCATTCATCGAAAAAGAAGGCAGCTCTTACTATACTCAGTGCAGTTTAGAAGAATGATGGGGGAGCATGTTGAAACCTACCAAACACTGAAAGACCGAGATAATGCAGAGAGGATGTTTCCTATAACAGCGGAGTCTAGGACTTAATAGACTTAATAGGACTTGAAGGCACAGCTTCAGAACAGAAGGACATTCCTCTAGAACTGAAGGGGTGAGGAACTTCTTCAGCCAGTGGGAGGTAAATCTGTGAAATTTATTGCCACAGATGGCAACAAAACACGTCATTGGGTATACAGTATTTAAGACGAAGGTTTATAGGTTCTTGATTAGTCAGGATGTCAAGGGTTAAGGGGAGAAGGAAGGAGAATGTAGCTCCAGATGAGAATCTTCATCTTGACTGTACGCAGATGTCCTTCATGTAGATTTTCTAGCACATAGTTTAGAGGGAACCACAACACAAGATCCGCACATCAGTGTTCTTTGACATGCAGACAGTTGGCCTCCTCTTACTGAGAACTCTGGAAACTTGAGGTTACCCTGAGCTGGCCATCCTTGCACAGTGATGTCATTGACTTTTGGCAACGTTGGGTCATTCCTCATTTCTCTTGTGTTTCACAGTTTCTTACCAGCAGCTGGCCACCAATACTGTGTGGAACACTTCTGCTGGGTTGCAGGATGAAGACTTCTTTTTCTCCAGTTGTCAACAGTGGGAGACATGCAAGCCATCCGCATACATGGCTGTGTTGTTTGGTACCCCTGAACTCTATGTCATAAGAGTGGGCTCCCAGGAACAATGCCCAATGTTGTAACTTGGGAAGCAGTCATCACTGGGATTCCCTTCCTGGGATTGAAAATGGACACAAAGGGCTAGTGATCTGTCACTGGAGTAAACTTTTGTCCACAGATAGTGATGGAACTTCTTTACTCCCTATACCAGACCAAGGCCCTTCACGGTCAACCTATATGTAGTTGCGTTCTGTGCTTGTCAGTGATTTTGAAGCAAATGCAATCAGACATTCAGATCCATTTTTTCATAGTGTGTGACAAAACCGTACCAATTCCATAAGGAGATGCATCACATGAATAGCATCAGGTTTGGCAGATGTTTTGTCAAAGTCAATGTTCTCCCTTGCAGATGTCACATTGCTGTTGGAGCATGATCATTGTTGAGAGGTAATGGTCGATGCCATGTGTCCATCTTGTTGGATGTAGTTGACTCAGGTGTATTCTTCAGTTGAGCATCCAGTATCTGGTCCACATGATGTCTCCATGTATGATCTCCAACATCCACTGTTTACATCAGTGGTCCAGTTCTTGTAGCTATCCTACCAGTTTTCCACTTATCTTCTTGGGAATCATGCGCTAGGACTTCCTGTCCAACCTTAAAGTTCCTTGCTGATTCACTTGGCAATTGGCTGAACTGTTTATTCTGTACTTCCCTCCATAGATCTGCTTTCAAGAAGTCTATGCAAGATCCCAGACTCCTGTACTGTCCATATCTTTCCCTTTATCTGGTCCCTTCAGCAGGTCAGTAGAATCACACAGCATGCAGACAGGCCCTTTGGCCCAACTCATCCATGCTAAACAAGTGTCCTCCCTGAGCTGGTCCCATTTGCCTGTGTTTGGCCCATAACCCTCTGGACCTTTCCTGTCACGATCTCTGTCCTTTTAAACACTGTAAATGTATGCCCTTTGGTTCTAGACTCAACCACTATATGAAACATCCTCTCTATATCTACTCTATCTAGGCCTTCCAATATTCAATAGGTATCAATGAGTTCCCTGTGCCTCCCCCCACCCCCTATTTTTCTAGTTTTCGGCGGGTACAGGCCTAGAACAATCAAACACTCCTTATATGTTAAATCTTTCATTCCTGGGACCATTCTCATGAACCTCTTCTGGACCCTCTCCAAAACCAGTACATGCTTTCTTAGGTGAAGGGACCAGAACTGCTCACAGTACTGACCAATGCCTTAGAAAATCTCATAACTGTAGGGGGTGGGGGTGGGGAGTGGGAAAATGCAGGCGTGTAGACATGAGTAGGGTTGTTGCATTAATTTTATTGCTCTGCTGAAGGCTTTCGGCCCAAAAAACATCGACTGTACTCTTTTCTTAGATGCTGCCGGTCCTGCTGAGTTCCTCCAGCATTTTGTGTGTGTTGTTCGGCCGAATATCATCGTGTTTTGCTCTACCACTCTCTGACTTTGGCTGTAGAATGATTGTTAATGTCAAAATGGGTGATTTGAGTATCTCATAAACTGATTTTCATGAACAACACAGTCTCTCTAATTTACAAAGAAATGTGTGAAAAACAAAATAAAATCCAGTGAGCAGAAGTACTGTACGTGGAGAGCATTCTAACTGGCTGCATCACTGGAGAGCTACTGCACAGGATCGAAGTAAGCAGCAGAGAGTTGTAAACTTAGTCAGCTCTGTCATGGGCACACGCCTCCGTAGTATCTTCAAGGATTGATGCCTTGAGAAGGCAGCGTCAAACATTAAGGAACCCCATCACCCAGGTCATGCCTTGTTCTCATTCCTGCCATCAGGAAGGAAATGCAAAAGCCTGAAGGTACACACTCAGTGATCCAGGAGCAGTGTCTTCCCATCTGCCATCTGATTTCTGAATGGACATTGAACCCATGAATACTACCTCACTACCTTTTTATTTCTATTTTTGCACTACTTATTTAACTATTTAGTATAGCTATACTTATTGTAGGTTACAGTTTTTTTCTATTATTATGTATTGCAAAGACAAAATGTTTCACAACGTTATGCCAGTGATCTTAAACCTGATTCTGATTCCAATACTACGATGGAAACTTTGAGAAGAACAATAGACAATAGACAATAGGTGCAGGATTAGGCCATTCTGCCCTTCCAGCTGGCACCGAATACAATGTTAGTGCTATTTAAGGATTATGGCCTGACTACAGAATTTAACCAAGCTGAAAACTCAGCTGAAGGATCTCAATCCAAAATGTCGACTGCTTATTTCTTTTTATGCATGATGTCTGACCTGCTGAGATCCTCTAGCATTTTGTGTGTATTGCTCTGGATTTCTAGCATCTGCGGAATCTCTTATGTTTACATTTTTCCCATACTTCTTATCAAACCATCAGCAGGCTTAAGATTTTATGAGTTACTGTAAACTTAATCCTATTTTTAGATAAAGTGACAGAGTACAACTGGGATCACTTGCTGCACTGAGTGTAAATAAAGACAGCAACTGAGGAGAGGCAGATAAAGTAGTTATGCTTCAGCAATTTAATCCAGAAATCTTAACAAATAATTTGAAACATGCAAGGTCAGGGAGTTTGAATTTAGCATTTTTTTTTTAAATCTGGAAATCCAAAGTACATTTGATCAAAGTAATTGTGGAAGTTTCAGACAGAGTCATGGACCTTTAGGCTGAAGTGACCCATGCTGAGCAGACTGTCCACGAGAATAATACAAATTTTTTGCATTCAACCCATATCCCTCTAAGCCCTGCCCCTCCATGTATGTTTCCAAGTGCCTCCTAAGTGATAGTATCAACAGCCTTGTCTACCAGCTCATTCCATATATTCACCACCCTCTGTGTTAAAAGGTTGATTCTCGGATCCCTTTTAAATCTTTCACTTCTCACTTTAATCTGTAATTCCTAGATTCAGACTCAACTAGTTTGGGAAAAGACTGTCATCCATCTTATCCAGGCCTCTCATAATTTTTAAACATTTGTATACGGTCACCTCATTCTCCTACATTACAAGAAATAAAGATCAAATCTGATTAACCTTTCCCTATAAACTCATGACATCTAGTCTTGGCAACGCTCTTGTAAATCTTTTCTGCACTGAATCCAGTTTAACGGGGTGACCAAAACCATGCATTGTATGCCAAAGCAGCCTCACAAAAACATACAAACTACAACATAATATCCTAATTCCTATATTCAGTGCCCTGACTGATGAAGGGCTGCATGTTACGGGCTTTCTTCACCATATGATCTGACTGTGACACCACTTTCAGTTATCTATATACATGAACTCCTAGGTCTTTCTGTCCCATTACAGTCCTTAGTACCTCACCATTCATACAGAGTTTGACTTTCCAAAGTACAACACCCCACACGTCGACATATTGAAATCATTTCTCCACTCCTCATCTGACTTCCCTGACTGACCAAGATCTCCTGTAATCTATGCTACCCTTCATTATCAACAGCACCTCCTAATTTATTTCCATCTGCAAATTTATTGATCGACCATTCTACGTTCACACCTGAATTATTTATGTAAATGAAGAATAACAAATAGTCCCCACACCAACTCCTGTGACATGCCATCCAGATCCACAGGAACATTGGAAATGAACTTCAGTTGTTGAATCGACCTCCTCAGAAAATCTGCCCTTTCTCTAAACTGTTCCCAACATAATTGTTGTTCCTTAAAGAAGGAGTCAGTTCTGCACACAGAACTCCAGGTGTGTCTCACCTGAGGTATAATCTCCACATTTCTGCACTCTACTCAAGTAAAAATCTCCCTGCTGCCTATCTAAGGTAACTAGGGAATGGAAATCATTGCCGGCCACAGAAAATGAATTTAAAAATTAAGCATACAAATTTGAATGTCAAGTGTTATATTTTTCAACAAAGTGTCAAGGTGAAGTGGTGTGAAGCTTGGTTAGGCCACATTTGGAGCACTGTGTGTAGCTTTCTCAGGGCATCATCCCCTTGTGGCAGAGAGGAACGTGAGTTCCTGAGAGTGATGCTGTCTGGAACTTAGCTCTTGGTAGGGTGATCACCCATGGCGGTAAGTACAAGGAAGACGATCCAGTCAAAGAATAATCCAACCAAGACCTCGCAGTGGAGCTGGCAGGAGATAGTGGCACATCACAATGGCAGAGAAGTGGAGGAAGTTTGCAGCAGTGAAGGGACTCCAGTCATCTTGTGTTCCATGCTACTGGACCATAATCCCGATCCGTCAAGGACCATGTGACTGCCCACAATTAAAGTCACGCACAGGCCTTCTCCATTAAGCAAATAACTCCTTAGGAGAGCATCACACTCAACTGGAATGATCGCACTACCATTAAGTGCAGTTCTGGTTCCTGCATTACAGGCATAAAGTAGCTTGGAGAAAATGCAGAGGAGTTTCAGCTGGACCAGAGTATTTGCTGTCAGGAGAGGTGGGACAAACCTGCACTGTTTTGTCTGGAGTGGCAGAGGCTGAGGGACAACCTGACAGAAGTTTATATAATTATGAGAGCCAAAGATACATTTTTTCCAGATCAAGAGGGGACTCAGACAGTGTTGTGTTCTCTCACCCGACTTAATCAACCTTTATAGCAAGAAAAGAAATTCTAAAAGAAAGTACCAGCATTCCAGGCATGATAATTGGTGATCCAATCAGAAACAGGAGAAAATCAGTAGATGCTGGAAATTCAAGCAACACACGCAAAATGCTGGAGGAGCTCAGCAGGCCAGGCAGCATCTATTGAAAAGAGTAAGCAGTCAATGTTTTGGACTGAGACCCTTCACAGTTTGAACAACCTATGATACACAGATGCCACAATGCTGATAGCTACTTCTAAAGAGAAGCTCCATGAAATCCTAGATGAAGTTATTAAAGAAAATGCAAAGAGAGGATTGACCATCGACTGCAAGAAGACTGAAAGAAGTAAGAAATACAGAAATGTGAACTGAAAGTGGACAATGAAACCATTAAACAAACATGGAAGTTCAATAACCTGGGGAGCACAATAACATCTGATGATTGGGCTGATGTTGAAATCAGAAGAATGATTAGGATTGCGAAATGTACATTTGAGCAAGATACTAAAGAATAAGATAATTTCTATGGGCATGAAACTCAGAGTTTTACAGTGCTACATTCATTCCACACTAATAAATGAAAGTGAATCTAAGTCTCAAAGCTGCAGAAATGTGAGAAGAGTGATGAAAATATCATGGAAGGACAGAGTAATAGATGAGGAAGTGTTGTGAAAAGACGGAATAAGGAGAGAGCTGATACCAACAATCAGAAAATGGCAGCTGGAATTTCTAGGATGTACTGAGGAAAGAGAAGCTTGAACATCTTGCAGTGATGGGAAAAATTATGGAAGAAAAAGTTGTGACTGACAGCAAATGACATTCAACGGATGGACAGGCAAAATTTTTGAATAACTTATTCGAACTTCTCTGATTAAAGACAGGAGGAAGACCATGATTACCCACATCATACAGCATGGAACACAACGATGATGATGATGATGCTGACAGATAGATAGTCAGAGAGCCTTTTTTCCCAGGGTGGAAATGACAAATACTAGAAGGCTTATCTTTAAGATGAGAGGGGGAAAGTCTCAAAAAGATTTATGATTTTACACAAAGGTACCTTGGTGACACTGCCACATATAGAGGTGGAAGCAGATATGATAGTAGCACTTAGGAAGCATTTAAATAGGCACATGAACAAGCAGGGTAGACAGCAAGTTGTGATGGGATCCTTAGTAAAAGCTGCAAAGAACAAAACCAAAAGAATCAAATTCTTCATTTTAAGAGTGACAATTTTATTTTCTGGAAAGCTATTGGGCTAGAATAGATGAACTTCTCCTGGTAAAGTCCAGGCATCAAAAATGCAGGAAATCTGGAGAGGCACATTAAAAAGCTGGAGGATTGAACTCAGCAGGTCAGGCAGTATCTAAGGAGGAAAATGAACAGTCAACATTTTGGGTTGAGACCCTTCATCAGGACTCGATGATAACCTAATTGAAGGCTCTCAACTCAAAACATTGACTGTTCATTTCTCTCCCAATGATATGCTAGGTTGTATATGGAGTCAATGTGTTGGATTTGGGGAACAACAGTGGGTAAAACATCGACAATTCCTTTCCCCCCACAGATGCTGCTCGACATACCGATAATGATCATGAAAGTCATGAAGGATCCCACCCATCCTGTTCATGGACTACTTGTCCTACTCCCATCAGGGAGAGGTCTATGAAGCATCCACACCAGGACCACCAAACTCAAAAACAGCTAATTTCCCCAAGCAGTAATGCTGATTAACACCTCCACCCACTAACCCACCCCTCCACACCCCCAAACAACCACCATTATTTTATCATTTCCTGTCAATCATCTTACGTACAGACCTTCTGTGCCAGCATTGTTTTACGGACATACGATCAATCCATGTATCTTATTAATATTTATTGTGCTTTTTTATTATTATATTCTTTATCTTATTATGTTTTTGTGCTGCATTGGATCTGGAATAACAATTATTTTGTTCCCCTTTACAGTCACATACTGAAAATGGTTAGTTTTGTAACTCCAAAACATTAAACTAATTGGAGGGAAAAGAGAGAGCTGGAATGTGAGTGCAACTTTGTGTTTTACTTTAAGAGAGGTGCACAGGTATCACGCGGTAGCATCATGACGAATACAATTCACAAATTTATATATATAACCATAACGAATTGTATAAACATCAGAGAATAATCAAACAATATATTTACAAGATGATACAGATATTACTGAAACATTACAAAAATTACAATAAAAAATCTTGAATCTTCAATCTTGAGTTCCTCCAGCAGCTTGTGTTGTCTCACTCACTTACATGGAGCCATTGAAAAGGCAGATGAAGATATTACTTTATTTTACTTAATGTTAATGGTTAAATCATTTTACATGTCTTAATAGCATGAATTTGGTACTTCCAATTGTTATGATTAATTTTTCATATTTTAAGTATTTATATTTTGTTCAACTTTGCAAATAAGTCTTATCATCAGAGAATTTTAGGAATAAGGTACAAGTGTTTGAGAGCTCAGGCTCCAGACAAAGACCCTGAGTGGGTTCTTAGTAGCCACCAATATTTATTTATTTACTTTCTTACTTAGTTATCTCTCCATCTCTCTATTTATTATTATCATTTTTTTGTATTTGCACAGTTTGTCTTCTTTTGCACATTGATTGTTTGTCAGTCTTTATGTGCAGGTTTTCATTAAGTCTGTTGTATTTTTTTTTGTTCCACTGAGAATTCCTGCAAGAAAGTGAATTCCAGGTTAGTAAATGGTGACATATACTTTGATAATAAACTTACTTTGATTTACTTTGAACTTTACGTAGCTGTGATCTGGGGAGAGGTTCACAACTACAACTGAGTCGTTTGGATGCATGCGGCCACTGAACCCTAGTGTGGGAAGGTTTTGCTAAATTGAGTACAATTTGGCCCACTAGCCTTTAAATGACTCTGAATGTTACAGAGATTGAACGGTGGTTAGCAAATGCCCCTAATCTTTGGCAGGAACTGAGGCTCAGCTCCCAGTACAGTCACATATGAAAGGTTTCCATTGAGTCTTGGGGGGTGGAATCTCAGTGCTTCTCCACTGAGGCCTTTCTCCCCCCGGCAATGGAGCTACAGGTCAATGGGATGCCCCCACTCTAATCAAATAAGTGTTCATGGTCAGGGTGTATGGGCAACGCATACAGGTGGTGACTGAACCCAACTCATTTACCTTCACCTATGAGTAGAAAAAAAACCTGCTTTACCACTGATTAACATAATAGCAGACTACTTTGAAGCTTAGAAATCAGAGACCTCCAGCTCTGAGCACAAGTGTGTGAGAGTCTTAAAATGCTGGAAAGTTAGAGCAGCACACACAGAATGCTAGTGGAACTAAGCAGAGGAATAACCACTTGACGGTTTAGATCAAGACATTTTATCAGGACTGGAGAGGAAGGGGGGAAGAAGCCACAATAGGGAGGTGTGGGAATGGAGGGGAAGCTAACCGGTGAGGGGGAAGGTAGATGGGTGGGAGAGGGCGTGATGAAGTGAGAAGCTGGGTGGTGAGTGGTTTAAAAGACTGAAGGAGGAGAGGAGAGTAGACGATGGGAGATAGGGAAGGAGGAGGTCCACCAGAAGAAGCTGATAGGCAGGTGAGGAGAAGAGAAGAGGTAAGATGGGACCCAGAATGATGAATGAAAAAGAGAGAGGAAGGAGTGGGGACAGATTACCAGAAGTTAGAGAAATGCCAGAAAATCCCACAAACTGGCTCATTCGAATCCCTTGTACTGAACACCTCATGAATGCCAATGATTCCTGGTCTATTTCCTGGAGTGGTCAAAAGAAAAGCATCGAGGGAGGGGAAGATGAAGGACAGAAAACAAATTCTGCTTCAAAGTTCAAAATGAATTTATTATCGAAGTACATATATGTCACCATACGCAACCCTGAGGTACATTTCTTGGGGGGTATACTCAATAAATCTATTGAATCTTGGATGCTTGTAAACAAACTTGTAGACGTATATATGCTGAATGGGTAATACAGATTTCTCGCCATTAGACCAAACAGCAGCTACTTTATTGGCTCTAATGAAAGACTTTCACACAAAGCATTACACTTTCCTCTTTGTGATGTGGATTGAAAGGAAACCAGAGCACCCTGACAAATTTCCACAGAAAAACGAACGTGCAAACTCCACACAGAAAGATCGGGAGCTCAGTAGCCAATCTGTGTCACTAGATCAGTGAAGGACTGCTCGAATGGATGCACCATTCACCCATCCTAATTTTTTCCTCTCCTTTCAGACACTTGAAAATCTATATACAAAATTATGAGTGGTGTAAATAGTGCAAATGCAAGCAGGATTGTTGTCCAAGAGTTTGGGTGAGACTAGAACTAGAGGTCAAACGTAAGATAAGGGGAAAAGGTAAGATATTTAAGGGAAATCTGAGGGGGAACTTCTTCACTCAGAAGGTGGTGAGAGTGTAGAATGAGCTGGCAGCAAAAGTGGTGGATGTGGGTCTGATTGCAACACTTAAGAGAAGTTTGGATAAGTACATGGACAGAAGGGGTATGGAGGGTTGACGTGTGAGTTGATGGTACTAGGCAAAATAATAGCTCAGCATGGGTTAGATGGGTCGAAGGGTACATTTCTGTTCTTCTATGTTCCATCTTCCTGATCAAGTGTTTGTTTATCCATCCTAATCTGTGGCTTGATGTCACATTATGGCTAGTAACATTCCTAGATAGCAGTTCAGAGCATTAAAGTAGTTTTGTGCCTTTGGTACATTAATAGAGAGAAATATCTATTGCCACTAGTATGTCTTGTCTCAAACCCCCTACATCACTGGCTGCTTGCTAGAGCCCTCCCTCCTGGGTCAATCTTTCAAGTTGTCCCCAGTATAGCCCATCTTCGAAAATTGTACATCTCCCACAGATGAGGTCTTTGGGGCTTGTATTGGTGTTCCTGTAACACTGAATTTTTACAGGATGGCATTGCTAGCCCTGTGCCCAAATCTCCTCCCTTCATAGCTGGGCTTGAGACTGTCCATGGTGGAGTTAGGCACAAGTATTTTTCAGTATAATCTTATAGTTCAAGCTTTCCGATCAAATGGATTTAGGAGGAGATATCACTTGTAAGATCCTTTTCCCATTTGAGACATCCTAAATGAGGACAGAAGGATGTAGGCAACACCCAGGCTTTGGAAATGTCATAGATGAGAGGAAATTCCATGTGGTAATGTTAACTCCTAGTCCGTCCCTGAGCAGCAGATTAATGGATTAGACACAGTGGGACAAAGGATGATAAGACGTCAGCAAGTGTACAAATGGCTCCCTGTAGGATTCAATGAAAATTCACGCAAAAGACATTTTCCTTTGAAGGAAACAAATTGCATCTCTGCAGCATTTTGCATTGTAGTATGTGAAAATAATCTCACAACCTACAGGAAAATCGATGTTATTTTTAAGTTAATTATTTCCCACATCTACTTTTGCAATAATATTGCAAAGCAACACTTAACAAGTTAGGTCTCAGGTTGAACAAGTTAGGTGTCTATTCATTGGAGCGTAGAAGGTTGAGGGGGGATTTGATCGAGATATTTAAAATTTTGAGAGGGATAGATAGAGTTGACGTGAATAGGCTGTTTCCATTGAGAGTAGGGGAGATTCAAATGAGAGGACATGATTTGAGAGTTAGGGGGCAGAAGTTTAAGGGAAACACGAGGGGGTATTTCTTTACTCAGAGAGTGATAGCTGTGTGGAATGAGCTTCCTGTAGAAGTAGTAGAGGCCAGTTCAGTTGTGTCACTTAAGGTAAAATTGGATAGGTATATGGACAGGAAAGGAGTGGAGGGTTATGGGCTGAGTGCGGGTAGGTGGGACTAGGTGAGATTAAGAGTTCGGTACGGACTAGGAGGGCCGAGATGGCCTGTTTCCGTGCTGTGATTGTTATATGGTTATATATGGTTATGTGGTTAAACCATCTAAACTAAAAATGGCTGAGAATTCCCGACAGGTCAGGTTGCATCAGTAGAGACAGAAAAATAAAGTGATCTCAACTGTTTATGGTGTTACCTCTACTTTCTTAGGAGATAGTGCAGATTCAGCAAGTCATCTAAAAATTTAAAAACTTCTGTAGATGCACAGTGGACAGAACCGTGATTGGTTGCATCACAGCCTGGTATGGAAACACCATTCCCCAAGGATGGAAAATCCTACAAGAAGTGGTGGATACCGCCCAGTCTATCACAGGAAAAGCCTTCCCCACCACTGAGTACATCTACAAGGAGCACTGTTACAAGAAAGTCGTATCCATCATCAAAGACCCCCACAATCCAGGCCATGCTCCCTTCTCATTACTATCATAGGGAAGAAGCCAAAGGATCCTTCGGTCCTTTGCCACCAGGTGCAGGAACAGTTATTACCCTTCAACCATCAGCCTCCTGAAGCAGTGAGGATAACTTCACTCACAATACCACTGAACTGATCACAAAATGCAATCTATGGACTCACTTTCAATGTCTCTATAATTCATGTCTTCAGCATTATTTATTTATTTATTTATTTATTTGTATATTTCTTTACAGTATTAACGAAACACATTGATGAAGGTAGAGCTGTAGATTAGTGTATATGGATTTCAACAAGGCATTTGACCCCATGCAAGGCTTATTGAGAAAGTAAGGAGGCATGGGATCCAAGGGGACATTGCTTTGTGGATCCAGAATTGGTTTGCCCACAGAAGACAAAGAGTGGTCGTAGATGGGTCATATTCTGCATGGGGGTTGGTGACCAGTGGTGTGCCTCAAGGATCTGTTCTGGGACTCCTTCTCTTCGTGATTTTTATTAATGACCTGGATGAGGAAGTGGAGGGATGGGTTAGTAAATTTGCTCATGACACAAAGGTTGGTGGTGTTGTGGATAATGTGGAGGGCTGTCAGAGGTTACAGCGGGACATCGATAGGGTGTAAAACTGGGCTGAGAAGTGGCAGATGGAGTTCAACCCAGATAAGTGTGAGCTGGTTCATTTTGGTAGGTCAGATATGATGACAGAATATAATATTAATGGTAAGACACTTGGCAGTGTGGAGGATCAAAGGGATCTTGGGGTCCGTGTCCATAGAACACTCAAAGCTGCAGCGCAGGTTGACTCTGTGGTTAAAAAGACATATGGTGCATTGACCTTCATCAACCGTGGGATTGAGTTTAAGAGCTGAGAGGTAAGGTTATAACTACATATGACCCTGGTCAGACCCCACTTGCAGTTCTGCTGTCAGTTTTGGTCACCTCACTACAAAAAGGATGTGGAAACTATAGAAAGTGTGCAGAGGAGATTTACGAGGATGTTGCCTGGATTGAGGAGCATGCCTTATGAGGATAGGTTGAGTGAACTTGGCCTTTTCTCCTTGGAGCGATGGAGGATGAGAGGTGACCTGATAAGAGATGTATAAGATGATGAGTGACATTGATCATGTGGATAGTCAGAGGCTTTTCCCCAGGGCTGGAATGGCTAGCACGAGAGGGCACCATTTTAAGGTGCTTGGAAGTATGTACAGAGGGGATGTCGGGATAAGTTATTTATGCAGAGAGTGGTGAGTGTGTAGAATGGGCTGTTGGCACTGGTGGTAGTCATGGATATGATAGGGTATTTTAAGAGACCCTGGATAGGTTCATGGAGCTTTGAAAAATATATGTCTATGGGTAATCCTAGGTAATTTTTAAGGTAAGTACATATTTGGCATAGCATTGTGGGCTGAAGGGCCTGTGATGAGCTGTAGATTTTTTATGCTTCTATGTATTATTTATTTGTATTTGCACAGTTTTGCACATTGGCTGCTTGTCAGTCTTTGTGTTTAGTGTTTCATTGATTCAATCTTATTTCTTTGTTCTATTGTGAATGCCTGCAAGAAAATGAATCTCAAGGAGTTGTGATATATCTGCACTTCCATAATTAATTTACTTTGAACTTTGAGTGTATTAGCCACCAGCTGAACATGAATATGCAGGGTCTGGGGAGATAAGGATACAGGCAGGAAGAATTTAGTGTGGCATCATGTTGTGCCTGTCCCTGTGCTTTACTGTTCCAAGTTCTATGTAAACAGAAAAATGAAAGAGATTGTGTAAATGGAAATATAACTTGGAGCAGGATTAGGGCCATAACATCAGATAAAGGTTTTCTTACATCACAATCACACATTTTTGTAACATCCTAAGGCAGAAATGTTAAGTACTGGAGGACATGCTTTTAAGGAGGGAAGGGAGGATTTATTTTTAAACAAGAAGTATAGGTGCCTGGCAAGCAGCTGCCAAGCGTAACGATGGAGACAGATGTGACACTGGCAATTGACATGCTTATAAACACATGAATATGAATGGAATGGAGTGATAAGGATCGTGTGCGGATAGAAGAGATATACAGTACTGTGCAAAATTCTTAGGTATATATATAGCTTGGGTAAGGAAGGGTTTTGCACAGTACTGTAGTATTTGTATGTATTGCACTGTACTGCTGCCGCAAGAAAAGAACAAATTTCATGACATATGTGAGTGATGATAAACCTGATTCTGAAATGGGACTCTGTTATGGATGGAGAGTGGGAAAGGGGACGGGGAGAGGAACATGGCTGGGAAAGGGGGAATGGAGAGGGAGGGGAGCAGGAAGCACTGGAGAGAGATTCTGCAATTATCGGTAAGTAATTTGTCTGAATCAAATGACCTTGCCTGATGTCTCAGGGCTGGGTGACTCTGTATCCCCGCCACAAACCCCCCCTCCCCCCCACGCACACACCTCCCCACCCTGGCTCTCTTTCTCTGCTACTGTCACACACACACCACCCAAGGAGCTCCACTCTCTCCATTCCCAACATTCTTTGCGCCAAGAAGATTTACAAACTCACTTGCCACTCCACATTGACAAATACATGTTTTGTGGATGTTTGTGGAGAATAAAAATTTCAAGTTGCATATTGTATACATTTTCTGATATTAAACAGAACCATTGAACCATTAAACATTACTGTACAAAAATCTTAGACACCAAGCTACATATATGTGCCTAAGACTTTTGCACCGTACTGCAGTTGAATTTAGTGTTGTGTCCAGCACTGACATCATGGGCTCGAAGAGCCTGTTCCTGTGGGGTACTGTTCTACATTTTACAGAAATAGAGAGTTACTTTAAGTTGGAGAATTTGGTATTAAGTTTATGAGGCTGCAGCATGCCAAGAAGAAGATGTAGCGTTCTTGCAGCTTGTGTGGGCATCATTGTAACACAGGCGGGAGAACTGAAGTGATGCGAAGCTGGAAGCCCATGGCCATTTTGTAAAGAACCCAGATTTAGTCCTCTCTTCACAGATGCTGCTTTATTTCCAGAATTCCTTCAAAAGCAGTGCTTTACATGAGCTAAACTGTTCTGGTGCGCAGGAATTCCAATGAATTGGTACCCTATTTGTAACCTGCACTAGACCGATATAAGCTTATGTAGAACTCACTTTTCTCATCTCAATGAGATGCACAGTGAACATACAGAGGACAAATCAAATGATAAAATAGTGTATACAGCCCAGACTATCACCGGTTAAGCCCTCCTACAAGGAGCGCTGACACAGGAAAGCGGCATTTATCACCCAGGAGACCCACCATCCATGCCATGCTCTCTCTTTATTGCTGCCATCAAGAAGGAGGTGCAGGAGCCTCAGGAGCTACACCTCCAAGTTCAGGAACAGTCATTACTCCTCAACCATCAGGCTCTTGAACCAGAGGAGATAACTTAATTCATTGTGCCATTGAATTGTTTCTACAACCTATGGTCTCACTGTCAAGGACTCTTCACTTCATGTTCTTGATATCTAATTGCTTATTATCATTATTATTATCTTTCTTTTTGTATTTGCACGATTAGTCTTTTGCACATAGGTTATTTGCCTATCTTTTTTGTGTGTAGTTTTTCATCAATTCTGTTGTGTTTCTTTTTGTATCTTCTGTGAATGCCCACTAGAAAATGGATCTCAGGATAGTTTATGGTGACATAGATGTAATTTAATCATATATTTACTTTGAAACCTTGAAAAGGCTTTAAGTGTGGATGATTTCAGAGTACTTCAACCTTTAGTTTCCCATGATCTACAATCCAGGATGAAAAATAATTTCCAGAAGTTTGAAAGCATTTTTAAACTCAAAACTGGTGTGGTCTAGAACCCTCCAACAAGTTATCCAATCCAAATGAACTACTTAAACATTCATGATGAGATATGCATTTATAGAAAGACTAGTATGCATATTTGTTGCAAAGACACTGCAGAGCTGAACAAAAATTAAAATGATTCCTTCCAGTGGTACAAATACAACACAAATACATATTCAGTGGCCACTTCATTAGGTACCTTTCTGTACTTAATAAAGTGGCGGCTGTGTGTATATTCATGGTATTCTGATGTGTTAGCTCATCCACTTCGAGGTTCAATGAGTTGTGCATTCCAAAATACTCTTCTGCACACCGCTGTCGTAATGAGTGGTTACAGTGTAATGCTGTTCTCCTCTGACTGCTCATTAACAAGGCATTTTCACCCTCAGTTCTGCCGCTCACTTGGTTTTTATCGTGCTTTCCACATCCTGCTCTGTAAACTCTAGAGACGGTTGAGTGTGAAAACCCCAGGAGATCAGCAGTTTCTGAGACTGAAACCACTCCCTCTGGCACCAACAATCACTCCATGGTCAAAATCACTTAGATTACATCTCTTCTCCATTCTGATGTTCGGTCTGAACAACAGCTGAACCTTTTGACCATGCCAGCATGCTTTTATGCATTGAGTTACTGCTTCTTGGTTGGCTGATTAGATATTTGCATTAACAAGCTGTACCTAATATAGTGGCCACTGAGTGTAGATTCAACTACAAAATGAACTGTTATACAGGTCACTCAAAATATTGTATAATTGATTGACATTCCCTGCTAGAGGTTAGCACTTCGGATTTAATTACTCAAAGTCAGGGGAACAGAAGAGAAAGAGTGGCATCTATTGGTGAACTGCAGGGCATTAAATATTTGAATAATTTCTGACACTGTACTGACTGACAGCCCACATTTGGCAGTGAACTACCATCCACTCCTGACTCAGCTCAAGCTGGCTCTGCAGGGGTTTGGCCAAACGCAGATCCAAGAAGGAGTTGGAGATCTCACTCAGAGGGTGACGTGAGTGTGGAACAAGCTCCCAGTGAAAATGTGGGTTTGATCTCAACACTTATGAGAAGTTTGGATAAGTAGATAGGTGGGAGGGCAGGCTGTTGGGACCGGGCAGAATAATAGTTTGGCATTGTCTAGATGGGCTGTAATGCTCTATGACTGCATGCTTGGCACAGGTTAGATGGGCCTGTTTCTGTGCTGCAGTGTTCCGTGACTATGTGCTGGCTGTGCTGCCTGAACTCAGTGGTAGGGCACTGCTATGCTGAGCAGGACTCAGTCAACTTGGCATCTGGCTCCTCAGTCTATTGTCCAAGGACCAACCAATTCATTTGAATAAGCGGTACACAAGCAGAAACAGTGAAGGGCTACTGAGTGTTTGAGTTCATTTATTTTTGTGAAAATTCGCACAAAAACGTAAAAATCTCTTCTGGCACCTGGACCGGGACAGTGAGCTGACAATCTATAGGACTCTAAAAATAGCAGAGCACATAGTCTAGGAACTGCCATTTACCCTCTATGCCCCAAATTCCAGAGCTACATGCAGATATTCCAAGCACATTGATATCACTCATTAAATATTAAAACTCATTTGAATGTTTCTACACGTCTCACAGCTTATTTGGTCTTCTGGAGTTGTAAAGGGCAGGTCTGGGCAAAGAGGTAGTCGGCTTGGTTCCAACACAGTCCTCTCTAAAATGTGCCCGTACATGATCACAGTCTCTCTGCAGTCATTGAATACAAATGATGGGAATCGTGTCTAAAATGTGGTCCTTGGAACACTGAGGATCGACTGGATGAGATTCATCACACTTGCACTTCAGAAATGAATGCAGCCTCCATTCAGTACTCAGACCTTCCTTGTTCCTTGTTTAAAGAACACAGCCACTTGAAAGAAATGTGAATTGAGACGGGAAGTATTGAATCAGCCCCTCCAGATGGCCCTGGTATACAATATGGCTTATTTGTCCCAAGCTTCACCTCCTATTTCTTGCCAGATGATCCTTTAGCCTAAATTCCCTTACCTTTCAAAAATGGTTTCACCTCTTCAAGTGCCTCAAATGACCTAGGTTCTTCAGCCTACTAGTGCAGAGAATTCTGTCACAATGCATTCCACTTTACCTCAGATTTAAAAGATAACCCTTCATAAAAATTACTTGTTTGATTTTTTGAGAATGTTGCTATGATTAAAATTGATAACTAGGAAACCAAGTTAAAATTAAATCCAGTTTATTTCAATGTGTTGGGAGTATAACATAAGCAATGGGCACATTCCTAGCTCAAATCTGCATAACTTAAAAAGCAAAATAGAAATTGCAGTGTTGGTCATGTATCAGGGAAATCTTTTGGCAACTTCTGTCCCCAGCCCCACACTCTATCAAATGCTTGTGATGAGTAACAATGAACAAAAAAAGCATATTTTTTGCTGCTCCAAATTCCAGCATCTGCAGTCTCATATGTGTAGTAGAGAGTGCAGTCACCGGCTGCATCACAGCCTGGTATGGAAACACCAATGCCTTTGAATGGAAAATGCTACAAAAAGAAGCCCTCCCAAACACTGAGCACATCCACATAAAACGCTGTCGAAGGAAAGCAGATTCCATCATCATCAGAGATCCCTGCCACTCAGGCCATGTTCTTTTCACACTGCTGTCATCAGGCAGAAGGTAAAAGAGCCTCGGAGCTCACCAACAGGGTCAAGAATTGTTACTACCCCTCAACCATCAGACTGGAAAATAAAAGGGGATAACTACACTAACTTGCCCCATCCATTGAGATGTTCCCACAGTGATCTCACTTTTAACATAGAAACATAGAAAACTACAGCACAATACAGGCCCTTCAGCCCACAAAATTGTGCCGAACATGTCCCTACCTTAGAAATTATTAGGCCTCTATTTTTCTAAGCTCCATGTACCTATAGCCTCTTAAAAGACCCTATCATATCCGCCTCCACCACTATTGCCGGCAGCCCATTCCACATACTCGCCACTCTCTTGAGTAAAACATTTACCCCTGACATCTCCTTTGTACCTACCCTCCAGCACTTTAAACCTGTGTCTTCTTGTGGCAACCATTTCAGCCCTGGGAAAAAAAGCCTCTGACTATCCACATGATCAATGCCTCTCATCGTCTTATACACCTCTGTCAGTTCACCTCTCATCCTCCATTGCTCCAAGGAGAAAAGGCCCAGTTCACTCAACCTATTCTCATAAGGCATGCTCCCCAATCCAGGCACCTCTGCACCCTTTCTATAGTTTCCACATCCTTCCTGTAGTGAGACGACTAGAACTGAGCCAGTACTCCAAGTGGGGTCTGACTAGGGTCCCATATAGCTGCACCATTACCTCTCAGCTCCTTAATTCAATTCCACAATTGATGAAGGCCAATACACCGTACGCCTTCTTAACCACAGAGTCAACCTGCGCAGCTGCTTTTAGCGTCCTATGGACTCGGACCCCAAGATCCCTCTGATCCTCCACACTGCCAAGAGTTTTACCATTAATACTATATTCTGCCATCATATTTGACCTACCAAAATGAACCACTTCACACTTATCTGGGTTGAACTCCATCTGCCACTTGTCAGCCCAGTTTTGCATCCTATCAATGTCCTGTTGTAACCTCTGACAGCCTTTCACACTATCCACGATACCTCCAACCTTTGTGTCATCAGGACTCTCTATCTCATACTCTTGCTACTTATAGTTGCATTTGTACAGTTTGTTGCCTTCCGCACTGGTTGATCTTTCATTGATCCTACTATAATTGCTATTTTACAGATTTGCTGAGTATGCCAGCAGGAAAATGAATCTCAGGATTGTGTATGGTGACATAAATGTACTTTGATAATAAAATTTACTTTGAACTTTTGAAAATTTTCATGATTAGTAGTAAGGCTATTACTTAAAGAGGTTCCAGTGGAAACAATTTTGGCATCAAGTTTCGTTCCTTTGCTCTCAATGCATACTGTGGATGAGTGGATTATGGTGGAAGTACCTTTAGACTCTCTGAGAGATCTATCATACCAGGGACTTTTTAAACCAGCTGTTTCCAGTAACCCCAAATTACAGTATTGCATGTATGATACCCATGCAGAATTACAATATTATATAATGTTTTACCCACAAATAACAGCATCTTTATATTTAGGAAACCATTCGCATGTTTTCTAGGTCTATTTTCACATGAAATAAAAACGATGATTTTCAAACCAGGCTAAGATCTATTTTTGTGCCACATTGCAATATTAGGACTGCTGCCTTGAAGTTATTATTACTGAACACTGCTAAGCGAAGCCAATTTTCGTCTTAAAAAGGAAAGAACAGAATAAATAGCAAAAGGTAAGGACTATCTGTAACCCAGCAAATGCCAAGTATATCACCAATCAACTGCATTAATATGAAAAACATTTAAAACATACCAGTGTAAATCTGCACTCTGTTTCCAGTTGAAACTCACAAGCCTTTCTTGCTTATTCTGTAGAAGATTAATGGCCAGGATAGAGTAGAATAAACAAAGATATTGCAGAACTACATGAAATGGTAGATATTCATGGGTAAAATATCTTGGTTCAAATCCCAGCCTCAGATAACCACACTCAAGCTTTCCCCAGATGCCAAGTCTCTTATCTCAAACAGACCTGCTCATGTGATAACGTGCTCTGCCAACAAGACAGGGGAGAGAATGATCAGAATTCCAACACAAGTCTTTGACAACGTCTCCTCCAAGTTATCTCTAGTCACTGGAATATCAAATCTGTTCACAAAATTCAATTCATGAGGCATTCAGAAAGGGATATCAATTCTGCTTCCCATTCCTATTCCATGTCAGTCCACAGCCTCCTCTAATGCCGCAATGAAGCCACACTCAGGTTGGAGGAGCAACACTTTATATTCCACCCAGGTAACCTCCAATTTGAACATCAATTTTTTGAACTTTAGGTAATTTCCCGCTGAATCCTTCACCATTCCCCCAAAACTGTTTCCCTGTCTCACCTAATCTCCTTACCTGTCCATCACCTCCCCCTGGTGCTCCTCCCCTTTCCCTTTCTTCCATGGTCTTCTACCCTCTCCTATTAGATTCCCCCTTCTCCATCCCTTTATCTCTTTCATTAATCTACTTTTTTCATAGCTCCTCTTCTCCCAGTTTCACCTATCACCTACCACCTTGTGATTTTTTTCCTCTCCTTCCCTACTTTCTTGCTCTGACATCTTGTCTTTTTTTTCCCAGTCCTGATGAAGAGTCTCAACCCAAAATGTCGACTGTTTACTCTTTTCCATAGATGTTGCCTGGCCTGCTGAGTTCCTCCAGCATTTTAGAAACATAGAAAACCTACCGCACAATACAGGCCCTTCAGCCCACAAAGCTGTGCCGAACATCTTACCTGAGAACTACTTAGGCTTACCCATAGCCCTCTATTTTTCGAAGCTCCATCTACCTATACAGGAGACTCTTAAAAGACCCTATCATTTCTGCCTCCACTACCGCTGCTGGCAGCCCATTTCACGCACTCACCACTCACTGACATCTCCTATGTACCTAATTCCATACACCTTAAAACTATGCCCTCTTGTGCAAGCTATTTCAGCCCTGGGAAAAAGCTTCTGACTATCCACATGATCAATGCCTCTCATTATCTTGTACACCTCTATAAGGTCACCTCTCATCCTCTTGTGTCTATAGCAGAATTAAGCCATTCAGCCCATCAAGTCTGCTCTGCCATTCCAGTATAACTGATTTGTTTTCCCTCTCAAATCCATTGTCCAATCTTTGATGCCCTTACTAATCAAGAACTTATCAACCTCCGCTTTAAATTTACCCAATGCCTTATCCTCCACTGCTGCCTTTGTCAATGAACTGCACAGATTCACCAATCTTGGGCTAATGAAATTTCTCATCATCACTGTTCCAAATGGACAGCCTTCCATTCTGAGGCTTTGCTCTCTGCTCCTAGACTCTCTCACTAGTGAAAAGAACTATAGAAGCCTGAAAGCACACACTCAGTGATTCAGGAACAAGCTTATTCCCCTCTGCCATCCAATTCCTAAATGGACATTGAATATTTGGACACTTCCTCACTTTTTTTTAACTATACGGTATTTCTGGTTTTGCACATTTTAAAAAAATCTATTCAATATACGTGATTGACTTGTTCATTTATCATTATAGTTTTTTCTCTGCTAGATTATGAACTGCTGTTGCTAAGTTAACAAATTCCACGTACATGCTGGTGATAATAAACCTGATTCTGAACAGCCTCATTAAGAGTGCTACTTGTGCAAGTACCTGAGCCAAGTCCTTTACCACTGACAGCAACTGGCTTTGCAAACTCAGAGGCTCAGTAGACAGCAATTTCAATAAATAAACCTAGAATCATTAACCTCCTACAATATTGCAGGTACCTACTTGGTTCATCACTTTTTGACGGATAATCCACATATGTCACACTACACCCTATAAGCTTGTTGACTTAACTGCTCTCTGAAATGGCCAGTGTCTCAGGTTGCAATAAAGACGGAAATTAAATGCTTAGTTTCTTCATGCAGCTCTCAGGGAAGGTTTCTGTTTGTTAATCTTGAACAGCATGACCTCCTGGTTCACTTCAAAGAGAGCAGTTAAAACCTACACTGTTTTGGGTGCAGAGTTACACGCAAGCCTGATTAGGTCAAGAAAATAATTTATTTTTTTGAAGGGGACACAAGTTTATAAAATGGATTTCTATATGCAATATCTAACAAACACAGGTACATGAACAGCATCGAAGGGCAAACCTGTGGATGTGGCATAGTTAGACTTCCAGGCCTTTGAAAACTATGAGAAAGAATTAAATAAAATGATTACCCATGTTATTTTACATAAGATTCCACTGTTGATTTAACATTGGTTAGTGAACAGGAAATAGCGTTTCGAAAAATTGTTCATATACAGTTGGGAGGCAGGAACATTTGGAAGCCCTAAGGTGTTTGTAATCAATATACAGTGCCTATAAAAAGTATTCACTCCCACACCCTTGGAAGTTTTCATTTTTTATTGTTTACAACAGTGGATTTAATTTTTTTTTGACACTGATAAACAGAAAAAAACACCTGTGTCAAAATGAAAACAGATCTCTATCAAAATAATTACAAATATAAAACACAGAATAATAGATTGCATAAATATTCAACCTCCTTTTAACATAACACACCAAATCATCACTGATGCAATCGACTGGTTTTAGAAGTCACATAATTAATTAAATGAAGATCTGTTTTTGGAGACCTGTGTGCAGTCAAGGAGTTTTAATAGCTAACGGTAAAAATACACCAACATCTGGAAGATCCAACTGCTGGTGAGTCAGTATCCTGACAAAACCTACTCCATGAAGACAAAAGGACACTCCAAGCAATTTCGGAAAAAGGTTATTGAAAAGCACAAGTCAGGAAATGGTTACAAGAAAATTACCAAGTCACTGAATATCCCTTGGAGTACAGTTAAGTCAACCATCAAGATATGGAAAGAATATGGCACAGCTGTAAATCTGCCAAGAGCAGGCCATCCTCAAAAATTGAGCAACAAGGGGACTACTGAGGGAGGCCAACAAAAGACCTGTCAACTCTAGAGGAGTTACAAGCTTCAGTGGCTGTGCATATAATTGTCACGTGGGTGCTTCACCAGTCGCAGCTTTATGGCAGAGTGGCAAAGGGAAAGCCACTGTTGAAAAAAAAACTCATGAAATCTCAACTAGAGTTTGCTAGAAGGCACGTGGGAGACTCTGAAGTCAGGTAGAAAGTTCTATGGTCTAATGAAACCAAAACGGAGCTTTTCCGCCATTAGACTAAACACCATGTTTGGTGTAAGCCAAAGAACATGTCATCAAACGCTCCACCTTCGTGGTGGCCGCAGTATGCTGTGGGAATGTCTGACTGCAGTAGGCCCTAGAATGCTTATGAAGGTTGAGGGTAAAATGAATGCAGCAAAATACAGGGAAAACCTGATGCAGTCTTCAAGAGAACTGCGACTTTGGAGATTTGTTTTTCAGCAAGACAATGACCCTAAGCATAAAGCCAAAGCTACACAGGAATGGCTTAAAAACAACAAAGTTAATATCCTGGAGTGGCCAAGTCCAAGTCCAGACTTCAATCCAATTGAGAATTTGTGGCTGGACACTTGAAAAGGGCTGTTCACTCACGATCCCTATGCAATCAGACAGAACTTGAGCAGTTTTGTAAAGAATGGGGAAAAATTGCAGTATCCAGATGTGCAAAACTGATGGAGACCTAGCTACACAGATTCCAGGAGTTAAAGGCTCATCTACTAAATACTGACTTGAAAGGGTGAATACTTACGCAATCAATTATTTTGTCTTTTATATTTGTAATTAATTTAGGTTACTTCATAGAGATCTGTTTTCATTTTGACACAGAAGAGTACTTCTGTTGATTAGTGTCAAAAAAAAGCCAAATTAAATCCAATGATTCAATGTTGTAAAACAATAAAACATGAAAACTTCTGGGGGTCAAATAATTTTTATAGGCACTGTACAGGCAATAAAGGGACTATATGTATCCAAATTTGTTTATGATACAAGCCTGGTGGCAAGGAGGTTGTAGACAAGGTTCCACACGGTAGGCTTATTCAGAAAGTCAGAAGGCATGGGATCCAGGGAAGTCTGGCCAGGTGAATTCAGAATTGGCTTGCCTGCAGAAGGCAGAGGGTTGTGGTGGAGGGAGTACATTCAGATTGGAGGCTTGTGATTAGTAGTGTCCCACAAGGATGTGTTCTGGGACCTCTACTTTTTGTGATTTTTATTAACGACCTGGATATGTGGGTTGGCAAATTTGCAGAAAACACAATTGTTGGTGGTGTTGTAGATAGTGTAGAGGATTGTCGACGATTGCAGAGAGAAATTGATAGGATGCAGAAGTGAGCTGAGAAGTGGCAGATGGATTTCAACCCAGAGAAGTGTGAGGTGGTACACTTTGGATGGACAAACTCCAAGGCAGAGTACAAAGTAAACAGCAGGATATTTGGTAGTGTGGAAGAGCAGAGGGATCTGGGGGTACATGTCCACAGATCCCTGAAAGTTGCCTTACAGGTAGATAGGGTAGTTAAGAAAGCTTATGCAGTGTTAGCTTTCATAAGTCGAGGGATAGAGTTTAAGAGAGTGATGTAATGATGCAACTCTATAAAACTCTAGTTAGACCACACTTGGAGTACTGTGTCCAATTCTGGTTGCTTCAGTATAGGAAGGATGTGGAAGCATTGGAAAGGGTACAGAGGAGATTTACCGGGATGCTGCCTGCTTTAGAGAGTATGGATTATGATCAGATTAAGGGAGCTAGGGCTTTACTCTTTGGAGAGGAAGAATATGAGAGGAGTCATGATAGAGGTGTACAAGATATTAAGAGGAATAGACAGAGTGGACAGCCAGCGCCTCTTCCCCAGGGCACCACTGGTCAGTACAAGAGGACATGGCTTTAAGGTAAGGGGAGGAAAGTTCAAGGGGGATATTAGAGGAAGGTTTTTCACTCAGAGAGTGGTTGGTGCTTGGGAAGCACTGCCTGAGTCAGTGGTGGAGGCAGATACACCAGTGAAATTTAAGAGACTACTAGACAGGTATATGGAGGAATTTAAGGTGGGGGGGTTATATGGGAGGCAGGGTTTGAGGGTCGGCACAACATTGTAGGCCAAAGGGCCTGTAATGTGCTGCACTATTCTATAGGAATAAAGGGAAATATATACATAAACTGAGCAATCTAAAAGGGTCAAGATAAATGGAATGTTACAGTGCAGAATACTGGGGGGGGGGGGGGGGAAGAGGAGTGGCGTGGAGGAGCAGTGCTTTCTCAATAGGGTGAAAGATTCAACTGTTGGTGTCCAGAAGGACCTGGATATTGTTGTTCATTGAATTACCAAAACTTGCAGGTACAACAAATTAAGTAGCTATACAGTATGCTCGCTCTTACTGTAAGAGGATTTAAATACAAGCGTTTGACTGCAATATAGGATGCTGCTCAGTTGACATTTGCATTTTCTGTACAAACCTGAACTCCCCATCTAAGGATATAGTTTTGATAAATTAGATTTATTTCTCAATGTATTAATCACATGTACATCAAAACATACAGTGAAATGCACTGTTTGCTTTAACAACCAACACAAGCTGAGGATGTGGTGGGGGCAGCCTGTAACATAGAATGCCAACAATGCTGAGCACAGCAACATGCAGGAAACATACGTTATGCTAGATCAAACAATGCAGATTCACTCAGTTGATTGTTAGGATTGTGGAATTCGAATAATCTTTTGAAGAAAAATCAACCTGACTGAATTTCTACTACCCGGAGTTCAGCAGAATGATTGCACAGAAAAGTACCACATTCTATTGCACTTGGCTACATAGATCCAGCGATGATGCTTGAGAGGTTATTACTCCTCAACCATCAGGCTCTTGAACCAGAAGGGATAACTTCTCTTGCCCCATCACTGAACTGTTCCTATAACCTATGGACTCACTTTCAAAGACTCTTCACCTCAAGTGGTCAAGATTTTTTTATTATTTCTTTTGATTTTCTCTTTTTGTATTTGCAGTTTGTAATTGTTTGCACATTGGTTGCTTGCTCTCCTGTTGGGTGCGGTCCTTCATTGATTCTATTGTGTTTCTTGTATTTATTGTGATTGCCTGCGAGAAAATGAACCTCAGGGTTGGATATGGTGACAAATGTACTTAAATTCTACCCTAAAAAATAAACAAATTTACTTTGAACTTTTATGTCTCATCTGGATCACATTTCACAGTCTCAAAAGGAAGTAATCACACTGGCCTAAGATGAGAAGAAATTTATTCAAGAGGACAGTCAACCTTTAGCATTATCTACCTGAGAGGTCAATGCCTCAATATATTCAAAATAGCAAAATAGATTTTTAGATATTGAAAGAACTGAGGGAAATAGAGTTAAGTGCAGGGGACTGGCACTGATTTTATTACCATGACTTTATTGCAATGCAGGTGCAAGGTCAAAATGACCTATGGCTTTCTTTTGCTCTTGAAGGTCAACAACAGGGCTATAGCTGTAAGGTGAGAGGGGAAAAGTTTAAAGGGGATGTGCAGGCTAAGTTTTTTTTAAATCACACAAAGTAGGGTCTGTGCTATGCTGTTCAATGTAATTAGAGGTACTACACTTTTATTGAATTAAGTTAAAGCTTTTCAGCTGCCAAAGTGGGATTTTAAATTTGAATCTCTGGCTTAGCAGTCCAGTAGCTAATGATACAAATACATGAGATTAAACAGTGCAAGGGAATGAACGAATGAATAGACACACACATACAAACTTGCAGTCTTCAGGTGACTCGTCAGGTTCAGGTTGCACTGCCATGCCGAACATTTAGCCGAGCATGTGGTCCTGTACAGATGTGGCTTCTACATTATAAATTCAAGGATGAGAGATCGGTAGAATGAGCAATGTGAGAGGCAGTAAAAATGGTTAACTGTAAACTAATGGACAATGGACAAACCTCATGGACAAAAAAAAATCAAAACCTTTTATTCAAACACAAGCTTTTTTTTTGTAAAGCACTGCCTTTTTAAAAAATCTTTCAGATTTCTGGGTTTCCAACCTCAATTCCCTCCCACATACAGTGTTTTGCCAACCATTAAAATATACCACGAAAAGGATTTAATATATTCTGTTCCACAGAATATGTACATTGTTGTATTTTTTGTTGCAATTCACAGTAATTATACAGTATAAAAGCTGATGTGCTGCAAGATACAAGCAATGCTCGGACTCTGGCAGTGAACATCCCCAGAATAACTGATATAAATACTCATGCTTCAATTTTCTTTTGTGTGTGTTTTAGGTACAGCAAAGAGAAATATGAAGAGTCCTAAGATGAAGCAAACCTGTTTTCATTTGAGGAATGGGATTCATTTTTTGTGCACAGAAAATAAAATCCTCACCGTAGCAAGTAAACAAGTTGCAATGAGCATAACAAATGTCATGATTAAGGCTTTAGAAGTTGGAGGGGAGATTATTATATAGCATAATTGATAAGGAGGCTATCATTTCCTTCAAGGATACAAATTGAGTCCAATGAACTTTTGTTTAGGGTTAGGGAGGCAGAAAAAGAAAGCAGTGACTTAGCTTTGCTTTCCAGAGAACACCTAAACTGCCACGGCTCGCTATGTAACCCCTTTTGTTTCATGTTTAAATCAAGAGAACTTTTATCCTTTTCCCATTTACACAATGAATGGATTGAGCAACTGCTGAGTTTAATCCCCTTTACCTCCTTTTGCTATTCCCCATCATTATCCTTTACTCATTGGATCCAAAAATAGGAAGAGTCAATTTAATGGGACAGGCCTAAAATCAACTATCTTTGTTGGGTGTAGCAAGTCTTGGAAACTGGAGAATTAAGAGCAATATTTAGGGCCTCTCAGGTCAACGTAACTCTGCTGTGGATGGTCCCAAGCCCAGCTGTGAAAGGAGGAGGGTTGGGCATCGTGCTAGCAACCCCTTCCCATGAAAACCTACAGCTATAGAAATGCCAACAGAAGCTCTAAAGACCTCATACCTGGGAGAGGAAGGATCTTTGCTGACACCAAGAAGATGGCTACACCTGTGGATAACCTGGAAGATTGGCTCAGGAGAAAGTACTCTGCTGAGTTGCTGTTGGTGGCCTACTTTTCAGTAGGGGTGATGGGCTTAAGTAAGTCTGGTCACCATGCTGCCAAATCCTGACCTGGACGAAGTCTCTGTGCAATTGGATTATGGCCACTGCAGGTTACTATATTAACATATCTCAGTCCCAAGCTGACATTCCATAGAGTCAGAGCACCAAAGTACAGAAACGGATTCTTTGGCCCATCAATTCCGTGCCTTCTTCAATTAACCCAGGCGATGACAAGTTAGTGCTATGGTGTAACAAGCACGGATTTGGTGCAAAGGTGAACAATTTAACATGCTACACAACTCGTATTAATATAAGAGTAAATACTTTTAAAAATACCAAATAGATGGAAGTTGTGGTGTAAACAGAAACCTACCTACGTATTGTGTATGATGAGACGACTCTTAATAGAGAAAATGAACCACACTTTTAAGGGGAAAGAGGGGTAGATTTCCTAGGAATTAGGTATCATACTCATGATCAGCCATGTGTTTATTTCTGTTTCACGTGAAGTGTGCAGACATAGGCCTTTCTCGACACACCCCAATCCAACACGTCATTGAATGGGATCAAACCTGAACCAAAAAAAAATTACAATGCAAAATTTTTGCGCCCATTACAAAAAAATACAAAACAGTCACCCATTTTTATTTTCATTTGCGGGGAGTTTTCAGATTTTTTTCACCCCAGCCTCGCAGACATGATATTTGGATATAAAAATACGTTCTGAGTTATGAGCTTCAAATTACAACAATAAAAGGTACTATAACAAAGAAAAGAGTCAAAAGTTCAATAGCTTTTTGTCATCTCATACGAGTCTGGAAATGCAACGGAGTAGTGCCCTGAACCCACTATAAGAGGCAGGATCCCAGCATTTGGGACCACATTCCAGGACAGAGTCAATGTGATGTTTTCATTACCCCTGTCAAGAAAAAAAACACCAAAATGTGTGAGTTTTATTACAAACGCAATTTTATGTTTAAACATGTCCTATGACAGAAGCCCTAGCATTTAACAAGTCTTGTTCACTTTAAGCTCCTTTGTTTTACCAGAGTACAAGACCAAAAGACATAAGAGCAGAATTAGTACATTTGGCCCATTGAGTCGACTCTACCATTCCATCATGTCTGATTTATTATCCTCCTTAACACCATTCTCCTGCCTTCTCCCCATAACCTTTGACGCCCTGATTAAATAAGAACCTTATCAAGCTTGGTTTTAAATAGACTCAATGACTTGGTTTCCATGGCTTCTCTGGGAATGAATTCCACAGATTCACCAACCTCTGGCTAAAGAATTCCCTCCTCTTCTTAATTCTATTTGGATGGCTCTATATTCTAAGACTGTGCCCTCTGGTTCTAGGTTCCCCCCCCAATAGGAAATGAAGTCAACACATAACGCAAGAATAGTAAATACAAAGTCAATGATTTGGGACCCAAATGCCTTCATAATCTTAATCTACCTTCCTCTGCTGTACAGAGGTTGACACCCCACAAACTGGCTTCACATACTTTCCAGATTTACGCCACTACAACGACAGACAAGCACCTGCTCCTTAGTGCTGACATTTTGTCTTTAACCTCTTTTCACCTTCGGTAAGGCCTCAACTTAAAATCAAACTTTGGTTACCTGTCCCCAAGAAAGACAAGTGGCTCAAAGTCAAATTTTAGTCAGAGTTATGTTATCAAAAGCCTAATGTTTTACTATGTAGTTATTGCCACAAATTTAAAAAATTCTCAAGGTTTCCAAAGTGGCCAACAGGAATGACTATGCAATTAGAAAGACATATTGAAGACAGGAAATTACTATTAGTTTCTCAGGGAGGTTTATTGATTAAAAGTCCCTCTGAACACACAAGTTGCAACACAGGTCAGATTATTTGCAAACATTTCAGGGTGGAATATGCAACACTCTCAATGGCCAGTATTTTGTGCATGTTGCCTGGATTCCTGCATCTGCAGATTTTCTCATTTGTGATTGGACTCTCAATTTCCACTGTTTACAGGAATCACAGCAAAAATTGTAAGGACTACCATGGTTTAACACACAGTACAGGCACATACAGAACACGCATTCCAGCGTGTTGAAAGTTAGCTGAAAGAAAAGTAAGTGGGATCAAGAGTGTAATTGCTTAAAAAAATTGCTAACTAATTGGTGGGGCAGTTCAGGGTGGCTTCCATAAGCTGAACATTGCCACCTGGAGGCTCTTGATGGTACTGCAAGTATAATTTTATTTTACCCAGGTTCTCTATCCCAGAAAAGGAACCAATATCCACATAAAGACGTCCTACTTCTCACAGCATTATGCCCTTACTTGCCAAGTGGTTAGTTAACAGAGTGAAAAATTAAGTAACAGAGATCAAGCTTGATATAAGACTTCCCTCGATATCAAGAGCATTGGAAATCCTGCCTGTATTTCCTGCTCAGATCTTTGGCCCATTCGTAGACCAGGGAGCAGAGTCAAACTGCAACATTCAGTACCCCAGCCCTGGCTAGAAATAACCCGCTCAAAGGCCAATGAACACACACCGGGAATCACATGGTGCATATTTTCCTGAATATTTCACCAGTGTCACATACATCAATCTGATTGATTCAGATTTGCATCAATCTGAATTTATTTATTTTTTTAATATTTTATTTTTAATTTAGATATACTGCACAGTAACAAGCTAATGATTCCATGCTGCTTAATTACACCCATGTGACCAATTAACTTACTAGCCTGAACATCTTCAGAATGTGGGAGAAAACTAACATGGTCATGGAGAGAATGTATAAATTCCTTACAAGCAGCAGCAAGAATTGAACTTGGGTCACAGGTGCTGTAGTAGCATTATGCTAACAGCTTTGCTGCCTTGTCACCCCATTTCCTGTAGCTTCGAGAGGTCCAGGAGGAAGCCATTCATGTCTTTGATGGCTTTCAAAGCATTTTCATCATCCCATTATTTCCCTGTAAGCTATCTTCTACCTATTAACATGTCCTGGTACTCGTACCTATACTAGAGACATCTGTGATGGCCAATTGCAGATCTGAGCAACGCCACTCTAACTATGCCACCGAAAAATCCTGTTTCTCTTTCTAATCACAAAACAATTACATCAATTTCCTGCTTTGAGCATGTCTATCTGATTGCACAGTCATTCTTGTTGGCTGCTTTGGAAAACTCCCTTTTATTTATTGCAATAACTACATAGTAAAGTATTTGACCTCACATGAAAGATGGAAGTGAAACACTCTACGAAAGCCAAATATATTAATTTTAATGTTACTGTTAAAGCAAAAGGGCAGGAATTAAGCGCTGAAATTGAAAACCCTTGAAAGTGTAAAACACTAATTTTACAACATCGAAAATCTTCTATGCTCTTCTTTAAATAATTTATTCAAATTTTAACCAGTGCACATTATATTTTTTTTTCCAAATTTATTAACCATTTTATTAGGTTTTTCCTAATATGGACCAAAAGGTTCATTTTCCAGGATTTAATTTTTACCACCTGGATGCAATGAGAGGTCCCAACTACTTTACTGCACACTTTCTCAACTTACAACCCAGTTAAGAGTCTTGAACACATCATATTAATCATTTGCTAGAGGGTGGTAATAAAGTTTCACAACTTATTCTTTGTGCAAATTAAAGACAATGAACAAATAAATCTCATAATTAAATAGCAAAGTAACAGGGCTATTGTTGTTTCCTTGTTTTCATTAAAAATTCACACCTTTGGCAGAAGCAAAAAAATAAACAAATTTAAATATCAAATAATGTAGGTTTAATATTGCTCAGAAGCACCTTCAGAGACAAAAAATTGTGGGTTCAAGTCCTCAAAAACTGAAGCACAAAACTCAATGATCATTAAAAGGAAGTGCTGTATACAGATGCTAGTATCTGAGTGGTGAATCACAGAGAGACCAACTAGACTACTAGCACAATGCATTTTTAATTCAATGTTTTTAATTTCACTTCTACCTGCTTCAGTTGCAAATTATTTATTTCATCGCACACGGTTACCCATTCAATCACTTAGAATAATTTAACTTGCAAAATTAGCGAGAAGCTGCTTCATTAAGTGAAATATTTAGTGTATAAAGTTGAATAAATTGCTTACTTCAGACCATTTCCATCATCAAAGAAGAAATATTTTGACTTCATATCTTTCAGATCCAACTTTGTTTGGTCTCCACGAAGTACAATCTTGTCCCAGAGAACAACCTGATTCAATGCCTACACACATAATAAGAACTAAAGTAACTTAAATGCAGAAAACTATTAACAGCAGTACACACAAAATGATAAGAAAGACCTTCAACTGCTGTGAATCTGGAAAGAAAAATGTTATAAATGTATCATCAGTCTATATCTCCATTGACAATAGTTTGAACAAAGAGTTAATATCTGAAGTGGCTCATCTTAGTGCTTCCCTACAGAGGGGAGTGACCTCCAGGTGCATCTGTCTTGTGGAGAGCTTAACCAGAACTTGGTCCCAATTACCTGCAAGTGGATGAGATGTGTGCTGTTCATTTGTACCATGTGTTCTGTGTTGTACATTTATTATGGCAACTAGTCACATCAGTGGGGGCATGGCAACAGCAAAGTTACGTATTCTTACTTCATTGCAGTTTGAAGCTTGGGATTGATTGTCAGAGGTCATATCTTTGCTGATCACTTAATATCGCTTCAAGATTACATGTTTGCTAATTGCTAATAAAAGATTTGACCCTTTGAACAATCATTTCATTGGAGCCAAGGGTGTATCTTGCAAGTATAACAACACTGTGGCAGCCTCAGGCTAGCAACAGTTGTTTTGTTTTGATTTTGAATTAGTTTTTCCGCTATATATACACCTCTTTAAGATTAAATACAAATGGTGACTGAACTGTGAAATTATTCATCGGGTTGATCGATCATTTTGTAGTAAATACTGGAAAGTGAAAATAATGCTGCTGCATTTTTGTTAACAATATAACTCACTTTTTCAGGGTTAAATGTTAGTCAACTTAAGCATCCCTGAATCTATAACACTTGCACAGAATTAAGTAACACTCTTTCTAAATGGATTGCTACGAACAAGCTGATAGGAGTGATTCATGAAAGGATTCTTCAACACTTCAGAAGGCTAAACCATTTTGTTCAGTCACGTTCCCTTTCTTAGCACAAATCAATTTCTCTTCATGCCAAATGTCTGAAAATTACCATGGAAACTGTACTCGATCTTGCTGTAGTTTGATGAAGTTGGGTTGCAGATCACAAATCCATGGCATCTCTAGGTTTGGCAATTTTTACTTCAGAACACTGACAACTAAAACCTTAACTCAACTCTGTCAGTGAAACCCTTCATTTGTGCCTGTCATGTATAGATCATTCCAATACAGTCTGGTCAGCATTCCTCATCTCCATAAAATACTCATTAAGAACGTTGATGCCCACCTCAGAACTTCATTCACCTATTAGTCCTACTTAATAAAAGTGAAGACACCGTGTTTTCATTCCATCCACACAGCTCTTTTGGTGACAATTTCTACATTTCTCTGACTTGGGCCTCTTGCTCGTACCTACATTTAAATAGTTCAGTAGGCAGACATGTTCTTGGACCGTTGGAGAAAACCGGAACTTTCAGAGGAAACCTATGCAGTAACAGGAAGAACACACAAACACCTTACAGACTGCAGTAGGAATTATTGCTGGGTCTATGGTCAGTTTCTCTTCCCTTTTAACAATGATCATTGTTGAGTCAATATGTGAAGAGGTTCGAGGCAAATCTGAAAAGTAAATCAAGGCAGGCGGATGGTAGAGTCACAGGCCTCTGTTTAGAGAGGTTTCAAAATGTTCAATTTAAAACCTAGAAGGAACTTTATCAGATAATGAGATTAACTCACATATCCCAGTTTTTGGTCACTGATAGCCTTGTATTTCTTACTGAACAGTACATTGAAACCTCTGCTCCCCACCCCCCCACTCACTTTTGGCTGCATATTTCCTTATGTCATACTCTGTCCCTCTACATGGCACTCCCCAAACCTCGAGGCCATTTATGTCATTCCCAAAATCATTTACGTTCCTGACTATACGAACGAGTGGCACCAAGTATCTAATAGTTATTTTAAACAATAAACATATTACACATGGAAAATGTACTTACATTATTTTTTGTTTTGTACTCTGCTGATAAATAAAGAAACAGTTGCTTGACATTCCAGTCAAAGATCGGCTTCAAATGTAAAAGGAAGTTAAAGAAACCATGAAATAAAAGTTATAAAACTTCAGCAAATCACAATTTAGTTTGCAGTTCTCACTGCATAAACCAGCTCAGACATAAGGTTGTTCAATTTCCCTCATGCATTGTTCCAATTAACAGATCCAAAATAGATCGACTAAATCAGAAGCATTCTTTTGAACCTGTTTTAACTCCCAGAAAATCCCTGGTGAAGTTGCACTCATAACAGTTTGTCTCTTCGTAACAGTTGTAAATATTTACCCAGATATTAGGATAACCGGCAATACCATAGAACTATAAATCCAATGATTGTAGGCACAGGAATCCTGAATGCAACAGAGCAAGCTCTAAGCATGTTTCCTTTTCCCATCTTAATATTTTCAGGAGAGTACGAAATGTGCATGTGCCAGGATGCAAAGGCAACTGAAGAGCGGAGAGCTCAGTCTTGACCAGCCTTGACTTGGTTGAAACGGGCCACCTCAAGCAATATAAATTACCTTAGTTTAAAATGTTGAGCCAGCCTGCATAAGTAAGTGCTGAATAAGGCAGAAATAGATACACACTCAGTGGCCACTTTATTAAGAACACCTAGTGGCGATGCAAATAACTAATCAGCAACTCAATGCATAAAAGAATGCAGACGTGGTCAAGAGCTTCAGTTGTTATTCAGTCCAAGCATAAGATCATACTGGATTCCACTCCTATACCTAATAAAGTGGCCACTATCTGGATATATAATTGATAGATATAAAAATCCCTGAGAGTTTGAGAAGAGCCACACAGCTAATTATTTACAAGTGCCTTAAATTCTTGGTGTATTAATTAAATCTTTTGAGATATTGGAATTATTTGGGCACTAATCTAATATAATCAAATTGCCTTATGTCTAACACTTGTTTCAAACTTACGTGAATTGTATTTCATTAACGTTAAATAAAAGTATTCAAAGGATATCTGCAGACAGGTCAAATGTGATCAGTCCCAAATCACTTCTTTCTCTGGGTCCTGTGAAATCTTCTACATTTTTCCTGCAATAAAAATGTTTGAGGAGTTATTCCTTAAATCATATTTAAGATACCTTAAAATTATTAATTGGTTAGAAAAATGTTGGAGAAATAAGTAGGACTGGATATATCTCTAAGGACCTGATGAAGTACATCGTAAGGGTCATTGTAATTGTGAGAGTCCACAACCTATAGTCCACAACCTATAGATTCACTTTAAACAATTTTACAACTCACGTTCTCAACATTATTTATTTATTATCAATTTTTTATTATATTTGCATAGTTTGTCTTATTTTGCACATTGGCTATTTATCCGTCATTTGAGGTTTTTCATTGATTCTATTGCGTTTCTTTGTATCAACTGTGAATGCCTGCAGGAAAATGATATATATGTAAATTGGTAATAAATCTACTTTGAACTTTGTATGCTTCTGAAAGATGCAGTGAAATCACTGGTTGGCACACTGCAAAATTCATATCCCAAACAGATAGGAAATTTAATCTTCACAATCCAAAAGGAAAAGACTGAAAGTGGGGAACAACAAACCAGCTAGTTCAAAATCTATTGTAAGGATAATGTAAATTCTATTAAGGAAGTAGTTACAGATCACTTGGAATTAATAATACAATTGGCTGATATCAACTTGGATTCACAAAATGAAAACTACGTTTATCAAATCAGTTAAGGATCTTTTTTGATATAGAGACCAGTAATAATTCATTAGATGTGGTGTATTTGGATTATCAAAATGCATTAAATAAAGTGTTACTTCAGAAGTTACTGACAAAATTAAAAGACAATGGACTGAAATCGGTATGAACTGAGGACTGATTATTGGACATTTGACAAATTAGTTAACATTGTCACATGTACTAAGGAAAATCTTGTTTTGCCACAGTCCCTACATATCAATTCATTACACAGTGTACTGAGGTCGCTCAACGTAAAAGAAAAAAAATAAAATGTTACAGTACACAGAAAATGCAATGTAAGTAGACAATAAGGTGCAATGTTACACAGAGAGATTGAGAGGTCAAGAGTCCATCTTGTACTAGGGAACCATTCAGCAGTAGGAAAGAAGCTGTCAGCTGTCCTTGAGCCTGGTGATAGTGCTTTCAAGCTTTTGGATCTTCTGCCTGATTAGAAGGGGGAGAAGATAGAATATCTGGAGTGGGGAGGGTCTTTGATTATGCTTTATTGAAGCAGCAAGAAGTATAGATGGGGTCCTTAAAGGGGAAACTGATTTTGTGATGTGCAGTTGTGTTCATAATCTCTGCAGTTTCTTGCAGTCATGGGCAGATGTACCAAGCCACGATGCATCCAGATAAGACATTTTCTATGATGCATTGATAAAAAAATTACTGAGCGTCAAAGAGGACATGACAAATTTCTTTAGTCTAACTAGAGGCACTGGTAAGTTTTCTTGATTATGGCATCAATGTAGTTAGACTCGACCAAGCTATTGGTGACACTTTGTCCTTTCAGCCTCCTCGATCTCAGCACCATTGACGTAAACAGGAGTCAATGACCATCCCTTTTGTTTTGTTGACATTAAGAAAGCTTGATGTCATAATAGGTCATTAGGCTTTACTCTCTCCATACCAGGGGTTTCCAACCCTATTTATGCCATGGCTCCCTGCCACTAACCCCTGCTCTATGCTAATAACTGGGTGGCTAGGCAAAGCTCAAACACCATCTATACATTTGCCAATGACACCACTGTCTTTGGCAGAATCTCAGATGGTGCTAAAGAGGTGTACAGATCAGCTGGTTGAGTGGCATCACAATAACAACCTTGTTCTCAACATCTAGAGATTGTGGACTTCAGGAAGGGGGATCAGGAATCATACAGGAAAGATATACGAGGGGTGATTGATAAGCTCGTGGCCTAAGGTAAAAGGAGTCAGTTTTAGAAAACCTAGCACATTTATTTTTCAACACAGTCCCCTCCTACATTTACACACTTAGACCAGCGGTCGTGGAGCATACGGATCTTGGACCTCCAGAAAGTGTCCAGAGAAGGATGATTGATAAGTCTGTGGCCTGAGGAGATGAGTTATTAACTTCGAACATTCTGCATAATCACTCGAAGAGTTGAACTGCATGTGTATGTAATGAGAGCTTATAACTCACCTCCTTCTACCTTAGGCCACAGACTTATCAATCACCCCTGCTGTGGACACTTTCTGGAGGTCCAAGATCCGTATGCTCCACGACCGCTGGATTAAATGTGTAAATGTAGGAGGGGACTATGTTGAAAAATAAATGTGCTAGGTTTTCTAAAATTGACTCCTACTCTAGGCCACAAACTTAACAATCACCCCTCATACTTAGAAGACTGTGCAATGAAGATACTTTACTTTGACATTATAAGAATAGATAACCAAAGGAGCATCTGTATGTTGCAGTATAGAAGAAAACATGGCAATCTTATTGAAACTTAAAATATTCTGAGATTGTTTGACAGGGTGAATGTTTCCTCTAGTGGGATTATGTTAAGTTAGCAGTAGTAACAAATTTCAGAAATTCTGTACCCAGGGAGGCAAGTCAGTGAAGTTGGTATATTGTAGTTGTTCTTCTCAGTGCCCTGTGGCGCATTGGGTGGTAAGTGCCATTTCTCTAGCATTTGTCTGTTTTTTATGAGGCAGAGCTGCTATCTCAATGCTCAACCCAGCATGGGTAGAAATCATGCAAGGAGCTGGCTGGATTAAACCTGTGACCACAGACCTCCAAGTCCGGTGAGGCTGCCACTACAACACCGGCTAGCTAAATCAGGTATATAAATGGCCTTCACTGTCATGACACCATAGCTAGAATATCATGCCTAGTCTCACTATAAAAGGATCCATTTGCCTGAAATGTAATATTAAACATCGCCTGATTGATTCCTAGAATTGGGTGGTGATAGAGAGAAACCATCCTATTGGCAAGATCAAGTAGAGTGCAGTCTGATAAAGTGTCTCAGACCAGAAATATTAAATATAAATACAAGAGATTCTGCAGATGCTGGAAATCCAAAGTAACACACACAAAATACTGCAGAAACTCTGCAGGACAGGGAGCATCTATGGAAATGAACAAACAGTTGATGTTTCGGGCCAAGACGCTTTTCAGACACTGCTTGCTTGACCCGCTGATGAATCCAGCTCTTTTATAAAGAGATTTCAGTCCTGTATTGGTTAGCAGACCAGGTTTCTCCTCCTAGCAGGCTAAGTAGGGAATTAAATGGAATTATTACAATGAACAATATCATTTCTAACCATGCCAAATCAAATAGGTTTTCTTTTGCAAATAGACACACAAGACAATATACAAGTATAGAACAGCAATCCCTGAGGCTGCACAATTTCCAACAATTGTTATGATCACTTTAGGTGTCCACTTTACAGTTGAATTCACATTAAAACTCATTTTCTAGTAATTGCTATACACCAAAAATGTCACTATTAATACAGCAACAATTCCACAGCAAGGCAAGAATGCTCACACTCGACATAAAGGCAACATATGATCAAGTAATAGCTCTGTCACTTCCCAAATTTAAAAAATTCATATCTGCTCCCCTACTAATAATTAATAAAATCTGCCATTTAGTAGAAAACTTTTCACCATAAAAACTATAGAAAGGTTTGGCAGCTTCAAAACAAAACATTTCATAAAATAGAGCCTTCAAAATTGGAAGGTTGCATAGAGACCAACAAACAAAAGCCTCGCTATGGATCTAGAATTCCCTTGTCTCTTTGCCTAGGTTGGTTATTTTAAGTCACCTATGGGTGCTGAAGTCAGGTCTTTTCCATGCACTCCACTGAGCTGTCACTATACACTCCCAAATTTCAGGAAACAAACTGGGTACTGCTGTGACATCAACATTATTTTCCTGAAACGTTGATTTTTTTCCCCTCTCCATGGACAATTCTTGATCCTGTATATTTTTGTTTTAAACTTTATTACGCAACTGACCAGGCATTTAAGCATGCTCACAGTGTACAAGTACTTCAACACGTGAATTAATTTGAAAATAGCACGTTACCAGGAAATGTCTGTTGCTTGATGACTACAAGTAGTAACCTAGTTCCCTAAAATTGCAACAATCAGTTCAATATGAGAGATGGATCACGTTATGGAAGGAAGTGACTATTGATAGATCTGAGACTGACAACAGTAATCCGGAAATAATGCCACTACATCCAGAAAAAATGTGTAGATGATAAGACTTGCTGTCATTACTGAATATTTGATCATTTCTTTGCATTACCACTTAGCAGATTTTGTAATAATGGAATATTCATTGAGTTACAGAATAGGGAAGGCTTTTTTTTTTTGCGGGGAGCCCTGATTGTTTCAATAACAGGAATACAGAACATTAAATTAAGACCACATTGTTACACTTAACACAGACAGGCGCATTGGTCAGAGTAAAGGAAATCTGAGTCAAAAAATAGTCTGGTTTATTCCTGTCCTCATATGATACCAAAAAATTGTTACAGGTTTACTGCCCATTTTAAATTTTAAGTGAAGATTGGTATTTAATGTCAGTTAATTCATATTATTTACCAGTTTCACCAGATATTATTTGTGTAGCCATCAATTAGTAAATTATTATAATCATCACAATCTGTATCCTATAAAGTGCTACATTCTCCCACACAGTAAAAAATGGCATAGTACTGCTACTATATGGCATTTGTGGTGAATTTTCTCTACTTCATAGTCAATGTGCACGACCATTTCACCCACACTGAAGTACAGCTGTTATCACTAACTGTCCCAGAATTTGCTCAGGGTTGCATTTTGCTTTAAGCTGCTGGTGTGATGGAACAGCTGGGTTACACAAATAGTACCTTGTATCTTGGGCAATGCTACCTCCCCTCACAGCTCTGCCCTGTGAGTTTTCCAAAATATACTCTCATATCTTTCCACTAGCTCAAAAGACTTTGAACCATTCAGGGTTGGAATTAAAACAATATGAGCAAACAGCTGCAGCCTTTAAATAAAAGTCAAGCAGCGTACTCCCTGTGGCAAACCTGTCCGGTATTTTCAAATGACCTAGAGAACAGGCTGTACAAAATAGGAAACTTGTATACCAAGGCACCTTCCATTTCAGGAATGAGGCTAGTGTGCAAGAGTGTTGAAGAGGGTGGACCACCAATGTCTTGGTACCCTGAGGACAACAGGTCAGTCAGTCTACACTTCACTGGGCGAGGCAGTAGTGCAACAAAGAAAGTCAATGAGGACAGTGTAATATAACCTACATGATTACATTCATAACCATGCACCCCTCATACAATCTCTTCTCCCTCCTGCTGTCTGGGAAAAGGCTCCGAAGCATTCGGGCTCTTACGACCAGACTATATTTCTTCCCCCAAGCTATCAGACTCCTCAATACCCGAGGCCTGGACTGACACCTTGCCCTACTGTCCTGTTTATTATTTATTGTAATGCCGGTACTGTTTTGTGCACTTTATGCAGTCCAGTGTAGGTCTGTAGTCTAGTGTAGCTTTCTCTGTGTTTTTTTTTTATTACGTAGTTCAGTCTAGTTTTTTGTACTGTGTCATGTAAACCATGGTCCTGAAAAACATTGTCTCATTTTTACTATGCACTGTACCAGCAGTTATGGTCGAAATGACAATAAAAGTTGACTTGACATGACGATTCTGAGTGAGGCTTTTAACACTCTCACTTCCCTGTTGCAGTGATGAGACTTCAACCCAGAGCACTAACTCGGTTTCTTTTTCCACAGATGCTGTTTGATTTCCAGCATTACTATTATTGTGTTTCTAGTATTTTTAGCTTTTACTTAGGACAAGTCAAAAAGGTGGGTTATGATAAAATGTAAGGAGCAGGCCATTCAATCAGATCACAGCAGATCTTTAACTTCAGCACTGCCTTCCTACAGCATGTCATACTTGGTTATGAAATCTTCTAATACCAGAGGTCATGGATTTAAGGACAGAGGGGTTAAGTTCAAAGGAAATGTGAAGGGCAATTTTTTTTTTAAACAACACAGAGTGGTCGGTTACCTGGAATGCACAACCTGAGGGTGGTGGTAGAGGCAAGTACATTAGGGACTTTTAAGAGATGATTGAGTAGGCACAGAATACGAGAGAAATTGAAAGATATGGACACTGCGTAAGCAGAAGAGACTGGTTCAAATTTAACTGGCTTGGCACAACACAGTGGGCTGAAGAGCCTGTTCCGGTGCTGTACTGTTCAATGTTTTATAGCAGGGGTTCCAAACCATTTTTATATCATAGAATCCTAGCATTAACAGAGGGGTCCATTGACCCCGGGTTGGAAACCCCCGTAAAGAATAGGAGGCCATTTGGCCCATTGAGAATCCTATTGTGCCCTGCAACTCCATATCCCTCCAATCTATCAATCTCTACTTGGGCCACATGTTAGCATAGTAATTAACACAATGCTTTACAGTGCCCGATGTACAATCGGGGTTCAATTCACGCCACTACCTGAAAGGAGTTTGTACGTTTGTATGACCGCATGGATTTCCTCCAGGTACTCCAGTTTCCTCTCAAATTCCAAAGATTTACAGGTAGGGTTAGTGAGTTGTAAGCATGCAATGTTGCCACTGGAGGCATGGCAACACTTGCAGACTGCACACGACAATCCTCACTGATTTGATTTGGTGCAAACAACCCATTTCACTGTATATTTCAATGTACATGTGACCAATAAATATAATTTTAATATCCTTAATCCTAAATATACTGAATGATTTTGTTGTTACAGCCTTCTTGTAAATAGTTCTGAAGATTCGCCAACCAGTCAGTGAAGAAATTTCTCATCTAACTTAATGGCCAATCCTCTATTTTGAGACTGTGAGTCTTGGTTATCCTTTTCAGGAGAAGCAAACTCTTCATCTATCTTATAAGGCCTATTGAGAATTTTGCAATTTCAGTCCAGTAGTATTTAGGCCACAAATCAAATACTGCACAACAGAATGTGCAGAAGAACTTTTCAAGGATACTATCGGAACTAGCAAAATGCAAAAAATGTAGCTATAAAGAAATGAAAAGAAATAAAAATAATAAAGGATTATCCTTTCTGAAACAGATAATTAATGGGGGGCAACTATGTTGTAAAAAATCCTGAAGGGCCTAGATATAGTAAATAAGACCTGATGTCACTTAAAGAGCTACCAAAACCTGGCAAAACAGATTTAAACTAGAATGGATCACCGAGAGAATAGTAAGGGTTTGGAATTCACTACATGAAACCTTCATCACATTTGAACAGAGCAACAATTTTCCAGTGGAACTCAGCCAGTGAAGGTATGCAGGCGGGATAAAGTGCAGGTGACAATTCCACCCTCTAATGGTGCTCAACCTGTTGGGTTTCTCCAATCAATGTTGTTTTTGCTCCAAATTCCAGCATTTGCAGTCCCATATCTAATATTTAAACAGTACTTGCTGCACAGGACAATGCTCGCCGATTTGATCTGATGCAAACACCACATTTCACTGTATGTATGACGAATAAAGTAACATTTTAATCTTTAATCCTGAATATACTGATTCTGCAGATGCTGAAAATCTTGAGCAACACACACAAAATTCTGGAGGAACTCAGCAAGTCAGGCAGCAACTATGGAGGGGAGTAAATAAGCTACCTTTTGGGTTGACACCCTTCATCAGGACTGCAAAGGAAGAGAAGCCGGATTAGGAAGATGGCAGGAGGAAGGAGTACCAGCTGAGGGGGAGAAGGACGCTGAAGAAGTTGAGAGGCGATAGATGGAAGAGGTAAAGGGCTGAAGAAGGAGGGATTTGATAGGAGAGGACAGTGGACCATGGAAGGAAGGGAAAGAGGAGGGACGCTAGAGGGAAGCAATAAACAGGTGAGGACAAGGTGTGAGAGGGGCAAGCATCTAACACTGGAAAGCAGGATTAGACTAGGTAGCTCCTTCCGGACTTGAAGATTGGGCAACCCAAGTGATCTCCTGTGTGGTAAAAATTTCTATCTCAACATTAGTGTGCCAGTTCCATTTCCCAAATTATCTATTCCCCTGGCAGCTGAGCAAGCTTCATTTAGTCCTAAATTAAGTGCTTTTTTGTTCCTTTTACTTGCGGGAACAGTGCCAAGACCATTTAAATTCATTATGCAGTAGCATTTATAGGCAGGAGACAGACGAGAAATGTCCTTTCATTATCAAGAGCCTGTATGAAACTAAGTGCTGGAAATAAAGGAAGTTTTTAGGCCTCTGTATTGTAGCAAGGATAGGTCATTTGAGTCAGAGCTGCCTGCATTTGATTAGATATGGACTGATCTGTCCATATCCCTATCTTTACCAAATACTACAAAACCCCTGACAAAAACCTATATGCAAGTCTTCAAAGTACAACTAAACCGCATCTACATCCTTGTAGAGCGCTTCTCACTGATTCTTATAGTGTTTTACTTTCATTTTTTACATTATCAAGAATATAAAGATTAGCTTGTCACATGTACATCAAAATATACAGTGAAATGCATTTTGTGTCAAGTCAAGTTAGCAAGGATTGTGTTGCGCAGCCCACAAGTGTTGCCACCCTATGCCCCAACACAGCATGCCCACAACTTACTACCCCAACCGTATATCTTTTGAATGTGGGAGGAAATCCATGGGGTCAAGGTGAGAACGTACAGACCCCATGCAGACACTGGTGGGAATTGAATCCTGATCTTACAGGTAGCAGTGTTATAATGTTACGCAGATTGCTAAGTCATATTAATTTATCAAGGAGCAAGTCATTTTAAAGATCCTGGTACTTGAACAATCAAGTGGTTTCTCCACATCTACCTGTAACATTTCAAATAACTTGATCGGGTCATCCCCAATCTTCTAAACTGAAGGAATATAAAATCAAAGTCATACACAGTTACAGAGAACAGAGATGAGCTCCATGCCCGCTATGGTCATGAAAACCAGAGTATCTACACATCCATATTAATCCCTTTTTTCACCACTTGGACTGCAGCCTTCTGTGCCATGGCCATCTAAGTGCTCATTTAGACACTTCTTCAATGATGCAAGAGTCTCTGCTTCCACCACTCTCCAGCCCAAGAAGTGTGCTTCAGAAGTCAGCAACACTGTGTACAGGCACTGTAGCATTGCGGTTAGTGTTATGCTTTTACAGCGCCAGTGACCTGGGTTCAATTCCTGCCGCTGTTTGTACGTTTTCCCTGTTACAGCGTGTTTCCTCCAGGTGCTGTGGTTTCCACCCACATTCCAAAGAGGTATGGGTTAGTTGGCCAACTGATCACGTGGGAGTAATTGGACAACACAAGCTTGTTGCTATGCTATATCTCTAAAATAAAAAAAGCATTTCTTCCTGAAGTTCCCTCTCAGTTTCCTGCCCCTAACCTAAAGCAAAGCCCTCTGGCTTAAGATGCCTCTTGCATTGGAAAAATGTTTCTCACCATCTATCCTCTATACTTTTTATAATTCTGAAGGCCTCAATCAGATCCCTTCCCAGTAAATGGTCCTATGTTTCAATGTGTACATCTTAGGCCCAAAAAATACATCACCTCACACCATTTCCATCTTCCATTGCTCTGCCCATCTTACAATTGTTCAATATTATCCCACAACCCAAGACTACTCTCCTCACTGGCAACACCACCACCAAGCTTCATGCATCTAACTTGCATATCGTACCTCTGAAAAATTGTTAATGCAAATAACAGACAGGCCCATTGTACTCATCACTCTGGAGTACTGAATGTTACAGGCTTCCAGTTACAGAAGCAATCCACCTGTCATCTCTTGTTATCAAACCACTTTTGGATCCAATTTCCTAACTTGCCCTAGGCAAGTAAACTTGGGCTTTAATCTTTCAAGCCAGTCTCCTATGTGCCACCTTGTCAAAAGTTTTACAGGAGTTCACAGCAAAAGTCATGCTTTCTCAAAAATAAGATGTATTACTTCCTTCAAAAAATTCAATCAAATTAGTCAGATAGGATCTTCTCTTAACATTAAGCCTAGGGCAAGTTAGAAAATAGGATTCAAAATTGGCTTGATCCTTATTGGCTCCACAGTTGTAAAAGCCAAAGGGTCAGTAGAGGTTTGCTAATTCCAAAAGGCAAGTCACTGAGATTCTAAACTATTATGTCCTTAATACCAAACTTACCCTGTTCCTCTTTCAGCTTGCCCCTCCAGACATTGACATACATGCTAAGGCACTAAGACACAAGAGGTGGTTTGTTTTTGTGACTGGAAGCCTGTGACCATTAGTACTCCAGAGAAATCAGTGTTACGGTCCTTACTGCTTGTTCAAAGTTCTACATAAATTTATTACCAAACTAAATATGTCACCATATCAAACCCTAATAATCGTTTCCTTGGGGACATTCTCAGTGAGTAGAAATAAACATCATAAAATCAGTGAAAACCGCACATGACAAAGATGGACAAACATCCAATGTGCAAAAGACAAATTGCACAAATACAAAAAAGAAAATAAATAGATAGATAGATAAGTAAATAAATAAATAAGCAAGCACAAATATTAAGGAGGTGTCAAGTCCTTAAAAGTAAATCCATAGGTTGTGGGGTACTAATTGTTCATGAACCTGGTGGTGCAAGTCCTGAGGCTCCTGTACCTCCTTCCTGATAGGAGCACCAAGAAGAGAGCACGGCCTGGATGGTGGAGATCCTTGATGATAGATCCTGCTAAATTGGGAAGTTTTGCTGCAATTGTACATTGTGTTGGTGAGACCACACCTCAACTACTGCATCATTTTGGACCACTACCTGGAAATGTTATGGCATTGAATGCAATCCAAGAGATTCACCAGGCTCATTCCTGGGTGGAAAGGAGTGTCTGGCCAAAGGAGGCAAACAGATTGGGATAGTATTCTTTGGAGATTAGAAAAATGAAGGGCATGTTACAACCTTAATGAAACATGCAAGATCTAAAGGGGATACAGCAGTGCAGATGTTGAAATATTTCACTACAGAGAAATGACAGTTCCAAAGTAAGAAATCAGTCATTCATAAACCATGGGAGGGACAAATTTCTTCCTACATGAAATGGTGAATCTCTGGAATTCTCTCTCCCATTTTGAAGGGGAAGTAGATAAATTAGAAAGATTGGGGAATTGAGGGTCTGGCACAGAAGAGTTGATGTACCTAAAGTACATCAGCCAGGATATTGAATGCCGGGGCACACTTAGTCCATCACATAGCCCATTTCTGTTCCTATTTTCTGATATTTCTGAGCAAATATTTCCCTCAGAAATCTATCCCCAATAATAATAGAACAATTCATTTATTATATGTACAATTATTCATCGATTAAGAACCTACATTCTGTTTCATCCAGGACTACTCTGTCCCATTTCCAAGCATCAAGGAAATACTCCAGATTATGCCTGACCAAAACTTTGCACAGTTTTGATTTAGGACCAGTGGCCTGCTTTCATGCAAAATTGCTTCCTCACTCTGCAACTGAAACAACATCCTTGTTTCTGAATTTAAATCCTGTTTATTAGAATTTGTTTTGGCAATGCCTATCCTTTATATGGAAATAATTTTACTTCCTCTCTCCCAGAATACATCTTTGCACCCACTATCATACACACAGCCTGCATCCACTTTGGTTTTGGTCAACAAAGTACCAGAATACAAATAATATAACACAGTACAAGTCAAAATGACATGGGCCTTTCGACTGTAGTTCAGATTAAAGAACACTAAGCCCTCGCCACAAGTATTCAAATAGACTGCTGTATGTTAGATGGTATCGAATTTATTGATCAGTAAATCATTCAAATAAACAACATGTTTGATCATTCTATTAACATGACCAATGTGGAGTTTGGAAAGACAAAGAGGCATCAGTAGAGAAGCAACTTATTAAGGAACACCTAGTTTCCATTATGTTACAAGAGCCAGAGTGTTCCTGCAGCTGGACAGCTAACAATTCACAAGGAAAACTTCTTCACTCAGAGGGTGGTGAGTATGTGGATGAGCTGCCAGCACAAGTGCTGGATGAGATTTTGATATCAACATTTAAGAGAAGTTTGGTTAGGTACTTGGATGGGAGAGGTATAGAGGGCTATGGCGTGGACGCAGGCTGATGGAACCAGGCAGTTGAAATGGTTTGGCACAGACTGGAAGGCCCAATGTTTCTGTGCTATAGTTTCTATGACTTCATTTCAAAAGCAAGCGACTAGATTGCTTTTTAAGTAGGGGTGGAAGGGCAGCCTAGTGGTTAGTGCAATGCTATTACAACACCAGCAATCAGGGTTCAATTCTCACTGCTATCTATAAGGACTTTGTATGTTCTCCCCATATCTACCTGTTTCCACCAGGCACCCCGGTTTCCCCCCAGGTTCTAAAAATGTACCCCAAGCTTAGGGTTAGTAAGTTGTGGGCATTGGCAGCATGGCCACACTTGCAGATGGAATCCAGCACATATTCATACCGTGTTGGTTGATGACACAAATGATGTATTTTATTATGTGTTTTGGTGCACGTGACAAATAAAGCTAATCTTTTTCTTCAGATGCTAGTGGATGCAATTTCTGCCTGATCTACCACTTTAGAAAGTAGTTGTGTTTGTAGAGTAACTTTGCAAAGGAACACACTCTTCAAGTGACCAGCCACTGGCTGGCCATCAAGCACCTATCTATACTAATCTCATGTCTCAGCACTTGGTCCACGTCTTGGTGATGATCAGGTCCAGAATGAATCTACTTCCTTGATGTGAATGTTATGGAGACACAGATGATCCAATAATTGCTGTAAAACTACTATAAACTTGAAGTGTGCACAATGTTAGTTATAATCAGGCAGCAGGGAAAGCAGACCTCTTGGCATTTGCATTGAACATGAGTTTTATTTGTTACACGTACACTGAAACATACACTGGCATATGTCATTCACATCAATGACCCACACGGTCTGAGGATGTGCTGGGCGAAGCCTGAAATGTCACCATGCGTCCAGCACCAATGTAGCATACCCACAACTTACTAACCCATATGTCTTTGGAATGCATGAGGAAACTGGAATGGCTGGAGGAAACCCATATGGTCATGCAGAGATTGTACAAACTCCTTACAGACATCAATGGAAACTGAACCCCTATTCCTGGCGCTGTAATAGTGATATACTGTTACACTACTTTGCCAGTATAAACAATTATGTGGGGCTCAGAAAAGGGGGACGGTAAAAAAAACTATTACCTTGTGGTGGAAGCCTCTAAAAATAAAGGGCATAGGCTTAGGATAAAGGATAAAATGTTTTGAGGTGATTTAAAGTGGAAGACAGAAGACTATCTGAGGGAGTGTTGGAGGCACAGATTTTTTTTTACCATATTTAAGAGTGCGCTGAATAATCAAGATGTATAAGGCTGCAGACCAAGTGCTGGTCAGCAAGACATGATGAGTCGAACGGAATATTTCTGTACTAAGTGACCCCATGATTCCATGACTCCAACAATATTTTCATTGCTTTGATTGTCAACTATGCTATACATTAAAGGAGCCCGAAGCTAATTTTTTCTCTGTTTCATAATGTCTTCTAACTAGCTCCATTGTTATGACTGCATATGGTTATTGGTGCAACATTTGTGGTATACATTCTAGGTGCAACAGTACCCACAGCAAAATGGTGTACATTTGCAATGTCTTACATTCCTATAAAGCACAATATACAGGAGAGAGTAGATATAAAGAAAGACTCCAATGAGATCACAGATTAAGTACAAAATACTCTGCAGATGCGTGAAAGCAAGAACATTTAAAATGTGGTGATTTTTGTGCACTTTATGCAGTCCTCTGTAGGTCTGTAGTCTAGTGTATTTTTCTTCTGTGTTGATTTTTACGTAGTTCAGTCTAGTTTTTGTACTGTGTCATGTAACACCATGGTCCTGAAAAAATGTTGTCTCATTTTTACTATGTACTGTACGAGCAGTTATGGTTGAAACGACAATAAAAAGTGACTTGACTTGATCCTGACAATATAGCATAAATAGTGGCTCATAAGAGGCAGAAACCAAGTATATTCTTGGTTAAGAACCTGAGATCTACATTAACAAGACAGTTCTGTGAAAATATTAAAACCACAGGAGCTTCAAAACAACTGGGAAAACAGACAAGTAGGTTCTAATGCAAGTTCAAATCTGGCCCGTGATTGAAGTTTAATTCCCGCCAATGCCTGTAAGGAGTTTGTATGTTCTCCCCGTAAATGCACAGGTGTACTCCAGATGCTCCAGCATCCTTCTACATTCCAAAGATTTGGTAAGTTTGGTAGTAAGGGTAGGGGAGTAAATTGTAGACCTGCTATGCTGGCGCTGAAAGTATGGCAACACTTGTGAGCTGTCTCCTGCACATCCTCGAGCTCTGTTGGTCTTTGATGCAAACACATTTCACTGTGTGTTTTGATGTACATGTTACAAGTAAAGCCAATCTTTAAATTTCTTAAAAATTAATGTTCTGCAAAACAGACCAGCTGGGAAGCGTTGCAGCCTGAGGTGTTAAAAAGGTACATATGCTACAGTCTAACATGGTGACGTTGTTCCTGAAGTCATCAGATTAGGAGGGCCATGCTTATGGAGAATCATCAACCACCATGTCATTTAAGGAAGTGAAGTTATTCTCAAATAACTTCGAGTGTTGTCTAAACCTTTAAAAGTTTCCTGGGTAACATTTTGCTGTAGCTAGTTTTGGTTACTGGATTAAAAGATAACTACTTTTATGCTGAGACATTTCACTTCCTGTTTTTATTTTAAATGCTCATCTTCCAAAACAGATATCACTAACCACACACAATAAAAAAAATCATTAGTGAGGTAATGCTGTGCAGCCGTTTCCATTTGCAAATGCGTGCGTCAATGCTAAAGTCAACCGAATTAAAGCAGAATATGAGGTTCAATATATCACTACAGTGCATCTTCATCCAATGCACGTAGTCACCTCCATGAGGGGTCAGGCAGTCAGCTGCAGCGCTGCTGCTAGCTTAGTGCATACGTGGGCCTCAGTAATTGGCAGGTGCTACCACAGAAATCTTATCTTTCCAACGAGCACTACCAAACAAAAAATTGCAAATAAAGATGTAATCACCATCACCTTATACAACGGGAGCGTGCACAAGTTTTCTATGTTAAACGGCCAAGGGTAGCACTCCTGCTAAAAGTCAGCGTTGCCATATGGCACAGAGGGAAGACAAACTTTCAACTTAGTATTTAACATAAACTTGCATAATTTGTGATACTCCGATCTTCAAATCTATTTTACACGTACACTTTTTTCCCCAGGCATATCTAATTCGACAAAAATAACGGGTCGGTAGAAAAGTATGCGTAACCTTCAAGCAAATATGTCGAATAACACCATGTAATCAAATTAATCGAAGCGGTAAAATAGGGCAAATCTTAGACAGACACTATACTACAAAAAGGGTGTTGAAGTGATCTTGTATTTCAAAAATGAGGCAAGTGGGTGCCTAAGGCGCTTGGGAAGAACAGAACGCCAATATTCAGTAGACGGTGTAGACACAAAAAACACGAGAAAATAGGACTTTAGGAGAACATAAGGCAAGGACACAGAACGAAGAAAAGCATTCAGTAGAAGAGAAGAATTGAAGGTTTCTTCAGGGGAAAGGAGTTGGACAGAGAAGAAATGATTCCGAGGACAAACTAAGTCCATATTTTGACTGGAGCAAACTTTCTCCCGATCCCATCCACGCTCGTTACAGAACTCCGACTTCCAATTGGCGAGACCACCACCAGCCACTCCCATTGCCCCCCAATCCCCCGTTCCGACCATGTTACTTATCTCTGCCGACGGGCTTCCCATCTACCTATTTCACCTGGTCCCCCCAACTGCAGCCTCTGCACCTTTGTTGGGACCCCCATTGTGCCGCGTTTCTTTCCTCACGCCCCACCATGTCCCCACTTTAGTCCCTCTAGAACCCCCCTCCCCGGGTATTACCACTCCCAAAGTCCACACACACAGACCTATTTTCGATGTTCTGTGTCCCTCTTAAGTCCCTTCTCCCGCTCCCATCGCCCAAGACCAGGTACCCTTTGTACCCCACACCCCAATCCTAACCACCCTGTGTTAGCTCTCTGCTCCCACTAATCCCTCGGCTCCCTTAACTCCTCCACCCATCTCAGAAGCTCCCTTCCCCTCTAACCTAGCACCCTGCCCCCCCCCTCCCCGCCTAAAACAGTTTCTGCTTCTTTCATCCCCACTGTTTCCCACTCTCCCTCAGTTATCCTACCTAACCCACCCACTCCCTTGTCCCTCAAACCTGCAGCCCCTATCGTCCCTGCAGTCCAGCCTGCCCCAGTTTCCCCCACCCTACCACACCCCATCGACCCGGCCCACTCACTCACAGTATGACTTTGGAGACCTGGATGTGCACCGGGACGCTGCGCTCCTTGAAGGCGGTGGTGAGGAAACAGCCGAGCGTCAACACGGCCATCACGCTCAGCGAGAAGGCGAAGAGCGAGTTAGCCCGCGACAGTGCTGTGTTCATGGCGGCGAAGCGGGAAGAGCAGCCGCGGGCCGCACAGAGAGCGGAGAGGGGGGAAGAGGCAGTGAGCGGACAAGCAACACGTCAGGCCCCGCCGATTGGCACCTCCCGGAAACTGCAGCCGCGTCCTTCGGTTCCGTGACAAACCTCGTCCGGGCAACACTGACGGCAGGTGGAAGGAGGGAAGTGTCTGTGTAACTCCAGGTAGGTGAATGAAAATCCGGGGCTGGGGCGTGTGCTGTTGCGGGAGAAGGAGAGACAGTGAGCTGTGTAATTCAGGTTTGTGTAAAATGGGTGATGGAGGAGAAGGAGACGGGCAGAGGGTTGGAATTGAATAGAATGAAAGTAAAAAATTCGGATAACTAGTGTGGAGGTTAGGAATTGAGGGTAGAGAGGAGCAAGAATTGATGAACGTTGAGAGATGTAGCATTTGAGGGTGAGGATTGAGGGTAAGGGTAGAGGAAGGTAACAATTGATAGTGAGGGTGCGGTGGTAATGGGGTTAGATTGCTGCCTACCTCAAATAAGATGTAAAGAGAAGGTGTTGGTGTTGTCTAACTCAAATAAGATGGAAAGAGAGGGTAACTGGTTTAGGGTTGTCACAAATACCGAGGTGCAGTGGGTACTTTCTGTGCAGGTAGAGACATAAAGTAGAAGAGCCACAACAAGGTAAATTGAGACGTCAGGAGTTCATCTTAATTACACAAGTGGTCAGTTCCAGAGGGATGAGAGTAATGTCAGAAATGTGTGTAACTCAGCTGCAGGTAGATGGATGATACAGCGGAGGTAGACTGCCTGTTGTGTAACTTGGAGTGAGGGTAGTGGTGGAGGTATATCACTGTCACATGTTCTGAGAAACTTTGTTTTGTTTGCTATCCAGATAGATTTCATTCATTGAACTACAGCATGGAATTGGCCCTTCAAGCTATGCTGCCCAGCAATCCCCTGTTTTAAACCTAGACTAATCACAGGACAATTTACAATGACCAATTAACCTACCGACCTTTGGGCTGTGGGAGGAAACTAAAGCACCCTGAGGAAACCCACATGACCACAGGGAGAACTTACAAACTTCTTACAAGCAGCGGTGGGAATTGAACCCGGTCGCCTGTACTGTAAAGCATTGTATGAACCAATTACTTTGAGGTAGTATAACAGGAAAAGCAATAACAGCAGGCAAAATAAAGTGGTATAATTACAAAGAATGTGAAATGCAGCCAGATAAATAATTTTCAAGGGCTACAATGAGGGCTATATCTTTCAATCTAGAAAGATCAAGAGTTTATCTTTATCATATAAGAGGTCCTTTCAAGAGGGATGATAGAAACTACTTACCCAAAAGAATACCGGGATGGTGCAAAGTCATCATTTTATTTCTAAACAATAAAAATGTCCCATCTTTTTCATTGTGATTTACTGACACTTCGTCCTGCATCACTGATTCCCACTATAATGGTGAGGTTGGTTCTCTTTTAGCTGGAAAATTGTCAATTTCACTTTCAGTTTGCCACAAGTCCCTTTTCCTTTGAGGCTAAGTGTCTGCAGTTCTTTTCTGCAACAGGTTTATTTCAGTACACACGAACAGTCTTAGTTCTTTGCTAGTTAGGGGATAGAAGTTCCACTTGGGTAACCTCCAGCCTGCTGACAAAATGATGAGGCTACTCTCAGGTTGGAGGAGCAACACCTCACATTCTGTCTGGGTACCCTCTGGTCTGATGACATGAACATCGACTTCTCTAACCTCTGGTAATTTCTCTCCCTTCCCCTTCTCTATTTTTCCATTCCCCATTCTGGATCCCCTTTTCTCCTCTCCTGCCCATCATCATCCTTTGTTGCCCCTGCTCTTTCCCTTTCTTCCACGGGTCCACTGTTCTTTCAGATTCCTTCGTCAGCCCTTTACCTTTTCCACCTATCACCTCCCAGCTTCTTACTTCATTCCCCTCCTCCCCTGCCAGCCACCTTCTCACTCACCTTGTCTCACCTGTCACCTGCTAGCTTGTACTCCTTTCCTGTCACGCACCCCCCCCCCCCCCACCACCACCTTACTCTGGCTTTTTGCCCCTTCCCAGTCTGATGAAAGGTTTCAGCACCAAACATTGACTGTTTATTCCCCTCCACAGAAGCTGTCTAACCTACTAAATTCCTCCAACATTTTGTGTGTGATGTTTTAAACTGGATAGGCTGATTATGCAATACTTTGTCAAATGCAATTTTGAAGTTCCATCAATAGGTCATCAATTGTATTTTATCCCTTAAAATTCCCTTGATAAGAAAACTTTTTCGAGTTATTTTGATACAATTTGCCTTCAGCAAGCTTCATCTAATCAATCTGCACTTATCCAAGTGACTACTCATTGTGTCCCTGATTTTAAATTTTCCAGTACTCGGGAATCTGTAGATGTTTGGAAACTTATGGCCAGGCCCTGCAGGTGACCAATACCCCCAATCTCTTCAACAATCCAGAATTGTAGAAGGAATACAGAAGGGAAACAGGCTCTTTGGCCCAACCTGTCCATACTGGATATGTTGCCCAGTGACCTGGTCCCACTTCTGCTCCTTCATCCTCAAAACCTCTCCTATCCATGACCTTATCCAGATGGCCTTTAATTGTTGCTAATGTGCCTGCCTCAACCAGTGCTTCTGGCAGCTCATTCCAAACAGGCACAGCCCTTTTTGTTAAGAAGCAAACCTATACACTCTTGTTTTTAGCACCCCCCCCCCCTGGGAAAAAGCCGATGTGCTTTCACCCTGTTTATACCTGTCACGATCTTGTATACCTTAATGCAGGGGTTCCCCACCGTTTTTTGTGCCATGGACCAAAACCATTAAGTAAGGGGTCCTTCGACTCCAGGTTGGGAACCTCTGTTCTATCAGTCACCACTCAATCCCTGTGTTTTAGGAAATAAAAACTTAGTCCTTGCAAGCTCTCCTTACAACTCAGGCACCTAAGTCCAGCAACATCCTACTAAATCTTTGCTGCGCTCTTTCTAGTTTAATACCACCTTTCCTATAATAGGGTGACCAAAACTGTACACAATACTGCAAAGTAACTGCAACATAATTTCCCAACTCCTGTACTCAAAGGCGTGACTGATTCACCACCTCTCTGCCTGTGATGTCACTGTCAGCGAACTTTGCCCTTGCTCTCCAAGGTCCCTCTCTTCCATAATGCTACCCAGGTCCTGACAATTAATGTACAAGTCCTACCCTGGTTTGATCTTTCAAAATGCAATACCTCACATTTATTTGGATTGAAATTCAGCTTTCATCTTACCTAGCTGCTCAAGGTCCACCTGTAATTTTTCTTAACCCTCTACATTAATGATGATACCACCTTTTTTAATATAAGACCATAAAGTATAAGAGCAGAATTAAGCCAGTTGGCCCATCTAAACTGCTCTGCCATTTCATCAAGGCTGATCCGTTTTCCTGTCAGTCCAAATGTCCTGTCTTCTCCCCATATTCTTTCATGCCCTGGTAAATCAAGAATCTATCAATCTCTGCCCTAAATAAACATAAAGACTTGGCCTCAACAGCTGCCTGTGGCAACAAATTTCAAAGATCCACCACTCACTGGCTGAAGAAATCCCTCCTCATCTCTGTTTAAAAAGGACACCCCTCTGTTCTGAGGCTGTGCCCCCTGGTCTTAGATGCTCCCACCATAATGGAAAGTCCACATCCACTCTATCAAGGCCTTTTACCATTCAATAGGCTACACTGAGGTCACCCCTCACTCTTCTGAATTCCAGTGAATGCAGGACCACAGCCATCAAATGCTCTTCATACGACAAAGCATTCAATCCTAGAATCATTTTCATGAACCTTCTTTGAACCCTCTGCAGTTTCAGGAAATCCTTTCTTAGATAAGGGACTCAAAGCTGCTCACAATACTCCAAGCGAGTCCTCACCAGAGCTTTATAAAGTCACAACATTACCTCCTTGCTTTTATATTATAGTCCTCTTGAAATGAATGCTTACAATGCATTTGCCTTCCTCATCACAGCTCAGTTAGGGAATTCTACACAAGGATTCTCAAGTTCCTTTATGCCTCAGTTTTTTGTATTTTTTCTCCATTTAGAAAACAGTCAACCATTTCATTTTTTTCTACCAAAGTGCATGACCATGCATTTCCCACATTGTATTGAATCTACCATTTCTTTGACCATTCTCCTAATCTGTCTGTCCTTCTATAGCCTCTCTACTTCCTCAAAGCTAACTGCCCCTCCATCCATCTTCATGTCATCCACAAACTTTGCAACAAAGCCATCAATTCCACAAAGGTACCATCCACAAATGGGTTATCCCAGTAGGACCAGGAAATATACAGGTGTCCTCTGCTTTACGAATGTTCACTTTACGCCACTTTGGTTTTACAAAAGACCTACAGTAGTAACCTGTTTTCGCATTACAAAGAGGATTTTCACTTTTACAAAAATTTTTCCCACGTAAGTTAATGGTTCTTCACTTTACGACATTTCGGCTTAAGAAAGTTTTCATAGGTATGCTCTGCCTTTGTAAAGCGGGGACACCTGTATATACTCAGTGGCTGCTGTATTAGGTACTCCTATACAGCTGCCTGTTAATGCAAATATATAATCAGCCAATCATGTGGCAGAAACTCAATGCCTAAAAGCATGCAGATGTGGTCAAAAGGTTCAGTTGTTGTTCACACCAAACATCAGAATGGAGGAGAAATGTGATCTAAGTGAGTGGCAAATGATTGTTGGTCCCAGACAGGGTGGCTTGAATTTCTCAGAAATAGTTGATCTTCTGGGGTTTTCACACACAGCAGTCTCTAGAGTTTACAGAGAATGATGTGAAACACTAAAAAACAAATCCAGTGAGCGGCAGTTCTGTGGGTGAAAGCAGTTTGTTAATGAGAGAGGCCAGAGAAGGATGGGCAGACTGGTTCAAGCTGACAAGTAACTCAAATAACCAGGTGTTACAACAGTGGCATGCAGAAGAAGTACAACGCATTGAATTTTGATGTGGAGGGCTACAACAAAAAAAAGGACAACACCAATTTCCACTCTAGTACCCAATGAAGTGGCTACTGAGTAGCCTTAATAGATTCCCTTGTTAATCAAGTTTTATTTCATTTGGGATCTCAACTTCATTCTTTCTTCACTGAGACTCCAACATTCCTTGGTAAAGGTTATTATAAAGTACTCACTTCCCACCTCAGCTTTGCTCTCTGCTTCTACGAGTAGGGTAGAAATGGGAGAGGTGGATACAATTCCAACATTTCAAGGACATTTGAACTGTTATATGGACAGGAACGGTTTAGGGAGAAGTGGGGTAAATGCAAGCAAGTGGGATTACAAACAAGAGAAAATCTGCAGATGCTGGGAAATCCCAGCAACACACACAAAGTGCCGGAGGAACACAACAGGACAGACAGCATCTATGGAAAATAGTACAATCAAAGTTTTGGGCTGAAACCCTTCAACGGGACTCTAGGATTAGGTGGATTAAACAACTTTGTCAGCATGGATGACTTGGGCTGAAGTGCCTGGTTCTGTACTGTATAGCTCTATTACCCTATGATTAGATTTCCCTTCTGTAATCATTCTCAGCTCTGCTGTACACGTCTGTAAAAGATTTTTTGGATTTCCTTTTAAATTAGCTATCAGCATTTCTTTGATGCTTTCTTTTTGCTTCTCCTTTCTTTTTTATATGTTTTCTGTTATAGTTTTCTGTAAACAGCTTTTCTTCTCACTTGCATTAACAATTTAGCACCTATCCTTTGCTCTTTTCCCCAGCTGTGTGTTTATCTCTCTCTTTTTTGCCATCCAGGGAGCTCAGAGTGATTTCACTAGCCTTTACCTCATGAGAAACATCACACCTCGGTCAGATGTTTGTGGAGCCATTGTTTCCTTTTGTGGAAGAATATGCACTTAATGTTAATTAGGTACAGCAGCTCATTAATGCAAATGTGGAACTTTCTACCACAGAGAGTAGTTGAGGTAAGTGACTGCAGTGACCCTTAAGGAGCGTTGCTCAACGGTATACAAAAGAAGGCAATAGAGGGTCACGGCGATATGTTGGGAAAGAGACGAAGGTGCCTGAGTGCAACATGGACAGGTTGGGTTAAATGGTTCTGTGCTACACATCCTACCAAAACTACTTCTAACATACACTCTGTGGCCACTTTCTTAGGTATACCTGTACACCTGCTTGTTATGCAAATATCTAATCAGCCAATCATGTGGCAGCATCTCAATGCTTAAAAGTTTGCAGACGTGGTCAAGAGGTTCAGTTGTTGTTCAGTGCAAACATCAGAATGGGGAAGAAATATGATCTAAGTGACTTTGACCATGGAATGTTTGTTGGCGCCGTGTGAGGTGTTTTGAGTAACTCAGAGACTGCTGATCTCCTGCGAATTTTCATATGCAACAGTTTCTAGAGCAGGGGTTCCCAACCTTTTTTTATGCCATGGATTAATACCATTAAGCAAGGCGTCATGGACCCCTAGGTAGAGAGGATGGTGCAAAAAGCAAAAAAAAAATCCAATGGGCAGCAATTCTGTGGATGAAAATGCCTTGTTAAAGAAAGAAGATGGAGGCGAATGGCCGGACTGGTTCAAGCTGATATGAAGGTGACAGTAACTCAAACAAGCAAGTGTGACAACAGCTGTGTGCAGAAGAGCATCTTTGAACGCCCAGTACCTCAAACCTTGAAGTACCTTGTTGGCTACACCAACAGAAGACCACACAGGGTTCCTCTCCTGTACTTAATAAGGTGGCCAATGAGTAATGTCGATGGTCTTCTGCTGCTGTATGTTGATATTCAGCAGCAAACTAGGAAATACTTAGCAGTTATTCTCTTAGGATAATCCAACACCTCCTCTGGAGCCTACATCGAGT